>NC_132904.1:105146447-105771447 GCF_047675955.1 Chlorocebus sabaeus | reverse complement strand
AGATTGACTAGTCATATAGAACAGCCCTGTCTGTCTCCACCCTCCCATTTTCTTTCCATAGAAAATCCTCTCAAAAGGGACAGTCTTTTTCTTCTAGATGAAGAGTCCCTAATCAGAATATTCTACAAAACTGTAATCAGCAAAATGTACTAAACTAAGATACAGACCATTTCTCTCCCTCTCAGCTTTGCTACTGACTAAGTACATGGAATTTGGACAAACTATTTCATCTCACAGGATTTTGTAGTTTGCCAAAATGGCCAGAATTCCTTGCAGTGCCTCCCATACAAGTTATCAAATCTCTCTTCGTTTCTTAAATATGGACTGACCTTGTGACTTGTTTTGGCCAATAGAATGCTTTGCAAGCAATGTGATGCCAGGCTCAAAAATCTTTGTACACTTCCACTCAATCTTTTGGAATCCTGCATAGCCACCATGTGAACAAGCCCACACTAGCCAGCTGGGGGATGAGAGAGCATGTGGAGCAGAGGTAAATTATCTTAGTTGATGTCTTCCTAACCCAGCCAGCCCCCAGCTGACCACACACATACACACGCACACACACACGTGAACACAGCCCAGTCTAACAGAGCTAAAAATCTAGAGTCAACCGAGGTTACCAACCAGCAGAATTTTGAGCTAAATAAATAAATACCATTATGCTACCAAGTTTGGGGTTTTGTTAAATAGCAATAGAAAATTGGTACATGGCTAGCCAGTTTTCCCAGCACCATGTATCAATTTTCTATTGCTATTTAACAAAACCCTAAACTTGAATAAAGAAAATGTGGCACATATATACCATGGAATACTAAGAAGCCCATAAAAAGAATGAGTTCATATCCTTTGCAGGGACATGGATGAAGCTGGAAGCCATCATTCTCAGCAAACTAACATAGAAACAGAAAACCAAATACTTCATGTTCTCACTCATAAGTGAGAGTTAAACAATGAGAACACATTGGACGCAGGGAGGGTAACATCACACACCAGGGCCTGTCAGGGGGTGGGGAGCAAGGAGAGGGAGAGCATTAGGACAAATACCTAATGCATGCAGGGCTTAAAACCTAGGTAATGGGTTGATAGGTGCAGCAAACCACCATGACACATGTATACCTATGTAACAAACCTAAACGTTCTGCACATGTATCCCAGAACTTAAAGTAAAATAATATTAAATTAAAAATTTACTTTAAAAAAAGGAAAATTGATACATGGAGCCATAGCTTTCTCATTTGCAAACTGATAGTTAATCTTTAAGATCCATTTTAGTTAGAAGATTCTATGGTAACAATAGATTTTCCAACCTAGTTACTACCATGCTATCTTCTTTTTATGTTAAATTTCCAGGAAATGGGGGAACAAAGTTAGTAGTAGCACTCTTCTAGGTTCTCATTTCATTCTCAGCCAGGCACAGAGGCACATGCCTGTAATCTTAGCACTTTGGGAGGCCAAAGAAGGAAAACTGCTTGAGGGCTAGGAGTTCAAGACCAGCCTGGGCAACAAAGTGAGACCCTGCCTCTACAAAAAATTTAAAAATTAGCCAGGCATGGTGATGTGTGCCTATAGTCCTAGCTCCTCGGGAGGCTGAGGTGAGAGCATCACCTGAGCCTAGGAGTTCAAGGCTGCACTGAGCTATGACTGCACAACTGCACACACACAAAACATTCTCTACACCATACTCAGAACAAAAAACAAACCTGAACTTAAGTAATGAGAGACTTTATTCAAAGGGATTATTGCAAGAAAGGGGAAATAGACTATTACGATAGGGAGACTATTGCTGGAGACTATTCCAATGTGGAGAATGCTCTGTCCCTGAGACATGCAGACCTCTCAAGGGCCAGGCAGAAAAGGTATGTTCTTTTATAGGTAGGAGTGAATAAGGTAGAAGGAAAAAAACAGACATGAGTAAATGGGACACAAGGGTGGCTTTATGGGACAGTTGATCAGATAATATTTTCTGGAGGTTGATCAGCATTCAGGACATTAAAGACTGGGTGTATGCTAGATCAGGCTGAAGGTGGGTCAAAGCTCAAGGTCCTGGGGGAACGAGAGAAAGTCTAAGGTTTAAGTGAGTAAAGTAGCAGATATTTTGTCCATATTGGTCAGTAGGCACAAACAGCTCAGCTAATCATTTCTGAGGCAAAGAATGGGAATTTGGAAGATGTATGACTGATCTTATTATAGGCAAACAAGAGAGGCAACTGTGAGTCTTATCTAAGTCATCAGGAAAGAGAAATTCTCTGCAATAAACCATTTTCTGAGACACAAAAGTGTTGAGCGGGTGGGGTGGGATTTGTTGGCTATCACTGATTTCCAGGAGCACAGGGCTTAGGTAAAAGTCAATATTGTCATATTCTACTCACACAGGCCTGTTTATTTAACCCATTACACACATCTACAGATAATCTCACAAACTAAAGAAAATGAGAACCTCCCCCTCAAAGTTTGGAGACTCTCTTTCTCACTTGTTCACATATTGTTAAAGGTTCATTCTTTGGTGCCTCCCTCCTTGTGAATTCTCACTGCTATAAATCTTTGGTTACGTGAAGCCCTAGATATTAAATGTATACAACCTGGTGGGGTGTAGGTAAATAGAGACAGAAAGAGGCATGCAAGATACATACCGCATAAGCCTAATCTATTTTCACTGTAATCCCTTTTCATGTTCTCTGGCTCACTAACAGTTTATTCTTAATTCATTAACTTTAGCTACCTGGTTTTCTGTGAAAAAATGCAACTGTGAACATAGTGTTTTGTTTCCGTTTGTAGCCTAGTAAATAATGTTTCTCAGTCTTGGAATAACAACAAGGACACTTAGTTGGAAAGGCCTCCAACTGTGTGATGTGGGTCATGTTTGCTCAGCTCAGCGATTCAGAACAGTGTCCAAAGCAGTATGACCTCATTGCCTCTCACATCCACACTTAGCTCTTCTCCAGTACTGCCTGCACTTGGATGCATGATTGATCTTCTCAGTGCATGACTCTGGTTATGTATTTCCTTTCTTCAAAGATTTCAAACACTTTTACCTTGCTTTCCAATGATGTTTAAATTTTTTAACTTCAGGATCAAGACTTCTCTAAACTGGTCCCAACCTATCTTTTCAATCTTCTCTCTTATTAACCTCTTATACCTACACCTTGTACCCCTAAATCATCCTTCATGATCTCCTTTGATTTTTTAACATGGTATTAGTCATCTCAGGCTGCTGTAACAAAATACCATAAACTGGGTGGCTTATACAACAGACATTTATTTCTCACAGTCCTAGAAGATAAAAAGATCAAGGTCAAGATGCTGGTAGATTCAGTGCATGGTGAGGGCCTACTTTTTGGCTGGCAGATGACTGCCTTCCCACTGTGTCCTCACATAATGAAGAAAAACGGAGCTTGCTCTCTCTTCCTCTTCTAGTAAGAAAACAAATCTTATCATGGAGCCCTGTCCTCATGGCCTCATCTAAACCAAATTACCTTTCAAAAGCCTTACCTCCAAATACTATCATAATGGGAGTTAGGGCTTCAACATATACATTTTGGAAGACACATTCAGCCTATAACATAGAGTATTAAGAAAATGAAATAAAACCATATTAATATGAATATATGTGATAGGATGATTTGTTTTAAAAATTAGTTATCAATTGATTTCAATTGCATTGAATTGAAATTAATTACCAAAAAAAATCAATTACCTTCTTTGTGAATCCATGTCCAAGGTGTAAAATTTAGAATAGCTCATCTTTAAACAAGGTTGTACAAGAAAAAGACATATTCTATGGTAGATAAAGCACAAACAGTATCTATCCTCAAAAGATATTCAAACTGCAATATAAAATGCCAAACCAAATTAAAACAACACAAATAGGGAGCCAGATCAACACTTGTTTAAAGACATGATGCATTTTCTGAATGCGTAACAGAAAAGTTTCTATTAAGGGCATTTTAGGGAAGAGTTACAGAAGGGAAGGTGATAGAGTTTCATAATCATTGTTTAACAAATGCACTTGGAAGTCCCTAACTATAAGTGGAGCCGGCAGCCCCCAAAGGAGCTTAACACAATCTCTGTAAAGGCTGATCTTACTCAGACTGACACACGGGAAAAGAGTATTTGAGTACTAAGGCTTCAGTTCCTACTCGACACAAGGCAAATGCTCTAAAACAACTGCTGAATTGAAGTCCATTGATAAGTGTGTGTAAGACATATGGGAAATATGTCTAAATACATGGCTTGAATTAATTCTAAACCCTGGGAAAGTCCAATGGGAGGGGAGAATGCGGAACTGGAGAAGAGTATGCCTTTATTTGATTACTGACTGTAAACCTTCCTTCGAGCTGCTAATAAGACCTGTACTCTAGACTGGATGTTAATAATGGTCAAACAGTATTGTAGGGAAGAAGACTGCACTACAGAACTCCAAATATGTATGCATAACTGCAGTTGGATTGACATGTCTGGAAAATACAGTTGGTGTTGCCTTCTAGAGCACAAAAGCTATTTTATTTTGGCATTCTTTACTACCAGGGAAGCTTGGTAAACTCAGTCCAGCAACTTCAGAAGATCTAGTCTATCTGTCCAGGCCTCTGCTTTCTACTAGGCCAAGGCAACTTAAATAAAAGAAACATGGAACATTGGCAATGGTACTACATACTTGGTCAAAATAGAGACTGTGGTAAATCCAGGCCTTGGAGTAGCTTGTATTATTTTAAACTTGAATTAATCTGACTTTATTCTCTACATTAATCAAGCTAACTAATTCTCCAGGTTTATTGTAGGTGTGTGTGTATATATATATATTATACATATATATATCCTTACAATACATATATCCCTACAATATATATATAAATATAATATATATATTATATATGTATATCCAGTCTAGAGTACAGGTCTTATTAGCAGCTTGAAGGAAGGTTTACAGTCAGTAATCAAATACATGTGTGTATATATATATAAAATACATACACACACGTGCATATATAGTGTATGTTTATATAATGATATATATGTAATATTACATATATATGGTTTATAGTATAATCAATGTATATAAAATTTCTTATGCCCAAATAGGTCTAAATTTAAGTATTTTATTTTGTAAATTAAACAAGATTTTGCAGAACTTTACTGTTGCTAGATTATAAATAAAGTTATAATTTTACCTAGAAGTGCTAGGGTAGACTACTCAACCTTTCAAGATTGATGTTACAGTAGGTAACCATGTACAAAGTAGACAACCCATTGAAAGGGCCCCATCCAGAAGTAATCTCATTCTTCTACCATTCCTATGGTACTTTAAGCACACTTAATTATACACACACACACACACACACACACACACTATATCACTAAGATTCTGCATTAAGAAATAAAAACTAACTCTTAAAGAGTTTAATCAGAGTAACTATTTAAAAAGAATTAAGTAGAGATAATAGAATTTCCAGGAAGGCTGAAGAATCACGCCTGGGGATAAGCAACCAAAAATAAAGCCAAGACTCAGGCTACAGAACTATTCTGGGGAGTATATCCATCACTGCTACTGCTGCAAATATCCAGGGATTGTGCTTTGAGCCACAGACACTGCTGGCACATGTCACAGATGCTAACTTGCTAGTTGCACTGTTTCCTGAATAATTCAACCTTATGAGAACAATCGCCAGAGCAAATTCATCAACCCTGAATCTTTCTGTCCAGAGTGGCTGCACCTAATTAGCAGGGACCAGAGAACATGGTCATGCCCTCAGTGCAAAGTTGGGTAGGTAAGTATCTGGAATATTCATATCCTAGAGAGAGTGAGAGAGAGTGAGAGAGAGAGGCCTTATCTCCCACAAAGACTCATGAGGTAAAAAATTCCCTGAACAAAGGAAGAATGTTTGGATTATACAAAGTCAAAAATAATGACAACTATTCATTACATTTGCACTGGTTTTACCATCCCTACTAGATTATAATACCTGGTTAGGTCTTATAGAAGGAGGTCTCAAATCATATTTCTTTGTATCATCAAAATTAGCTATAATAGTGTTTAAACTTCTAAGGTACTCAATTAGTTTCATGAACAGAACCATGGTATAAACCATTTTCTAGAAAAGAGAACTTAGAATATGGTTAGCCTATATAATATCCATTTCATTGTGTGCTTCTATAATACACAGTAACATTAGCTATGACTTTAAAATTTCTGTCATAACTATGAAATTTCAAGCACAGAAATATATTGGGTGCCTGAAACTACTAATTCTTTTTAATTTGGTAATATTTGTTCTGACTAGTTTCTCTTATTAACTACAAACAGTTCATAGCCAAAATGTGTGCTAAAAAATCAAGAGCTCAATAATTTGTCTGTACTTACTCCACACTGTTGTAAGATTGAAATCATATTATGTTCACTAGAGTTTGAACATAATTTCTCAGAAATAAAGCATTTCAACTAGGAAGTCTTTGCCTTTATGTTTATACTTCAGTCAGGAATTTTCTCCAGGAAAATAAAACATGTTCAGAGCAATTTACAAATTTTGTGAAAGTTTAATAAAAGAAACTCAATTTCTTCAACTCTAGTATCTGACCAACAAATAAGAAAATCTTGTATAAATTAGGGGTGAGCACCAGTTAGAGCCACTCAGTTATGGGTGCCTTTTTTTTTCCAAATGAGGAACTGTGCTGGTTTTCAACATCCTAGCGTATGCACATGGGCATTCAATTTAAGCAAAATGTATCTCTGGAAATCATCACCAGAACCCAAGTCCTCCCTTGAGGATAGCTTGCACCAATATTGACATTAGGGGAATCTCAGAGATTCCTGAGTCCAATACAGGTATCCTCCAGTAACTGCAGTCTACTCAGTGGAAAAACAACTGTCATCATCTGGATCCTCCCAATAAAACTGTCTGAAATTCCTTAATGGCCAAAGATATGAACTGACTTACATTCTCATAAATTCTGAACATCATTAACGCCTAACCAGGGCTTTTAAAAGAGTCCTCTGACTAACACATGTTGATCTACTCCTCAACACTTCGCTACAAAAATAAGAAAAAGCAAATGAAAAAGGATAAGAAAAAGCAAATGGGTTACCCAGATAGTATTAAATGCTACCCTTGTGCCTACTTTTGTGCTAAACATTCAGAGGGAAAAGAAAAAAGAAACAAAAAGCTAGAAAACAATATTGCCCACCTTCAATCCTCATGTATATTCTTCAGAAAGACAAAAGTAACCCAGAGGATAAAGGTCAAACTCAATTAAAACTAAATGAATGACACTAGTCAAAAGAATACATACCATGCATCCATTCCTGAAGGACTAGAAGTGTAGGTCATGTGTTTTCTTCCTGTTGAAGGTCACATTTCAGGTTGGGGACAAAAGATATGGAAAATGTTGCTGCTGATTAAATAGATGGTATCAAAGAACATGTTTTCAGACTGTGATTTATAATTCCAAAATCGAAGGATGCTGGCAAACAAGGGACACATCCCATGAAAAATGAGAAGAAGCAAATTACACCATGATCCTAAAGACTTAAAACAAATGGCCAAGAGTGATGAAGATAAATGACTCGATTATACTGTAGACGGAAACAATGAAACTACAGGAAGAAAGATAGTGGACAAGAGACCTCCCAACCCTTCCAAAAAGTCAAGAGACATTAGCAGGAAAAGAGCTTAGAAAGAAGACTGCATGAGCATTAGTTTCCAAGACTGCCACAACAAATTAACACAAACTGGATTGCTTTACAACAAGAGCATATATTCTCTCACCGTTCTGGAGACTGAAAGTCTGAAATCAAAGTGAAAACAGGGTTGGTTTCTACTGAAAACTCTGAGGAGGGTCTGTTCTACGCCTGTCTCCCAGCTTCTGGTGGCCGCCCCCAGTCCTTGACATCCCTTGGTTTGTAGATATGCCCCTCCTGTCTCTGCCCGTCTGTTCAAATAGCCTCCTTCTCTGCCCATCCTTACATGGAGCTATGCTGTGTATGTGTGTGAACACATTTCCCTCTTTCTCTTTCTCTCCCCTTCTCTCCTTTACTCTTTTCTTTTCCCCCTCCCCTCCCCTCCCCTCCTCCTCTTCTCTTTCTTGACGGAGTCTGGCTCTGTTGCCCAGGCTGGACTGCAGTGGTGCGATCTCGGCTCACTGCAAGCTCCGCCTCCCGGGTTCATGCCATTCTCCTGCCTCACCCTCCCGAGTAGCTGAGACTACAGGCACCCGCCACCACGCCCGGCTAATTTTTTTGTGTTTTTAGTGGAGACGGGGGTTTCACTGTGTTAGCCACGATGGTCTCGACCTCCTGACCTCGTGATCCGCTCGCCTCGGCCTCCCAAAGTGCTGGGATTACAGGCGTGAGCCACCGCGCCCGGCCATTTCCCTCTTTATATAAGGGCACCAGTCATATTAGATTTAGAGTACACCTTGATCCAGTATAACTTTATCTTAACTACATGACATGTGCAAAGACCCTATTTCCACATAAGGCTGCACTCACAGGTTCCAGATGGACATGAATATTAGCGGAACACTAACCTAATGCAGTGGGCTATGTGAGGATGATAGAGTATATCATTCACTACTGTGACCCTAGCACCTAGCCAACAGTAAGAGATTAGATAGATAGCTATGTTTATGTATATGTATATACTTATGTGTATTATGTATGTATTAAACAAGTGAATTGTCCTATCACAGCATAGTCCAATAAACTGCATGTATTAAATTTTGTAATTTAATATAATACTAAAAATATTACAGGCCAGTGCAGTGACTCACGCCTGTAATCCCAGCACTTTGGGAGGCCGAGGCGGGTGGATCACAAGGTCAGAAAATCGAGACCATCCTGGTTAACATGGTGAAACCCCGTCTCTACTAAAAAATATACAAAAAAATTAGCGGGAGGCGGTGGCAGGCACCTGTAGTCCCAGCTACTCGGGAGGCTGAGGCAGGAGAATGAGGTGAAACCGGGAGGCGGAGCTTGCAGTGAGCCGAGATCGCGCCACTGCACTCCAGCCTGGGCGACAGAGCGAGACTCCATCTCAAAACAAAAAGGGGGGGAAGGGGAAGACAAGAACATTATAAGTATTCTCAGGATTTGACTGGATGAAACTCATGACAAAAACTCAGCCGTGGCAGGTGTACATTACCAACAAACCCCAGATTTTAAAGATGAGTTTAAAAACAAGTTTCTAAGTCAAAATGGCAAATTCTTTTAAAGCGCATCAAGGATCTGGTGGAGAGAGAACTTTGAGGACAAGATAAATAATAGACAGAAATGCTGTGTTTGTGGCAACATCTCACAAACTACCTGGACAGAGGAAAGGCATGTTGATTTTCCTCCAAAGGCCACATCCTGTCTACTCCACTGTTTTCTGGATTTAACATCACAAGAAAAATGGAATATTGTGTTCATCAGTAAAAATGTAAAGTGTCTTAGAAGAGTAGAACCAAACCTTCTTAAGGTCAGTAGGTACAAAGTTATAGGTAAATAAGAGAAGTTAGTTCAGATGTTTGACTTAATAATAAGATATTATATATTTTAAAATAGCTAAAATAATTCAAATGTTCTCTATACGAAGAAATATAAATATTTGAAGTGATGATTTTGCTAATTACCTTGATTTGATCATTCTAAAATGTATACATGCGTGGAAACATTACGTGGTACCACATGATTATACACAATGATTACTTGTCAACTAAAAATAGAAGAATCATTGAGTGGTGTTAAGAGTAGAAAAAATAAGAATAGAGTAAAACTTGAAAAAAAAGTAAAAAATAAACACTATTTTTTAACAAAAAGAGTCATAATAAGTGAGAAATGAAACAAGTACAGTCAGTCTTGTATCCACCACACAAGTTATTAAAAGTGCAGAGAAAACGTGGCACATCCTTTTGGCCATATACAAGAAAAAGAGAATCCAAGAAAGAATTATGATGATTCCCTTTAATTTCATGCCCACATTGTGTCTGGCTCTTTATATGTAATTTCATATAATGCCTATTATACTCCTTCAGGTTAGAAAAGAGAATAGTCAGAAATGCACATCAGTTGCTCACTCTCCAAACAACTAATTAAATCCTTCTAGGCAAAAAGAGTAAAGTTTCTCTGCAATGGCAAGAAGACAGAAAAAGAAAAGAAGATCAAGACTGAGAAAGACAACACAGAGAAAAGACTGAGGCAGGCAGAGAGACGACAGAGAGACAGAGATGCAGATACAGAGTAAGACAGAAAAAGAGGGGAAAGAGACAGAAGTGACAGAGAGACCCAAAGATGGATAGTGGGAAGATATACAGAGCAGTAAAGACAGAGAAAGAAAGGGACACAGAGTGATAAATTCTTACAAAAGCAGAGGGAATAGGACTCTGCTTATTGTGTTTTGGGAAGGCCGATGCAGGGATTTTTTTCTTTTCCCTGGAATTTGGGACTTCATGAAGCGATACTGCTAATATGAGTTCTAAAAAAGAGAGTTAAATAGATCAGGATGGTCTGACTAAAATTAAGTGGTTATTTGATGAGGATAATTATACCGTATTCTACACAAGTTCCCAAATTGGCTTATATAAAGATATAGTGCTTAAAAACATTATATGAAGATCTAATGATTTTGATGACAAGTCACTATGAGTATATCAGTTAAGGTGACTTGTCTGTAATAGAATCTCAAACTTTAAGAGCTTTAAGAAATATGAAACTCTCTATTCGTTAATATAACCAGAAGTCCAGGGAGAGTGCTTCGGATGTTAGGAGTAAGATTTAAGCTTTGTTTCCTATGATTCTCTCAGGAATGCCCTCTGCTGTGGATCATCTGCATTCTCAGGCTGGGCTTCTCATGATCATAAAAAGGGGGCTGCCAAAAAAAGTTTAGCATTCATTCTTGAATCAAAATGTCAAGGAATTTGGGATTGCCATAAATAGGTTAAACCAATCAGAATTCAACCCTGGAACTAGAACATACCTCTAAAGCCATACTATTGCTTCACGACAGGGAATGCGTGGATTGAAAGCTGTACTATCAATCCCAGTGCTCACTACAACAAAACAATATGACAAGACAGTAAAAAGGGATGTGGTGACAAAGGAACCACTATTATTGAACACCTACAATATGAAGACACTTGAGGTACCTTGTTTTATTTATTTTTTACAGTAACACCATGAGACGGGGCTTGTTAACATTTTAGCAACAAGGATACAAATATCCTGAGGTTAAGTAACTTACTCATAGAAAGAGAGAAGTAGAATCAGTCCACTTTACAGTAGTGTATGACCAGAGATGTTGATATCCTGCTGTAATTTAATAATGTGGCATGACCGTGATGTGACTTTGGAAAATAAAGATTTTGCCTTGATAACATCATCATCATCATCAAATATTCTCAACTGTTCTTCACGAGTATTAACTACATTATGGAAAATCTACCCATGCCTCCTTAGTCCTCATGATTTCTCTGGTTCACTCTTGCTCTGGTGAAGAAGGGAAATTTCTCACAATAACTCTAGTACTAGAACTTTATTTGAGGTTCTTTATTTTTCAGGTTTCACAGCCAACTATTTTTGCCTTTTTAATTGTGAAATATAACACACATACAGCAAAGTGCAGAAAACACAAATGTACACTTCACTGAATTACCTCACATAACAGTATCAGCACCTCAAATCCCTCTGGTGCCTCGTCTCCATCACTATCCCTCAAAGGCAGCCATTAATTTGACTGCTAAACATATACACAAATATTTCCTCTGAATGCACATCTAAAAGCATAATTGCTGGGTCATGTGTGTACACATAAGCCTTAGCAGATAATCCCAATCTGTTGCTTCAGTTTCCAAAGAGGTTATACCAATTTATGCCTCCAGTAGCAGTAAGAGTTTCTATTGCTCTGTGTCCTCACCAAGACTTCATATTGACAGCATTTTTTACTATTATACTTTAAGTTCTGGGATACATGTGCAGAACGTGCAGGTTTGTTACATAAGTATACACTTGCCATGGTGGTTTGCTGCACCCATCAACCCATCATCTACATTAGGTGTTTTTCCTAATGCTAATCCTTCCCTATCCCCAAATCCCCCAACAGGCCCCAGTGTGTGATGTTCCCCTCCCTGTGTCCACGTGTTCTCATTGTTCAGCTCCCACTGATGAGTGAGAACATATGGTGTTTGGTTTTCCGTTCCTGTGTTAGTTTACTGAGAATGATGATTTCCAGCTTCATTCATGTCCCTGCCAAGGACATAAACTCATCACTTTTTTATGCCTGCATAGTATTCCATGGTGAATACGTGCCACATTTTCTTTATCCAGTCTATCATTGATGGGCATTTGGGTTGGTTCCAAGTCTTTGCTATTGTGAACAGTGCCACAAAAAACGTAAGTGTGCATGTGTCTTTGTATTAGAATGATTTGTAATCCTTTGGGTATATAACCAGTAATGGGATTGCTGGGTCAAATGGTATTTCTCATTCTATATCCTTGGGAATTGCCACCCTGTCTTCCACAGTCTTTTTAATGCTAACCATTCCGGTGAGTGTGTAGTAGTATCCCTTTGGTTGTGTACATATGTACTTTTCTGATTGCTAGCAAGGTTACACATCTTTTCTTCTGTTTATTAATCATTTTGAATACTCTCTTTTGTAAACAGACTTCTTGAATCTCCTGCCCACTTACATATTGGGTTCTTTTCTTAACTTTTAGATGTTGTTTATGTAATTCTGCTTTATGATTCCATTATCAGTTATATGAGCTAAAAATATTTCATCTGGCTCTACAGCTTTTCCTTTTATTCTCCGTCACAAGTTGGATTCCCCAGAAGACACGCACAGATAAAATTTAGCATGCAGAATATTTATTAAAGAATCCCCTATGACTCAGATGAAAGGGAAAAGCTGTAAACGGGATTGGGCAGAGAGAGGAGTCATCTGTGATGCAGAAGCAACAATGGCTTCAGCTGAGCCCACAGAGAGTTTTGGAGTGAGACTGGCCTTCAGAGTTGTGCCAGGTTGGGTGGAGATTGCCAGATTTTTGCATCTCTGCATCAGTCACTCATTGACTATGTGCTACTATGGGGAAAGCGTGATCTTGGGGAGGGCAGCTCTCTGTAGCTGAGACAACTCCTGAGGAAACTGAAAGTTTCTGGGTGACTGCCAACAGCAAACCCAGCAGGTGAGGCAACAAGTTCTTCATTGAAGAAGAATTTTGAACGACACACTGGACTGTCCACCATACTTTGTTTTACTTTTTAAATTATTTCCATTTTTATTTTAGATGCAGGAGGTTCATGTGCAGGTTCGTTACATGGGTATATTGCAAAATGCTGAGGTTTGAGGTACAAACAACCCCATCACCTCACTAGTGAGCATAATTTTTCAACCCTTCTCTCTCTCTCCCTCCCTCCCTGCTCTAGTAGTTCCCAGTGTCTCTTGCTGCCAGCTTTATGGCCATGAGCACCCAATGTTTAGCTTCCTCTTCTAAGTGAGAACATGTGGTATTTGGTTTCTGTTCCTGCATTAAAAATACACATGAACCTGTATGTTCATCATAGCACTATTCACAATAATAAAGACTTGGAATCAACCTAAGTGCCCCCATCAGTGGTGGACTGGATAAAGAAAGTGTGGTACATATACACCATGGAATACTATGCAACCATAAAAAAGAATGAAATCATGTCTCTTGCAGTAACATGCATGCAGTCGGAGGCCATTAAGCAAATTAAACCACACTCTCTTAAAGGTGTTTGTGGAGCAGAAACTCTTAATTTTAGTGTAGTCCACTAAATTAAGTGGACTTAAAATTAAGTGGGCACTTCCTTTATCTCCAGTGCATTTTGTTTCCTATTTTAAAATCTTCCCTTACTCAAATTTGTGAAAATATTCTCCCTTTTTTTTCACATTCAGATATACAATGTATTTAAAAATAGACCTTTTGTGTATGACTCAGGGTTCATTTTGTCCACAGTGATTTCTAACTCTTCTCAGCATTGATATATCAGATAAGTAGAAGATAACTGGTATCATAGTCAACCAGAAGGAAGCCCGGTGACTCTTATTAATGCCTAAGGCCATATAAGAGTTTGAGAGAATTGTGAGGAAGAATATTAATTAGAGCAGATTCTACTTCAGACCCATTCTCATGTTTAAACAGGAATCTCAACAGTCTCTTGCAAATCAATAGGAGACCCTTACTTGTAGGGATTAAACTGAAAGAGATAAACAGAAAGTGATAACACATTCTGGGAGCTCAATAAATGGTAGCTATTCCTATTAATCTGGGGCTAGGATCAGTCCCAACATACAGTTGGTTCAGAATATTGTACATTATCACATTCCCATTTCACTAAAACTTATTTCACTTCTTCCTTTTTCTACGAAAAAAAAAAAAATTCATCATTTCTGTTGTCTAGCTTACATTAACGACGCCCTATAGAATCAGATGAGATTTGACCAGTAACCAGAACAACATTCTCTACAGGATGTTACAACACCTGTAGAGCATGTTTAAAAGCAGATGAAACTGTGTGCTGCCATTCCAGGAGCAGACAAATAGCAATTCACTGAGTCCATCCTGGGGTGCAGCCAGTATAGTCTCTACTATCATATTTCCCAGCCTTCAAACCTTTTGCAAAATAAATTCTAAGCAGCTCAGTAATGCAAATTATTTATGAAGAATCCATGCTCCAAAAACACATATACACATGAGGAAAGAGCAGTCTCAGCTCAATTGCATTTTCCTTCACTCAAGTAACATTTCATCAAGATACAATATCTAAAGGGCACAAATCATGGATGATGACACCTTCGTGGTCCTAAAGATTTCTAATTGTTCCCCTAATTCCAATAACAAGAGTTTCTCCCTCAGTCTCACAGCTGATGCCTTGTTCAGCAGTTAAAAAAAAATAAAAACAAAAATAAACCTGTGTATCAGTGAGTATGCATTCAGCATTAAGTAACAACCACAACAGAAACACTACCTTTGTTGGCACCATTCTCGTATTTGTTATTTATCAACAAGCAGTTGGTTTGGCTAGCAAGCTCCATACCATCATCGAAGACCCATGCTCCTTTCAATCTCCCACTCCATCATCGGGGTACCGATTTGCATCCAAGGCACTGCAGCTTCATGGTTACAAGTGGCTGCTAATCTTCCAGACAGAGTATCTTTAAATGTCAGCATTCAAAGCTATTTTTGTTTGATTCAATTTTTTAATCAGAGATTTAAAAATTTTTCCCCAGTTCCCCATACCCTACCCCCTCTCCAATCTTATAGACTTTCCATGCCTCTTCCTGTCCTGAGACACATGCTTGCTGTTAGTTCAATTACTGGTGATGTGGAAATAATTATCATGATTTGCTTAGATCTATTATGATTTATGATTCACCAACTTAATCAGGCACATTGTCTCTCAAATGCTGTTGGGGTTCTGACTTCAAGAAAGGAAGGCTAAAAGCTATTGAGTAGGCAACCAACTGCATCTGCCATAAACACCTGGTTAAAGTGGGGCAAGAAAAAAGCCTAGAAGGAAAAACTCCAAATTCAAATCATGATTGTCTTTGGATGACAGGATGTTTTGTGTGTGTTAGGGGAAGAGAAGGGTAATTTTTCTTTTTCTTTTAAGTGTTATATATTTATAAATTTTCTACAACAACCCATGTATTGCTTTTATAATTAAGGAAAACACTTTCTTAAAATGGAAGAAGGCTCTATAATTTCCATAACCTAGCAGAGAGACTGAAGGACAGATATCTCAATCTCCAGCCCAGAACTTCCCTGAACACACATGGGAGGTAGAGTTGAGGTGCTTCTAGAAACCCTTCCTCACCCAGGAACTTTGGAGTCTGTGAATAACCTATGTTTAGGTTGTGGCCACACGCTCAGTAGCAATATCTTTAGAGAATAATTCTGACTGTAATTTTTAGTAAAAACAATCAATTACCATCTGTCTGCACAGCAGAGACCGAGATGGGTTTTTTATTGGAATGGCAATCTACTTGGATGGACAGTGCAAACGATTCAGAACTGTGTTCCAGCAGTTCCACCCCCAAAATCCTAAATTCAGCCTTAGGATGAGCTTGTGCTGTGTCAGTATGACCTGTGTTGTGGGGTTGGAGATGGTAGAACAGGAGGAAGAAAGAATGACAACAGACTTCTGCTGTCCCTGTCACTATGGGTTTCTTTTTTCCATGCCAAACGGTGACATGGGGTCTTCTGAACAGAAAATAACTGGAAATTTGTTGTCTGAAAAAAGTAACTCTGAAACTAAATATGTATCACAGGTTTTAAGGTGAAGGACAGAACAAAAATAAACCAAAAACTATGACTAAGATGTTTGATGCACTGTTATTTGAAATTCAGCAATACATCTTCAGGACTAATAGTAATAATAATTTCAGTTTATTTCATTTGTAATAAAATTCCAAACATTGTGCTAAGAGCTTTACATAAATTATCCCATTTAATCCTCATAGCAGCTCTACAAAGAAGGAATTATTACCCTCATTTTACCAATGAAGAAACAGTCCCAGAAAGGATTTATAAATTTTTCAAGGTCACAGAATTAAAATGTGATTGAACGAAGTTTTGAAATCTTCTCTAATGGTATCCAAATTTCATGCCCTTAACCACAACTGTTTTCTGCACCCATCATCTCCAAAAAGGTAAACACCCAATCAAGGAGGCAGAGTGATCCTCAGGTCCTGAGGCCAAAGCTAATACTAAAAATGTGAAAAGATCTTTCTGAGTATATTAGTAGCAGAAAAGAAAGGAGATTTATAGGAATTCAACACAAGGGTTCTCCTATATAAACAACTTTTACTTCATGTAAATGATTTAAAAATAAAATAACCATATTTCTCAAAAGACCAATGTTTGTATCATCTCAGGGCTTTGTAATATCCACAATAGTGATTAAAATGCTGACACATACATCCTAAGAATCTAATGACATTATATTACTTGAAGAAAATGGCAATGGCAAACCCCAGATGCACTCCAGTCTGTTTTAAAATTTTATACTTACAGTCTAGCTTCTGCAGGAAGTCATTATGTCCCCTTTTCTGACATATTAACTACAGCAGTAGTAGCCATAATTTTCCTAGACTACCCCCACCGAAATTTGGGAGCAAAGGCCTTAAAGGATGGCCAAGTAGAGAACAAATCACAATCCAGGAGCTGCTATGATGGAGTTAGAAACAGAAGCAAGCTGACTACCACGCTGAGGTGACTCAAGATTTGGATTTGGACTCAAATTCTACTTTCTCTAAAACTATGCTCTGCATAAATGTATTTCCTGATTGCTGAGAGGATTTTTCAACAAACACATATTAAGCACTTAGTCTACATGAGTCTCAGTTTTGGGCATTGCATATAGGGAATATTGTCAAACTGGACTCTGCTTGTACCACATACATAAACATTATTTCAGAAGTATTAAAATGTAAAAAAAAAAAAAAAAGTACATTTTAATTTTCATTACTTTAATTATGAGTGAGGGTGAGCATAGGTTCAAAAGATTAAAAAGTCTTTTTCCACCTCCAGTCATAACCACTTAAATGGTATTGAAATTGCCTTTCTATTGTGTATAACTGGCAAACAGGATAATATATATGAAGCCACTGGTTTTTGATATTGGACAATAGGCAATCAGTTCAGCAATGCAAGCAATGAAAGAAGGAGCAGAAATCAAGGTGAGCCCTGAATTTTTATTTGGAGGTATTACCTGAACCATGGTATAAGAAAGAGTCCATAATAGTATCACTGAGTTGAGGAGGCAAAGATCAGAGTTTAGGCAGATAGCTGGAATTTGCAGGGTAGAGTATTGGTGAAGATAGATTTATGTAGGGAAAATTGTCCAGAAACCTGCATAGTATTCCCCTTGAATCTACTGCTGAAAGCTAAGGTGAACATCTGTAAAGTAAAACTCAAAAGATCAGGCAAAGATCTACCAGCGAATCACAAGTTGAACAATTTCCACAGCTCACATTAGGATAAGAAACACTATAGTTTTATCCAGTTTGAAGGGATAAAGCTTTGGGTTTTGTTGCTGTTGCTATTGTTTTTTGTTGTTGTTGTTGTTGCTGTTTGTTTAATGACACAGGGATTCAATAAAGATCCCCACAAGAATGACAACTCGAAAATAGGGGCCAAATGTTGTTGTTGTTGCTGTTTGTTTAATGACACAGGGATTCAATAAAGATCCCCACAAGAATGACAACTCGAAAATAGGGGCCAAACAACCTATCAAAATGAAGCTTTAACATGATTGTCAAAAAATCTGCAAGTTATACGGATGAAATGGTGAACTAGGAAACCCCAGGTCCTCATTTGCCCATGGAAACATTAAAAAAACAACTAAAAACTGAATTTAAAACCTTATAGGAGCCCTGAAAGACAGTCAAAGTTCTGCAAGAACTAAGTGAACACCCAATCAAGAAAAAGCCACTTTCAAACCAGGAGGAAATTTTATCACATGTTTACTTGCCCATGCCCCATCCACTTTCTGGTACAGTGTGGTCTCAGTCTAGAGGTGGTATTCCAGTTCCCAGTTCCCTCTCTCAAACCAGAGGGAGTGAAGTAGACCTTATCTGCAATATTCTAACTATCCTATCTTAGGGATGCTTGAAGGACTTGTCTCTATCTCCCCTAAATCAGATCTCAGACAGAAGTGGCAGGCACTTTCATTGACAACGGCAGAGAGATTAGAGAATGAAGATGACTGGGTCAGGAAACTATGGGTGACACGTACAACAGACCATCAAAGACAAAAATCAATGGAAACTATCACATCAGGGATCCTAAAGTCTTAATAAGCCTCTGGAAGAATAAACATCGAAAACCCACATCAAAATATATCATAATCAAATTATTGAAAACCAAAGATGAGTAGATAATTTTAAAAGTAATCAAAACAAAAAAAAGAAGAAAAAAGCCAGAAGACAATGGAACAATATCTATAACACTCTAAAAGAAGAAGAAAACACCCATCAGCCTAACATTTTACATTACGTGAAAAATATACTTCAAAAATGAAGGGTGGCACCAAGATCTTGTTTTCCAAACGCTCTTCCCTAATCAAGAAAATAACTCCCTAGAGATGTGGTTTGTTCCACCCATGTAGCAGGGAAAACACAATTATCCTCCTGTGTCCTGTGGTGCCAGAAAAGTAAGAAAGAGGTAGGGAGGAAGAAAACAAGGCAAGAAGGAGGAAGAAAGGAAGGGAAGGGAAGGGAAAGGAGAAGTGTAGGGAAGGGACAGGACAGAATGGGGGAAGGAAGGAAGGAAGGAAGGAAGGAAGGAAGGAAGGAAGGAAGGAAGGAAGGAAGGAAGGAAGGAAGGAAGGAGGGAGGGAGGGATTGTGTTCTGTAAAAGCACAAAAATCAACCTAAAAGAGCTCTCAATGTCCAAAGCTGGAACTAAATAATTATTGTATTTATAACCCAAAGAATAAAATATCCATGAGTTAACACTAATATAAATAAATGATTGAACAAATAAGGGAAGCTTCTTCTTATAAAAGAATTCACATTAGTAAGTATAGAAAGAGTAGAGATATCACCATTAGAAAACTGCAGCAATAATTGTGGCAAGCAAGACTCATAGATGAATGCTAAAACTAGTGGGAAAAAAAAACTGAAAGAGAAACAAGATACTTGCATAGAGTAAAGATATTGCCTCTAAAATATTTATTAATTCAAAAGGGGAAAATAGTAACTTTAAACTGGAGAAACCTGGCAGCTGTCATCCTAATCGAGTAACAAAGATTAACCTCACCAGTAATAAGACATATTGACATCATATACCCCAGATGTGAGTACAGTAAAACTGTATATATTCATTTGTTATATTTTTGCCAAAAATGCATAACCACCATCTAATCACCAGAAAATGTCAGATAAATACAAATTGGGGAAAATTTTACAAAATACCTGGCCAATAATGTTCAAAAGTATCAAGGTCATGAAAGACAAGAAAAGACGGAGAAAATGTTACAATTTACAGGAGACAATGAAGACATCACAGCTCAATGCAGTCAGATTTGGGATCAAATCATGGAACAGAAAATGGATGTTATGAAAAACTAAGGAAATCTGAATAAAGTTCGTGGCTCAGTCAATAGTATTATACCAATACTAACTTCTTAGTTTTAACAATAGTACTATGGTTATGTAAAACGTCAACATTAGAAGAAGCTGAGTGAAGGATATGTAGTTCACTGTACAATTTTCTTAACTTTCTGTACATCTAAAACTTTTCAAAATAAAAACTTAAAAGTACAGCAGGCTCTGGAACCATACCATGTGAGTGGAATTCTGACTCTGCCACTTATAATTTTGTACCATTACGAAATTCAGCTAATCTTTCTGGACCTCTGTTGCCTTAAAATAGAATGAAGATAGCAAGAATATTAACCTCAAACATTTGTGCAGAGGAATAAATGAAATAATAATTGAAAAGCACAGACTATACAGTATCCAAACCTTAGCTAATATTAAATATTGTTATTTTTGTCCCATGGAAATTTTGTTTTAATGCGCTGTTTTTATCTACGATTTCTGAGTTTGCTTTACTTAGATAGACATACCCCACTCTAAAGCTATAAAAAGTTTGTCTATTTTTTTCCCCGAGACTTTTATAGTTCATTTTGCCCGTTTCAATCTTTGGTCCATGTGGAATTCATTTAAATGTAAGAAGAGAGCTTAAAGCTCACTTTTTCTTTTTCTTGCTTTTTCTTCTCCTTCTTTTTAAAGATGACCAGACATTTGTTGCAACGTCATTTATTAAATAATCAATCTTGTTTTCATGGACCAATTTTCATGAGCAGCAGACACTAGAAATCTTTCACCTTCTTCTGCTTGACCCCTACACCAACAACCTGAGTTTAGGGAAAACTCCATATGTTAAACAGAGTTGAGAATCAGGTGTAAGCATAGCATAGAACCCCATGAAGGGTGTCATAAATATCAACTGATCCATAAACACACAGTTTCCTGAGTAAATATAAATTATTCCCTCAGAGAATCCAGGTGAATTTCCAATTATCACATCTGACAGTTCTTCTTACCCCTCACAAAGATGCTTGTCAGTCTTTTTGTAAAAACTCTCCCCTTTGTCTTCAGCATCTGAAACAGGAGTTAGGCTGGGTGCAGTGGCTCACGTCTGTAACCACAGCATTTTAGGAGGCCAAGGTGGGTGGATTGCTTGAGCCCAGGAGTTTGAGAGCAGCCTGGGCAACAAAACAAGATCCCATTTATAGCTCCCTCACAAAAAAAACGGCTGGGTGTGGTGGCTCACACTTGTAATCCTGGCACTTGGGGAGGCTGAGGTGGGAGAATTGCTTGAGGCCAAGAATTCAAGAACAACCTGGCCAACATAGCGAGACCCTGTCTCTATTAAAAAAAAAAAAAATTAGCCAGTTGCAGTAGCATGCACCTATAGTCCCAGCTACTTGAGAGGCTAAGGTGGGAGGATCCCATGATCCCAGGAGTTTGAGGTTCCAGTTAGCCATGATTGTACCACTCCACTCCAGCCTGGGTGACATAATGAGACCCTGCCTCAGAAAAATAAACAAATAAGGCCAGTCATGGTGGCTCATGCTTATAATCCCAGAACTTAGGGAGGCAGAGGCAGGAAGATCACATGAGGCCAGAAGTTTGAGACCACCCTGGCCAACATGGTGAAACTCTGCCTCTACTAAAAATTCAACAATTAGCCAGGCATGGTGTTGCATGCCTGTGATCCCAGCTACTTGGGAGGCTGAGACACAAGAATCACTTGAACCCAGGAGATGGAGGTTGCAGTGGGCGGAGATCATGCCACTGCACTCCAGCCTGGGCAACAGAGCGAGAGAGAGAGAGAGAGAGAGAGAGAGAGAGAGAGAGAGAGAGAGAGAGAGAGAGAGAGAAAATAATAGCAACAGGAGTCTATTGCTATTATTCAGGGGTGTTGATGAGACCTGAAATACACTCACCCTTTTCCACTACTTGCTGACTGTTTCCCTTTTCCTGTCTTTCACTGTCTTCTATTTTAAATTATTTTTCTTAACTACCATCCAAAGTGAGTGCGCCTTAAAGCTCATCTTTATTACTCTTATTTCACCTGCTCTCCCTGAGCTTTCTCCTCCATTTACATGATCTGTTATTACTTATGGGCTTCTTACTCCACATTTATCCCTCATGCCACATTTTCTGACTCAAGTCAGGTTCCTACGAATTAGAGACTGAGATTAGGGTTCTTGTTCAAGTGATTTATTAGTAGCCAGCGTTCATGAGAAGGGAAGTGAGGAAAGCCAGATAGGAGAAAATCCTAAGCAAGAATGTGTTCTTTCCTAGAGACTAGTGGTGGCACCTTGAGCCAAGGTGACCAGCCTCTTACATTCCCGTGAGTCAGTCACTAGTTGCTGGCTCCTCCTGGAGAGGGGTTGGAGAGATGCCTCCTGGGCAACATGGCTTCTGTCCAGCAGGGGACAATTCTCTGGAGAAACGGTAATTGTAAGCTTTTAGCAACCAGAACTTAAAGCAACTGTGGGGTTGATGCACCAGTGAAAGGGATCAAGGCAGGGTAAGGTATCTAATCTGATATTTGTACACTCAGATCTACTTGCTTCTCACATTAAGTTCACACTATCTAGACATAGCTTCTCTAGGACTCTAGCTGCTCACAAACTCTAGAAAAGCTTCTGAAAGAAGAATTCGTGGCAGGAACTACTACCCCCACTGCTATAGTTGGTGTTGAGAATTGAAACTCATCAACTCCCTCCTTCACTACCCATATAAGATTCCCTTCCACTTCACTGGCACTTCTGCTGGTCTAGGTGTTTTTCCTGGTGGGATGATTCAGAGCCCCTTCCTGAAGGTACTGAGTCCTCTGGAGATTTGGTCTTGGTCAGACCATAGTTGCTGTGCTTTCCATTAAGTTAAAATACACTGCAGCGGAACACTTAAGTCCTAAACATATTCTTCTATGTCTCATTATGTAGCAGTAGTCCAGCCTCTTCATGATGATCAGATTAAATTACTCTAGTTTAATGGTTTTCTAACACCAGGACCCCAAGGTGACCAAGTGGCAGCTGTGGCTTTAAATTTTATGGGACTCTCACTCTGTCTCCTGGAGGATGTGTACCTCCTCTGAAATACAGGACCTCTAAGCACACAAACTTAAAAGTCAGACTTACAATCACACCAACTTAAAATGTTAAGAAACGCAAAATTCCCAAATGGGTTTCTGGGAATGACAGTGAGTGGCATCACTCCCACTTTGATCCCCTGATTCTTGGATCGAGGTACTGTAGCCATGCCACCATAAAATGGCCTCAGATTTAAAGTGTAAACCACATCTAGAAGGATAACACCCATCCTCAAAAGTTATCATCCTAACATGATGTCGCAGCCGTGCCTTCCACTTGACACACTGGATAGTTTTGGATAATGTGCTAACTGGAAGGACCAGCAGATTTTCTTGTCATGTGTCTACTGCCATAACCCTTTGCTGTGAAATTATCTGTTGGTCCTGGACAATTTTATGTGGCCTCCAATACAAGTAAATCTGACATTTTCTGAGACATCAGTGGCACTAAGCTGAGGCACTGCAGGCAGAAAGGTAAATCCATGCCTGAAATATGTGTCAATACCACTCAGGATGAAATGGTTTTTTTCCCTAAGGTAGAATGGGTTAAATTAATCAAAGTTGCCTCCAAAGGACTAGTTGATATCCTCAAGGTATTATATTCAATCAAGCGATTCAGCATACAATCTCTGTTGCTGGCAGGTCAGATACTCAACAACCACAGTAGTTAAATCAGCCTTAGTGAGAAGAAGCCCATGCTGTTAGGCCCATGTAAGGCTTTGTTCTCTAGAACTTTATCTACTTTCTTCATGAACCTATGTTATTAATACAAGGAGGGCCAAGAACAGGGTCTGGTTGACATGTTCTCTATATCATCTTGTCTGTCTGTTGTTTTGTGGTCTTCCACAGGAGATATCTTCTGGATATATGATACAAAGATCATTATACTTTGTATCCACTCCTGTAAGTCACTCTGCATTTATCTTCCCCAGAATTTCTTGTCTCCAGTCTTCCTATATTGCTCATTCCAGAACTCTGATAAACCAGCCAAACCATTAGATACTGCCTGTGAGTTTGTGTAGAGCCTTATCTTGGGCTGTTTCTCTCTACAAAGTGGATGGTCGAGTACACTACCCAAAGCTCTATCCATTGGGAGAATGTTTCCCTTACCACTGCTTCTGATGGTCACCCTGAGCGAAAGCATTGTGCAGCAGCAGTCCATTTTTTGATTGGATCACTGTACCTAGGCTTACTTCTCTATCATTTACTCAGTTCCCTCGACTGCTTAATTCCTTGAAACTATACCCCTTCTTACCCATTGCCACTTCCTTAGTTCAAGCCTCCATTCCATCTAGGTTATTGAATAATCTCCTAACATTATCCATTCCTTGATTCTTGCTCCTTCTACTTTTTTCAAGTTTAATTTCTCCTTTTAACTCCAATGAGTTTCTTCCAAAAACACAAGTTTGATCATGTTACTTCTTTGTCTTAGTTCATTTTATGCTGCTACAATAGAATATCTGAAACTGGGTGATTTATAATGAACAGCTGTTTATTGAATCACAGTTCTGGAGGAGGCTGGGAAGTTCAATATCATGGTGTCAGAATTTTGCAATGGCCTGCTTGCTGCATCATCACATGGTGGAAAGTGAGAGGGTAAGAGAGGGAGACCAAAGGCAGCCAAACTCACCCTTTCATAGGAGCACCAATCTCACCCATAAGGGTGGAGCCCTCATGACCTAATCACTTCTTAAAGTTCCCACTTCTTACTACCCTTACAATGACGATTGCATTTCAACATGAGTTTGGGAGGGAATAAACATTCCATTCCAACCACAGCGCTCCTCAATTAAAATCATGTCATAATTCCCCATTACCTATAAAGTCTAAACTTGTTAACACAACATACAAGGTCATTTGTGTTCTGTATAATATTCCCCTTTCTTATTTTAACTTTCACCATCATTCTCATACACATGATATCACAACTACAACCAGACAGTTTGCTCTTACTCCATCAGGCCATGTCCTTTGATACACTTATGCTTTGGCATTTGTCAAGCATGTCCTTTCTTGCCTACCTCTTTGGAAAACAGCTACTCTAATTTCAACACACAATTCAAAACATACATGCTTTGTTAAAGCCTTCACTCTTTACCTGTGCATACCTCTTGAGTAGTGTAGCTGTTTACCTGTGTGTACCTTTTGGGTTGTATCATATAGTTTTGTATATCATCTCCCTCACTGCACTGTTAGCTCCTGGGATCTAAGAACTTTGCCTTATATATAATGCTACGCCCTGATCTTAGAGTCTAGCCTATAGCAAAAGCAATCAATTAGATGGTTATACTGTCCTCTAAAGAGATAAATTCTGGCATTGTCAGGCAATGAAACCACTGGGTTCCAAAGGGAAATTCTAACAGATTCTGAGGACTTTAATCATAAATTCAGGAATCAGGCAGGTCACAAAATGGTATAAGTTGGCTATAAGTAATGATGAGGGAGTGAGGAGGGCAGGAACAAACTTATGGGAATATCTTCCCTACCTAACAGGGATCTCAAAACCATTTAAAATAAATTAAAGCACACTATTTGTATGAATCTGTTTTCATGCTGCTGATGAAGACATACCAGAGACTGGGCAATTTACAAAAGAAAGAGGTTTAGTTAGACTTACAGTTCCACATGGCAGGGAGGCCTCACAATCATGCCAGAAAGCAAGGAGGAGCAAGCAAGTCACATCTTACATGGATGGCAGCAGGCAAAGAGAGCTTGTGCAGGAAAACTTCTTATAATAACCATCAGATCTTGTGAAACTTACTGTCACGAGAACAGCATGGGAAAGACCTGCCCCCATGATTCAATTACCTCCCACCAGGTCTCTCCCACAACATGTGTGAATTCAAGATGAGATTTGGGTGGGAAAACAGCCAAACCATATCAGTATTGATCAATCAAACTCAACTACAGCCCTTCATGTGTCTTGAGGTCCTCAAATGTTAGAGCCCTGGTCTACAATTGGCTAGGACTATTTTATCATATGAAGTTATATGCAAGTGTGTGAGTTCACATACTTTGAAAATTTTTAAATCAAATTCCAGGATGAGGTCTCCAGTCAGTTTGTGTGACCTTAAGTTGTATGGTTTATACCCTACTTAGTTCACATATAAGAAACAGAGAAACATAGAAGAGCATACTCACTTTACCTGAAGTGGTTGTTAGTTTTAAGCTAGAAAGAACCTCCAGCTTCATGGGATTTGGTACTTATTTTAGAGAGAGGATCTCGCTCTGTTGCCCAGTCTGGAGGACGGTGGCCTGATCTTAGCTCACTGTGGCCTCAAACTGCTAAGCTCAAGCAATCTTCCCTCCTCAGCCTCCTGAGGAGCTAGGACTACAGGGAAACACCACCACACCTTGCTGGTTTTTTTTTTTTTTTTCTTTTCTTTTCTTTTTAAGAGATGAGGTCTTACTATGTTGCCCAGGCTGGTCTCAAAATCCTGACCTCAAGTAATCCTCTTGCCTCGGCCTCTTAAAGTGCTGGCATTACAGGTGTGAGCCACTGCACCTGACCAGAATTTGGAACATTTACAAGACTTTGTCCAGGGCAGGAAGGAACAAATACAAAACTTGGATTCAAAGAACACGAATTTAAAATCAGAACCTGATTCTTAAGAGATGTCTTTGACAAGCTGCATAACTTTTCTGAGTCTTAATTCTCTTATCTGTAAAATAGGAATTCTAATATCTACTTCACAAAGTTGCTGAGCAAATGGAATGAAAGTAGCAACTGCAAAACCAGCACAGTGTCTGGCACATAGTAAGTACTAGATAAATGTTATTTAAGTCTGAATATGAAACTTGTGCATTTACATCCAAAATCAGGAAAAGAGCCCAGCACATGCATTTCTTTTGCAAAAAAAAAAAAAAAAAAATCCAGTAAATATTTTAAATATGGGATGATATTTGCAAAATTATTTGAGTTCCTTTGCAAATGCTTGAGAGTGAATATTAAGCATTATCCTAGGAAAAGTATTGCAGAATCCATCTCAAGGGGAGAGTGTTAAAACCTAAAGCCTTCTCCGCTTCTAGCCATTCTCCAGGATATCTTTATTTTCCTAGCCATTATCAGGGTAATCAGGACATTCAATTTCATTTCTGACATCCAATATTGATTGATGAGCATGAATGGATAACTGACATCTCACTGGCAGAAACTGCAGTTTCCCCTCAGCCTCCTCCTCTGAGAGCTAGCATAACCCTTCCTGAATCTGATGCTGAATCACTTCCAAGGTAATTTGCTTAGCAAAAGTAGGCTTTTTTCATACACTGTGCTCAGCTTGAGTTCACCTTTCTCACCTTCAAATATTAAAACTCACCCCATAGAAAATGAATCTGGGAGCCTAATCGGAATCTTCGCCTTCTGTTCTGAGATAGGTTCATTCTCCTGGGTACTCATATTTGTTCACAAGACATTGACCCCAAGAGTAATTGGCTTCCAATGATACTTTGATTCCTTATTTCTCTTTTATAAAGAAAAAAATGGATTCCAAAAGCAAGTTCAAGAGAACAGTCCTAACCTTTGCAACAAGAGAGTAAATTTCTAAAATAAAGGCATTTAAATCTTGACTGCAATGAGATTAGAAAAAAAACAACCTATCATTGCAAGAAGGTGAAAGAAGGACATAGGTTTTTGTGTTCATAAAACATCTAGCGTTTTGTTTTTATTTCTTTGAGTTCAAAATAAAACAATGAGGTTTAAGCCATAAAAAGAAAGAAGTCTAGGAAAGTACAAAAAAGAATTTCCTGGGAAAAAAATTAACTAAAAAAGACTCTATGCTTTCCTTAGAAGGCTTTTGAAACCTAGCAACATTTATTAAAACACTTATTAAACATGTATTATGTGCTGGCCATTCTGATCAATGAAATGGGAAATGCAGATGACATATAAGATAGAACCTTAGTTCCAATAAGCTTGCAATTAAGTTGGGAGTAGAAAACCTAGGATGCATGAAATTTTTTAAAAAGTAAGCATTTGAGAACCAATTTGTTATTGACTAAAAGTTTAAATGGGAGATTAGTGAGGAAAGTGTACTCTGTGGGCTAGATTAGCTGATGAAAGATTTATTGAGCTTACCTCAGAGACAAGAACTTCAGTAGTTGGAAGAGAAGATAGAGTTGCAGATGGAGAGAACAAGAAGTGCAAATATCCAGACAACATATTGGTGAACAAATCAGCATGTCAGTAGCAGAGGGCATATTTGGGTGGGGGTTAGTAATAGGTTCTGATAGGGAGGTATCAAATTAGGAAGAACTATAAAAAATCAAGATGACGAATCTAAACAAAGAAAAATTGAGGATCAATGCTTTGGTTATTGAGTAGAGGAATGAATATGAATGTGGAACTTTAAAATAATGGAGAGAATTTCAGCAAGATATCTTGGGGTTTATAGCTATATTAGAAGAGGAGGGGAGAGACTGGAGCCAGGGAAAGTAGTGAGAAGGCTGTTAATATCATTCAAGTTTGAAGTGGGAAGGGTCAGTACCAAGAAAGTGAAAATTTGGAAGATTTTTTTTTCAAGGAGAAAAATAATAAAACTTGCACAGAGCAGTTAGAGGGGAAGCCAGAAGGGAAAGAGCCAAAGGTTTTTTAACTTCTAATGATTTCCAAGGATTTCAAGCTTGGAAGGAAAGAATCGTGATGACATTAATCAAAATAAGATCATTTGGAAAGAGTTCAAAGAGGAGAGGAAGAAAGTGCATAAATTCAAGAGAGGTATTTAGCTGATTAAATAGACTAAACTCAATAATAGATATTGGGGTGGTGAGTGAGAGGAAGGCGGGAAGCCTAACTTTTAGTTTTCTGCCTTAAGACATTAATGAAGGGATTCTTAGAAAAGGACAAGGATTGACGGGTAAATTTGAAGTGTATTTGAAACATCCAAGTGGAAATGTTGACTAGGTAGTTGAGAATAAAGAGGTCAGGGAAGCACTGTGATTCTCATTTGGGATGATTTTGTCCCCCAGAGGACAATTGACAATGTTTGGAGACATTTTGGTGATGTCAACTGGAGGAGGGAGCAGTTGTTACTTGTGTCTAGTAGGTAGAGGCCAGGGATGTTGCTAAACATCCTACAATGCATGAGATAGCCCCCAAAAAACAAAGAATCATCTAGCTCCAAGCGTCAAGGTTGAGAAACTCTGGGGCAGATGATGTCCATTTGAGAGATATCAGCATATACATGGAAATTAAAGCTGTGAGCGTAAGTCTAGTGAATGATTTTAAAAACCTAGATTTGAGTCAAGAAATTTTGAATAGTTAGATGAAGGCGGATGAGCCTAAAAAGATATTGTAAGAAGGAGAGAACAGACAAATAAAAGGAAATCCAATAGAAAGGGATCAAAGTAACCCTAACAAGGGTTTCTGAAGAAGGGAGATACCCAGCAAGAGAGAGCCTCTATCCACTGGATTTAGAGATATGGAGGAAGCTTGTGAGCTGTGAGCTTAGCAAAAGCAGTTTCTGTGGCATATCAGTGATGAAAGCTAAATGTAAGTGAATGAAGAAAAAGAAAATAAAGATCCTCTGGCCTGTGATGCGAAGGCTAGAGATTAAGGTAAAGTGTGTTAAAGGAAGGTTGGTTTGTTATTGATACTGCTGCTTTTACTATGGGGGAGTCATGCATAAATAAAAATAAAGGACCTAGTTTGAAGTAACAGTTCGAACATATAGAAGAGATTAGAGTTTTTTAAAGAATGGGTGATGAACACTAGTGGGTCATGAAATTAATTTATAGGTTAGAAGTAGCATTTTTAAAAACATGAAATAGAATGGGATAGAAAATAGAGACCATTACATAGAGTAAAAATATTGTTTCAAGAAACTATTGTTTCAGGTGTGGTTTGCACGTACACACATGGAATTTTGGTACACACACATACACATTTGCAACTTTGGTAACTAAATGGACATAGAAGGCAAAAGAATTATCCTCCAGGCATGGGTCTCGGTGACTTGGAAAATAATGGAGTCATAATGGAAATACAAAAACAAGGAAATAAAGTAATGGGAAAGAAGGAAGAAAATAAAGATGAATTTAAGACAACAGCAGAACATTCATGCAAAGATATGCTATATATAGTTATCCAGCCCACATAAGCCTGGGTTCGATGATCCTCCTAGATGCTCCCACAGCTGCTGTCCTTTCACAGTAAGTATATTGCAACTGTCCGTTTTCTTGTCCATCTCCTTTCTCAAAGAATGAGCACCATGAAACAAGGAATCATTTCTCATCGTAACCCTATTGTCTGGCACAATTTCTGGCACATAGTGGGTACACATTAAATATGAATGTAGTCAGTGATTTATAGATGTGATGTTAGAGCCATGGAATCTAAAAGTCAATGATGATAAGCTATTTATAAAATGGTTTTAGACCCTTTCAGAGACACATCATGACAAACCATGGGTCACGCACTTGATTCCAGAAAGCAATTAGCATCTGAAACCTGGATATGCATCCTGTATCAGTCAGCTTTATTGGTTGCAGCAGAAACCAACTCTGGCTGACATAAGCAGAAAATAAATTTATTGAAAGAATATTAGGTAATTTATAATTGCCAGGAAATTCAGGCTTGGGAAACAGTCAAGAGCAAGGGAAGCTAGTGCACTAACCTGGGCCACAGCCAAAATTCGCATACCATAAAACCAGACCACTGAAAACACTGTCACCTCTAAACTCTAGCCACCTCAGCTGTAACCACCACCACCACCATAGGCACTAGCCAGTTACAGCCACTGCACTGTTATTCCTCTTGTGCCTCTGAAAACTCATATTACTAATCCTCATGTTCCTCCATCCCAGCCTTTTTGCACTTCTAATTCTTGATTTCAAAATTCAAGGCAGCTGCATCTGATTATTGGAGCCTAAGTCATATACAAGAGAATCTGGGAAAATCAATAGCTAAACAACTTGCTTTTTAAGCTTTCATAGAAGGACACAGGTTAATACATTCCCAAGCAAAAGAAGATGCTGGGCTACCACAGTGATAAATATCCATTACATAATGAATGATACATAATCTCATAGATTCCATAATTGCTGCCAGTTGCCAGTCCCTGGTACCACCTAAGAACCGAGCTGAGTGTAACAGAAGTCTGTAGCTGTAAACAGGTAAGGCACTCAACGCTGCTCTATCAAGTGCTATTCCTGATCAACTTTATTCTTGAATGATGCACAGATGCTAGATCACCCTGAAATGACAGGCAAATGTCACCCTTTAATAGTAATCACTGACCTTGAGATTTGTGTTTTCTTACCACAAAAATGATGCTGCCATCATTTCAGCTTCTTGGTGGATGACTCTGGCCCGTTATTTTAAATGGTGCCAGTTGCTTCAGTCATTACTTTGAATTTAGTGTCAAACATGTGTAGTGACCTGCATGAAAATGTTCTGCCTCTCTGGCTTCCATATGAGATGATCCTGGCCTAAGTCAGCCCAGCCTTCATCTCTGCTAGTTCTCAGGCAACATACTTGTAACCAGTTGCCTCCCTGCACACTCCTCTGAACATGCCTATTTATTTCATTCAGGATAAGGGTGAATTTTGATCACATAAACATACATTCATTTACTTCTCCTAATCCATCTTTGGGAAATCTATGTGAAGAGGACAGCATCCACTTTGAATGAGCCCATTACAGCTCACCTTTATTTTGTTCCCTTAACTTCATCATCCCTCGATAATCCTCCATGAAAAATAAGGCATATGCTAAAATCTTTGAGAAGACATGAAGCCCTTCATTGAATGAATGGTAATTCCCTCTGTTATTCAGGAAATATCAATGTGTTTTGTATTAATAAATTCTAGATACAAAAAATTAAGGAACAAGCATAATAATTATTAATATAAATTACACAACAATTTTCCGCTGTACTAAAAAAAGATAGGTTTCTCCTATATACTTCACTTAAACTTTTAGTGCATTTAGATTTTTAGAAACATTAATAGCTTTTTACACATTAAAAACACATCTGATAAAAAAAGTTACACATCTATTAAGTTTATGTAATATTTCCATATGCATTTTTAGAAATTAAACTTCAAAAGCTGGATGTGCCAAGAAATTAAGGACCACATCCATTTGCTTCCTTAAATTTTTTTTCTTGCAAAATCATATACTTTTATCTTCAATTTACCTAAATATGATAGCATAACAGACCTCATTCCTTTTAACTTTTTTACTTGATATCTCAGTTTTAAGGTTTATCTATGTTGGGATGTGTGCTTCTTGCTATGAACTGCTGCGGGATAGTCCACAGAAAGCGTCCATCATAAAAGTTCATAGCCTGAACTCCTTACTATTACAAATGTTGAATCTTCTCAGCCATAGATTTGCATGAAGATTTTTCTGGCATATTATCTTAAGAATGGGATTGCTGGGTAGAGGCTGACTTGACTTCACCAAAGACTGCCAGATGGCTTCACACAATGCCTCTAGCAGTTCACAATCCTACCAGTCACGAATAAGGGTCCCGCTTCCTCACCTCTTTCCTAACACTTGATGCTATCCAATTTACACCCAGATTTACAAAAAAGTAAAGTGGTTGCTTTAATTTTTACATCTCTGATTATTCATGAGTTTAAGTCATTGCATCTATTTTTAAAACATTTGGGTTTCTTTGTTGTTTTTCCACCGCCCCACCCCACTTGCTGTTGTGGCTCCTGTCTTTTCCCAGTGGTATAAAGAAACTCTTTGTTTATTTTAGATATTAATTGCCTTTTGATTCTAGACATCACAAACATCTCTTCCCAGTCTATTATTTCTCTGTTAACTCTGTCTATGGTGCACTTCCTTGAACAGAAACTCTTAGCATTGATGTAATCAAACATACTGATTTTTGCCAATAAAGGATGTTCATATACAAGGTATAGTCTCATATGCATACTTTCTAGGTAAATGACTATTAATCCACATCTTTCTCTCTTACTCAAGAAAGCTTATCAGAAGACACACAAATGAGAATGATCAAAAAGTGATTCCAAATGTTGGTTCTTTAACTGTTAGTAGAGAAAAATTGGCTTTCAGTCATCCTGAAATTACCATGCCACCAGATTACCACAACTAGTTATGGAATTACTAGTTGAAAACTACTGACCTAGCTCATGCCCTCTGAGCCTACCAGCTGTCAGCTGCATCTAGTTCACCCTTTCACCGATCTATAATAGCGGCAGCCATTTGCTGATCTCAAACTGTGAGACAGACATTTCCACAAAATATTGCCTACCCTCACAAAAACTCTAAAAGATATATTGTTATCCCTATTTTACAGGTGAGAAACCTGAGGCTCAGAAACACCATTTGCCTAAGTTGACACAGTATATGGTAAAGCCAAGATTTATAATTAGGACTGTCATGTTCCAGAATCCAGAATCCCAGCCTTCTCTTCAAGGCTGAATCATCCTTCAGCAATGAAAGTGAGATAAATGAGGTATCCCAGTCAAGGCCAGCCTCCACCAACACATGCTGAGCATCTGCTGATTTGTGAGATGCCCCCATTCTCAACCCAAGACTCTCAGAAGTTCCCAACATTTATTTCCAAAAACTCCCTGGTAAAACAAAACTGTTGCCTTGAAGAGTAATACTACCTATGATCATATTAGCACAGAATCAGTTCATCATGTAAGACTATTTCTACTAAGGCTCTACAGAAATGGAAGAAGTTATCAAAGAATGGGGAAAGAGAGGAGGGAGAGAGTAGGCACTTCATCTAGAACTTGTAGCACAGCCCAGGGCCACAGAGATGATATAACCTGTGCAACCTCCATGTACAGGAGGTTGAACAAAGGAAGGAGAGGATAACTATCTTTACGGAGCATTTATCATGTTCCAGATGTACCCAGCTAGAAAACTTTGCAGTATCTTTTCTCATCTTTTACCAAGGCCATTGTCTTCATTTTTTTTAAAGAGGAATACTTGAGAGGTTGAGGATTGTTTCGCAGGGCCCCACTGCTAGAAAATAGCAAAGCAAGAATTTGAACCCATGCTGTCTGATGTCAACAGCCCACCTTCTTCCACTGCAACTACTTTCATCACCATTCGATGATGACTAACCATCCCTTACTGCTCTTCCCTAAGCCTGAGGTTAACCAGCTCTCAGGGTCCCAGGGTTCTGAAAAAGTATTTTGTTTTCCCACTGAATACAACTTGAAGTTCTTGTCATTAAAAAACAAAAAAAAGTCTCTAAATATTCTAGTGTTTGAGAACGGTGAGATTAATTGGAAAAGTAAATACCTGTAGAAAACTAATTGGCATTCCCTTGACAAAATGTAATGGATTCAAGCATTGGCCAGTGTTAGCTCTTATCCTTGTATGAAGCATTAATGTGATTGCAATGACCACACTGCTGCTGAGCCTTAAGTCTGCAGGCCAAGAGGGTTACAGTTTGGTTCCTCCTCACCCATGTTTTAGGAGACCATTCAGTAAAAAGTTGAAGAATATGACATTCCCATGTTCTTCCAAAACATAAAAGGCTTGAGTGACTGGTACAAAGTGTGGCTTTTCCCATCCTCCTCTTTCTTAGGGCTTCTTCCATGTCTGGTTCCTGCATTTCCAGTGAAATGTAATAAAGGCATCTGCAGGGATCTGTGTTGGGCCTATATCAGGAAAGGCCCCCAGAGCATCAGGTTGGACAGAGTCTCCAGAAAACTGACTGACCCTAGCCTGATCAGCCCAGCACTACCCACACTCTGGCAGCTCCATCCCGCTACTCCCCAAGGCCTTGTGTGCATCAGGGCCTCCTGACATGTGCTTCTGAACTCGCATCAAAAGTTGTTCATGGCTGGGAGCGGTGGCTCCCAGCACTGCCAGAGACTGAGGCGGGTGGATAGCTTGAGGCCAGGAGTTGGAGACCAGCCTGGACAACATGGCAAACCCTCCTCTCTACTGAAAATACAAAAATTAGCCAGGCATAGTGGCAAGCGCCTATAATCCCAGCTATTCAGGAGGCTGAGGCAGGAGAATCACTTGAACGTGACCTGAGAGGCAGAGACTGCAGTGAGCCGAGATCACTCCACTGCATTCTAGCCTGGGTGGCAAAGCAAGACGAAAGAAAGAAAAGAAAGAAAAGAAAGAAAAGAAAGAAAGAAAGGAAGAAAGGAAGGAAAAGAAAAGAAAAGAAAACAAAGGAAGGAAAGGAAGGAAAGGAAGGAAGAAAGGAAGAAATAAAGAAAGAAAGAGAAAAAGAGAAAGAAAAAAAATCAGGGCTGTGGACGTGGGACTCTACATTTTTTTACTAATACATAATATTTGTACATACATTTTGATTCATGCATACAATGTATAATAATCAAATCAGGGTACTTAAGATATCCATCACTTTGAACATTTGTCATTTCTTTGTATTGAGAACATTTCAAATCTTCTCTACATTTTAATAGGTTCCTCAATGATTCCCAAGGAGCAAAAACAGTTTGAGAGACACTGGGCTGAGGATTAGGAGTGGTAAGAGACAAGACAGAAGTGACCTCAAATGAGAAGATTCTCTTACAAATAAATGCTATGGATTCTAATTATTAGGGCTGATTATGTCCTACCAAGTCACCATGGACAATGAATTAGCAAACACTGAGCTATGGCTCCTGGGTAAAATACAGGGTTAGGTTACTGCAAGCCTCTGCTCGTAACATTTTCATCAACTAATAAATACATAACTGTGTTTTATGTGTGTTTCTGTTTGAAGACATCTTATGTAACATATACAATTGATTCATTAACATTGAGCTCATGGCCCACGGTGCTATGACTCATGCCTGAATGAAGCTTCTCTAACATATGTGTTTTCTCTGTAAGGTGCATTGCAGCCTTCTTGTGCTTAGAACACTAGACAGCACTTCAGCGGTAAGCTCAGGGCCCATTTTAAACAGTAAAATCACCAATAAAAGGCACACAAATGCAACAAAATCTGGCAAAAAAAAAAAAAAAAAAGAAGGGACACTTAATAGCATGAGAGCTAAAACAAGAAGGAAGAGCGTCACCCTTTTCTCCCTCAGCTGGGAACATGAAGGTTGAGGAGAAACTCAAATTTTTCACAGCCCGGTGCATGTCTGACAATGACTGTGGAAATGCCATGAGTATTGATTTGGGGGTTACACATAAATTGTAGGCACTGGGCAAATTTGCAAACACAGAATTCACAAATAATGAGGACTGATGATATGAGGGCTGATATATAGTGAGGATGGATTACAAAAATAGTGTGCACATGCATTATCTCATTACCTTACTTGATGACACAGTAACTCTGGAACTTAAATAGAACATGTACTATTTTGATTCCCAACACTGAAATAAGCGACTGTGGGCCTAGAGAGCTGGAAAACAAACCCAGGTCTTGCTTTTTCCACTACAGAGTAAAAGGAAGTCAACTCTGCTAATGCTCTTTCAGATGCTAGAACTGTCCAGCCAAGTGAAGATGCCTCAGTGGAAAGCAGGCATAGCATGATTACACTGGGGGAAATTGGGGAAAGCTGAAGCAGACCTAGCCCTACACACAATGGGACTTAATCACTATCTGCACAAGCTATACAAGTGTTCTTTCTTTCTATGTATACTGAAGTTTGCTTTGAAGCATTTCAGTCAGAAGGCAAGCACTGACTGAGTCCCATTGGGTGCATCTTAATAGATAATGAGTCAGAGAAGAAAGCAGCAGCAGTTCCCGATCTGAAGAAGATTACAGACAAGTGGAGAAAACATTGTATAAAATAGCTAATCTAGTAAATAGAGTTTGATTGGAGGGAGAACATAGATGAAGAGGGAAGATTTGAGACAGTATTTGAAAATAGAGGTAAAGGACTTGTCACGTAAAATAGGAGAAAGATTATTCCATGCATTTAAAACAGTTTGGACCAAATTCCTAAGGCATTGATAGTCGTGAGGTTTAGTGCCTGCTCTGTCATTTTCTAGCCACAATACCTACAGAAGTTGACTGAAACTTTTTCAGACTCAGTTTACTGATCTATATAGTGGGGCTTCAGTTCAGGTCAACATACTTTAATTAGCAGAATACTGCAGTGCTAAGACCTAGGATTCAAAAGCTTCAGACGTGTATTTGATATAGCTTATGCTTTCCAGGAATAGGAGCAGACAAGGCTCGTAACAAATAGGTCATTTTAATACAAAATAAATGTTAGGATGTGGATGGGCACACTTAGACTGTGTGCAGCAGGGGACGGGACAGGGATACTGCCTGAAGGACCTGGCCCAGACTTCTAAAGGACAGTAAGAATTAGATGAGCAACAAAAGGGGAGGAAAAGTCCTGATCGAGAAGGAGCAAGAACAAAGCCTCAGCAGTATGAGATACTGCAGTGGGTTCTCGGAACTGTGTTCAATTTGGCATTGCTGAGTCATATGATGAGGAGAGAAGAGTGAGAATAAAAGAACTGGAAAGGTAGAAAACAGCAAGATCCTATCAGCATAAGAACCCACTGAAATATTTTAAACCAGGGAGTGATATGGACAGATTTGTCCTTCCTGAAAGATTCCTCTGGCAGCAATGAGGAGGAAGAATCTGAGGTGGACAGGAATGGAAGTAGAGAGTCCAATGTCTGGTTGCGATAATCCAGGTAGATGCCTCATAGATTTGTTGTGGGAGCCAATGAAATAATGTGTGTGAAAGCAGATTGTAAGCTGTAAAGCAAACCAACACAAAACAGTATTTTTCTTATGTAAATAGCTAACATCGAAGGGCAAAGCGAAGTGGGAAGACAGCAATGCAAGAACGCAAGTTTTCCTAAAAGGAAGAATATGCTAGAAAACAATGAAGTCACACATGCAGCATAAGATCATTTAGTTGAAAAGTTCTGAACGTAGCATTTGATCTGAAAAAGTCAATGGATGCTTCTGAAAGAGGTTGAGGAAGTGGCATGGTATAGATAATGGGCAGTTCTGGGCATCTGAGAGTAGAGGAGAAGTTGAAAGCTAGCAAACAGTCCTAAGAATCCAACTATGACTTGCTACATTTCTATCAGGATGAAAAACGCAAAATTATTCAAAGTCCTGAACTCTAATACTGGTGTCCACCACAATGAAAAGAAAAAACTAGAGTCTTGGAAAAAAAAATTAGAGAATCTTAAAACCAGAAGGGACTCTGTAGAGGCAGTGTAACACAATGGAGAAAAGAACAAAGTGCAGAGCCCAGCTGTGTGGAATTGAATCCTACCAACTTCTAGCTCCATAGTAAAGTTATATAAACTCTATGCTTCAACTTTCTCATCGTAAAATAGGGATAATAATAATACCTACCTCTCAGAGCTGTTGTGAGGCTTAAACAAGTTAATAAACATGAAATGCTTCGATTAGTGCCTATTGAGTATTCAATAAATTTTAGAATTTACTAATTCTGCCTCCCACTTGAGAAATGAGAACACCAACGTCTAGAGAAGTTGACTCATCCAAACTTTTAAAATTTTGTCTCCAGTGCCCTAGAATTTTTTCTAGCCCCTTATAAATTTATAGCAAAATCATGGTTAATTCTATAGAATCTGGGAGGCCTAAACATGCACAGCATTAGCTTCTGTATTGGAATTGAAAAGGATCCAAGAAACAGGAAAACTGATTTTAATTGACAAGAGCTCAGGAAACCAGAGGGTCAAAATTGATGTAATCTGGGCTACGAAGTCAGGGCCAAATGGTCTGCTGCTTCTGTAAACCACTCTCAAACATGGGGAGTGAGGGAGTGGGCATTGCTCATCATCAGGAAACAGCAGAGTTGGAGAAGGCAGAATGGCAGATGGTGAGGCGTGGAGCATTACCTTAGGAAAGGTAAACAAGAAACCACCTATTAGCTCTGCCATTCTCTTGATTCTAAGCTGGAGTTGCTGGCTCAGTTCAAGTGTGTCCTCTTTTTCCCCCTCTCCTCTCCCCAGCACTGTTCCTGGCAACACATTTTATCTTCTAGCAGATGGCTGCAGCTGCTATGGTGGCATCTGTTGCTGCTCTTTCACCTTCCAGCTTTGGCAGGAGCAGTTGGCAAGACGAACTTGCAAGGTCTGTCAGCACCCAGTAGTATCACTATCAGTCTAACTTGCAAAAAAAAAAAAAAAAAAAAAATAGAAGCAGAGGAAGTGCTGGTGCTACCAGCTGCAATCCCTGGGGCCTGCTTGATTCAAGAATCTGCTTCAGACTGGCTTGTCCTCTCATGGGATCAGAAGTTGGGATGGAGTAGCTTAGATGAGCTCATTTTACCCATCACCCATCTTTAAAAACGAAGACCCTTTTGATTGGCAAATAAAGAGGCCCCGCTGCAAAGAGCAAGAGAAATAGGTCTTACAGATGACAACTACACTGAAAATCTAGAGGAGTAATTTGAAGAAACAAAGATGACATACTAATTCCTGCCTTCCCCAGCCTCATTTCACAGAATGCTTTCCAGCATGGCCTGAGACAATCCTTACAAAGCTTTGAGGTATATTCAGAGCCCTATTTACATTGACGAGTGGAGTCTGTGTGAGTCCTGGTCAGCCTGGACTGAGGGTCACAGTCTGTGTTTCTCTATACCTCTATGTTTTCCTTATCTTGGGAAAAGACGGTTGCTATGGTTTTCTGTTTTGCACTTTCACCCCCTGTAGAAGCAAGATTTGTGTCTCAAACCCCAGTCGATTCGGCCTGAGCTATAGGCGGCTGTTTAGCACTTGTCAAATCCTTCTTGGCAGTCAGTCATCCAAATTGACAAACCAACCAGAAGGAAGGTTTATCCATTCCCTTGATACCATCATCCCTGAATAGAGGCTTTTACTGCCATGCCCCCCGTCAAATGTCAGAAATATTGGACACTGACTCAAGATTGAATTGAACCTGAGTTCACTATGGCCTCTGGGAACCTGTGATTTGAATGAAACTGTTTTTCCACCACTTCGTCCCCTCCGTTGAATTACTATAGAAGGGATCTGTGAGCCAATAAGTTATTCTGGGCCATCACTGGAAATTGGAAGAGACTCAGCAGTTGCAGGTTGGAAGTCAAAGCTGAACAAGAAGCCAGTATATTCCCAGTGATCAAGGATTTGTATCATCTGACAGCTCAAAGGAAAAATTATATGACACATTTTGAAGAAAATAACTTTGATGAAAATACATAAAGGAAGTAGAAGAAGATACCATATTTAATTTAAATTATTTAAACATTTATTGGGTGTCCAACTGGGTACCATTCTAGGGTTTAGGTCATGTGGTACCCAGGAAAAAAGGGGGAACACTAGTTAGGAAGTGGAGGGAAAGCTAACACAAACTGAACTAAACTTAAGAACAGAAGATGTAACATCATAGGGGAACTGACAATCAAACAACACATGTAAATAACAAGAATCAAATGCAGTCTAATTCTGACAAATAACAAGATTGAACAAGAGTACTGCCTATTCAAAGTAGCAACATGAGCATGTATGCCTGCCTTCCCTCTTGACAAAGTTTCTGTTGAAATGACAAAAATAGACATATTTTTAAAGAACACAACCATAATAGTGCTAAAAAACAACACAGAGGCCGGGCACAGGGGCTCATGCCTATAATCCCAGCACTTTGGGAGGCCGAGGCAGGCAGATCATGAGGTCAAGAGATTGAGACCATCCTGGCCAACATGGTGAAACCCTGTCTCTACTAAAAGTACAAAAACTAGCTGGGTGTGGTGGGTACCTGTAGTCCCAGCTACGGAGGAGGCTGAGGCAGGAGAATTGCTTGAACCCGGGAGGTGGAGGGTGCAATGAGCCAAGATCACACCACTGCACTCCAGCCTGGTGACAGAGCGAGACTCTGTCCAAAAAAAAAACCAAAAAACAAACAATACAGAATGCCATCAATAGACTAAAATGTTAACAGATTTATACTATCTGAAAACCCCCATGATCAGATAGAGAAGCAAGCCATCACAGAGAAAAACATCTGTCCAACATACCAGAGAGGAGTACAGTTCTTTTCAAGGAGCACCCTGGAGAAGCCCCAAGATCAAAGCAAGTAAGTGCATGAGTCAGAGAGGCTAATGGGGAAATCATCAGGATAATTAATTTAAGAACTACAATTGGAACAGCTGGGCCTGTTAGGCCCCTCCCCATCACCCGAATATACGGAGCATCTGGCAGAACAGATTTTGCCCTCAGGCTGTTGCTCTGATAAGGGTTCTGTACAGAAAAAGTGTGTTCTCCCTGTGAGAACTTCCTATATGTATGGGTTTGAAGCCCTAAGAGAGGGGAAGGCCTATTCTTTCTTACTTTAAAAGATCGTTTAGGGCCTCTGCATTAACAGTAGCCTGAGAAAATAATGATGAAGAGGATGAGGATGAGGAGGAAGAAGAGAGAAAAAGGAGAATAATGGATAATGTATACTGAGATCCTACTGTGCGCTGAGCACTGTTCCAAGCACAGTTAGTACAGGTATACCTTGTTTTATTGTACTTGACAGATACTGCATTTTTCACAAATTGAAGGTTTGTGGCAACCCTGTGTCAAGCAAGTTTATTGGCACCATTTTTTCCAACAGCCTATGCTCACATCATGTCTCTGTATCACATTTTGGTAATTCTCACAACATTTTAACTTTTATTATTATTATTATTATATCCATTATGATAATATGTGACCATTAATATTTGATGTTACTATTAAAATTCTTTTGGGATGCCACCAACCGTGCCCATGTAAGATGGTGACTTAATCAATAAATGTTGTGTGTGTTCTGATTGCCCCCTTGACCAGCCATTTCCCCATCTCTCTCTGCTCAGGCCTCCCTTTTCCCTGAGACTCAACAACATTGAAATTAGGTCAATGAACAGCCTTATGATGGCTTCTAAGTGTTCAAATAAAAGGAAAGGTTACATGTTTCTCACTTTAAATCAAAAGCTAGAAATCAGTAAGTTTAGTGAGGAAGGCACATTGAAAGCCAAGAGAGACTAACAGCTAAGACTCTTGTACCAGTTAGCCAAGCTGTGAATGGAAAGGAAAAATTCTTAAGGAAATTGAAAGTGCTACTCCAGTACACATACGAATAAGGAAAAAAAAAAAAAAAACCGTATTGCTAATGTGGAGGAAATTTTATTGGTCTGGATAGAAGATCAGTCTAGCCACAACATTCCCTTAAGCCAAAGCCTAACCCAGAGCAAGGTCTTAACTTTGTTCAGTCATATGAAGTCTGAGGGAGGTTACGAATCTGCAGAATCAAAGTTCAAAGCTAGGAGAGGTTGCTTTATGAGGTTTATAGAAAGAAACTGTCTCCATCACATGAAAGTGCAAGGTGAGCTGGCCGGGCGCGGTGGCTCAAGCCTGTAATCCCAGCACTTTGGGAGGCCGAGACAGGCGGATCACGAGGTCAGGAGATCAAAACCATCCTGGCTAACACGGTGAAACCCCGTCTCTACTAAAAAATACAAAAAACTAGCCGGGCGTGGTGGCAGGCACCTGTAGTCCCAGCTACTTGGGAGGCTGAGGCAGGAGAATGGCGTGAACCCGGGAGGCGGAGCTTGCAGTGAGCTGAGATCGGGCCACTGCACTCCAGCCTGGGCGACAGAGCGAGACTCCGTCTCAAAAAAACAAACAAACAAACAAACAAACAAACAAAACAAACAAAAAAAAGAAAGTGCAAGGTGAAACAGCAAGTGCTTATGTAGAAGCTGGAGCAAGTTTTGTTTTGTTTTGTTTTGTGTTTGTTTTTGTTTTCTGGAGTGCAGTGGCGTGATCTCAGCTCACTGCAACCTCCGCCTCCCAGGCTCAAGAGATTCTCGTGCCTCAGCCACCAGAGTAGCTAGGACTACAGGCACATGCCACCACACCAAGCTAGTTTTTGGGGGTTTTTTTTGTTTGTTTGTTTTTTTGTAGAGATGGGGTTTCACCATGTTGGCCAGGCTGGTCTTGAACTCCTGACCTCAAGTGATCCACCCACCTCTGCCTCCCAAAGTGCTGGGATTACAGGCATGAACAACTGCACCCAGCTTGGAGCAAGTTACTTATAAGACTTAACTAAGATAATTGATGAAACTGGCTATAAACAGGACATTTTCCAAATAGATCAAACAGCCTTCTATTGTAAGAAGATGCTACCCAGGACTTCTATAGCTAGAGGAGAAGTCAATGCCTGGCTTCAAAGCTTCCAAGTACAGGCTGACCCTCTTATTAGGGACTAATGCAGCTGGTGACTTTAAATTGAAGCCAATGCTCATTGACCATTCTGAAAACCCCAAGGATCTTAAGAATTGCTAAGTCTACCCTACCTGTGTTCTATAAATGGAACAACAAAGCCTGGATGACAACTTGTCTGTTTAAACCATGGTTTACGGAGTATTTTAAGCTCACTGTTGATACTAACTACTCAGAAAAAAGATTCCTTTCAAAATATTACTGCTCATTGACAATTCACCTAATCATCCGAAAGTTTTGATGGACATGTATAAGGAGATCGTTATTTCATGCCTGCTAACACAACACCTATTCTGCAGCCCATGGGTTGAAGAGTAATTTTGACTTTATGTCTTATTTAAGAAATACATTTTAGAAGGCTACGGTTGTTGTAGATGGTGATTCCTCAGATGGATCTGGGAAAGGTAAATTGAAAACCTTCTGGAAAGGATTCGCCATTGTACATACCATTAAAAACACTCATGATTCATAGGGGGAGGTCAAAATACAACATTATCAGGAGTTTGGAAACAAGTTCATTCCAATCCTCATGGATGACTTTGAGGGTTTTAAGACTTCAGTGGAAGAATTCACTGTAGATAGGGTAGAAATAGCAAAATAACTAGAGTTAGAAGTGAAGCCTGAAGATGTGACTGAACTGCTGCCATATCATGATCAAACTTCAACAGATAAAATGTTGCTTCTTATGGATGAGCAAAGAAAATGGTTTCTTCAGATGAAATCTGCCCCTGGCTAAGATCCTGTGAACATTGTTGAAATGGCAACAAAGGATTTAGAATATTACCTAAACTTAGTTGATAAAACAGCAGCAGAGTTTGAGAGGACTGATTACAATTTTGAAAGAAGTTCTACTGTTGATAAAATGGTAAACATCATCACATGCTACAGAGAAGCATTTCATGAAAAGAAGAATTAATCAATGTGGCAAACTTCATGGTTAGCTTATTTTAAGAAATTGCTATAATCACCCCAACCTTCAGCAACTACCATCCTGATCAGCCAACAGCCATCAACACCGAGGCAAGACACTACATCGGTCAAAAGATTATGACTCACTGAAAGCTCAGATGACTGTTAACATTTTTTAGCAATAAAGAATTTTTTAATTAAGATGTGTACAATTTTAGACATAATGTTATTGCACACTTAATAGACTACAGTATAGTGCAAACATAATTTTTCTATGCACAGGGAAAGCAAAAAATGTGTGTGTCTCACTTTATTGCAATATTCACTTTATTGCAATGGTCTGGAACTGAACCCACAATATCTCTGAGGTATGCCTGTGTATTAACTCATTCGATCCTCACAACACTGAGGCAGTTACTGTTATTGTTTCCATTATGGAAATAAGGAAACTGAACCACACCAAAAAAGATAATTAGCCCTCTAAGATCACAAAGTTCAAAAATGAAGACGCCAGGATACAAATGAAGGTACGCTGGCTCCAGTGCAATAATATTCATCATTCCAAGGGAACTCTCCTTCCCTCTTCTAAAATGTAGGCATGTACAGATATGAAAACAAAATATCTCTTCTAAATATGTTATTTTTACATTTTATTGGGGAGAGAAACAAACATGTATAAAGCGCATAAAAGTAAAAATACATCACATAAAGCAAATTCCCATGTAACTACTTCTGAGCAGGTCACATAGAATATCACTGAAGCCTAGAAGTCTCCTACCTTCCCTATGGCCCCTCTTAATCATTACCTCAGTCACTTCCTTGCCCCCGGAATGTAACCTGTCCCCTGACTGCTACCACTGTATGGTTTAGTTTTGCTTGATTTTTGTACATTGTACATATGGAACTATAAAGTGTGTATTTTTGTGTCAGGCTTATTTTACTCAACATAACATTTAAAAAGCTTCATGTTGTTGCACATAGATGCAATTTAGTCATGTTCATGGCTATATACATTCCATTTTATAAATGTGCCACCATTTATTAAACACTCTATCAGTGATGGACATGTGGTTGTTGGCACAATGCTAATATGAACATTCTTTTTTAGCCTTATCTTTGATTTCTTTTTGATATGTAATATTTGTGCATATTTATGGGGTACCTGTGATATTTTGTTACATGCATAGACTGTGTGATGGTCAAGTCAGGGGATTTAGTATATCCAACTTCTGGAGCATGTATCTATGTATTGGATACATTTCAAGGTCCTCTCTTCCAGCTATTTTGAAATATGCAAGTTATTATTGTTAACTATAGTCATCCTATTCTGATATAGAACATTAGAACTTATTCCCTCTAATGGTATGTTTATACATATTAATCAACCTTCCTTCATTCCCTCTCCCACACATACCCACACCTTTCCCAGCCTCTGATAACTACCAGTCTACTCTTTAACTCCATGAGATTAACTTTTTTTTTTTTTTTAGCTCCCACATGAGTGGGAAAATGCAGTATTTGCCTTTCCATGTCTGGCTTATATCACCAAATGTAATGACTTCCAATTCCATCCACATGCTGCAAATTACATTATTTTAGTTTTTATATGGCTGAATAGTATTCCATTGTGTATATGTACATTTTCCTTATCTAATCATCTGCTGATGGACACTTAGCTTGATTCTATATCTTTGCTATTGTGAATGGTGCTGCAATATACATGGACATATGCCTTTGATACACTGATTTTCCTTTCCTTTGGATTAAAAACCCAATAGTGTGATTGCTGGATTGTATAGTAGTTCTACTTTTTTTTTTTTTGGTACATCTTCATACAGTTTTCCATAATGACTATATTAATTTACATTCACACCAACAGTGTATAAGAGTTCCATTTTTCCCACATCCTCACCATGTTATTTTTAAAAATCTTTTTGATACTAGTCATTCTAGTCATTCTAACTGATGTAGGATGATGTCTCATTGTGGTTTTGACTTGAATTACCCTCATGTTTAGTGATGTTGAGCATGCTGAGAAATATCAAAAGAAGACATACAAATGGATAACAGGTATATGAAAAACAGGTATATAAAAAATTCAGATATTTTTCCCACTTTTTTAATGGGACTTTTTGTTTTCTGTTGTTGGGTTGAGTTCCTTGTATATTTAGATATTAGTCCCTTGTCAGATGAATAGTTTACAAATATTTTTCTGCCATCCTACAGACTTTACTTCAATGTATTGTTTGCTTTGCAGATAATTTTTAGTGTAATATAATCCCATTTGTCTATTTTTGTTTTTGTTGTCTGTGCTTTTGAAGTTTTAGTGGTTGTCTAGACCAATGTCCAGAAGTGTTTCCCCTATATTTTCTTCTAGTAGACTTACAGGTTCAGGTCTTACATTTAAGTCTTTAATTCATTTTATTTTTATATATGGTAAGAAGTAGGGGTCTGGTTTCATTCTCCTACACATGGATTTTTTTCTGCATATGAAATATCCAGTTTTCTCAACACCATTTATTGAAGAGGGTGTCGTTTCACCAGTGCACGTTCTTGGGGCCTTTGTCAAAAATCAGTTGGCTGTATACACATGGATTTATTTCTGTGTCCTCTATCTGTTCCATTGGCCTGTGTGTCTGTTTTTATGTCAATACCATGCCATTTTGGCCAGAGCCTTATAACATATTTTGAAGTCAGAGTGTGATGTCTGTAGTTTATTTGTTTTGCTCAGGATCTCTTTGGTTATTTGGACATGTTTTTGGTTCCATACACATTTTAGAATTGACTTTTCTAAATCTGTTAAAAATGTTACTGGTATTTTCAGAGGTATTCTATTAAATCTGTAGATTGCTTTGGGTGGTATGTTAATTTTAACATTGTTAATGCTTCCAATCAATGAGCATAGAATACATTTTCATTGGTTTGTGTCTTCCATTTATTTCATCAGTGTTTTGTGGTTTTTCTTGCAGAAATTATTTATCTCTGGTAAAATTTAATTCTAGGGATTTTATTTTGGGGCTAGTATAAATGGAATTTTTTTTTCCTGATTTCTTTTTAAGCTAGTTCATTGTTAGTGTATAAAATACTACTGAATTTTGTATGTTGATTTTGCATTATGCAACCATACTGAATCTGTTTATTAGATCTAAGAGTTTGGGTTGAGTCATTGGGTTTTTCCAAACATAAGATTGTGTCATCTGCAAAGAAGGACATTTTAACTTCCTCTTTTCCTATTTGGTGGCCTTTTATTTAATTCCAGTATCTGATTGTTCTGGCTAGGACTTTCAGTACTATGTTGAATAGGATTGGTAAAAGCGTGTATCCTTGTCTACTTGCAGTTTTTAGAGAAAAGCCTTTCAGATTTTCCACATTCAGTATAATGTTAGCTGTGGGTTTGTCATATATGGCCTTTATTATGTTGAAGTATGTCTCCTACGCTAGTTTAGAATTTTATCAGAAAAGGATGTTGGATTTTATCAAATGCTTTTTCATATGACTTTTGTCCTTCATTCTATGTGATGTATCATATTTATTAATTTGTATATATTGAACCATCCTTGTACCCCTGAAATAAATCCCACTTGACCATGGTGTATTAGCATTATTGTGTTAGTCCATTCTCATGCCGCTAATAAAGACATACTCGAGACTGGGTAATTTATAAAGGAAAGAGGTTTAATATACTCACAGTTCAGCATGTCTGGGAATGCCTCAGGAAACGTACAATCATGGCAGAAGGGGAAGCAAAAATGTCCTTCATGGCAGCAGGGAGGAGAAGTGTTAGCGAGAGGTGGGGAAAGCCCCTTAAAAAACCATCAGATCTCGTGAGAACTCACTCACTATTATGAGAACACCATGGCGGAAACTGTCCCCATGATTCAATTACCTCCCACCAAGTCCCTCCCATGACATGTGGGGATTAGAGAACTACAATTCAAGATGAGATGTGGGTGGGGACACTGTGAAACCATCTCAATTATGATGTATTGTTAGTTTCAGATTGCTGGTACTTTGTTGAGGATTTTTGCTTCTGTGTTTGATATGCTTTGGCTCTGTGTTCCCACTCAAATCTCATGTAAAATTGTAATCCCCATGTGTGGAAGGAGGAGCCTGGTGTTGGGAGTGATTGGATCATGGGGTCAAACTTCCCTTTTTCTGTTCTCATGATGGAGTTCTCACGAGATCTGGTTGTTTAAAAGTGTGTAGTCCTGCACCATTTGCTCTCTTCCTCCTACTCTGAACATGTGAAAATATGCCTTGCTTCCCCATTACCTTCCATCATAATTGTAAGTTTCCTGAGGCCTTCTCAGCCATGTGGGACTGTGAGTCAATTAAGCCTCTGTTCTTTATAAATTACCCAGTCTCAGGTAATTTATAGCAATGTGAGAATGAACTAATACAGGACATTTATTTATAGCAGTGTGAGAATCTACTAATACAGTAAGTTGGTACCAGAGAAGTGGGGCGTTACGATAAAGATACCTGAAAATGTGAAAGCAACTTTGGAACTGGATAACAGGAAGAGGTTAGAACAGTTTGGAGGGCTCAAAAGAAGACAGGAAGATGAGGGAAAGTTTGGAACTTCCTAGAGACTTGTTGAATGATTTTGACTGAAATGTTGACAGTAATATGGACAGTGAAGTCCAAGCTGCATTGGTCTCAGAGAGAAATGAGATATTTACTGAAAACTGAAACAAAAGTCACTTCTTGCTATGCTTTAGCAAAGACACTGGTGGCATTGTGTCTCAGCTCTAGGAATCTGTGGAACTTTGAAGTTCAGGTAGATTATTTAAGGCATCAGAGAGAAGAAATTTCTAGGAAGCAAAGTGTTCAAGACATGGTCTGGCTGCTTCTAAAAGCCTACACTTATTTGCATAAACAAAGATAACTTATATTTAAAAGGAAAGCAAAACAGAAAACTTTGGAAAATTTGCAGCCTGATCATGTGGTAGTAAAGAAAACTCCATTTTCTGGGGAGAAATTCAAGTCTGCTGCAGAAATTTGCATAAGTAAAGAGGAGCTGAATGTTAATAGCCAAGACAATAGAGAATATGCATCCAGAGCATTTCAGAGACCTTCAAGGCAGCCCCTCCCATCACAGGCCTGGAAGCCTAGGAGAGAAAAATGGTTTCCTGGGCCAGGGCCAGGGCCCCACTGCTCTGTGCAGATTTGGGACCTGGTGGCCTGCATCACAGCTACTCCAGCTCCAATCATAGCTAAAAGGGCCAAGGTTAACTTGGGCTGTTGCTTCAGAGGTTCAAGCCCCAAGCCTTGGCAGCTTCCATGTGGTACTGGGTCTTCAGGTGTGCAGAAGGCAAGAGTTGGGTCTTGAAAACCTCTGCCTAGATTTCAGAGGATGTATGACAATGCCTGGTTGTCCAGGTAGAAGTCTGCTACACAGGTGAAGCCCTCATGGAGAACCTCTATTAGGGCAGTGCAGAGAGGAAATGTGAGATTGGAGCTCCCCCTGCAGTGTCCCCACTGGAGCACTGCCTAGTGGAGTTGTGAGAAGAACACCACCATCCTCCAGACCCCAGAATGGCAGATCCACCAACAGCTTGCACCATGCACCTATAAAGGCCACAGAAACTCAGTGCCAGTCTGTGAAAGCAGTTGCGGGGGCTTTATCCTGCAGAGCCACAGAGGTGAAGCTGTCCAAGTTTATGAAAGCCCACCCCTTGCACCGACATGCCCTGGATGTGAAATTTGAAATCAAAGGAACTTACTTTGGAGCTTTAAGATTTAATGACTGCCCTGCTGGGTTTCTGACTTGCACGGGGCCTGTAGCCCCTTTGTGTTGGCTGATTTCTTCCTTTTGGAACTGAAGCACTTTACCTAATGCCTGTGCCCCCATTGTATCTTGGAAGTAACTAGCTTGTTGTTGATTTTACAGGCTCATAGGCAGAAAGAACTTGCCTTGTCTCAAATGAGTCTTTGAACTTGGACTTTTGAGTTAATGCTGGAATGAGTTAAGACTTTGGGGGACTGTCGGGAAGGCATAACTGGTTTTAGAAATGTGAGAAAAAGATGAGATTTGGGAGGGCCAGAGGGAGAATGATATGGTTTGACTCTGTGTCCTCACCCAAATCTCATGTCAAATTGTAACTCCCACATGTGGAATGAGAAGCCTGATAGAGGGCGATTGAATCATGGGAGCAGACTTTCCACTTGCCATTCTTGTGATAGCATTCTCACAAGATCTGGTTGTTTAAAAGTGTGTAGCAATTCACTGTTTGTTCTCTTTTTCCTGCTCTGGCCATGTGAATATGTGCTTTGCTTCCCCCTTCACCTTCTGCCATGATTTTAAGTTTGCTGAGGCATCCCCAGCCATGTGGAACTGTGAGTCAATTAAACCTCTGTTCTTTATAAATTACTCAGTCTCAGGTAGTTCTTTATAGCAGTGTGAGAATGAACTAATACAATATGCATCAGTGATATTGGCCTGTAGTTTGTTATTGTTGTTGTTGTGTTCTTGTCTACTTTTGGAATCAAGGTAATGGGGCCTTATAGAATAAGTTAAAAAGAATTCCTTCCTCTTTATTTTTTGGAACAGTTTGAGGAGACTTGGTGTCAGTTCTTTATTAGTTTGGTAGAATTCAGCAGTAAAGTCATCCAGTCCTTGGCTTTTTTGGGGGAGATTTGTTGTTATTAATTTTGTTACACATTATTGGTCAGTTTAGGTTTTCCATTTTTTCCTGATTCAATTTTGGTAGATAGTCTGTAACCAGGAATTTATCCATTTCCTCTGGGTTTTCCAGTTTGTTAGCATAAAGTTGATCATAATAGTCGCTGATATTTTTTATTTCTGAGGCATCAGTTGTAATGTCTACTTTTTAGATCCTATTATTTTCATCTTTTCTCTTCTTTCCTTGGTTAGCCTAGCTAGGAGTTTATCAGTATTTTTCATTTTTTCCAAAAATCTAACTTTTCATTTCACTGTTCATTTGTTTTTGTTTTTGTTTTTTTAAGTTTCTGTTTTGTTTAGTTCTGCTCTGATCTTTATTATTTATTTTCTTCTATCTATTTGGGGTTTGGTTTGTTCTTGTTTTTCTAGTTCCTTGAATTCATGATTAGTTCATCTGAATTTTTATACTTTTTTGATGTAGGTGTTTATTGCTATAAACTTCCCTTTTATCACTGTTTGTATTGTATCCCATAGATTTTAGTATGTTGTATTTCCATTTTCATTTGTTTCAAGAATTTTTTTTATTTCCTTCTTAATTTCTTAATTGGCCTAACCATCATTCAGGGTGTATTAGTAAGCGTTCTCTAGAGGGATATATATATGATAGGATATATGTACATATGCAAACGAGTTTATTAAGGTGAATTGACACATGTGATCACAAGGTGAAGTCCAACAATAGGCTGTCTGCAAGCTGAGGAGCAAGGAAACCAGTCCAAGTCCCAAAACCTCAAAAGAAGGGAAAATGACAGTGCAGCCTCCAGTCTGTGGCCAGAGGCCTGAGAGCTCCTTGCAAATGGTGTAAGTTTAGGAGTCCAAAAGCTGAAGAACTTGGAGTCTGATGTTCGTGGGAAGGAAGCATTCTGCACGGAAGAAAGATGAAGGCTGGAAAACTCAGCAAGCCTAGTCCTTCTAACTTCTGCCTGCTTTATGCTAGCCCTGCTGGCAATTGATTAAATGCTGCCCAAACAGCCCACTGACTTAAATATTAATCTCCTTTGGCAACATCCTTATGGACACGCCCAGGAACAATACTTTGCATCCTTCAATTCAATCAAGTTGACACTCGATATTAATCATCACAAGTCCACCTTTTGTCAACTTGAACCCATACACATCTCCTGAAATTATACATAATCTTCAAATAAAGACAAAAATAAGCTCATAATTATACCTAACATAATACAGCTATCCTCCAAACAACCAGAAGTGCACTAATCTTCAACCTAAATGCTATTACATAAAGTTAACAACACTTAAATGCTGATATAAGGTCAATAAATCTTATGTCAAATGATAAAGGGGAAAAAAAGAAAATGAAGATATTTTCTTGTATAAGTGTATACATGCACAAACATGCACAAACATATGCTTAACAAAATAAGGAGGAAATACTAATGACAATTACAGTTCTCATTTCTGCAACTGGTCATAGCTGGTACTGATGACTACCTTCTTCTACTACCCATTCTGTATTCCCTTCACCTTCAGCAAGCACTTCAGCAGGTCATAGTTTTTTACCTGGTGGAGTGATACAAATTTTCATTCCTGAAGGGTTTGAGCCTTTTGTAGCCCTGCCTGAATGGGGTTGTTGTAGTTCCCCATTGACCTTAATCACATGGTAATACCAAGAGATGCCCTAAGGGATCTGCTATATTCCATGCTTACTCTTCCTTACCTCCATTGTGGAGTAGTAGACTGATGTCATCTTAATAGTCTGGGTAAATCACCCCTGCCAACACTGTAACTCCCTTCTTAGCCTGTTGACTTAGAGGTAGGAAGAGCCCAAAGTGGCCAGGTGGCAATCTTAACTTCCAGTGTAATGTAATCATTGTTGTGTCTCCTGGTGGCAGCATTCCTCCCTGTGAAACTAAGACCTCTAGGCCAGCAGAACATAATGTCATAATGTCACAGGAATAGAAAGCAACAAATTTACCAGTGGGTCACTAGGAGTGATGGTAAGTGGTGCCACTTCCACTTCTGGTAAAGAAAATTATCTCACCTCACTCTTTAAGATGCTGTGCTTATTCTTAGACCTTTAAAATTCCATATAAATTTAAGAATCAGCTTTTCAATTCTCACCCAAAATTCTACTAGGATTTCTGCTGGCATTATCATTATTATTTTTACTTCTTTTGAGTTTAATTTGCTGTTCTTTTTTTCAACTTTTTGATGTGGAGTTTTTTAGTTATTGGGGTTTCTAGTTATTAGGTTATTTTAATCATTTAATCTTTTATTTTTGTAGTAGTTATGTTTTCTATTTTAGTAATTATTTTAAATATTAAAATACGTCAACTTATCAGTGCTTCATATTTAATGTTAACTGGCATTTTTACCCGCTTCCTGGACAATGCAGTGACCTTAGAAAAAATTTTGCACCCTTCCAACTTACATACTATAGTTTTGAGTGCTTTAACTCTTAATGTAAATTACATGATACTGTTATTTATTGTGCTAAACATTATTTTTATTTATCTCACCCTCACCCTTTTTGTTATCTTCAATACTTCTTATGTATCTTCAATCTAAAATTATAAATAATTCTTTTATTATTTCCTTTAATGAGAGATTGGAAGTAATGAATTCACATAGTTTTTCTTTGTCTTGAATTTTTTTCCCCTTCATTCTTGAAGGATAATTTTGTTGAGCATAGATACCTTTTATATTAATAGAGATATCTTGATTGTCAGTAATTATTTTTCAGAACACTGAAAATATATTTCAGTTGTCTTCTGGTTTCTTTTTTATTGCTGAATGCCAGCTGTCAATCTGTTACTCAAGTGAAAGAAATGGTTCATTTTTCTCTAACTGTCATTACATTTTTGTCTTTGTCTTTGATATTCACTAATCTTCTCATTTGTTCTAGAGGTAGATTTCTTTAAATGTCATCTCTTGATTTTTATGGTGCTTCAGGCATTTATGAGTTGATGATGTTTATCAGTTTTGAAAAGAAAATTTTAAATATCTTTTAAAATACTGCTTCTTCTCCATTCTACCTCTCCTGTCTTTCTGAGATTCCAATTATGTGTTAGAATTTCCGGCTGTATCCACTGTTGCTTACCATCTCTTCTGTGTTTTCCATGCTTTTGCCTTTCAATGAGTCATTCATACTAATCTATCTTACATTTTGTTTTTCAGATATGTCCAATAGACTGTTAAACCTATCCATTGAGTTCTTAATTTCAGCTTATGTATTTTTCAGCTCTAGAATTTCTATTTAGCTTTCTTTTTTAAATCTGCTATTTCTTTTTATACTTTCTATATATTTGCCAGGATTTTTAGTTTTGTCTTCTATTTCTTTGAATATAGTAAGCATGTTTATCTTAATGTTCGACTATATGTTAATTCAAACATCGGGAATCCCTGTATGATTTCTTTGCCTATGGTTTCTCCTGAGTTTTGCTCACCTTGCTCTATCTTACGCTCCTAGTTATTTTTAGTTATGTACTGCACATTGTATCTTTTTTTTAAGAAAGTAGAAATATGAAGGTCTAGGATTTTTTCTTTTCTCAAAGAAGATTTTTATTTGTTTCTAGCAGTTTCATGCACTGAGATAATTAAAATCTGAACACCTATTTACTTCTGCAAACCTATTTACTTCTAGTTAGTCTATTCACCCCTATGTATAGATGTTAGCCTTTCCACGTTTAATGCCAAACAAGAGGTGTTCACTAGGCCCTTATACGTTGGCAGTCTGTGTACTCCAATGTCTGAGCCTCCAGCCTCACAAGGCTTCCAAAACTTCTGACCAGCTTTTCAGCCTATTAGCAAGTATTACATTAGGAATTAGTAGATGCCTCTAGGGGAAAAAATAGCTTCAAATAGATTTGACATTTTCCAGTTCTTGGCACCGTAATTCCTCACTGCCTTGTTAGTTTACTCATTACTTTAAGTAGACTTTAAAAATTTTTTTTCTCAGCTTTTCTATTTATCCTCAGTGGGATATTTGATTCATAATGCCAACTGCATAGGGAAGGGGCTCTGAAACTAGTTTTTAAGCTTTATATTGTAACTATTAATGCTAGACTATAGTGAGAAACAAGAAAATACAATTTAACACTTTTAATTACTATCCATAAAATTTAACCATTGTTAAGACAGGGAATTATCACAAGGTCAGGCAACATGTAAGAGGCGTGTGTTGTAACTCCCATTCCACGGATGTATGGTGAGAAATGATGGTGCTGTCTCTAGAGAAACACTGCTCTGAATAGAAGGAATAAATGCTTAAGGTTGTTTCTTTGGAAGACTGATGAACAGCTTACAGGTGCTTGAAACCCAGCAGGAAAAAAAAAAGAATAAAAGCTTATTAAAGAATAAAAGTTCATAATGAAACCCCCATTATGAACTCTTTTCACCAGAAAGAGGCTTTCAAAATGAACATTTTAAGTAATACCTTGAGAGTACAGAAGAGTACTTACAGGACTTAATTTTATAGCCATTCCCTACAATCTGTAATCACCAACTTTTCCCTCAATAGGACAAATGTTAGAGAATCTTTGATACAAGAGAAGCATGGTAACACACACACACACACACACACAGAGAGAGAGAGAGAGAGAGAGAGAGAGAGAGAGAGAGAGAGAGAGAGAGAGAGAAAGCCCATATTTTACAATATGACTCAAAACAAAAATGGGAGGTATCCAGTTATTATGAAACAGGAAAATATATTAATTACAAATCTCAGGATATAAAATAAACATACAATTTTAAAAGTTTCATGCATATTACCAGCAGTTTGTTAAAAGAAGACAAAAATGTTCATTCTTAACAACAAATAAAGAGGTAAAATACATGGAAATAAGCCCAACAAGAAATGTAAAAACCTATATTGCTGGGGATGTCATTTCTATATCTGGCCTCAGATTAGGGACAGAACATCTTTATTCAAGAAAATATCTACATGAGCCACTTCAGAGAAAAGAAAAACCATGAGGGTAAGGGAAGTTACTTTGATACTTCTGCATAATAAATAGGCACTTGGGGATTGGAAATGTCTGATAAACAAGGCAGGATAGCCAAAGCATATTGTTGTTTTTTTTTTTTTTTAAAAAAAAACAACCTAGATGTTTAAGATTCAATTTCATATCCCTTCAGTCTTTTAGCCAAGTCTCTTGAATTTAAGATACCTTTTGAGAGAAGGTTTGTATGAGTAAGTAAGCACATGAATTTATGTGTGTATGTATATGTCAGTGCAAAGGGGAAATAAGACCAAAGTCCAATGTGAAATAGAATAGTAGACAGAGTAAGATGGTAAAATGATCCAGAGCCAGAGATAACCATAAAAACACATATGGGGATCTCATCAAACTAAAGAGCTTCTGCACAGCAAAAGAAACTACCATCAGAGTGAGCAGGCAACCTACAGAATGGGAGAAAATTTTTGCAATCTACTCATCTGACAAAGGGCTAATATCCAGAACCTACAAAGAACTCAAACAAATTTACAAGAAAAAAACAAACAACCCCATCCAAAAGTGGGCAAAGGATATGAACAGACATTTCTCAAAAGAAGACATTCATACAGCCAACAGACACATGAAAAAATGCTCATCATCACTGGCCATCAGAGAAATGCAAATCAAAACCACAATGAGATACCATCTCACACCAGTTAGAATGGCGATCATTAAAAAGTCAGGAAACAACAGGTGCTGGAGAGGATGTGGAGAAATAGGAACACTTTTACACTGTTGGTGGGATTGTAAACTAGTTCAACCATTATGGAAAACAGTATGGCGATTCCTCAAGGATCTAGAACTAGATGTACCATATGACCCAGCCATCCCATTACTGGGTATATACCCAAAGGATTATAAATTATGCTGCTATAAGGACACATGCACACGTATGTTTATTGCAGCACTATTCACAATAGCAAAGACTTGGAATCAACCCAAATGTCCATCAGTGACAGATTGGATTAAGAAAATGTGGCACATATACACCATGGAATACTATGCAGCCATAAAAAAGGATGAGTTTGTGTCCTTTGTAGGGACATGGATGCAGCTGGAAACCATCATTCTTAGCAAACTATCACAAGAACAGAAAACCAAACACCGCATGTTCTCACTCGTAGGTGGGAACTGAACAATGAGATCACTTGGACTCGGGAAGGGGAACATCACACACCGGGGCCTATCATGGGGAGGGGGGAGGGGGGAGGGATTGCATTGGGAGTTATACCTGAAGTAAATGACGAGTTGATGGGTGCAGCACACCAACATGGCACAAGTATACATATGTAGCAAACCTGCACGTTGTGCACATGTACCCTACAACTTGAAGTTTAATAATAATAAATAAATTAAATAAATAAAAAAAAAATTTAAAAAGCAAAAAAAAAAAAAAAAAAAAAAAAACACATATGGTGCCAAATAAAAGTATTTTACAGAAGGCCTCAACATTTCATAAATTGTAGAATTGGAATCTGAGAGAGAATATATTTAGACTTCTAAGAAAAAGGGAGATATTAAGTAAAGTTGGGGTTATATTCATGTGGGGGAAAATCTACCAAACTATTGACAGATATACAAGAAACTTAAATAAGTAGACAAGCCAGGTTGCTGAATGAAAAGACTACTAAGGAGTGTCAATTCTTTCCAAGTTGTCAGATTTAATGTGTTTCAATCAAAATCCCAACTGTGTTTTAAAATACCTTGAAAACTGATTCCAAAGTTCATCTGGAATAGCTTAAGAAAATGAAAAAAGAAGAGCAATAACCTCACTAGATAGTAAAACAGTATGAAGCTAATCAGTATGAAATTGATATGAAAATCAATGGAAAAATCAATAAAATGATGTACATAACCAGGACACAGTCAACCACTGCATAGATTAATATATAATCACAAATCAGGGAGAAAAGGTAGAATCACTCAATAAACATTAAGACCTTTTTTTTTTTTAGCTATTTGAGAAATAATCTATTCAATTTTCATGCCATTTTATCCAAATGAATTCAAGATGGGTTAAGAAGTTAGATGCTAAAATGAAACCATAGAAAACAGAAGGAAATGTAGTTGAATATTTGTCTTCTTTAAGTAAGGAAGACATTCCAGGTGTAAAATAAATCCAAAAAATTTTAAAATATTGGCAGATTTAACACCATAAAAATATTAAATGTCTGTATTTAATTTTATTTTATGGTTGTTTAGTCATACATTTATTTATAGTGGTTCCCCCTTATCCACAAAAGATACATTCTGAGACCCATCCCCCATGGATACCTGAAACCACAGATAGTACATATCCTACATATACTATGTTTTTTCTTACATATACATACCTATGATAAAGTTAAATTTATAAGTTAGGCACAGCAAAAGATTAACAACAGCCAATAATAAGTAGAACAATTACAACAATGTACTATAATAAAAGTCATGAGAACATGGTCTCTCATTCTCTCTCAAGGTATCTTATTGTACTGTACTCACTCTTGTGATGAAGAAGGAGCGCCATGGAACAGGGTGAGATTTCATCATGTTACCCATAACAGTGTATAATTTAAAAATTATCAGTTGTTTATTTCTGGAATTTTTCATTTAATGTATTTGTACCATGGTTGACCACAGGTAACTGAAACCACAGAAGGTAAAACTACAGGTAAAAGAGGACTAGTATATTAATTAATTTGTTAGACCTTTACTCAGTGGCACATTTGTGACAGATACTTAGTTGACAGAAGATTCCAAAATGAATAAGAAGTTTACACCTTTTGGGAAAGGCACACAGGATACATAATATCAATTATAGTGAGATATTTAGGATTAGTTGTACAGGAAGAAATTTTAAGTGAATGCATAGAAAAGAGAGTCTAAAAATTTATAAGATAGATTTACTTCTATCCTTACAAAGTTTTCCCTTGTGTGTTTGGTCTTTCCTTTTGTCTACATTTATGATAGGCTGCCTCCAAGTAAGCTGCTAAAGCTAAACAACTGCACTTCATAAATTCAATACAAATATAAGTGGATTTTATCATGTGCTCTATTATGGTAATTTTTTAAAGGTCCAGACTCTTGTTTTGAAGATTTGAGCATTTGTAATCTAAATGTCTGTAGGTTAGATAAATCTACTTGAAAGGTAATCAAAAAACTATATACAAATGCTTACATTAAATATAACCAAGTGGTGATATCTCTAAAACCCATATAATTTGATAAGAAAATAGTAATATTGTCCCATCTTCCCCTTACCTCCCAAGATAAAAAGGATAAAAGACATAAACATACAAGTCACAAAATGCCAATAAATATTTAAAAGTCATTGAAGACCAGCATTCCTGAGAGGACCCACAGCCCCTTTGGAGGAAGTGGACTGCTCCTGCAGGGCCTGGAAGACACCCCAAATACTGTGAGTGCCCCAACCATGGAAGTGGGAAAGGAAGATCCTCCACTCCCGAACACCCACCCTTACCAGAGAAACTAAAGATCTGTTTGCAGGAAAAGTTTCTGACCTTACCTGGAGCTGAGTCAATTTAGAGAGTCAAGCAAAATACAAGGACAGAGGAAGCAGCAGAAGGGCCCTGGGAGCCTGCTGGGCCCCCTAAGCAGGCCATTCCTACATGGCACCACGGGGATCCATCAGGAGGGTGGCCAGAGGAGCGAGGGAGAAAACACCACAGAAAACAGGAAATCTGTAGCTGAACTTTGCAACAATTTGAAGGGGTGAGAAGCCTCCAGACCAGAACTTGGGGGAGGGCACAAATCTGGTGTGCAGACTCCACAGGTAGGAGAAGAACTAAGCCCTTTTTGTTCCCAGCTTGGAGGCAGGTAGCCTCAAGCAAGTTACCAAGCCCAGCTTGCCCACCGCCTGGAAAGAGACTCAGGGTTGTTAAGAGGGGCACAATGGGAGTGAGACCAGCCCTTCAGTTTACGGGGGAGCTGGGTGAGGCCTGCGACTGCTGACTTTCCCTCACTTCCCTGACAACCTGCATGACTCAGCAGAGGCAGCCATAATCCTTCTGGGTACACAACTCCATTGACCTGGGAACCTCACCCTCATTCCCCACAGAAGCTGCAGCAAGACATGCCCAAGGAGAGTCTGAGATCAGACACGCCTAGCCCTGCCCCAACCTGATGGTCCTTCTCTCCTATGCTGGTAGCTGAAGACAAAGGGCATATAATCTTGGGAATTCTAGGGCCTTTCCCACTGCCGGTTCCTCTCCGTACTACCACAGCTGATGCTCTCTGGAAACTGCCACCTCCAAGCAGGAGGTCAACCAGCACAAAAAAAGAGCTTTAAACTACCAAGGCTAAGAACCCTCATGGAGTCCACTGCACACCCCTGGCATCCCCACCAAAATAGGCACTGATATTCATGGCTGAGAGACCCATAAATGGTTCGCATCACAGGACTCTGTGCAGACAACCCCCAGTAACAGCCCAGAGTTAAGTAGACTTGCTGTGTGGCTAGACCCAGAAGAGAGACAACAATCACTGCAGTTCAGCTCGTAGGAAGTCACATCCATAGGAAAAGGTAGAGAGTACTATATAAAGGGAATGCCCTGTGGGACAAAAGAATCTGAGCAACAGCCTTCAGCCCTAGACCTTCCCCCTAACAGAGACAACCCAAATGAGAAGAAACTGGAAAATGAACTCTGGTAATACGACAAAATAAGGCTCTTTAACACCCCCCAAAAATAACACTAGTTCACCAGCAATGGATCCAAACCAAGAAGAAATCTGATTTACCCGAAAAAGAATTCAGGAGGTTAGTTATTAAGCTAATCAGAGAAGCACCAGAGAAAGGTGAGGCCCAATGCAAGGAAATCCAAAAAAGCAATACAATAAGTAAAGGGAGAAATATTCAAGGACATAGATAGCATAAAGATAAAACAAAACTTTAGGAAACATTGGACACACAGAAATGCAAAATGCTCTGGAAAGTCTCAGCAATGGAATTGAAAATAGAAGGAAAAAATTCAGAGCTCAAAGACAAGGTCTTAGAATTAACCCAATACAAAAAAGACAAAGAAAAAAGAATAAGAAAATATGAACAAAGACTCCAAGAAGTCTGGGATTATGTTAAACAACCAAGCCTAAAAATAATCAGTGTTCCTGAGGAAAAACAGAAATCTAAGAGTTTGAAAAGCATATCTGGGAAATAATCAAGGAAAACTTCCCCAGCCTTGCTAGAGACCTAGATATCCAAATACAAGAAGCACAAAGAAAACCTGGGAAATTCATCACAAAAAAATAGTCACCTAGGCACATTGTCATTAGGTTATCCAAAGTTCAGATGAAGGAAAGATCTTAAGAGCTGTGAGACAGAAGCACCAGGTAACCTATAATGGAAAACCTATTATATTAACAGCAGATTTCACAGCAGAAACCCTACAAGCTAGAAGGGATTGGGGCCCTACCTTCAGCCTCCTCAAACAAAACAATTATCAGCCAAGAATTTTGTACCCAGCAAAACCAAGCACCATATATGAAGGAAAGATAGTCTTTATCAGACAAACAAATGCTGAGAAAATGTGCCATTACCAAGCCACCATTATAAGAAATGCTAAAACAAGGTCTAAATCTCGAAACAAATCCTGGAAACACATCAAAACAGAACCCCTTTAAAGCATAAATCACACAGAACCTACAAAACAAAAACACAAGTTAAAAAGCAAAAAAGAAAAAAAAAGTACACGGGCAACAAATAGCATGATGAATGCAACGGTACCTGACATCTCAATACTAACACTGAATGTAAGTAGCCTACGTTCCACTTAAAAGATACAGACCCACGAAACAGGTAAGAACTCACCAACCAACTATTTGCTACCTTCGGGAGACTCATCTGACACATAAGGACTCAAATAAACTTAAAGGGATAGAAAAAGGCATTATATGCAAATGGATATCAAAAGCAAGCAGCAGTAACTAGTCTTATATCAGATAAAACAAACTTTACAGCAACAGCAGTTAAAAGAGACCAGGAGGGACATTATATAATGGTAAAAGGCCTTGTCTAACAGGAAAATATCACAATTCTAAACATATATGCACCTAACACTGGAGCTCCCAAATTTATAAAACCGTTACTAATAGACCTAAGAAACCAGACAGACAGCAACACAGTAACAGTGGGGCACTTCAACACTCCACTGACAGAACTAGACAGGTAATGAAGACAGAAAGTCAACAAAGAAACGATGGATTTAAACTATACCTTGGAACAAATGGACTTAGCAGATATATACAGAACATTCCATCCAACACCCACAGAATATACAGTCTATTTAATGGTACATGGAACTTTCTCCAAGATAGACCATATGATAGGCCATAAAACAAGCCTCAATAAATTTAAGAAAACTGAAATTATATCAAGCACTCTCGCAGACCACAGTAGAATAAAACTGGAAATCAACTCCAAAAGGAACCTTCAAAACCATGCAAATACATAGAAATTAAATAACCTGCCCCTGAATGAGCACTGGGTTAAAAATGAAATCAAGATGGAAATTTAAAAATTCTCCAAACTGAATGACAATAATGACACAACCTATGGAAACCTCTGGGATACAGCAAAGGCAGTGCTAAGGGGAAAGCTCATAGCCCTAAAGGCCTACATCAAAAAGACTGAATGAGCACAAACTGACATTCTGGGGTCACCCCTCAAGGAACTAGAGAAACAAGAACAAACCCAGCAGAAGAAAGAAAATAACCAAGATCAGAGCGGAACTAAATGAAATTGAAACAACAGAAAACAACACAAAAGATAAATGAAACAAAAAGCTGGTTCTTTGAAAAGATAAATAAAACTGATAGACCATTAGCAAGAATAACTGAGAAAAGAAGAGAGAAAATCCAGGGCCAGGCACAGTGGCTCACGTCTGTAATCCCAGCACTTTGGGAGGCCAAGGCAGACGGATCACGAGGTCAGGAGATCGAGACCATCCTGACTAACATGGTGAAAACCCACCACTACTAAAAATACAAAAAATTATCTGGGTGTGGTAGCAGGCACCTGTAGTCCCAGCTACTCAGGAGGCTGAGGCAGGAGAAGGGCGTGAACCCGGGAGGCAGAGGTTGCAGTGAGCCAAGATTGCGCCACTGCCTCCAGCCTGGGCAACAGAGCAAGACTGTGCCAAAAAAAAAAAAAAAAAAAAAAAAAAAAGAGGAGGGCATGCCCAAGATGGCCAAAAGGAACAGCTCCAACCTCCAGCTCCCAGCATGAGTGACACAGAAGACGGGTGATTTCTGCATTTTCAACTGAGGTACCGGGTTCATCTCACTGGGGCATATCAGACAGTTGGCACTGGTCTGTGGGTGCAGCCCAACCAGCAAGAGCTGAATCAGGGCGAGGCATCGCCTCACCTCGGAAATGCAAAGGGGAAGGGAATTCCTTTTCCTAGTCAAAGGAAATTGAGACACACAACACCTGGAAAATCAGGTAACTCCCACCCTAATACTGCGCTTTACCAAGGGTCTTAGCAAACGGCACACCAGCAGATTATATCCCACACCTGGCCCAGAGGGTCCCACACCCACAAAGCCTCCCTCATTGCAAGCACAGCAGTCTGAGATCTAACTGCAAGGCAGCAGTGAGGCTGGGGGAGGGGTGCCTGCCATTGCTGAGGCTTAAGTAGGTAAACAAAGCCCCTGGGAAGCTCGAATTGGGTGGAGCCCACCACAGCTCAAGGAAGTTGGCCTGCCTCTGTAGACTCCGCTTCTGAGGACAGGGCATAGCTAAACAAAAAGCAGCAGAAACCTTGGCAGAGGTAAATGCCCCTGTTTGACAGCTTTGAAGAGAGCAGTGGATCTCCCAGAACAGAGGTTGAGATCTGAGAACAGACAGACTGCCTGCTCAAGTGGGTCCCTAACCCCTGAGTAGCCTAACTGGGAGACATCCCCCACTAGGTGCAAACCGAAACCTCACACGGCGGGGTACACCCCAGAGACGAAGCTTCCAGAGCAAGATTCAGACAGCAACACTTGCTGTTCAGCAATATTCTATCTTCTGCAGCCTCTGCTGCCAATACTCGGGCAAACAGGGTCTGGAGTGGACCTCAAGCAAACTCCAACAACCTACAGCTGAGGGTCCTGACTGTTAGAAAGAAAACCAACAAACAGAAAGGACATCCACACCAAAACCCCATCAGTATGTTACCATCATCAAAGACCAAAGGCAGATAAAACCACAAAGATGGGGAAAAAGCAGTGCAGAAAAGCTGGAAATTCAAAAAATCAGAGCACATCTCCCCCTCCAAAGGAATGCAGCTCATCGCCAGCAACGGAACAAAGCTGGACGGAGAATGACGTTGACGAGTTGAGAGAAGAAGGCTTCAGTCAATCAAACTTCTCAGACCTAAACAAGGAACTATGTAAGCAGTGCAAAGAAACTAAAAACCTTGAAAAAAGAATGGATGAACAGATAACTAGAATAATCAATGCAGAGAAGACCTTAAAAGAACTGATAGAGGTGAAAACCATAACACAAGAACTATGTGACAAATGCACAAGCTTCAGTAACTGACTCGATCAACTGGAAGAAAGAGTATCAGCAATTGAAGATAAAATGAAGGAAAGGAAGCGAGAAGAGAAGTGTAGAGAAAAAAGAGTAAAAAGAAATGAACAAAGCCTCCAAGAAATATGGGATTATGTGAAAAGACCAAATCTACGTCTGATTGGTGTGCCTGAAAGTGACGGGGAAATCTACAGAACTCTCCACCCCAAATCAACAGAATATACATTCTTCTCAGCACCACAGAGCACTTATTCCAAAACTGACCACATAGTTGGAAGTAAAGCACTCCTCAGCAAATGTAAAATACAGAAATTATAACAAACTGTCTCTCAGACCACAGTGCAATCAAACTAGAACTCAGGATTAAGAAACTCACTCAAAACCACTCAACTCCATGGAAACTGAACAACCTGCTCCTGAATGACTACTGGGTACATCACGAAATGAAGGCAGAAATAAAGAGGTTCTTTGAAACCAATGAGAACAAAGATAAAACATACCAGAATCTCTGGGACACATTTAAAAAAGTGTGTAGAGGGAAATTTTGAGCACTAAATGCCCACAAGACAAAGCAGGAAAGATCTAAAATTGACACCCTAACATCACAATTTAAAAAACTAAAGAAGCAAGAGCAAACACATTCAAAAACTAGCAGAAGGCAAGAAATAACTAAGATCACAGCAGAACTGAAGGAGATAGAGACACAAAAAACCCTTCAAAAAATCAATGCATCCAGGAGCTCTTTTTTTGAAAAGACTAACAAAATTCATAGACTGCTAGCAAGACTAATAAAGAAAAAAAGAGAGAAGAATCAAATAGATGCAATAAAAAATTATAAAGGGGATATCACCACCAACCCCACAGAAATACAAACTACCATCAGAGAATACTATAAACACCTCTATGAAAATAAACTAGAAAACCTACAAGAAATGGATAATGTCCTGGACACTTACACTCTCCCAAGACTAAACCAGGAAGAAGTTGAATCCCTGAATAGGCCAATAGCAGGCTCTGAAATTGAGGCAATAATTAGTAGCCTACCAACCAAAAAAAGTCCAGGACCAGACAGATTCACAGTTGAATTCTACCAGAGGTACAAGGAAGAGTTGGTACCATTCCTTCTGAAACTATTCCAATCAATAGAAAAAGAGGAAATCCTCCCTAACTCATTTTACAAGGCCAACATCATCCTGATACCAAAGCCTGACAGAGATACAACAACAAAAAAAGAGAATTTTAGACCAATATCCCTGATGAACATCAGTGCAAAAATCCTCAATAAAATACTGGCAAACAGAATCCAACAGCACATCCAAAAGCTTATCCACCATGATCAAGTGGGCTTCATCCCTGGGATGCAAGGCTGGTTCAACATACGCAAACCAATAAACATAATCCAGCACATAAACAGAACCAAAGACAAAAACTACATGATTACCTCAATAGATGCAGAAAAGGCCTTTGACAAAATTCAACAGCCCTTCATGCTAAAAACTCTCAATAAATTCGGTATTGATGGGATGTACCTCAAAATAATAAGAGCTACTTATGACAAACCCACAGCCAATATCATACCAAATGGGCAAAAACGGAACCATTCTGGCACAAGACAGGGATGCCCTCTCTCATCACTCCTATTCAATATAGTGTTGGAAGTTCTGGCCAGGGCAATCAGGCAAGAGAAAGAAATAAAGGGTATTCAGTTAGGAAAAGAAGAAGTCAAATTGTCCCTCTTTGCAGATGACATGATTGTGTATTTAGAAAACCCCATTGTCTCAGCCCAAAATCTCCTTAAGCTGATAAGCAACTTCAGCAAAGTCTCAGGATACAAAATCAATGTGCAAAAATCACAAGCATTCTTATACACCAGTAACAGACAAACAGAGAGCCAAATCGTGAATGAACTCCCATTCACAATAACTTCAAAGAGAATAAAATACCTAGGAATCCAACTTACAAGGAATGTAAAGGACCTCTTCAAGGGGACTACAAACCACTGCTCAGTGAAATAAAAGAGGACACAAACAAATGAAAAAACATACCATGCTCATGGATAGGAAGAATCAATATTGTGAAAATGGCCATACTGCCTAAGGTAATTTATAGATTCAATGCCATCCCCATTAAGCTACCAATGAGTTTCTTCACAGAATTGAAAAAAACTGCTTTAAAGTTCATATGGAACCCAAAAAGACCCCACATTGCCAAGACAATCCTAAGTCAAAAGAACAAAGCTGGAGGCATCACGCTACCTGACTTCAAACTATACTGCAAGGCTACAGTAACCAAAACAGCATGGTACTGGTACCAAAACAGAGATATAGACCAATGGAACAGAACAGAGCCCTCAGAAATAATACCACACATCTACAGCCATCTGATCTTTGACAAACCTGACAAAAACAAGAAATGGGGAAAGGATTCCCTATTTAATAAATGGTGCTGGGAAAATTGGCTAGCCATAATAGAAAGCTGAAACTGGATCCTTTCCTTACTCCTTATACGAAAATTAATTCAAGATGGATTAGAAACTTAAATATTAGACCTAAAACCATAAAAACCCTAGAAGAAAACCTAGGTAATACTATTCAGGACATAGGCATGGGCAAGGACTTCATGTCTAAAACACCAAAAGCAATGGCAACAAAAGCCAAAATTGACAAATGGGATCTAACTAAACTAAAGAGGTTCTGCACAGCAAAAGAAACTACCATCAGAGTGAACAGGCAACCTACAGAATGGGAGAAAATTTTTGCAATCTACTCATCTGACAAAGGGCTAATATCCAGAACCTATAAAGAACTCAATCAAATTTACAAGAAAAAAACAAACAACCCCATCCAAAAGTGGGCAAAGGATATGAACAGACACTTCTCAAAAGAAGACATTCATACAAAAAAACAGACACATGAAAAAATGCTCATCATCACTCACCATCAGAGAAATGCAAATCAAAACCACAATGAGATACCATCTCACACCAGTTAGAATGGCAATCATTAAAAAATCAGGAAACAACAGGTGCTGGAGCGGGTGTGGAGAAACAGGAACACTTTTACACTATTGCTGGGACTGTAAACTAGTTCAACCTTTGTGGAAAACAGTATGGCAATTCCTCAAGGATCTAGAACTAGAAATACCATTTGACCCAGCCATCCCATTAATGGGGATACACCCAAAGGATTATAAGTCATGCTGCTATAAAGACACATGCACACATATGTTTATTGTGGCACTATTCACAATAGCAAAGACTTGGAATCAACCCAAATGTCCATCAATGACAGACTGGATTAAGAAAATGTGGCACATATACACCATGAAATACTATGCAGTCATAAAAAAGGATGAGTTCTTATCCTTTGTAGGGACATGGATGCAGCTGAAAACCATCATTCTCAGCAAACTATCACAAGAACAGAAAACCAAACACCAATGTTCTCACTCACAGGTGAGAATTGAACAATGAGATCACTTGGACACAGGAAGGAGATCATCACACACCAGATCCTATTGTGGGGGTAGGGGGGAGGGATAGCATTAGGAGATATACCTAATGTAAATGACAAGTTAATGGGTGCAGCACACCAACATGGCACATGTATACATATGTAACAAACCTCCATGTTGTACACATGTACCCTAGAACTTAAAGTATAATAATAAAAAAAAGAGAGAGAGAGAGAGAAAATCCAAATAACCTCACTGAGAAATGAAACAGGAGATATTATAGCTGACACCACTGAAATACAGAAGATCATTCCAGGCTACTATGAACATGTTTATGCACATAAACTAGAAAACCTACAAAAGATGGATAAATTCCTGGAAAAATACAAGTATCCTAGCTTAAATCAGGAAGAATTAGACACCCTGAACTGACCAATGACAAGCAGTGAGATTGAAATGGTAACACAAAAATTACCAACAAAAAAAAAGTCCAGGACCAGATGGATTCACAGCAGAATTCTACCAGACTTTCAAAGAAGAATTGGTACAAATCCTTTGGACACTATTCCACAAGATAGAGAAAGAAGGAACCCTCCCTAATTCATTCTATGAAGCCAGCATCACCCTAATACCAAAACCAGGAAAGGACATAACCAAAAAGAAAACTACAGACCAATATTCCTGAAGAACACAGATGCTAAAACCCTTAACAAAATACTAGCTAACTGAATCCAACAACATATCAAAAAGATAAACAATCATGATCAAGTGGGTTTCATACCAGGGATGCAGGGATGGTTTAATATATACAAGTCAATAAATGTGATACACCACATAAACAGAATTAAAAACAAAAATCATGTGATCATCTCAATAGATGCAGAAAAAGCACTGTTATTCAATACAGTACTGGAAGTCCTAGCTAAAGCAATCAGCCAAGAGAAAGAAATAAAGGGCATCCAAATTGGAAAGGAAGAAGTCAAATTATCCTTATTTTCAGATGATATAATCTTGTATTTGGAAAAACCTCAAGACTCCTCCAAAAAACGATTAGAACTGACATGCAAATTCGGTAAAGCTACCGGATGCAAAATCAGCATACAAAAATCAGTAGTGTTTCTATATGCCAACACCAAAGAATCTGAAAATAAATCAAAAAAGTAGTCCAATTTACAATAGCCACAAATAAAGTTAAATACCTAAGGGATTAACTTAACCAAAGAAGTGAAAGATCTCTATAATGAAAACTATAAAACACCAGTGAAAAAATTTGAGGAGGACACCAAAAAATGAAAAGAGATTCTATGTTTATGAATCCCAAGAATATTGTCCAAAATGTCCATATTACCTAAAGCAACCTACAGATTCAATGCAATCCCTCTCAAAATACCAATGACATTCTTCAAAGATAGAAAAAAAAAAACCCTAAAATATGTATAGAATCACAAAAGATCTAGAATAGTTAAAACTATCCTAAGCAAAAAGAATAAAAGTGGAGGAATCACATTACCAGACTTTGTACTACACAACTATAGTAATCAAGACAGCATGGTATTGGAATTTAAAAAGACACATAGACCAAAGAAACAGAACGGAGGACCCAGAAATAAATCCACACACCTACAGGGAACTCATGTTTGACAAAGGTACCAAGAACGTACCCTGGGGAAAAGACAGTTTCTGCAATAATTGGAACTGGAAAACTGGATATCCGTATGTAGAAGAATGCAATTAGATCCTCTATCCCTTAACCATACACAAAAATAAAATCAAAATAGATTAAAGACTTAAATCTAAGACCTCAAACTATGAAACTGCTGTAAGAAAGCACTGAGAAAACTCTCCCAAGACATTGGTCTGGCCAAAAATTTCGTGATACCGCACAAGCACAGACAACCAAAACAAAAATGAACAAACTGGATCTCATCGAGTTAAAAAGCTTCTGCACAGAAAAGCAAACAAAGTGGAGTGACAACCCACAGAATGGGAGAAAATATTTACAAACTACCTATCTGACAAGAGACTAATAACTAGATTATATAAGGAACTCAAACAACTACAAAGAAAAAAATGTAATAATCCTAATAAAAAATGGACAAAATATTTAAATAGACATTTTTCAAAAGAACATATGCAAATGGCAAACAGGCATATGAAAAGGTGCTCAACATCATTATTGATGATTCCAAGAAATGCAAATCAAAACTACAATGAGATACCATCTCACTCCAGTTAAAATGGCTTATATCCAAAAGAAAGACAATAGCAAATGCTGGTAAGGATGTGGAGAAAGGGAAATCTTGCATGCTGTTGATGGGAATGCAAATTACTACAACCACTATAGAGAACAGTACGGAGGTTCCTCAAAAAACGAAAAATAGAGCTGCTATATAATCCATCAATCCCTCTGCTGGGTATATACCCAAAAGAAAGGAAATTAGTATATCAAAGTGATATTTGCACTCCCATGTTTGTTACAGTACTGTTCACAATAGCCAAGATTTGGGAGCACTCCAACTGCCCAAAAACAGGTGAACGGATCAAGAAAATATGGGTTAGGGGAAAAAATGGCAGACAGGAGGCAATATTAACTTGAAGCTCCCACTCAGAGAGAGCAGTATGTGGATACTCACATCATCAATTTTTCCCCCAAGAACTACCACAGGAACACACCAGGAAAGCTGAGATAATCCAAAGATCCTTTGAAGGAAGCAGCTTGCCAATGCAGGCTCTGTGATACAGCTGAAAAACTGAGAATGCCCAAAGTGTGTAAGGGGAAAAATCTGCCCGAGAACACACATCCTAACTGGGGAACCTGAAGGTTTAGGTTACGGGAGAAGGATTTAACCTTACCTGGAGCTGAGATCAGTTCAGAGAGCCAAGGGAACTATAGGGATAGAGGAAGCAGTGGGAAAAGCCCTGTGAGCACTCTTAGTCACCAGGGAAGCCAACTGTGATCTACGGTTTTGTCTTGCAGGGGTCCTTAGGGAGGGCTGCAAGCAAAATTGAGAAAATACCACAGGAGAAGGAAACTCCCAGCTAAACTTTATAACAATTTTGACCAAACACAGCGTCCTGGACAGAATCTGGGTGAGGGAGCAAAAAGAGAGTGCAGATATAAGCACAAAAGCCACAGCAGGCAGGGAAGTATGAAATCTGAGAACCCTGCTTGCTTTCTTTGGGGAAAGGCTTGTAGCCTGTGGAAAATTCTAAGCCCTGGTCACCAGCTGCCTGGAAATAATCCTGGTGTTGTTGGGGGGCATGGTGGAAGTGAGACTGGCCTTTTTGGCTGCATGGAAGCTGGGCAAGGCCTGTCACTGCCAACTTTCCCCCACTTCCCTAGTGACCTGTACAACACAGGAGAGGCAGCCATAATCTCCCTGGGAACCTAAATCCATTGGCCTGAGAACCACACTCCCATTCCCAACAGTGACCACAGCAAGCCCAACCCAAGAAGAGACTGAGCTCAGACACACCTAAACCTGTCCCTGCCTAATGGTCTTTCTCTACTCACCCTGGTAGCCAAAGACAAAGATCATAATCTCTTGGGAGCTACATGACCATGCCCACTGCCTGAGAAACCAGAATACTCATCTAGGTGACCCGAGGGCAAGCCTGTATCCTTCCTCTGCTACCACAACTGATGCTCTCTTGAAAGCTCCACCTCCTGGCTGGAGGCCAACCAACTTAAAACCAGTGCACTAAACAAAAGTACAACCAAGGGCCATCACAGATTCCACTTCACTTTCCTGCTACCTCCACTGAAGCAGGTGCTGATATCCACGACTCAGAGACCTGAAGACCAATCACATCAGAGGACTCTTTGAAGACATTCCCCAGTACCAGCCTGGAGCCCAGTAGCTCCGCTGGGTGGCTAGACCCAGAAGAGAAGTAACAATCACTGCAAGTAAGCCTCATCCCTAAGGAAAGGAGGAGAGCACCACATCAAGGGAGCACCCATGAGAGCAAAGAACCTTAACAGCATCCCTTGAGCCCCAGATCTTCCCTCTGACACAGTCTACCCAAACGAGAAAGAAACAGACAAACAAATCTGGTAATATGACAAAACAGAGTTCATTAACACCCCCAAAAGATCACACTAGCTCGCCAACAATGGATCCAAACCAAGAAGAAATCTCCGAATTTCCAGAAAATAAATTCAAAAGGTTGATTACGAAGCTACTCAAGGAGACATTAGAGAAAGGTAAATACAAACTTAGAGAAAATTTGTTAAATGATACAAGGTATGGATGGAAAAATCTCCAGTGAAATAGATAGCATTAATAAAAAACAATCACAGCTTCTGAATATCAAGCACACACTTTGAGAAACGCAAAATACACTGAAAAGTCTCAACAATAGAATCAAGCAGGTAGACGAAAGAACTTGAGAGCTCAAAGATGAGGCTTTTGAATTAACCCTATCTGACAAAAATAAACAAAAAAAAGAAAAAAAAATGAACAAAGCCTCCAAGAACTTTGGGATTACGTTAAATGAATGAACCTAAGAATAATTGGTGTTCCTGAGGAAGAAGAGAAATCTAAAAGTTTGTAAAACATATTTGAGGGAGTAAGTTGTGAAAAACATGCCTGACCTCGCTAGAGATCTACACATCCAAATACAAAAAGCTCAAAGAACACCCAGGAAATTCTATCACAAAAGATCTTTGCTTAGGCCCAGAGTCATCAGGTTACCTAAAGACAAGATGAAAGAAAAAGTCTTAATAGCTGTGAAGCAAAAACATCAGGTATGCTATAAAGGTAAGCCTATCAGATTAAGAGCAGATTTCTCAACCAAGCATGGTGGCTCACGCCTGTAATCCCAGCACTTTGGGAGGCAGAGGCAGGTAGATCACGAGGTCAGGAGATCAATATCATCCTGGCTAACATGGTGAAACCCTGTCCCTACTAAAAATACAAAAAAATTAGCCAGGCGTGGTGGCAAGCGCCTGTAGTCCCAGTTACTTGGGAAGCTTGAAGTGGAATCGTTTGAACCCAGGAGAGGAGGGGTGCAGTGAGCTGAGATTGTGCCACTGCACTCCAGTCTGGGCAACAGAGCAAGACTCAGTCTCAAGAAGAAGAAAAAAAAAAAAAAAACAGCAGATTTATCAGCAGAAACCTTACAAACAAGAAGGGATCCAGGTCTTATCTTTAGTCTCCTTAAACAAAACAATTATTGGCCAATACTTTTGTATCCAGTAAAACTGAGCTTCATAAACGAAGGAAAGATACATTTTTTTTCCAGACAAACCAAGGGTGAGAGAATTTGCCACTACCAACACAGCACTAAAAGAACTACTAAAGGGAGCTCTAAATATTGAAACAAATCCTTGAAATCTTGAAACAAATCTACCAAAATAAAACCTGCTTAAATAATAAATCTCACAGGACCTATAGAACAGTAACACAATGAAAAGAAAAACAAGGTATTCCTGCAAAAACTAGCATAATGAATAGAATAGTATCTCACATCTCAAGACTAACATTGAATGTAAATGGCCTAAATGCTCCACTTAAAAGATACAGAGTGGCAGAATGGATAAGTATCCACCAACCAAGTATCTGCTGTCTTTGAGAGACTCACCTAAAACATAAGGAGTCACAGAAACTTAAGGTAAAGGGGTTGAAAAAGATATTCCATGCAAATGGACACTAAAAGCAAGCAGGAGTAGCTTTTCTTATATTAGGCAAAACAGACTTTAAAGCAACAACATTTAAAAAAGACAAAGAGGGACATTATGTAATGACAAAAGGACTTGTCCAACAGGAAAATATTACAATCCTAAATATATATGCACCTAACACTAGAGCTTCCAAATTTATACAACAGTTACTACTAGACCTAAGAAATGAGATTAGTGGCAAAACAATATAGTGGAGGATTTCCATACTCCGCTGACAGCACTCGATAGGTGAGCAGGACAGAATGCCAATAAAGAAACAATGGATTTAAACTATGCCCTAGAACAAATGGACTTAACAGACATGTACAGAACATTCTGCCCAACAACTGCAGAATGTACATTCTATTCAGCACATGGAACATTCTCCAAGACAGACCATATGATAAACTACGAAACAAGTCTCAATAGATTTAAGAAAATCAAAATTATATCAAGTACTCTCTCAGATCACAGTGGAATAGAATGGAAAATCAACTCCAAAAGGAACTCTCATAACCATGCAAATACATGAAAATTAAATAACCTACTCCTGAATAATCATTGGTTCAACAATGAAATCAATATGAAAATTTAAAAATTATTTGAACTGAATAATAGCGACACAACCTATCGAAACCTCTGGAATATAGCAAAAGCGATGCTAAGAGGAAAGTTCATACCATTAAATGCTTACATCATAAAGTCTGACAGAGCACAAACAAACAATTTAAGATCACACCTCAAGGAACTAGAGAAACAAGAACAAAACGAACCCACACCCAGCAGAAGAAAAGAAATAACCAAGATCAGAGTAGAAGTAAATGAAATTGAAACACACATACATGCCAAAAAAAATATATATATATGAAACAAAGAGCTGGTTCTCTGAAAAGATAAACAAAATTGATGCACCATTAGTGAGATTAACCAAGAATATAAGAAAGAAGATCCAAACAACATCAATTAAAAATGAAATGGGAGATACTATAACTGATACCACAGAAATACAAAAGATTATACAAGGCTACTATGAACACCTGCACATGCACAAACTAGAAAACCTAGAGGAGATGGATAAATTCCTAAAAATATACAATCCTCCTAAATTACATCATGAAGAAATAGAAATTCTGAACAGACCAATAATTAAGCATTGAGATTGAAATGGTAATTTTCAAATTTTCCAACAACAGAAAGTGCAGGACCAGATGGATTCATAGCTGAATTCTACCAGACATGAAAAGAAAAATTGATACCAATTCTATTACCACTATTCCAAAATACAGAGAAAGAGAGAATCCTCCCTAAATCATTATTTGAAGCCAGTTACCACCCTAATGCCAAAACGAGGAAAGGAAATAACAAAAAAATAAAACTACAGACCAATATCCCTGATGAACACAGATGCAAAAATTCTCAACAAAACATGAGTTAACCAAATCCAACAGCATGTCAAAAAGATCACATGCCATGATCGAGTGGGTTTCATACCAGGGATGCAAGGATGGTTTAACATACGTAAGTCAATAAATGTGATACACCACATAAATGAAATTATTAACAAAATTACATGATCATCTCTATAGACACAGAAAAAGCATTTGACAAAATCCAGCATCCCTTTATTATTAAAACCCTCAGCAAAATCCGCATAGAAGGGACATAGCTCAACGTAATAAAAGTCATCACATCACCTTACTTCAAACTATACAATAAGGCTATAGTCACCAAAACATCATGGTACTGCTATAAAAATAGGCACATAAACCAATGGAATAGAATTGAGTCCAAATAAAGTAAAATACTTACAGCCAACTGATCTTTGACAAAGCATACAAAAACGTAAATTTGGGGAAAAGGCACCTTATTCAGTAAATGGTGCTGGGAAAACTGGCAAGCCACATCTAGAAAATAAAACTGAATTCTCATTTCTCACCTTATACAAAAATCAACTCAAGATGGATCAAAGACTTAAATCTAAGACCTAAAACCATAAAACTCCTAGAAGATAACATTAGAAAAGCACTTTTCTGGACATTGGCTTAGGCAAAGAATTAATTACCAAACCCCAAAAGCAAATGCAATAAAAACCAAAATAAATAAATGGGACCTACTTAAACTAAAAAGCTTCTGTACAGCAAAAGAAACAATCAGCAGAGTAAACAAACAACCCACAGAGTGGGAGAAAATCTTCCAACAAAGAACTAATATCCAGAATCTATAAGGAACTCAAACAAATCAGCAAGAAAAAAGCAATCCCATCAAAAAGTGAGCTAAGGACATGAATTGACAATTCTCAAAAGAAAATATATACATGGCCAACAGACATACCAAAAAAAATGCTCAATATCACTATTGAAAAGAAGTCATTATACAAAAAAGATACTTGCACACATATGTTATAGAAGCACAATTTGCAATTGCAAAAATATGGAACCAGCCCAAATCCCCGTCAATCAACAAGTGGATAAAGAAAATGTGGCATAGATATATATACACCATGAAATACCACTGAGCCATAAAAAGAAACAAAATAATGTTATTCACAGCAACATGGATGGAATTTCTGACCATTATTCTAAGTAAAGTAACTCAGGAATGGAAAACCAAATATTGTATGTTCTTACTTACAAGTGGAAGCTAAGCTATTAGGATGCAAAGGCATAAGAATGATGCAATGTACTTTGGGGACTTGGAAGAATTGGTGGGAGGGTGGTGAGGGACAAAAGACTACACATTTGGTAGAGTATACACTGCTCAAGGTATGGATGCCACAAAATCTCAGAAATCACCACCAAAGTACCTATTAATATAACCAAACACTACCTGTTCCCCAAAAACATTTTGAAATCAAAAAAAAATTAAATATGTATACCGTAAAGTTATAAAAATTTACTGGATTTGAACTGTTAGAAGTATAACTATACATTTCTTTAAAAACTTGTAAGATGTCGGCCAGGCATAGTGGCTCACTCCTGTAATCCCAGCACTTTCAGAGGCCGAGGCGGGCAGATCACAAGGTCAGGAGATCGAGACCATCCTGTGAATGGTGAAACCCCATCTCTACTAAAAATACAAAAAATTAGCTGGGCATGGTGGTGGGTACCTGTAGTCCCAGCTACTCAGGAGGCTGAGGTGGGAGAATGGCATAAACCAATGTATATATTGCGTATTTTATGCATATTATTTTACTTTAATATTAGTCTTTCTTTTCTGAACAAAATGTTGAAGGGCAGAGACACGAAAACAATATTAGTCTTATCACAGCTGGGTAAAATAATATGCATAGAATAAGGAAAATATGAAATGTTACCAATGATTATCCCTGAATGAAGGTATTGTGGGTGATTATTTTATTATCTTAATATACAGTTTAATTTTTTCCTAGTTTTACATAAATAACCTGTATTATTTTCATAACATTCCATTAAAAAAAAAAAGAGAGAGAGAGAGAGAGAGACTCTGTTTTCTCAATGCAATGATAGGCTGCTGCTTCAGGCACCCGAGTCAGAGATGTCTCCCTGTGCATTTATGTAAAATGTCAGATAGGGCCACCCTAAAGGAACCACTGCAGAATCCATTCCAGCAAGAATGGCTGGCGATGTCTCAGATTTCTGATCTGGCCACGCTATTCCCTCTTTCTGGACTGCCTCATGAGTCGCCTCATCTTTCTGGCAATCTCATAGTGTATGCTTCAACACTTGGCTAAAATACCTGCTTCCTGAGCCTTTGCACACCCTTCCAGGAAGAATTGGGTGCTTTGTCCTCTGCAGTCCCATGATGTGGGTCAGCCTCACTTAAATATAAACATTTTCCCTAGTCATTAAGCTTTCTCAGAAAAGGAGCAGAGTTTTCTTTGCCATTAGACTATATCCCACTATAGGAGACCGATGAATATTTTCCAAGTGTTTGGGAATTTAAAGAGTGCTACAAGGTTTAACAGACAAATCTACCATTCCAGTAATGTTTTTGTGAAGGTATTTATTAATTTCTTAAACTACTACCAGGGAGTTTTCAGTCATGGTGGAAGGCAAAGAAGGAGCAGGCACTTTACATGTGAAAAGCAGGAGCAAGCAAGAGAGCATTGGGGAGGGTGCTACATACTTTTAAACCAACAGATCTTGTGTGATCTTGTGTGAATTATATATATATATAACAAAATAATAATATATTTTGTTACTTTATATATATGTTGTAAACATATATGAAGTATATATAGATAAAATATATTTTATATATAACAAAATACATAATTTATATATTTTATATATTTATATATTATATATAAATTATATGTTTATACATGATATATTATATATTATGTACAATTTATGTATAATATATGTATAAATATATATTTATATATTATACATAATATGTATAAATTATACATTTATATATTATATATAATATGTATAAATTATATATTTATATATTATATAATATATAACTTATATATAATATGTATAAATTACATATATTTATATATTATATATGAGTTATATATAATATATCATAAATTATAATATATAATGCATTATATATAAATTATAATATATAATGTATTATATATAAATTATAATCTATAAATTATATATAATATATAATATAAATTACATATTACATATATTATATATGAATTACATATATTATATATAAATTATATGTATTATATATATAATTCCCAGTGTTGGTAGTGAGGCCTAGTGGGAAGGTGTGTGGATCATGGGGCTGAATCCCTCATGAATGGTTTGGGCCATCTCCTTGCTGATGCCTAAGTTCTCACTCTGAGTTCACACAAGATCTGTTGGTTTAAAAGTATGTAGCACCCTCCCCAATGCTCTCTCACTTGCTCCTGCTTTTCACATGTAAAGTGGCTGCTCCTTCTTTGCCTTCCACCGTGACTGAAAACTCCCTGAGACTTCACCAGAAGACAAGCATATGCCAGCACCATGCATCCTATAAAGCCTGCAGAGCCATGAGCCAATCAAACCTCTTTTGTTTATAAATTACCCAGTCTTAGGTATTTCTTTAGAGCAATACAAGAATGGCCTGACAATCTCTCATCTTTTAGGATGGCTATTCTCAGAAAGTCACAAGGTAAGTGTTGGAAAGAATATGGAGAAATTGGAACCCTTGTACATTGTTGGTTGGTACAGCCATTATGGAAAACAGTGTGGAGGTTCCTCAAAAAATAAAAATCAAACTACTAAATGACAAAGCAAACTCACTTCTGGATATATTTTTTAAAAAAAAGAAATCAGGGTCTCAAAAAGATATCTGTGCCCCCATGTTGACTGAAGCATTATTCACAGTAGCCAAGTCATGGAAGCAAGCTAAATGTTGATTGATGGATGAATGAATCAATAAAGAAAATATCATACATACATACAGTAGAATATTATTTAAAGTTAAAAAGAAGGAAATCCTACTTTTTGAGACAACATGGATGAACCTGAAAGTTGTTATGCTAAGTAAAATAAGTCAGGCACAGAAGGTCAAATATTACATGACACCACTTATATGATGAATCTAAAATAGTTAAACTCCTAGAACAAAAGAAGACAATGGTGATTGCCAGCGTCGGGGAAATGAGAAATGGGGAGATATTAGTCAAAGGGTACAACTTTCAGTCATACAAGATAAGTCCCAGAGATCTAATGTACAACATAGTGCTTATAGTTAACAATACTGTATTATATACTTAAAAGGGTCCTAAAAATGTAGACTTTATGTTAAGTGTTCCTATCACAAAATAATAACAATAATAATAAATAAGAGAGCAAAAGGAAACTTTTGGAGGTGATGAGGAGGTTTTGGTATAGATTCTGGTGATGGTTTTACAGCTTTATGGTTACATCCAAATTCATCATGGTGCATATATTAAACATGTACAGTTTTTTGTATTATAACAAAAATTGTATTATAACATGTTAAAAGATATGACTGTGTAGGTAGAAAACCTAAATAAATTCATAAATAAGCTATTAAAGACAGCTTACCAAGTTTGCTGAATGCAGTCAATATACAATATCAATTCTACTTATATGCTTCAGCAACAAAAATTTAGGAAATAAAAATTTTAATATACTAATTATAAGATGATAAAAAATATCTGTTAAATATCCCCAAAAGGAAAGTGTTGAATTGCTAAAAGGTAGTGAAGACTGCCAGGCCCTATCTCCTGATGGGAAGAAACATGGAACCCTGAGAGGAAAGATGAATACCTGAGGAGTACCTAAACTGCTTTCATCCTGAGGACATGTGCCAATACCAAAACACCAGGCTTCGGGTGGAACCTAGCTCAACAAAGGTCACACAGCCAAGGGCAGGTCATTCAGAGGTGAGGAATCTTAAAAGAGACCTTCCCAATTTAAGTTGAGGCCCCTAGATGACTAAAGAAGAAGGGAGGAAGTGGAGGGGAAGAGAAGGAGAATGGAAGAAAGGGAAGAAGGAAATAGAGGAAAAGAACGAATAAAAGGAAGAAAGAGGGCTAAGAGAATGCCTGAGAATATGTTCACACATCTTGGCAAAAATCATAAATGAAATATTAAGAAACTAAATCCCAAAAGATACATATGTGATAACATACCATGATTAAGTTGGATTTAACAAAGGAATCTTAGGAACTGATCAACTCAAGTCACCGTATTAGCAAATAAAAGCAAGAAATCATATGCTCATCTCAGCGAATGCAAAAAGGAAAAAAAACTTCCAAAAAATAAGTATTAATTTCTTATAGAAATTTTTAGCAAATATGAAGTCTCCAATCTAATCATGTTTATGTGCAACAAATGTGCAACAGGCATCATAAAAGGTAAAATCTTGAGAACTTTCCTTTGAGATTAGAAACTAGACAAGAATGTTCTATTCAATATTGCACAGGGAGTTCTCAGCAACACGGTAATAAAAAAGAAATAAAAGAAATAAAGTTTAGAAAGGAAGCAAGATAACATTTCAAAAGATATGATTGTGTATGTAGAAAACCTAAATAAATCCATAAATAAGCTATTAAAGTAAGACAGCTTACCAAGTTTGCTGAATGCAAAGTCAATATACAATATCAATTCTATTTCTATGTTCCAGTAACAAAAATTTAGGAAATAAAAATTTTAATATACTAATTATAAGATGATAAAAAATATCTGTTATATAGAAATACATTTTTAAAGAATGTGAAATATCTCTTTAAGGAAACTTCTGAAACCTAATATTGAGTTATATCTTAAAAGAAAAATAAAATAATAAATTTTATTTATTATTCTGAAAAACTTAAAATTGTAAATATGTCAATTCTCTCCAAATCAATTAATAAGTTCCCTGTAATCACAATAAAATTCCACTCTTTCAATTAAACTAATTGTTAACAACACTGCTACACACACACACACACACACACTCACACACGCACACAGAGTAAGTTTCTGGTCACCTTCAGAGGCCAAAGCAAACACAGAGAAAATACGTAATTTGAATAAAACAGAGACTGTGTTGTGAAAAGAAATGTTTTTTTTAAAATAATGCTATCATGAAATCCTCACAACAATGAGAAAATGTGGCATCTATGAAATAAGAATACTATAAAAAAGAAAAACATCAATAACAGGAAAACAGCATTGACTATTAAAATTATAAAAGCATAAATTTAAAACTTAATAGAGAAGTTGCAAGGTAAAGTTTTAGCAAATCTTCTAGCAGCTAGAGCATAAAAACAAATTGAAAATAGGAGAAATAGTATAAGAAAATTAGAGGACAAGTCCAGCAGGTCTTACATCCTTTTTTTTTTTTTTTTTTTTTTTTTTTGAGACGGAGTCTCGCTCTGTCGCCCAGGCTGGAGTGTAGTGGCGTGGTCTCAGCTCACTATAAGCTCCACCTCCTGGGTTCACACCATTCTCCTGCCTCAGCCTTCTGAGTAGCTGGGACTACAGGCGCCTGCCACCAGGCCAGCTAATTTTTTGTATTTTTAGTAGAGATGGGGTTTCACCTTCTTAGCCAGGGCACCTTCTTAGCCAGGATGGTGTCGATCTCCTGACCTTGTGATCCACCCACCTTGTCCTCCCAAAGTGCTGGGATTACTGGCGTGAGCAACTGCCCCTGGCCAGGTCTTACATCTTATTAATAGGTGCTTCAAAAAAAGAATCACAGAATAATACACAGAAAACAATTCTAAAAATAGTGAACATGATACCCCCATCAAAAGTGTCCCTTAAATGTTCAAAATTATGAGTTAAAAATTAACCCAAATCAAGACATATTATCATAACATATCAGAAAACTGAAAACAAAAAAGACAATCCTAAAGCCTTCAATAAGGGGAGAATATATTGTTCACACACAGGATCAAAGATAAATGCCTTTACCATTGTCAACAGCCATACAAGACACTAAAAAACAATGGAACGATGCCTTCAAAAGTCTGCAAAAATAAATTATTTACAATCTAGAATCCCATACCCAGTCAAATTATCATTTAATTGTGGCAGGAGTTGGGGAGGGAGAGACCAAACTACAGTAACTAAGACAGTTGATACTGAGAAAGGGGTAGAAGAGTTGATGAATGAAACAGAAAACCTATAACCCACATGTATATAGGTTTCTGCATCTAGAACAATGTCTGGCATATATCAGGCACTCAAATATATCTGGAATGTTGACTGAATATACAAACCTGGTACACAAGAGAGGCTGTATTGCAGGGTCAGTGGGCCAAGAACAGACTGTTTAACAATTGGTTGGAAAATGAAATATTCATATGAAAATAATAAATTCAGATTATGATAGACAAAAATTAAGTAATTTCAATACGAAATAAAGACTTAAAGTAAAACTTTTAGGAAAAAACATACAATTTTTTTAACTTTATATGCATAAAGATTTCTTCAACAAGGCACAAAAATGTATCATACAAAAATAAAAAGATTAAGTCTGTCTACATTAAAATCATAAACTTTTGTTTATCAAATGATACATTAAATAGAGTATAAGGCAAACCTTAGATTGGGGGAAGATATTTGTACACGAATGACCAACCAAAGATTAGTGTCAAGGATATTCCAAGTTCATGGATTGGAAGAATTAATATTGTTAAAATATCCATACTACCCAAATTAATCTATAGATTCAATATAATCCCTATCAAAATACCAATGCTATTCTTCACAGAAATGGAAAAAAAATCTAAAATTTGTACAGAACCACAAAAGAACATGAATAGCCAATGCAATACTGAGCAAAAAGAACACAGCAGGAGGCATCACACTACCTGACTTCAAAATATACTATAAAGGTATAGTAACTAAAATGGCATGGTAGTGTCATAAAAACAGAGACATAAACCAATGGAACATAATAGAAAACCCAGAAATAAATCCACAAATCTACAGTCAACTGATTTTTGACAAAGACACCAAGAAAACATATTAGGAAAAGGACAGTCTTTTCAACAAATGGTGCCGGGAAAACTATATAATCACATACACAGTAATGAAACTAGACTCCTATCTCTCATTGTATACAAAAATCAAGTAAAGATGGATTAAAGACTTAAATGTAAGAGGTAAAACTACTAAACTACTAGGAGAAAACATACAGGAAATGCTTCACAACATTGGTCTAGTCAAGAATTTTTTGGATAATATCTTAAACGCACAGCAACCAAAACAAAAATAGAAAAATAGGATGACATCAAACTCAAAAGCTTCTGCACAGCAAGGTAACAATCATCAGAGCAAATAGACAACCTACAGAATAGGAGGAAATATTTGCAAACTATGTACCTAACAAGGGGTTAATATCCACAACATATAGAGACCTGAAACAACTCAGTAACAACCCGATTTAAAAAATGAGCAAAAGACCTGCCTAGACATTTATCAAAAGAAGACATACAAATGACCACAGGTATATGAGAAAAATGTTGAACATAACTAACTAATAGAAAAATGCAGGCCAGGCATGTGGCTCATGCCTGTAAATCCCAGCATTTTGGGAGGCCAAGGCGGGTGGATCACCTGAGGTCAGGAGTTCGAGACCAGGCTGACCAACATGGTGAAATCCCAGCTCTACTAAAAAAAAAAAAAAAAAAAAAAAAAAAAAAAAAATTAACCGGGCATAGTGGCAGGTTCCTGTAATCCCAGCTACTCAGGAGGCTGAAGCAAGATAATCGCTTTATCCCGGGAGGCGAAGGCTGTAATGAGCCGAGATCACGCCACTGCATTCCAGTTTGGGTGACAGAGTGAGTCTCTGTCACACAAAAAAAAAAAAAAAGAAAAAAGAAAAATGCAAATCAGAACCACAGGGAGATATCACCTCACCCCAGTTAGAATGACTATTATCAAAAAGATAGTGGTTAATGGATACAATGTAGGTTATTCAGGTAATGAACACCCTAAAAGCCCTGACTTGGCCACTATAGTCTATACATGTAACAAAATTGCATGTGTACCCCATAAATTTGTACAAATGAAAAAGAAGATTTAAAATAATAAATGCTGGTGAGGATGTGGAGAAAGAAGAACTCTTATATAGTATTGGTACGGATGCAATTAGTACAGCCATTATTATAAACAGTGTGGAGGTTCCCCCCAAAATTAAAAATAGAACTTCCATATGATCCAGGAATCTCACTGCTGAGTATATATTCAAAGGAAATGAAATCAGTAGGTTGAAGAGCAAACTTCCATGCAGTCAGCTTCCATGTTTATTGCAACATTGTTCCCAATAGCCAGGATATGAAATCAGCCTAAGATATGAAATCAACCTGAAGATATGAAAAATTCATCAACAGAGGAATTTTTAAAATGTGGTATGTATACACCATGGAATACTATTCAACGATAAAAAGATAAAATTCTATTATTTGAGACAACATGGTTGAACCTGGTGTACACTATGTTTAATGAAATAAGCCAAGCACATGAGGACAAATACCACACAACAACACTCATTTGTAGAATCTGAAAAAGTTGATCTTATTAAAGTAGAGGGTAGAATAGTGGCTACCAGAGGCCAGGGGAGAGGAGAGACAGGAAGAGGTTTGTCAATGGGTACTGTTAGAGTTGGATTGAAGAAATTTGTTCTGGTGTGATATTGCACAGGGTGATAGTTAACAATAATGTATTGTTTATGTCAAAATAGTTACAAGTTTTGAATGTTCTCATTACAAAAAAAAGATGTTTCAGATTATGAAAACACCAATTATCCTGATTTATTCATTACACAATGTATACATGTATCAAAACATCACACTGTACTCCATAAATATGTACAATTATATGTCAATTAAAAACAAAACAAAAAATAGGCTTCTGAAAAAAAAAAACCAAACTCTTAAGAATAAGGAAAAAAGGAAACCCAATAAAATAATGGGCAAAAGAGACAAGGAACTTAACAAAACAAATATGAGTGAAAATATATATATATGAAAAGGTTTTCTATCTCATAAGCAATCAGAGAACATAAATTTAAACTATAAAGATATTGACAAGTTAGTTTGATACACACCTGACGGGAATGTGGAGAAAGGAATTCTTATATTCTGCTTACAGGCACGTATACTGAAATAACCACTTGGATAAATTAGGAATTTTCCGTAAACTTGAACATTTACATAATCTATAAAATTGTACTTTTATAGTTTTCTGCTCCTATATAAAAATAGACTTTGAAACATGTAAACAGTGTTCATAACAGTATTATTCATAATAGACTAAACAGAAAAAAAGCCCAAATGTACATCAATGATGGAATGGATAATGGTTTAATCATACAATGTTATATTACCTGACTGTGAAAAAGGAAGAATTACATCCACATGTACCAACATGGATGAACCCTAAAAGCAAGACTGTGAGCTGAAAGCAAGTACAAACAGAAGAATTCATAGTGTACTATTGACTTCATGTTCAAAAACATGCAAAATTGGAAATTATATTGTGTAGGAATTGTTATCCATGAAAACATAAAGCCATACAGAAAACACTAACTAAAAATTCAAGTTAATGGATCCCTGTTGGGAGAAATGCTGAAGTTGTGATTGCAGAAGGAAACGCAAGGGCCTTAAAAATTCGAACTATCCTATGTCTTAACTAACTCTATGTCTGAAACGAATATTCTGTGTCTTAAAAGAAAGGCAGGCACTTTTATTTTTTTCATATACTTTTTTGATGTGTGATTATTTTACACTTTTTAATTTTAAAAATATAGAAAATGTAAAACAATGGAACTGAGATATCAAAACATTTTACAGAACTGAGAATTTTCAGAAACTGTGCTTCTAGAAGCTTGCCCAGTCACTACTAGGAGAATTCTAACCCAACAAACAATGGGAAAGTTCTGCCTTGACCATTCTGATATATTTATACCATACCAGTTACCCTATGCTAAAAGCATTGGCTTTGGAAGAACAGTTCTGTTTGCAGTTTCTGAAACTGAGTGAGTCCCAGTTTGCACATTTATGCAGTTAGGATTGACAGCAAGGATTGTTTAAAGATGAAATGGGATTGTGAGAGATAAATACCGGGCATTCTTCTAGCACCAACAAATGGTGGTTCCCTTCCCTTCACCATCTGTGCCACCTTTTCTTATTAAGCACCCCAGTTATTTGTACCAACTCACACAGTTTTCTGAACTTTCGGTTTGCTTGCCATTTTATTTGAAAGTACTTTTACAAATATTATTGCATTTGATCTTCCAATTTAGACATCAGAAGCAAGAAATTACTATGCGAATGCAAACACTGACATTCATACAGATGAAAGACAACGGCAGCAATGTCCAAAATTCTGGAAAAACCCTGGTTGCAACTATTACATCTGTTATTCCCAAAATATATCTTTTAAGTCAAGAGAAAAGCTCTAATACCGGACACCTAAATGACATCTCTTAGGCTACTACTTGACCCTAAAAGCATATCCTGTCAAATGCTCTTATTTGAAATTGGGAATTATATAGTCACTAGACTGCTAAAAACCTAAAATTACAGAATCAAAGGGAGAACAACTCCAAGATTTACCCCTTTCAAAGAACTGAAATATATTTAAGCATGTTTCAGATACATTCACATCTTTCTGGAAAAAAAAGAAAATTCTCAACTGGAAATAGTGTAATTGCAACTCTGTGGCCTATTTTAGATACATTCCCTTGGGAAGAGCTGCCACTTAATTGTCAGCCCCATGAATTTAGAAGAATGTTTTATTCAGGCATCATCCCCAGAGCTCAAGACTTCAGAGAGCTTAGAAGGAAACACTAACACGTGACAAGAAATGCTCATCTAACAGCCTCCTTCCCCAATGACTACCTGACCCTTGACCTAATTAATTTTGTTCTTTTATTTTGTGGCTTTTCTACAATGAGAGTAAGTCACCAATGGCCTCAAATGCTAATTACACAACCCACAACACACCCAGGAACAGTAAAGTGTATTGAGAAGGCATTATCTTCTTTTATCTTCCGTCTTGAACAGTATTTTTGAGAGCAAAGCCTATAAAGAAAAGCTATGTGTCTCTATTGGCAACATTGTGACAGGCCTGTTCCTACAAGACTCAAAGGATTATTTCAGAGAATTTTATAGAACCAGGATGACCCATTGAGGGAAAGTCCCTTTCCTAATTGGCAGTGAAGAGTGAGCGTCACCAAAGCCCTGCACTGAGACCAAAGAGGTGGTGAGGAAGAGCTGTGCAATGAGCCATAAAACCTGACAAACCCTGGTGACCCGGAGTGACTTTAATGGCCACTCACAATCCATCCACATCCACTCACATATTTCATTTATTCGGGCTGCTGCAAGAGGTGACAGAAAGGAAGTTGACTATTTCCATTCTTCTCATTTCTATTTTTGCCCCTCTTTGAGTCCTGGGTTTTTCCAAGAAAATCTTGTCCCTGGCTGTCAGACAAGATGTTCTGAGTTTTCATCAGCAGAAGAAGGCTTTTCGTATCAGGACTTCCTAATCAATTTACAAATGAGAATAAATCAACTTTTGTTGAACTTTGAGTTTCACATGCTGAGCAAGGCACTTCACAAGTTGAATTTTTCTAAGAACCAATGAAAGATGAGTCAAAATTATTTACCACCCCTCATCTGCACAGGGAAAAAAAAAACCTAAATAACTCTCTGTGTTATTTTACTGCTCTCCCTTTGCTCTTAAGCCCAAGTTCCACTGAGGACAGAAATTGCAAGAAAAAAAAACTTTATCTTGACAATCCAAGGTAGCTAAGTCCTGAGTAATTACTCAGTCTTTCAGGATTATCCCCCATTCTCAAACGTTTTTCTTTTCTACATCTCCACCGCGAGATGATAGGTAATAAGATTCAGAGAAAAGCCTATCTAGTCTGAACCTAGGGTGAATCATGAATAAAGGTTTTCCAGAAGAAGAAAAAAAAAATGGTTTAACAATAAAGACAGGGAGAAAATTCCAGTTTAAGAGCAGAGCAACATTTGCACAGCTTAAAGATGAGAGAGGAGCCGGGACAATCGAGAGCAAACATGTCTCCTGAGTGAAACAGAGAGCTGTTCTCCTTGAGATGAGGATAATGAGAACTACAGGTTCAAAGGTTTCCCTGATCAGAAAAGAGTTATAAGGTCCACATGAGGTAAACCAAAGAGTTAGCATCAGTACAGGGTGGGGAAAAGGTGAAGGATATTGTTAAAGCGAAATATAAGCTAAGTGGCAGTGAATGTGACTAGGCATTACATCCTAGCAATTGTCCTAACCAACACAAGGATGCAGTTCAGGGCATTTCACAAACCAAAATTTGAAGAGAAACATTTGCTGGACATAGACAGGCATTATCAAAGCAGGTACATGAGTGGGATGAGTGAGCAAACTGTGCCTGCCAGGAGTACCCAAGGAAGCCAACCCTGACTGGAGAAAATCTGGGAAAGTCAAGTTTAGACCATGATACCATATTTTCTTTCACAGATTCAGTTCAATCTGAGAGAAGATTGACAGTTGGAACTTTTTCCTCTGAAGACTGTGAGGAAAACACAGATACCCACTGATGGAAGCTAGCTTTGGGTAAGTTACTAGATATTGAAGAAAAAACGTCTTTTTTTCTGGTGAGAAATTCAGACACATTTAGATTTGAATGTATCTAAAATATGTTTAAATTTATTTCTAGTTTCAAAGAGTTCATTAAGAGCATGCCACATCTGGAGGGAAGAGAGCAAACAACTTTTGAAGCTTCTATTCTAGGAAGAGTAAGTCAAGCTAAGTTTGAAACTAGAAGAAGAGAAAATTTGAGCAATAAATTAGTGAGAAGTGAACCTTACGTTGAGAAAACAAACTTACCCGACCTTAGCTGTATACAACAGTCTCCTCCTTATCTGCAGAAGCTACATTTCAAGACTTCCAGTGGATCCCTGAAACTGCAGATAACACTGAACCTTATATATACCATGTTATGTTTGTTTCTTCATTTGCTTGCTTGTTTGTTTTCTGAGACAGAGTCTCGCTCTGTTGCCCAGGCTAGAGTGCAGTGGTGTGATCTCGGCTCATGGTGACCTCTGCCTCCCAGGTTGAAGCAATTCTTCTGCCTCAATCTCCTGAGTAGCTGGGATTGTAGGCATGCACCACCACACCTGGCTAATTTTCATATTTTTAACAGAGACGAAGTTTCACCATATCGGCCAGGCTGGTTTCAAACTCCTGACCTCAAGTGATCTGCCCACCTCAGCCTCCTAAAGTGCTGGGATTACAGGTGTGAGTCACCGCTCCCAGTCTACTATGTTTTTTCCTATACCTACATATCTACGATAAAGTTTAATTTCTAAATTAGGAAGAGTATTAGATTAACAACAATAAAAAACAATTATATAACAATATACTTGAGTAAAAGTTATGTGAATGTCATTCCTCTTTCTCTCAAACTATCTTATTGTACTGTACCCTTCTTGTTGTGATGATGTGAGGTGATAAAATGCTTATATGATGAGATGAAGTGAGGTGAATGACATAGGCATTGTGAGGTAACGTTAGGCTACAATGGACCTTCTGACGATTTATCAGAAGGAAGATCATCTACTTCTAGTGATCCTAGATCATGGAGCCATGGCAATGCTGATGGCTGAATGTCAGGAGCAGACGGTATGAGTCACTGATGGATGGGTAGCATGCACGATGTGGATACACCATACAAAGGGCGATTCGCATCCCAGTGGACAGAGCTGGATGAGAGGCTTCATCGCACTGCTCAGAATGGCAGGTAATGTAAAACTTATGAACTGTTCATTTCTGGAATTTCCCATTTAATATTTTTGTACTGCAGTTGACCTACAGATAACAGATACCGTGGAAAGGAAAAACCACAGATGACAGGGTACTATTTTGTCTCTTCTAATGAGTACTCTTAGCTATGACTATTATTGACAGAAGTGTATCTGTCATTGTTTATATTTAAAGATATCTCTACACCCAGTCTGGCAAACTTATATTGTGTTTGTAAGGAATTTAATTTTATAGGAAAAACAATACAGGCTAGTGATCACAAGTGTGACCTCTGGTGTTTGGATTTTAACCCTGGCTCTCCATTTAGCGCCTGTGGGATGTAGCTCACTTAAACTATAGAAACTTCCATATCAGCACTTCCACATAGCAGTCTATTATCTTTAACGAATATGAGTTTTCCCAGTTTACTGAGTCTACTGATTTTCTATCATTATTTTTACATGTGCTTTGTAATGTTGTAAAAATTTGTAAATTTTAGCTCAGCTCATCTTCAGCAAGATCTTCAGCAATTCCATGCAAAGTAGGCTGAGAAGAGACCCCATGGGACAGTTTTTTTGTTTCTTTTCACTAAACCAATTTTTCTAAGATAGTCATTATCAGGATTTTTTTTTTTTTTTTCAAGACAGTGGATAAATTTTTATTGAGCCACTTAGTTTACAACATGAGGTAAAAGGAAAAAGTTCTCCTTGACCAGTATTTTACACAGCTGTAGGAAAGTATTTTAGACTTCAGGGATTCATAAGGGATTACATCTCTCAAAAGCTGGGATCAAGTAAACAAATTTTATTAACTCCTTGAATTTTCCAGTTGACTCTTCCTTTACCATAGTAACAAGTTCTAACGAGTTATGTAAGTTTCTTCAAGGCCAAGTTTTATCATTGTTGCTATTATCCTTAGAGCTGAACTATTTCAGTCAATATCCACTAATTCCACTTCAAAAATGAGTTTTGCATTTGGTGGAATTTTGGCATCAGGCTGTCCTTTCTTTCCATAAGCCCATTCTGGTTCAATCTCCAGTCGAGCCTTTTCTCCTTTACTCATAGTCAAGAGGGCTTCATCCCATCCTCTGATAACTTTGCCTACTCCGACCTTAAAACTTAAAGGCTTGGCATTTTTCTTCTTCTTTGCACTTGTTTGAATATTAGTATCAAACACAGTCCCATCTTGTAGTGTTCCTGTATACCAGCAATGAACAACATCTCCCTTTTTGGGAAAGTTGGTTTTATCTCCCTTTTTCAGCACAGATTTAGTATATTTTGGTGGACCCTCATCCAGGGTCTCTTCAGACTTGGTTTCTTTGGGTTTATCTTCATTAAGCTTCACATTTTTTACTTGCTCAGACACTTTACTTATACTTTCAGTACCCTTAAAACGCTTAGTTTCAAAAAGATGGTTATAGGCTGTAACCAAGTGGTCCTTGTTAGCTGTCTTGGCCACATTTTTAATGTTTCCTAATAATTTATGTTCTGCAAGAAACGAATCTGAACCGTGTTCCTGCAGAAACTTGATAATGTCCTTCTTGGGCAGCTGCTCACTGCGCAGCTGCTCCACGGTCCACGCCCGCTGTGGAACAGCCGCCGCCATCTTCCCCTGCTGCCTCCGCTTTACTCCATTATCAGGATTAAGTGGGTATTTGTGAAGGACTAAGAATAGTACCTAGCCATTCCCAGCAATGTAATTACTCAACGAGTGAGTATTTGCTGAGAAATATTTCTTAGTTTGTAACTCCAGAGTAGCCACAGGATTCCAACTTCTCACAGATGACTTTTTCTACCCGAGATGCCCATTGTGACTGCTGTGTCTTCCGGTCAAAGGAAAGAATTCTAGACCCTATTTAAAAGACAATACAGCCTTTCCCAACTTCTAGCTTAGGCAGGGAGCTCACTTCCAGACACATAGGACCCTTGGCCTTGACTTTTAATCACCCCATCCCATTGTTTGTAAAATTCTAGCCTCTTAGGCCTATAGCACGTTTCTTTTTGTTATTCTTCAACTTTTGAGTTCTGGGGTACATGTGTAGGATGTGCAGGTTTGTTGCATAAACGTATGCCATGGTGGTTTGCTGCACAGATCAACCCATCACCTAGGTATTAGACAGTCCAGCATCCATTAGTTATTCTTCCTGATGCTCTCTCTCCCCTAACCCCCTCAGACAGGCCCCAGTGTGTGTGTTCCCCTCCATGTGTCCATGTGTTTCATCATTCAGCTGCTGCTTACAAGTGAGAACATTCGATGTTTGGTTTTCTGTTCCTGTGTTAGTTTGCAGAGGATAATGACTTCGAGCTCCATCTATGTCCCTGCAAAGGACAAGATCTTGTTCCTTTTTATGGCTGAAGAGCATTCCATGGTGTGTATGTACCACATTTTCTTTATCCAGTCTATCACTGATGGGCATTTGGGTGGATTCCATGTCTTTGCTATTGTGAATAGTGCTGCAATGAACATAGGCGTGCATGTATCTTTATAGTAGAATGATTTATATTCCTTTGGGTATATACTCAGTAATGGGATTGCTGGGTCAAATGGTATTTCTGCTTCTAGATCTTTGAGGAATCACCACACCGTCTTCCACAATGGCTGAACTAATTTCACTCCTTCCAACTGTGTAAAAGTGTTTCTTTTTCTCCACAACCTCACCAGCACCTTTTGTTTCTTGACTGTTTAGTAATTGCCATTCTGACTGGTATAAGATGGTATCTCATTGTGGTTTTCATTTGTATTTCTCTAATCATCAGCAATGTTGAGATTTTTTTCCATATGTCTGTTGGCCACATGAATGCCTTCTTTTGAGAAGTCTGTTCATGTCCTTTTTCTACTTTTTAATAGAGTTGTTTTTTTTCTTGTAAATTTGTTTAAGTTCCTTCTAAACTCTGGATATTAGACCTTTGTCAGATGGATAGATTGCAAAAATTTTCTTCCATTTTGTAGGTTGTCTGTTCACGCTGATGATTGTTTTGCTGTGCAGAAGCTCTTTAGTTTATTCAGAACCCATTTGTCAATTTTTGCTTTTGTTGCAGTTACTTTCAGCATTTTTGTCATGAAATCTTTGTCCATGCCTATATCTTGAATAGTATTGCCTAGATTTTCTTCTGGGTTTTTATAATTTTGGATTTTACATTAAAATCTTTAATCCAACTTGAGTTAATTTTTGTATAAGGTATAAGGAAGGGGTCCAGTTTCCATTTTCTGCCTATGGCTAGCCAGTTTTCCCAGCACCATTTGTCAAATAGGAAATTTGTTCCCTGTTGCTTGTTTTTGTCAGGTTTGTCAAAGATCAGATGGTTGTAGGTGTGTGGTGTTATTTCTGAGTTCTCTATTCTGTTCCTTGGTCTATGTGTCTGTTTTTGTACCAGTACCATGCTTTTTTGGTTTCTGTAGCCTTGTAGTATAGTCTGAAGTCAGTTCGTGTGATGCCTCCAGCTTTGTTCTTTTTGCTTAGAGTCATCTTGGCTATTTGGGCTCTCTTTTGGTTCCATATGAATTTTAAAATAGTTTTTCCTAATTCAGTGAAGAGTGTTAATGGTAGTTTAATGGGAATAGCACTAAATTTATAAATTACTTTGGGCAGCATGGCCATTTTCAAAATATTGATTCTTCCTATCTATGAGCATAGAATGTTTTTCCATTTGCTTGTGTCCTCTCTGATTTCCTTGAGCAGTGGTTTGTAGTTCTCCTTGAAGAGGTCCTTCACTTCCCTTGTTAGTTGTATTCCCAGCTATTTTATTCTCTTTGTAACAATTGTGAATGGGAATTCATTCATTGTTTTGCTCTCTGCTTAGGCCTGTGGCAAATTTCAATAGCTCTGTGGGCTTTTCAAATTTAACCTACTCTCACGCTCTGACTTTGTTTCCTCTTTATTTCTAACTCCTCAAAATTTCTCTTTTTTTGCTTTTGAGCTGGACTGTGGGATTTCTGACTTTGTTACATTGTAACAACTCCACAAGTTGGGAATGTGCTATTCGCACTTCCTACATCAGTTCAGTCTACCATATGGATTGGAAGTCACCTGCTCTACATACATAACCATCAACACCAATGGTAAAAAAACAGTAGAATGCACCATAGAGACACCTCCCAAACCAGAAAATACCTAAAACCCTTTGGTGAGCAATAAATTTTAACATTCACACATAAAATGTTATCTTAACATTTATTACTATTAAGTTATTTCACGCAATAATATCTGATCATGTTTGCATTATTATCTGAAAACCAAATTCATTCACCCTTCTAATGCATTTCCATTGTTAATTAAAAATTCAGGGTGTAATTGTTCACTCTCAGGGATAAAATCACATTTCTTTTTAGTTCTTTTCTAGATTCCCCAAATTATCTCCATGTAGTTTTCTTTTTAATTAGACTATTAGCTTCTTCATTAAGATTTCATGCTGTTCTAAGTGAATACCTAATAAACATTTTCAAAATACTGCATGCAAAAGCTCAGTCTATTTTTATCTTTCTGAAGTAGCCAGAGATCATATTTTAAACTGATTTTAAAATTCTAATAAGAATAATATTAATTGAAAAAGTTTTAAATAAACATACCAGGTAGAATTTTTATTTTAATTATTTAGCATATTAAAGAAAATTGAATTGATTCTGACTAAATGAGTCCCTCAAACTCCACCCAAACCATAGTTCTATAGGAAGAGACAATACTGAGGAAACAAATTATTCACCCAGTATTTTACTTCTACTCCGAGAAATTATCATATAGAAAAGAATACTCTAAAACTCTTGACCAGAGCATGCTGGGTAATCTGTACTTTGTAGGAAGAGAGCCACAGCATGAATTTAATGAATGTCAAACTGCAATAGAAAAAAATATTTGTCCAGCCTGAATGTCTCAACAATGGTCACTTAATTAAATACATTATGGTACAGGCACATGACAAAACATACTATCCCATAAAAATAATATTATAGACTATTCAACAACATGGAAAGATATTGATAATATTTTGATATGTATGATTGTATTTGTCATAAAATGAAATTTCCCTGCAAATAAAGAATCTGAAAATATGGGTGGATCCAGGTTTTGTACCATCTAAATTTTAAAAAATAAGAAGAGAAGCCATTTTAGGAAAAAACACAAAATGATGAATACAAAATTACGTTAAGTCCCAATCAAGGCCTGGAAAGGGACCTATAGGCAAGCTTCATTAATTCCATATAAATCTGTCTTTGTCTGAAAGATTATACCACAAAATTTTAACAGGTATATATCTAGAAAACAGGATTGTCAGTTATCTTTTTAATATTCTCTCTGCCTGCCATTATTTTTAAAATTTTCCATAATAAAAGAAACAATTACTTATTTAATAGGAATTAAAATATTTTTAAAATAAGCTTTTACAGAGGAAGGTACAGGTTACCTATTTTGCCCAGCCAAAGCAAAAGAATATTGATTTCAAATGTCAAATAGAGCCCATCTGGGCCAAGTATATGCTTATAACAATATCTGGAAAGATTGTCTGAAAAAATACTAAGACAACAAACTGTTGAGAATGACTGAATCCACATTCTGTAATGAGAACTCAATGGATTTTACTTTATGCTAACTACACTAAATATAAAAATAATCAGCAGATACAATTTTTCTGATATAAAATGGTCACGTATCCTTTATGTCACTTTTTCATTACACACTGTGTAGAATTACAAAGTCCTTATTAATTCTGTCTCTTAAAAAAATTAAAGTCCAAACTGTTTCTCCCTCCCCTACTATTCTGGTCCAATCAATCATCAGCTCTGGCAGGAAATACTGTAATAGCCCTGTCAGCAGTCCCTGCTTCCACTTGGCCCCTACACACCATCAGAGTCCATTCTGCACACAGCAGCCACAGGAGTCTTTCAGAAGCACAAACCAGATCATGCTGCTCCTGCCTTAAAACCCTTCAGTGGCTTCCCAACGCACTAGGAATGAAATGCAAATATGATGCACAGGGCCTGCAGGCCTCTGCATGTTTGGTCTCCTGCCTACTCCCCAGGCTAACTCCTTACAGTTCTCCCTTGGCTCATACTCATCCCATCACACTCCTCACCTGCCTACGCCTTAAACAACAAGTTCTTCTGCTTCATCATGTTTGCACTTTCTGTTCTCTCCCTCTGGGCTGTTTAACCCCCAGTTCTTCAATTGTCTGACCACTCCTTACTCGGAAGATTTCTGCTGGTTTCTCGTTGCCTCACTCTCTTAAAGCTATGACTCTACCCACCAGGCCTCCTACTTTCTAATGCAGCACCCAGAATATTAATGGAAGTTATCTCTCAGGGGTGGAATTGCAGACTTTTTTTCATCTTATGTACATTTGGTTTACTACATTTTCTAAAATGAACATTTCTTTTATAAGAGGAAATCATTAAAACATCTGTAGACCAGAAAAGACAATTCATTTATTTGTCCTTGTATATATTCACTTAAGACTACTGACAATAATTTACCACATGGTCCAGAATTTTTTTAATCTTCCATGCTCCAACGGGATTCCAGTTCATTGAAGGGCCTGTTCAAATGTCAATCCACTGTGAAGATTTCACCCAAGAAAATATGTACGATCCTCTTTTATATTCCCATATCATCTCATAACTAGTACTACTGTAGCTCTTATCATACTATGTTATTAGTTTATACTTGTTTCCTCCACCACTAAAGATTACTTCATCACTGTATCCCCAGTATCTGGCACAGTACAGCACTCAGGACGTTTAAAATCTCTGATATATGCTTGAATAAATGAATATGGAAGGAATTTACCCCTCATTTTACAAAAAATAAGAAAATGTAAGAAAATCTAGAATTTGGGGACTATATGGTATAAGGACTTTAGTAGCTATTCAGCTGCATTACACAGCTTTGGCTTGGACTTTTCCAGGGAATGGAAACTCACTTTCTGGAGGAAGTCAATACTACCTAGGATACCTCTGGCCAGCAGAATGTTCTTTCTTTTTCTGATCCTTCAAAGGCCTCCTGTAATTTCTACTCTTTCTTTAATAAACAAGGTATAACATCTGAGAGGCAGCTATCATGACCCCTTCATACATGCAGAATATCTCTAATTACTTATATAGGCGTGAATGAATGGTTTCCAGATCCTTTGAATTCCTAGTCCTTCTCCTTTGAACATGTCCCAACGTTTCTTAGAGTGCGGACAGTTCAGCCTAAGGTGAAGGAGAATTATTACCTCCTTCCTTCTGGAGTCTACTTCTAGTGATATATCCAAGATCAAGAGTGCTTCAGCTTATTGGCAGTCACATCACTCTGCCCATACTTAACCAATTATCAGCCAAGACTAAGTTTTCACTAATATGCATGCTTCCCGTACTATACTTCTATAGCTGATTTTAAGGCCTTTGTGCATAAGGCACATTTTTCTTTATTTTCATCTTGTGAGACTCAGTTCACTTTTTCTGCCCCTAGGCATTCTTAAATATCAAAGCTACTCTTCTAGCTACTTGCCATCTATAAATGTAATAAATATGCTTTCTACTTCTTTGTCTAAATCATTGAGAAAATGAGACCAAAGAGAGTCAGTACAAAATGTCCATTGCTAGTTGGAGCATAGACTAATATCCAATATATTATATACTGTATATATGTATATGTATATATACACACATATAACATCCAATATATGATGTCATTATATGTTAAGTGACATAAAGGAGATTCAGAGCAACCAAAAGGAAGAGGAGAAGAACACACTCAACTGCGGAAGTAGAAAACAGAAACACAGACAAAATGAGAACGGAAACAGTTTAGGTAACATTTAATAGAAGGGATAATATTTGGACAGCTATTGAAGGATAAATAGTATTGCAATCAGCAGAGTCATGCTAATGGATATTCCAAGCATGAAAAGTATATTCACAAAGTTCTGTGGCAGCAAATCACATAATATATTCATTCATTTAAAATGTATCTACTATGCTATGTGGTAGACACTGTATTAGATAGGAGGATATGGTAATGATCAAAAGCAGACACACGGTGGTGCATGCCTGTAATCCCAGCACTTTGGGAGGACAAGGCGGGCGGATCACAAGGTCAGGAGATGGAGACCATCCTGCCTAACACGGTGAAACCCCGTCTCTCCTAAAAATACAAAAAAATTAGCTGGCCTGGTGGCGGATGCCTGTAGTTCCAGCTACTCGGAAGGCTGAGACAGGAGAATGGCGTGAACCTGGGAGGCGGAGCTTGCAGTGAGCCGAGATCGTGCCACTGCACTCCAGCCTGGGCGACAGAGCGAGACTGTCTCAAAAAGAAAAAAAAGCAGACACAATGCCTATCCTTGGTACTTATGGTCTGATCAATGAGACAGATACAGAAACAAACAAATGAGAAGTTGCTAGTTTGACACAAGAATATATTTAAATACAAGCACATTTTCTAGTTGTGTAAACACCTTGGGTAATACTGAGGCATAAAGCTGGAAGATGAAATGAATCTAAGAATGGTGTGTTATGGATGCTTGGCTATTAATAAGAAGCAGTGAGACACCATTAAGCATTCTTGAATAAGGAGGTGGCCTAATCAGAGATAAGGTTTAAGACAAATAATTTGTCAGCAACTTGCAGGATGGGCTGGGTGAAAAAGAGCCTGATAATTGGGAAGTTTGGTTGTTAAACTAGGGCAAATGTCTGAATGAGAGATAATGAAGATCTACACTACGGTTATATAATTGGGGATGGAATGTAAGAATTATTAGGGAATAAGATATCAATAATTTATGAGCTGTAGGTTGAATAAAGTAAAAAGGGAAAGTAGTCACAAATGAGGCCAAAGTGTAAATCCAACTGACTGAGAAAGTAAGTGAGGTGATAGAGCTCAGGAGAGAAAGGGAGGCTAGAGAGCAATGGGAGTTGAAGCCTTGAGAATGGATCCTATTACTGAGAGAAAAATTAAACAGAAAGAAATGCTAATTTTCTGACCTAGGACTTGGATAGAGCCCTCTAGAAATAGGCCAGAGCAGAGAAAGAAGGCAGCAAAGGAGATTGAAAGATCTATTTGTGAGGATTTTCCAGAGAAACAGAACCAATAGGATGGAGATAGATGTAGATATATGGAGAGAGGGAGAGAGAGAGTATAACGAATTGGTTCATGTAACTATGGAAGCCAAGAAGTCCCACAATCTTCAGTCAGCAAGGCGGAGATACAGGAAAATCAATGACATTAAGTTACATTCTGAGTCTGATGGCCTGAGAACCAGAAAAGTTAATGGTCTAAGTCCCAGGCCAAGGGCAAGAGAAGACCAATATCCCAGCTTATGTGGTCAGGCAGTAAGAAAGCAAATTCTCCCTTCCTCTGCCTTTTTGTTCCATTCAGTCCTTCAGTGGATTGGATAATGCCCAACAACACTGGGGAGGGCAATCTGCTTGACTCAGTCTAAAAATTTAAATGCTAATCTCTTCCATAAACACCCCTACAGACACACCCAGAAATAATGTTTAACCAAGTATCTGGGCATCCCATGGCCTAATCAAGTTAACACATAAAATTAACATTCACAAAGGGAAGCTTCTAGAAAGTCACATCCACCCTCTTCTTTCAGAAGGACAAACTGCTAACAAAGGAGAAAAGAAAGTTCAACATCAGATTCTCTCACTGTTCTCTCCCTGCTATATTTATGAGGCACCTGTCATTGCAGCACAGCCTCCTATGATACCTGGTTGCCATTATCTTGCAGTAGAAATAACCATCATCCTGTAGTCAATCCATATGGAGTCACTGGCAACGGGCTCCATGTGCACCAGCCAAGTCAGTTCACAGGGCAAGATGTACACATTTGGTTTGATATGGAGCATGCTGGAAATTCTCTACACCACATTATATTAGAGTTGCTTCTACAAATTTGAAGGCACTATGGCTTCTCACTTTTGTGTGTGTGTGTGTTTTCCACTAATATCTAGTTTCATTGGAAGTGTAAGTTCGCACTTGCTCATAGGAACATCTAATTTGGTAATGCTGGGGCACTATAAGCATGATTTTCATCTTAGTATCCTATGGAATGTAAATGAATTCATAATGCATTTCTTCTATTAAATCAAGCAGACATAAGAAGAATTGTAATGTTCACTTCACCAAAGAACTTATTACTTCATATAACTTGTGTCACATGAATTATCAGTGGACACAGAGAATCCAGTATCTGTATACACCTCCCTACATGTACATACACATGCACTTGTGCATACAAGTACATACGGTCAGGAAAATCTATAGGAGAAACACAGCAGCCTTTCTAGGGAAAGATGCCCAAATCTGAAATTTTATGCCACAGGAGGAAATAATAGCAGTTTCCACCCATATTATTTCCTCAGTAGCCATACATACACACAAATTCGAGCAGGCAACATGACCACAGGGGCCCGACCTGCTTGGAACTAATCCATTTAGTACTTTCAGAAATAGATTCAGATCAAAGTACCAACTAATTCAAGTGAAGAGGCACACAAAACATACACACACACAAGTGTTAATGGAAAGAGATCATAAGGGATTGCGGTATCTCGCAAAATGCCTCACCAAGAAACCCACACACCAATAAACATTCTCAAGCAGCTGAGTTAGCCTAGATTTGGTTTCCATGGCAATAAATACTGAATGGAGGTCTGCTACCACCTATCCCAAAGAGAAGGGTCAGAAATCAGTAAAATCCTTCATTTAATAATAAAATATAATTATCAAAACCAAGCACTCACCACTGTCATAAATAGCTGTTTTCTGAAATTGTAGATTTTTACCCTGATTAAAAACAAAACAAAAGGGAGAATTTACAAAGTCTTCAAATAGGTAATTTCATCTTGAACCCCAATGGACCTACAACAATAACAACAGATGATTTAGGGCTGACCCCCAAGCCATTATGCCTGAATCTTGCCACCTTGAACAGTGCTTAGCAAGCACCAGAAGGGGCTGTAACAATGGGGTCCCCTATAACCATGGTCTTTAGAATGTCACAATTCCCCTGTAAAGAATGACCTAAGGGATGCAGGGCTGTTGCCAACAAATGCTTTACGCAAGAAGCACTACTGACTATTTCTTTGCTAGAATGAAAATTTAACTGTTATGAGGATCAAACAACAAAGACATCATACACTCATAGCTGGCAGATATTTTCCCAACAACCTGTGAGTTGACTTTAACTTTTTGTACTTTTCCCTCAGGGATATACTAGATAAGACTATATCCTAAGAACAGAGTTATAGAACATCTCAGAAATTTATCTGGCCTAGTCTACAGAAATCACTTAAATCTAATATGGGCAAAGTAAGCCTGCCTTCTTTCAGAGGCTGGAACTAGAGAGAGTGGTGATAATTATTTATGATTAACTGTATCACTCATTCTGTTTTCAATGATTCACTACACACTTGGTCTGTATCTGGCATGCTGCTGGACACTCAGTACACAAAGACAGAAAATAGGGAAAATAATAGAAAGCCTTGCCCTCAAGAGTTTACAGTCTAGCAGAGACTTAGGATGAAGTCAGAACTTCTTCATGTGGCCTTCAAGGCCCTCTGGAATCTGGGATTGAGGCCATCTGCCAGTTCTTCAGTGTCATACCCCTTAACTCCCCTGACCATGTTGCAGCCATTACTGTTCTTTCTTGGCTCTCTTCTTCCAGTTTTTCCACACTGTTCTCTGTGGTTTTTCTGTCTCTTCATCTGGATAACTCCTAGTTATCTTTCAGGTCTCAACTTAAGCATCACTTTCCAGAACCATTAGGTTCTCCTCTCATATGTTCTCATGGTTTCATATTCTTCCTCTATAATAACTTCTTACTTTAATGGTTTTCGTTTTCAATTGTCTACCAAGCTCAGAAAGGGTTGTAATTAATTCTTCCAAGTTATCTTGTATCCCCAGATGTAAGCACTGGGTCTGGCACAAATCTCAAATATTTGTTGAATGAATGAAATTGCTGTGGGATAGCTGAGCACAGAAGCACTAATTACGATAACATGGCATGACATTCAGCACAGAGATGCTGCTGCTGCTAATAGCAATGTTGATTGTGATGTAGCAATGCAGCTAAACAGATTATGAATTAATCTGAATGCCTTTTATGGAATGCAGACATTTCTGTAGTGCAGGATCTATATCTAGTTAATTCATTTTCTACCCAACAAAACTGCCTGAAACTTCTGATGGCTTAGTAATAACTACGGTAAAAACACACAAATTAGACTTCAGATATTTGGAATTAAGGGTAATTCTCACAGTGTGCTGAAGTTTCCATGCTTCCTCAATTACAAAGGTTTACTGAACAAATGGTGAGATGAGTGATTTTAATAAGCCGAACCATTAGCTATGTTCTCAGGTGTAATATACCGAACATTCAAAGAGTTGATTCTTTTACTAACTCTGACACTAGCTAGCTCTCATGGACCTCTCTGCATCTGAATCTCCTCATCTGTAAGGTGAGCAGGTCTGACTCCATGATTTCCATACAGCCCAAGCCTTACCTGAGTCTGAAAAAGTTCATCTAATTAAAAACAAATGGTTAATAGGCTAATTATTTTAGGTAATCAAGTTTCCAAGGGCTTTTAACGCAACAAACATATCCTGAAAAGCAGCTACAATATTACTCTTAAAGGCCAGCATGGAGGGTCATACCTGTAATCCCTGCACTTTAGGAGGCCAAGGAGGGAAAACTGCTTGAGCCCAGGAGTTCAAAACTAGCCTAGACAATGTAGGGAGATCCCATCCCTACAAAAAATATAAATAAATTAGCTGGTGTGTGGTGCACACCTGTAGTACTAGCTATTCGGAAGGCTGAGGCAGAAGGGTTGCTTGAACCACGGGGGTTAAAGCAGCAGTGAGCCATGACTGTGTCACTATACTCCAGCCTGGACAATGGAGCAAGAGCGAGAAAGAGAAGAGAAGAGAGAGAGAAAGAGAGAGAAAGAGAGAGGAAGGAAGGAAGGAAGGAAGGAAGGAAGGAAGGAAGGAAGGAAGGAAGGAAGGAAGGAAGGAAGGAAGGGAGGGAGGGAGGGAGGGAGGGAGGGAGGGAGGGAGGGAGGGAGGGAGGGAGGGAGGGAGGGAAGAAAATTTATTATATTACATAAATATTCCCTGGTATTCACTAGATCTCACTATACTAACTCAGATTTGCTGAATTTATGACTGGAATAAATCTCTGCACCCTATCGAAGTGGAGCAAGAAGCAAAGAAATCATGCTCACAGACATCACTCATCTCATTTCTGCAGGTTCAGGGACCAACCCATAGAAACAGACACAACAGGATCAACTCAACAACATCAAGGAATTTAGACCTCTACAATTCATCTCCTGACAATAAACTAGTTCCCTATCACAAAATCCTATAACAAGACAATCAATAACTTTTTAAATCATTTAATCTACCCAAGACATGAATTTTACTAACAACAAAGATAACTCTTACCAAAATAAATATCAACTACATTATCTCAAAAAATGGACACCAACACCTGTTAAAATATAACAACACAATAAAAATGTCTTAAGTTATGAACAAAAAGAATATCAGCCAGCCAGTTGGGTAACTGAGCTCACTGAATGTAATTTAGGAGGTCATTGCCTTTTTTTTTTCTCTATATTATTAGCATGGGGACACCCAATTTCCTCTGCTTTCTCTTCCTAGTTTAATCATCCTCCAACAATTAGGTAAGTTTCCAATAAACATATAAATTGAAAAATGTAAACTAGAAACATTTTCTAGGGAGACAATTTGCTTCATTCATCCATCCATTTATTCATAAAAATAGCATTATTTTACGGTTCAAGGTCCCAAGGGCAATCTAATTTTTAAATTATAAAAAGAAGGCCTTGGTTTTGAAATGCAAACTATTGAAGAAATAAATAAAATATATAAGACAACTAGAAATCAATTTCAAGTGTAAGCAAGAATTAGAGAATTGAGTATAATATGTACACAAATGTACAGAAAAATAAAACCATCTTTGGGGCAAAGTTAGTATTGGAGGTTTCCCTAGAAATAAATGACATATTAGACTTCAAATAAATGGTTGGATTTGTTGTAACAGAAACCAGAGAAGTGCTCAGAAAATGGGAAGAGGGAGCACATAACAAGGATACAGGAGCCAGCTTGAAGCGGCTCTCACTGGCCAAACCAGAGACAATTTCAGCAGCAAAGAAACTTAAGCTCAGAAATAAATTGTCAACAATTGAAACAAAAAGGAATCCATGAGGCCATGTGGATAGTAATTAGATAAATAAGGGGATAGTTAGATATTAAGTAAGCAAAGAACTTTTTATAGTAGAATAATGAGGGTCAACTGGTATTTCAACATCTCTTTGACAGATTGTGAATGTTTCAAACCAGGGACTTCTTTTTTAACCTAAAAAAGGTCCCTTTGGACCTTAAACTACTCTAGTTATCAGATCGATCAATCAATGTCAAGTAATTCTGTTTCGGTGAATTAATGAGTGAATAAATAATTGAATGACTCACAGTCTTCCCAGAAAACTGCTCCTATTTTACACTTTTCAGTTGACACGCTAGTGCTGGAGTTGGAAAATCATCATTTTGCCGCCATTATGGTAAACACTGAATCAGACAAAAAATCCTTAATGGATACTAATTCAAGAAGAAAACTGAGAAGAAATAGTGTATTTCTGTGTCTTCATACAGACTGCTTATTACTTGCAAAGGAGGAAAATAGTAACATACAGTGGAGAAGTGGGCAACTATAGGCTGGGTGATCAAAATTAACATGGCGACCGAGGGACATACAGACATCATGTGTCTCCAGATGTGATACCCTGAGAAGAACACGGTGTCATATGTGCAGTGTTCTAGCCAAACCTACATAATCCCATTGCAACCATGATTAGAAGAAACAGGAGACAAACACAGGTGAGAAATATTATTTTTAAAAGCAGAGAGGACAACTAAAGTCTTCAAAAATATCAGTGTCAAAAGACAAAAACTGTGGATATGTTTCAGATTAGAAGAGGCTAAAGAGACATGAGAACTAAGTGTAATCTCTAACCCTAGATTGGATCCTGGGCTGAAGGGATAAATGATCTAAACTTTATATTACACTGTCCTTTATTATAAGAAACATTATTAAGTCAATTGAAAAAAATTGAAATAAGAATTATAAATTAAAATACTGTATTGATACATATATATATATATACACACACACACATATGTATGTGCGAACATACACAGATAAAGAAGGAAACAGAGCAGACAGGGCCTTCTGTAATCTGGTAATGCTCTATTTCTTGACTTTGCTGGTGGTTACAAGTATATACATTGTATGCCATTTTTTCATATCTTACCCTTTTAAAAGTTAAAAAGTGATATAAAATACATGCATACACACACAAAGTGCCATCGATTTATCTAAACAAATGCCAACTGAGATTTGTCTATGTTGTTGGCATGAGAGCTACAGAAATGAAGAGGTGGTAGGTCCCTCCTGGGAATTCCAAATAAAGGAAAATTAAAAACTTCCCTTGCATCTCTGGACACTACAGCATCCTGAACTTGCTTCATGGGCCCCACACAGCTCGTCATCCTCTCTCAGAACAAAGTGGAGCCATAAAGATTTTTTTTTTATCTATAAGATTTTGGTGGCATATAAATATAATACTGATCAGAGGTAGACAAGGATTGTGGATCAATTGCTAACTCTGGTTAGGGATATAGCAATAAGTTATCAAAGCAGTTGTTTTGTTGTTACTGATATATAGTTTTATATAGATATAAAGAGTAAAATCATGAATATCCAGCTCTATGAATTTACACAGAGTTAACATAAACATTTATGTACCCCTCAAATACAGAAATAAAATATTGCCAGAACTTTCTTTTCTTAAAAACTACATTTATCCTCTCGAAGACTACCATTATTTTGACTAAAGGTTAGTTTTGTCAGGTTTTGAATTTTATGTAAATGGAACCATACAGTGTGGATTGTTTTGCATTTGATATCTTTCACTCAGTGTTATTTGAGTTTCATATACATTGTTGCAAGTTTGTTGATTTTCATTGCTGCATTGTATTTTCTCTATTCTACTATTAATGGACAATTTAGGTTCCCTGTTTGAGAAAATTATGAATAGTAGTACTATGAAAATTTTTGCACGTGTTCTTGGTCCATATATGTATGCTTTGTTGCTTAATAAAAAGATAGAAATAGAATTTTTGGATCATAGAGTATATGCATGTTCAGCTTTCATGGACACTGCCTAACAGTTTCACAAGTAGCAGTGCCAATTTATGATCACACCAGCATGTATGACAGTTCCAGTTGCTTTATATCTTCTCTAATGTTTAGAATTGCCAACCCTTTTGATTCTATACCTTTTCATGCATATTAGTGTAATTTTAACTTCAATTTGCCCGATGACTAATGAGACTGAGCACCTTTTCTTATGTGTTTTGGCTGCCTGGATATTTTCTTTTACAAAGTGTCTGCTCATGTCTTTTGCCACTTTTCTTTTGGGATGACTGTCTTTTCCTCATTGATTCTTATGCATTTGTTACATACACAAATAAGTTCTTTGTTGAATATATGTACTGCAAGTATCTTCTCTTAGTCTGTGGCTTATCACTTAACTCTGTTAGTGGTGTCTTCTTATAATTAGAAATCAATAATTTCATTGAAATCTAGTATTTCAATCTTTGTGTTTAATGCTTTCTGATATTAAGAAATATTTGTGTATCAAAAGGTCATGAAGATGTATCACTGTTTCTTTTAGAAGTTTTATTGCTATGTCTTTTAATTTGGTATAAAGTAGGGGGTCAAGATTTGTTTTTTCCTATGACTTTCTAATTGATCCAGTTGAAAGGACAAGTCTTCTTGATAAATATCCCTTCTACAGAGCATCACCTTTATCATAAGTCAAGTGACAGTACACGTGTAGGTCTGTTTCTGGACTTCTATTCTACTTCAGTGGTTTATTCCCCTATCCATATGTGAATACCACACTGTATTAATTACTATAGTGTTAAAAAAAGTCTTGATAATCAACAGTTTTTCAACTTTGTTCAACTTCTTCAAGATTGCCTTGCTATTCTTGGCCCTTTACATCTCCATATAAACTTGAAAAATGACTTCTCAGTTTCTGATAGTAAATAAATAACTTACTGGAATTTAGATAGTAATTAAATTGAATCTATAGGTCACTTTAGGAGAGTTACAACATTACAATATGGAGTATTCCAATCTATGAACAACCTATATATCTTGCCATGTATTTATTTAGTTTCTCTCAATGCTATATATTTTTTCTGTGCAGAGGTTTTACAAATATTTTGATAGACTTCTTCCTAGGTATTTGGTGTTATTTACACCATCTTAAATTTTATTATTCCTAAATTTTATTTTCTACATGTTGCAGATATATAAAATGAAATTGATTTTTGTGTATTCACTTTATATCAAATGATCTTGCTAAATGTACTAATTCTATCAGTTTGCTCATAGATTTTCAATCATGTCATCTATGAATAATAACAATTTAATTCTTTTTTACCCAGTTCTCTATACCTTGTATGTTTAAGTTTCATTCTCTCCTGCATTTCCGTGTTTCCATTAGGGAACATTTTATTCTGCATGAAGAATTCACTTCAGGATTTCCTTCACCTCAGGTCTGCTGGCAACAATTGTCTCAGGTTTTGTATTATCTGGAAATAGATTTCACCTTATTCTTCACTGTTTTGTTAAAGTACTATATGTATATAAAAAAGTGTACATATCATGATTTTATAGCTGGATGAATTTTCACAAACTGAACCACCATTTGAACCAATCACACTGCTGCAGCTCCCTCAAGAGTAATTGCGATCCTGACATCTAACAGCTTAGTTTTCCCTGTTTGAACTTTGCATAAAAAATGTAAATATGTATTTCTTTGTATTGGCTTCTTTTACTCAATATTATGTTTGTGAGATTCACCCATAGTGTTGCTTGTCGTGTCCTTTATCCCAATTTCTGTTTAGTCTTCTTTCGTGATTATATTTGGATAGTTTCCAGGTTTTGACTCGGTGAATGGTTCAGCTCTAAGCAATTATTTACCTGTCTTTTGGTGGCTAAAAGCAGTCATCTCTGTTGGCTTTATGCTTTGGAGTGGAATTGCTAGGTTATAGAGTATGCATCATTTCATTTTTCAAAACACATTTCCAAAGCAAAAATACTAATTTATTCCCCCAGCAGCAGCAATGAGAGTACTAATTTTTGCCATCCTCACCAGCTCCTAGTGCTTACCATCTTTTTCATCTTAGTCATTCTGGTGGTTGTGTAGCAGTACAAGATAGCAGTTTTAATTTGTATTTCCCTGATGACAAATACAGTTGAGCATTTTTCATGTGTTTCTTGACCACTGGGAAGTTTCTGCTTGAATTGTTTTGTTTGCACCTATGTTTTTAATTGGGTCTTCTGTCTCTTTCTTCTTGATTTATACAAGCTCTTTACATGTTCTGGATACAAGCCTTTTATCAAAGATGTGTGTGGTAAACATATTCTCCCACTCTGTGGATTGTGTCTATACTCTCTTAATAGCATGTTTTCACAAAGATCTTAATTTCATTAGAGTTCAATTTTAAAATTTTTCCTTTATGACTAACATATACTATAGCTTATTGTTAGCACATGAAAATATACTCACGTGCTGCATAATTATGTTTCAGTCAATGATGGAGCACATGTATGACAGTGGTCACGTAATAGTATAAAGGAGCTAAAAAATCCTATCACCTAGTGACATCATAGCCATCATAACATTGTAGCACAACCCATTACTCATGTGTCTGTGGTGATGCTGATGTAGACAAACACACCGCACCGCTAGTTGTATAAAAGTTTAGCACATACAATTATGTAGAGTACATAATACCTGATAAGGACAATAAATGACTACATTAACTGGTTTACATTTTTACTATACTTTTGATCATTATTTTAGTGTATACTCCATATATATATATATATACACACATATATAAAAATTAAAAACAGTTGACTATAAAACAGCCTCATGCAGGTCCTTCAGGAGGTATTCTAGAAGAATTCTAGAAGCATTGTTATCATAGGAGATGACAATTCCATGCATATTATTGCCTCTGAAGACCTTCTAGTGAGACAAGTTATGAAATGAAAGAGTGAAATCGATTATCTTGACCCTGTGTAGGGTTAGGCTAATGTTTGTGTCTTCATTTTTACCAAAATATTTTACAAAGTAAAAAATAAAATGAAAATGTTAAACTAGAAAAAGCTTACAGAATAAGGATATAAGTATAGAAAATATCTCTACAGACATACAATGTGTTTCTGTTTCTAGCTAAGTGTCACAACAAAAGAGTCAAAAAAGTTTTAACAAAATTAACAAGTTTGTAAAGTAAAAATTTACAATAAGCTAAGAATAATTTATTATTGAAGAAAGAAAAATATTTTATAAATTTAGTATCGCTAAGTGCAGAGTGTTTGTAAAGTCTACAATAGTGTACAGTAACATCCTAGGCCTTCACATTCACTCATCGCTCGCTCACTGACTCACTCAGAGCAACTTCGAGTCCTGCAAGTTCTGTTCACGGCAAATGTCCTATCTAGGTATACCATTTTTTAATCTTTTATACCGTATTTTTGCCATACCTTTTCTATGTTTAACACACAAATATTTACCATCATGATACAACTGCCTATAGCACTCAGTATAGTAACATGCTGTCCAAGTCTGTAGCCAAGGAGCAACAGGCTCTACCATATAGCCTAGATGTGTGTAGGCTATACCATCTAGGTTTGTGTGACTACACTCTATGATGTTTATACAATGACAAATCGCCCAGTGACACAGTTTTCAGAATGCATCGCCATGACTGTCCACTTAACTTTTGCAATTGATCTCATATTCTACAACCTCTCTGACCTCTCTATTTCTAGAATCTTTTTTGGTACATTTTACTGGATTTTCTATAATACAATCATGCCATCTGCAAATGAGGACAGTTTTACTTGTTCATTTCCAATATGGTACCTCTTATTTCATATGCTTGCCTACTGCACTGTCTGGGACATCTAGAACAATGTCAAATTAAAGTGGTCAGAGTATGTATCTTCCTTCCTGATCTCAGGGAGAAAGTGTGCAGTCTGTCTCCATTACATATGATGTTAGGTGTACATTATTAGTACTGAAGCTTTCCCAGAAATAGCAGAAGAATTGGAGTTGGAGAGTAGGGAATGGAGTTTTGAGAAAAACTGAGATGCTGCATTCAAGGAGGGGAACACTTAGAGGTACTATAACTTGAGAATTAAATGTTAATCCTGTATTCATTTTACTTACAAATTGATGAAGATATTCTGAGAACATAGGAACAACTTACCAGGTAGCTAAAATCCATGGTTGGAGTTCAGAGAGAAAATCTAGAAGTATGTCACAGCCACTGAGTGTTGACTGGCTAGATTCAACTGGAACGAATAATTACCCATAAAAAAAGACTCTGTGAACTCAACCAGAATCTGTCATCCTCTAGAAATATATCCAAGGAATAGAAGGGATTGTGAGATATTCATCTACAACCTAGACAGCATCCTTCACTGAGTTTCTTGAGCAGAACACTCTGATGCAGACCGTGCTTCAGTAATAACCCCTGGGTACCAACCACCTGCTTATATCTTACACTCTGGGTGGCATCATCATTTGAATTATACCTGTAACTCCACAAAAGCATATTCAGTTTCAGGTTCTTTTAGGTTGTCTCCTACCTTGCCTCTCAATGGGCACTATCATTTTATTCCTCCTTACCTTACTATAGAAAATCACAATTTAATAAAAGCTTTAATTCACATTGTACTTTAACCTTGAGCTATTCAACAATGCTGTGGTGTTGGTAAGGCAGTATTATTAGCATTTCTTTAGATGCGTGGGCATGGGCCAGGAAGCTTGACTGTTTTGTTTAGGTCACAGGCTAATAAAATAAGGACCTAGGATTAAACCCAGATAATCTGATTCTAAATCCAGTTCTCTTTTCGATACATTATACTCCTTAATACCTGTCCAAAAAAAGAGACAGAATTAGAAACAGGTTTTATCCAAGGATTTTTCAAAAAGGTTTAAATCTACTTCGCAAAAATAAAATCTGATAGCTTCTACTATATACCTTACTAAGGACCAGGAAATATGTTAAGTGTTTTAGATACATTATATCATTTATTTTCTTCAACAACCCTCTTAGGTAAATATTGTCCTCATTTAACAGGTGAAGACAGTGCAGCTTATGATGGCAAAGAACTTTCCCATGATCACAAATTAATAGTGAAAGCAGTAGGCTCCCCTTCACCAGACTTCCTAGATAAACACTGACTTATGCCCTGACACCATGTTGGAATGTGTTATTCTTATTATATTCTGAAGGGTCTATATTCTCATATTCAATTCTCAAATATTTGAAGGGCTTTGAAGGGAAAAAGAAATCAGGCTGAATATGCATGGCTCCAGAGAAGAAAAATAGGACTAGCATAAAGAAATTGCAGTCAGATTGTGCTTCAACATAAGAAATAATCTTTTTAATAGTAACATCTGTTTGAGAAATGAAGGGATGTTCTATATCTTGTTCGCAGGGTTGGCTACAGAGGCATATATCCTTATCAAAACTCTAACTCTAACTTCAGATCCGTGCATTTCATTATATATAAATTTAACACCAATTAAAAAAAAAAAAAGAAAGAAACTTCTTCCTGAGATAATGAGCTTCACTCAGAGACTTAATGATCACCAGCCAGAGAGAGAACAAGGAAGATTCCCGAATTAATTGTAGAGGTGAAACTGGACGGTATCTCTACATTCTTTCAAACCTAAGACTTTATAATATATTCATTGGCATATACCTATGAGAATTTGAGGTCACTTGCAGATCTAAAACTCTTGAGATTGTTTTACTGATTACTGTTTATACCATATTGTCTGTTCAAACACATAATGCGTTTCCAGGTAAGCTGCCTTGTGAAGATGTTTCAAGTAGTAAGAGAAGAGCCAGGGATGAGCTTATGGTGTCACTTGGTGAGCTAGCCTTTCTCCTTCCTGGAGACCTCCCAGAGTGGATTTCCTAAATGAATTTCATTAGTCAATAGCTTCAGCCTTAAACACCCAGAAAAGTAGTTTTGTCTGTACATCAGAGCATATCACAGTAACAAAGTTTACAAGGCTAAGAACAGTCTTTATTATTTTTAAAGGAGAAGTAACATTTTCAAGGATGTCACACCCACTGGATCCTCCACCAGTGTATCATTCTCATAGCATGCCATAGAAGAAAACAGACTATAATCAGAGTGTTGATTAATAATCATGAGGTCAGAATGAAGGGTGTTGTATAACTCAAAATTTTAATGGCATATTTGGGCAGCTTAGCTTTCAATCAGGTTGTGGTTCCTAGGAGTAATCCGGACACTAAAACAGAACTGCGTATGTTTGTTGTCCTGGTTTGTTATGGATTAATATTTTAGTTTATCTAACAGGGAACTCTTTATTTCCTTTCTTTCCAGGTTCCTACAGAGCACAGTAGTCCTCATGCACTACAAAAGATGAAATCAAGTTAAAATGTTACCACACCTATAAAATATCCAGAGAGTACTCTGTATGGTCTAGGAAATGTAAAACCATAGAAATGACACAGCCCTTGTGTTAAGGATGCTTGAAATCTGATAATGAAAACTGAATGGGTGACATGTAATCAGCAGACAGAGATGGTGCTGAAATCAGTTCCTACTTGAAACGGAAAGATGGAAAAATGGAAATAAGGCTTGTTGTGGCTCCCTTTGAATTCCATCTATTCTTTTACAGGGACATGTGCCTACATTTAGTTGACTCTTCATTTTCTTTGCATGTTCATTTTCTCAGAAGTAGTCAAATACTCATTAATTGTTGTCTATGCCAGATTCCCTGTGTCTCACAATATGTTTGACTATGAGCAATGCCAAATTAGAACATGGACACAGGAGGTAAATGCTTTTGCAAAGGAGAGAGTTCTTCATTTTCTTATGTCAAAAAATAGGATAACAATGAAATTAATACCTATTGAGTGCCTAATTTAAGACAGGCCCCATTCTAGACATTTTAATCTCATTCAGTCCTTATATAGTATATCAAATATTATCCTGACTTTATAGAGGCAAAAATTGAACTAAGATATTATCTGAGTAATTGATAATTCTATAACCAGTGACAAGTAGAACTAGTATTTGAACCTAGTCTGTCTGATTTGAATGCCTGATTTCTATTCATATGCTGATCTTATCTGTTATCCTGACTCTCTTGGCCATCTTATAACAGCAAAATGTTTTGCTTCTTAAGAAGGGAAAATCCATTGCTCTTTCAGCTGCCTGAAAGCTTTCTCTGGCACACACTGAGGAGTTATGCACATAGAAAAGTGACCAGAATCATCATCCACTACCGTTTACTTCCAACCACCAAAATTGCTGTATAATGAGATGGCAAAGCTCTAAAGTGTAATTATATGGTATTGAGTAAAATTCTAAATTGCAATTAGACAACATTGGGTAGAATTCTGTGAATATTCTCAGCTGTGCCACAAAAACTTTACAAAGCAAAGAAGACATAGATCTCAAGTGCCAGCTGCTGCCTTTCGGGGAAGCCGCCTGCCATGGCCACTTCTCCAGAGAGCTTCCCAAAAGAATAGTACCAAGCTTGCAAGGGCCAAATCAACACTGGGCTGTTTCAAGCACCAGTACATCTGATAGGCCTCCCAGTGTCTAGGAAAGGATTATCCAGAAGAGGCATCTTTTCATTCCACGGATGTAGTAAACACCTACCCAAAGCTAGTGTCTTTTCTAGGCACTGGGTCTGAGATAGATGAGAGACATTCCCTCATGGAAAGATGGAATTATTTCTCTTTTACTATAGTCAAGTGCACTGCATCCAGCCTACTGCCCACTGATTGATACAGAGGTGAATAAAATTAACAAAAATTCCTGCCCTTGTAGAGCTGACATTCTAGAACAGATGAACACATAAACAAAATGTATATTATGTCAGATGATGATTAGTACTAAGGGTGGATACTAATGTGATTACATCACTCTCCACAGCATGAATGGGAAAGAGAGTCCTGGGGATGAAGAAATCCAAAAATCTAGGACTTCACGAAGTAATCTAGGTAAGCAGAGATGGGGGAAGGTTGAGTAATTCTGATGATTTCAGTGCTGTTAGTGATGCAAGGCCGTGAGTTATGAAGGGTCAAGTGGCCTTGCTGGGTGCATGCAGAATTTTTGGACCCTCTATGTATGACAATGGAATTAAAGATGAGAAAAGGGGTAGTTTTACATGGAAAAAATGGAGTTCCAGTGTGTGATAGATGAAAATAGGAAGGTATCTTCAGCTAATAAATTCTATTAGTCTATTATAAATCTTGTATCAGTTTCAAAATGATACCACACTAATCCAAGTATCAATACATCAGTGGAACAAATTTGACAGCCCCATATTGCATTCAGAATACATGAGAATTTATAACTTACTTTTTCATTGAAGTAGCACCTACATACAACAAAGTGCCCACATGTTAAATATGCAAATATTTGTACTTGTTTACCAACACACACATGAAGATACGGCACATTTTCAGCACCAGCAGTTTCCATCATGCCCATTCTCAGTCAATACACTGCTCCTGCAGAGATGACCGCTGTTCTGTCCTCTGTCACCATTGGTTTTGCTTCTTCTTGAACCTCATAAGTGTGGCTTTATATAGTACATACTCTTTTGTGTTAGTACTCTTCCAGTAATCATCAGGTCTGTAAGATTAATTCCGTTGGTGCATAAAGCAGGAGTTCCCTGATTTTTCATTGTTGTGTGGTGCATAACTCCATATGAATATGCCGAAATTTAGTAAATCTATTATTTGGGTTGTTTCTAGTTTAGAGCCACTATATAAAGCTATGAACAGTTTTTCACATGTCCATTAGTAGATATCAGCATTCCTTTTTTTTTTTTTTTTTTTTTTTTTTTTTTTTTTTTTTTTTTTTTTTTTTGAGTATGTAACCAGGAGCAAAATTGTTGGGACATAAGAGTATTCATGTTTTGCTTTAGTAGAGAGTGCCCAAGGTTGTCCAAAGTCCTTATACAAATTTAAATTTGTGACCCTGACCCATCCCTCCTCACTGGGCGAGGCCTCCCTGTAGGAACTCCAACTCCAGCCAGGGGTTCAGGGACAGAACCCTCATCTCCCTGGGCCTGAGCACCTAGGGGGAGGGGTGGCCATAGTCTCTGGGGACCTGCAGACTTACTCTTTGCTCCTGCTAGTTCTGAGGAATTTGGGCAGCCCAAATGGGTGGGTTTTCTCCCGAATGTAGTACACCCCCTCCACCAAGGGGCAGCCAAAGTGCTTCATTAAACTGGTCATGCTCCCCGCACCACCCAACTGGGTGAGACCCTACACAGGGGTTGTTAGACACCCCATACTGAAGTGTTCCTACTGGCATCAGGTAGGTGCCCCTTGAGGTCAGAGATCCCATAGGAAAAAGCAGGCACCCATCTTCGCTGTTCTCCAGCCTTCTCGAGTGACATCTCCAGGCACTAGAGTGAACCAGACGAATAGGGCCTGAAGTGAACCTCCAGCAAACTGCAGCAGCCATATAGAAGAGGGACCTGACATTGAAAGAAAAACAAACAGAAAGCAACAACAAAAGCATCAATAAAAAAACTCCTCACAAAAACCTCATCTAAGGATCAGCAGCCTCAAAGATCAAAACTAGACAAACTCATGAAGATGAGAAATAATCAACAAAAAAACACTGAAAACCCAAAAGGCCATAGTGCCTATTCTCCTCCAAATGATCGCAGCACCTCTCCAGCAAGGGTGCAGAACTGGATGGAGGATGAGTTGAATGAACTGACAGAAATAGGCTTCAGAAGGTGAGTAATAACAAACTGCATTGCACTAAAGAAGCATGTTCTAACTCAATGCAAAGAAGCTAAAAACCTTGATGAAAGGTTACAGGAGCTGCTAACTAGAATAACCAGTTTAGAGAGGAACATAAATAACCTGATAGAGCTGAAAAACACAGCACAAGAACTTCATGAAGCATACACAAGTATCAATAGCTGATTCGATCAAGCAAAAAAAAAAAAAAAAAGAATATCAGAGTTCGAAGACCATCTTGCTGAAATAAGACAGGAAGACAAGACTAGAGAAAAAAAGAGTGAAAAGAAACGAACAACAACCCCCAAGAAATATGGGACTATATAAAAAGACCAAACCTGCAACTGATTGGGGAGAATGGAACCAATTTGGAAAAGTCTTCAGGATATCATCCAGGAAGACTTCCTCAACCTAGTAAGACAGGCCAACATTCAAATTCAGGAAATACAGAGAACACCACAAAGATACTCCACGAGAAGATCAAACTCAAGGCACATAATTGTCAGATTCTCCAAGGTTGAAATGAAGGGGGAAAAAATGTTATGGGCAGCCAGAGAGAAAGGCCAGATCACCTACAAAGGGAAGCCTATCAGACTAAGAGCAGATCTTTCTACAGAAACCCTACAAGCCAGAAGACAGTGGGAGCCAATATTCAACATTCTTAAAGAATTTTCAGCCCAAAATTTCATATCCAGCCAAACTAAGCTTCATAAATGAAGGAGAAAAAAAATCCAAAGACAAGCAATTGCTGAGGGATTTCATCACCACCAGGCCTGCCTTGCAAGAGCTCCTGAAGGAAGCAGTAAATATGGAAAGGATAAAATGGTACCAGCCATTGCAGAAACACATCAAAATACAAAGACCAATGACACTATGAAGAAATGGCATCAACTAGGGTGCAAAACAACCAGCTAGCATCATGATGACAGTATCAAATTCACACATAACAATATTAACCTTAAATGTAAACAGGCTAAATAACCCAATTAAAAGACACAGATTGGCAAACTGAATAAAGAGTCAAGACCCATCAATGTGCTGTATTCAGGAGACACATCTCATGTGCAAAACACACATATGCTCAAAATAAAGGGATGGAGGAAAAATTACCAAGTAAAAGGAAAGCAAAAAAAAAAAAAAAAAATTTAGGGGTTGTAATCCTCGTCTCTGACAAAACAGACTTTAAACCAAAAAAGATCACATAATGGTAAAGGGATCAATGCAACAAGAAGAGCTAACTATCCTAAATATATATGCACCCAATATAGCAGCACTCCGATTCATAAAACAAGTTCTTAGAGACCTACAAAGAGACTTATACTCCCACGCAATAATAGTGGGAGACTTTAATACCCCACTGTCAATATTAGACATATCAACAAGACAGAAAATTAACAAGAATATTCAGGACATGAACTCAGCTCTGAATCAAGTGGACCTAATAGACATCTACAGAACTCTCCACCCAAAATCAACAGAATATACATTCTTCTCAGTGCCACCTGGCACTTATTCTAAAACCGACCACATAATTGGAAGTAAAACACTCCTCAGCAAATGCAAAAGAGTGAAATAATAACAGTCTCTCAGACCACAATACAATCAAATTAGAACTCAAGATTAAAAAGCTCACTCAAAACCCCACAACTACATGGAAATTGTACAACCTGCTCCTGAATGATTCCTTGGTAAATAATGAAATTAAAGCAGAAATCAAGAAGTTATTTGAAACCAATGAGAACAAAGAGACAATGTACTAGAATCTCTGGGACACAGCTAAAGCAGTGTTAAGAGGGAAACTTATAGCATGAAATGCCCACATCAGAAAGCTAGAAAGATCTCAAATCGACATCCTAACATCACAATTAAAAGAACTAGAGGAGCAAGAGCAAACAAATCCAAAAGCCAGCAGAAGACAAGAAATAACTAAGATCAGAACAGAACTGAATGAGATAGATGAACAAAAAACCCTTCAAAAAATTAAGGAATCCAGGAGCTGGTTTTTTGAAAAAATTAACAAAATGGATAGACCACTATCTAGACTAGTGAAGAAGAAAAGAGAGAAGAATCAGACACAATAAAAAATCATAAAGGGGATATTATGCTGACCCCACAGAAATATAAACTACCATCAGAGAATACTATTAATACCTCTTTGCAAATAAACTACAAAACCTAGAAAAAAAATGGATAAATTCCTGGTCACATACACCCTCCGAAGACTAAACCAGGAAGAAGTCAAATCTCTGAATAGACCAATAACAAATTCTGAAATTTAGGCACTAATTAATGGCCTACCAACCAAAAAAAGCCCAGGACCAGACGGATACACAGATTCTACCAGAGGTACAAAGAGGAGCTGGTACAATTCCTTTTGAAATAATTCCAGACATTTCTCAAAAGAAGACATTCATACAGCCAACAGACACATGAAAAAATGCTCATCATCACTGGCCATCAGAGAAATGCAAATCAAAACCACAATGAGATACCATCTCACACCAGTTAGAATGGCGATCATTAAAAAGTCAGGAAACAACAGGTGCTGGAGAGGATGTGGAGAAATAGGAACACTTTTACACTGTTGGTGGGATTGTAAACTAGTTCAACCATTATGGAAAACAGTATGGCGATTCCTCAAGGATCTAGAACTAGATGTACCATATGACCCAGCCATCCCATTACTAGGTATATACCCAAAGGATTATAAATTATGCTGCTATAAAGACACATGCACACGTATGTTTATTGCAGCACTATTCACAATAGCAAAGACTTGGAATCAACCCAAATGTCCATCAGTGACAGATTGGATTAAGAAAATGTGGCACATATACACCATGGAATACTATGCAGCCATAAAAAAGGATGAGTTTGTGTCCTTTGTAGGGACATGGATGCAGCTGGAAACCATCATTCTTAGCAAACTATCACAAGAACAGAAAACCAAACACCGCCTGTTCTCACTCGTAGGCGGGAACTGAACAATGAGATCACTTGGACTCGGGAAGGGGAACATCACACACCGGGGCCTATCATGGGGAGGGGGGAGGGGGGAGGGATTGCATTGGGAGTTATACCTGATGTAAATGACGAGTTGATGGGTGCAGCACACCAACATGGCACAAGTATACATATGTAGCAAACCTGCACGTTGTGTACATGTACCCTACAACTTGAAGTTTAATAATAATAAATAAATTTAAAAAAAAAAAAAAAAAAGAAATAATTCCAAACAAGCGAAAAGGAAAGACTCCTCCCTCACTCATTTTATGAGGCCACAGCATCATCCTGGTACCAAAACCTGGCAGAGTTACAACAAAAAAAGAAAACTTCAGGCCAATATCCCTGAAGAACATTGATGCAAAAATCCTCAATAAAATACTGGCAAACCAAATACAGCAGCACATCAGAAAGCTTATCCACCACAATCAAGTTGGCTTCATCCCTGGGATGCAAGGCTGCTTCAACATACACAAATCAATAAACATAATCCATCACATAAACACAAGCAAAGACAAAAACCACATGATTATCTCAATAGATGCAGAAAAGGCCTTTGATAAAATTCAACATCTCTTTGTGTTAAAAACTCTCAATAAACTAGATATTGATAGAACATATCTCAAAATAATAAGAGCTATTTATGACAGACCCACAGCCAATATCATACTGAATGGGAAAAAAGCTTGAAGCATTCCCTTTGAAAACCAGCACAAGACAAGGATGCCCTCTCTCACCACTCCTATTCAACATAGTATTGGAAGTTCTGACCAGGGCAATCAGGCAAGAGAAAGAAAGAAAGCGTATTCAAACAGGAAGAGAGGAAGTCAAATTGTCTCTGTTTTAGATGACATGATTCTATATTTAGAAAACCCCATCATCTCAGCTCAAACACTCCTTAACCTGATAAGCAACTTTAGCAGTCTCAGAATACAAAATCAATGTACAAAAATCACAAGCATTCCTATATACCAACAATAGACAAGCAGAGAGCCAAATCATGAATGAACTCCCATTCACAATTGTTACAAAGAGAATAACATCCTAGGAATACAGCTAACAAGGGATGTGAAGGACCTCTTCAAGGAGAACTACAAACCACTGCTCAAGGAAATGAGAGGACACAGACAAATGGCAAAAGATTCCATGTGCATGAATAGGAAGAATCAATACAATAAAAATGGCCATACTGCCCAAAGTAATTTATAAATTCAATCCTATTCCCATCAAACTATCATTGACATTTTTCACTGAATTAGGAAAAACTACTTTAAATTTCATATGGAGCCAAAAAACAGCCCATATAGTCAAGACAATCCTAAGCAAAAAGAACGAAGCTGGGGGCAGTCAATACTTCCAACCACCAAAATTGCTGTATAATGAGAAATTTTATTTTTCTCTTTTTTTAGTTACCCTAAGAGATTGTCAATTTTACTTACCTTTTCAAAAAACGAACTCTTAAATTGGGTTGATTTTTTTTCCATTGCTTTTCTCATCTCTATTTAATTTATTTCTGTTCTGATTTTGCTACTTTTTTCTTCTACTAGTTTTGAAATTATCTTGGGTTTGTTTTCCAGTTTATTAAGGTGTAAATTTAGATTGCTTACTTCAAATCTTTTTCTTATCTTTATATAGATACTTATTGCTGTAAACTTCCCTCTTAGAACTGCTTTTGCTGTATCCCATAAATTTTATGTTCTCATTTTTGTTTGTCTGAAGGTATTTCTTAATTTATCTTTAAAATTTATATATAACAAGCCCACGGCTAACATCATGTTCAACAGTAAAAAGCTGAAAACTTTCCCTCCAAGATCAGGAAAAAAACAAGAATGCCACTTTTGTCACATCTGTTCAACACAGTGCTAAAATTCCTAGCCAAAGTAACTAGGCAAGAAAAAGAAATGAAAGTCATTCAAATCTGAAAAGAAGTGAAATTGTCTCCACTGGCAGATAACATGATCTAAAGACTCCACAAAAAAGTTATTAGAACTAAGAAATGAATGAAGTAAATTTTCAGAATACAAAATCAACATACAAAAATCAGTAGTGTTTCTATATACTAACAATAAACTCTCCAAAAAAGAAATTAAGAAAACAATCCCATTCACAGTCACATTTTTAAAATATTTATGAATAAATTTAACCAATGTGTAAGATCTATACCCTGAAAACTATAAAACATTGATGAGACAAACTGAAGACACAAGTAAATGGAAAGACATCTGATGTTCATGAATTAGAAGAATTAATACTATTAAAAATGCCCTAAGCATCCCACAGCTATCTACGACTCAATGCAGTCTCTTTCAAAATTCCAAGGGCACTAGTGCAACCATTGTGGAAGACAGTGTGGTGATTCCTCAAGGATCTAGAACTAGATATACCATTTGACCCAGCCATCCCATTACTCGGTATATACCCAAAGGACTATAAATCATGCTGCTATAAAGACACATGCACACATATGTTTATTGCGGCACTATTCACAATAGCAAAGACTTGGAACCAACCCAAATGTCCATCAATGATAGACTGGATTAAGAAAATGTGGCACATATACACCATGGAATACTATGCAGCCTTTAAAAAGGATGAGTCATGTCCTTTATAGGGACGTGGATGAAGCTGGAAACCATCGATTCTCAGCAAACTATCACAAGAACAGAAAACCAAACACCACATGTTCTCACTCATAGGTGGGAATTGAACAATGAGAACACTTGGACACAGGAAGGGGAACGTCACACACCAGGGCCTGTTGTGAGGTGGGCGGGGTAGCATTAGGAGATATACCTAATGTAAATGACGAGTTAATGGGTGCAGCACACCAACACGGCATGTGTATACATATGTAACAAACCTGCATGTTGTGCACATGTACCCTAGAACTTAAAGTATAATTTTAAAAAAAAGAAAAAACACTAAAATTTGTGTGGATCCACAAAAGACCTCAAATAGGTAAAGTAATCTTGAGCAAGAAGAATAAAGCTAGAGATATCACAGTTCCTGATTTCAAATTATATTAAAAAGCTAATAGTAATCAAAATAGTATGGTACTGACATTAAAACAGAAACATAGACTACTGGAACAGAACAGAATACCCAGAAATAAAACTACACATCTTCAACCAAGGCATCAAGAATACACAATAGGGGAAAAAAATAGTGTCTTCAATAAATGGTGTTGAGAAAACTGAATACCCACATGTAAAACAAATAAAATTGGATCCTTAATTTACACTCTACATAAAAATCACCTCAAAATAAATACCTGAACATAAAACCTGAAGCCATAAAACTCCCAAAAGAAAACATGACAAAGGGAAAGGTCCATGACATTGGTCTTGGCAATAATTTTTTCATTTTGGATATGACCTCAACAGCACAGGGAACAAAAGCCAAAAATGGGCAAGTGGGATTATATTAAACTGAAAGTTTTCTGCACAGCAAAGGACACAATTAACAACATGAAAAGGCAACCTACAGAATAGGCAAAAATGTTTGCAAACCATATATGAAGTAAGTGGTTATATCAAAAATAAATTAAAAACTCAGACAACTCCTTAGCACAAAAACAAACAACCTGTCAAAAACTTGAGAAAGGACTTGGATAGACATTTTTCCAAAGAAGACATACAATGACCAATGGGTATATGAAAAAAGGCTCAACATTACTAATGCCAAAGAAATGAAAAAGAAAACTACAATGAGATATCACCTCACACCTGTTAGGGTGGCTACTATCAAAAAGAAAAAAGACAAATAATGGTGAGGTTGTGGAGAAAAGGGAAACCTTATACACTATTGGTAGCAACTATAAATTAGTACAGCCATTATGGAAAACAATATGGAGGTTTCAGAAAAATAGAATTACTATATGAGCCAGCAATCCCACTCCTGGCTATATATCCAAAGGAGAGAAAATCACTATTTCAAAGAGATACGTGCATTTCATGTTCATTGTAGCATTAGCCCTGATAGCCAAGATGCACAAACAATCTAAGTGTCCATCGACAGCTGAATTAATAAAGATGTTGCACGCATGCGCACACACGTGCACACACACACACATGGGGCCAGAGGAGGGGGAGAAGATTATTATTTAGTCTTTAAGAAGAAAAGCCTGTCATTTTTGACAACATGGATGCATCTGGAAGGCATTATGCTAAATGAAACAGGCCTGACATAGAAAGACAAATTCTACATGATCCCTCTTACCTGTGGGATCTACAAAAACTGAACTCCTAAAAACAGAAAGTAAAAGGGTGGTTACTAGTGGTCCAGAGTTAGAGGAAATGGGGAGGTCGAAGAGTACAAGTTTAAATTATAAGTTTTGGAGACCTAATAAAAAGCATGGTGACCACAGTTTATAATAATGTATTTGTTAATTGAAAGTTGCTAAGATAATAGATCTTAAGTATTATCATAATGACAACAACCAAGAGGTAACTATGTGAGGTGACGGAAATGTTAATTAGCTTAGTTGTTAATCATTTCACATGTATGTGTATGTCAAAATATCACATTCTACATCTTAAATATATGTTTTTTATTTGTTAGTTATCTCAATAAAACTGAAAAAAATTTAAAAAGCTATTTTTAAAAAGATTGACAAAGAAAAATAAGAAACACAACTCACCAATCACACCTGTCAAAATGACTAAAATAAAAATAGTAACAATGCAAATGCTGATAAAATATAGAAAAACTCGATTATTCATACATTGCTGGTAGCAATGAAAAATAATACAGCCACTCTGGCAAAAAGTTTGACAGTTTCTTATAAAACAGCAAAATTACCATACAACCTAGCAATTGCACTCTTGGGCATTTATGACAGAGAAATTTATGTTGATATAAAAACCCGTGTACAAAAGTTCATAGCAGCTTTATTTTAATAGCCCCAAACTGAAAACAACCTTTATGTTTTTCAATGGGCAAATGGTTAAACGACCTGTGGTATATCCATACTTTGAAATACTACTTAGTAATAAAAAGGAACGAACTATTGATACATGCAACTACCTGGATGAATATTTAGGAAGTTTGGCTGAGTGGAAAAAGTAAATTACTTACTGTCTGATTCCACTGACAACATTTTTGAAAAGGCAAAATTTTAGAAATGATAACAGATTTGTAATTGCTAGGTGTTAGTAACAGGGTGTAGGGTAGGAGAGAGAGAGGTGTCCTTATAAGAGGGCAACACAAAGGATCTTTGTAGTGATGGAAATGTTCTATATCTTGACTATGGTGGCAAATATAGAAATCTACACTTGTGATAAAATTGTATGGAACTAAAAACATACCCACAGATACACACAGATGAATATATACAACTGAAGAGATATGAATAAAATTGGTGGGTTGTATTAATGTCAATATTCTGGTTGTGATATTGTACTATAATTATGCAAGATGTTAGAATTGGGAGAATGTGGATTAAATATACTCAATCTGTCTGTATTATTTCTTACAACGGCATGTAAGTATTATTATCTCAAAATAAGAAAGTTTTTTAAAGTAATGCAAGCAGAAAAAAAATAGAATTGGAGGAATGAAATTGAAAATGAAGAAACAAGAGTCTGCTTGAATCCTACTTCTAGCATAGGATCAGCTTTTGACACACTTAGCCATAGTTAGGCTTCAACATCTTAGAGCACACATTCTTTTTCTGGAATATGCTTTGCTTCCCCGCACATTAGCCTAAGAATGCTGGCAGTTTCAAAGAAGACCAAAGAGTAGACAGATGGTGTTATGGAAAAAAATTCATAGACCTAAATATGAAAAACCTGGCAGGGAAAGAATGTCACCAACCAAAATCAGAATTTTGTTTTAGTGAAATTGAAGATTTATTTTGCCTAGCACACTTGAAGGCTTACCTAGGAATTAGGGAACTATACTATGAAAAGTAAACATTTAGTTTAAAGAAGATTAAAAAAAAAATTGCTACATTTGGCAAAAAAAAAAAAAAAAAGAAAAGAAAAAGCACAAAGTGCTGACCTAGTACATAATTCAGTAAATCTCTAAACTCAATGCCTGTGAAGAATCAAAAAAGTGCAAAATTATAAATGAAATTATAAATTTTTGATAAATTCATGTAGTTCTAAAATAGGTAGAACAGATATTTATGTATTTTAGACTAATGGAAAACAGCCTTTTACATATTTTAAAATGTCAGACATAACATTAAAAACAGACAATAGAAACCTTAGTATATCAAAGTATCCAGATTTTGAAATTTTTTATATTGGTATAGTTTTAACTTTGTAAATTGCTTTTAATAATTACATTTTAAAATTAATTCTGAGTGAATGTGAATTTGTAAAGATAGAAAAAGAAAAGCCAAAATAGAAAATACATGACAAATGACTTATTCACTTTTCTTGCATGTATGTTTTTGAACCTAGTAAGCATAAAGAAAAAAAAACTCAAATTATTAATCTATGAGTCAATTCCAAGGAAACTTCACAACTTTTCTTGTACCTTAAACACCTGCTTCACCAAAAATGTATAAACACCAAAATATCATTTGGACAAATGTCCTAATTTACTTTCAACAGGCACCTTTTTGAAATAGCAATAACAATTTTGCTGAGTTATTAGACTTATGATTCATAACTATTCATTTTCTGTAAGAATTATATCAGCATTTATTAAAAAGCATGAAAAGACCATAAGAGAAATGAGGGAACACTTTACACTGACAACTCTGACACCTTTTCAGAATTCTAAAGAAAGCTGTGAATAAACTATCCACTTGGAAATCATGCTTATTCAATTCTGCTTGCAGGTAAATATTTGAAACATTTGTGAACAGAAGCAAGAAACCTCATTAAGTACGGTACAAAAACAACTTGAATAAATACATAAACAACTTGAGCCTATAATATAGGGCAATAGAAAAACACCAAAAAATTGTCCAAATTGACCATTTATGAAGAAAAAACACTAGCACAAACTAGAGATGTCTTTAAACATTTTTCCCTAAATTTTAGATAAGCAGCCTTCTAACTGATAGATACAGACAAAATTTAAATGTTTTCAATCCTGTAGACTAGAATGCACCTGCTCTCTGTCCCAAACACCAGTCCAAGTGAATGACCACTGTCCACCCACACTAAGGACCTGGACTCACCCTCAGCCCCACTTTTCTTTCACCTCATTATTCTTCCCTCTCAAACTACCTCCACCTCCACTCTCAACATCTCTTACCTGGACACTTGAACTTGTTATCTTAGTGGCCATCCAGTTTCTTGTCCAGCACCAGTCTAGTGCTTGACTAGATTATCTGGATCTAATGCTGGAGTAATTCTCTGGATCACTTTCAGAGTGACTTGATTGACACCACACACCTCAACATATTACTTCACTGGTTACATAAAACCCTTTAGTATGGCTTTGCACAATCTGGTCCTTGCTCATCTCACCACCCTCATTTCTCACCATCCCTACCTCATCACCATTTACATTCTGTTCTCACCAACCTATCTGCTGTCTTCTAAATAACCTACAGTTTATACTCCTGTGTTTCTATCATACTATTTTTTCTGCCCAAATTTTCCTTCTCTTCATATCATCTTTCTTCAGTCTCAAAGCAGGCCTTACATTCTCACACCAGTTAAAATGGCAGTCATTAAAAAGTCAGGAAACAATAGATGCTGGAGAGCATGTGGAGAAATAAGAACACTTTTACACTGTTGGTGGGAGTGTAAATTAGTTCAACCATTGTGGAAGACAGTGTGGCAATTCCTCAAGGATCTAGAACCAGAAACACCATTTGACCCAGCAGTCGCATTACTGGGTATATACCCAGAGGATTATAAATCATTCTACTATAAAGACACATGCACATATATGCTCATTGTGGCACTATTCACAATAGTAAAGACTTGGAACCATCCCAAATGCCCATCAGTGATAGACTGGATAAAGAAAATGTGGCACATATACACCATGGAATACTATGCAACCATAAAAAAGGATGAGTTCACATCCTTTGCAGGGACATGGATGAAGCTGGAAACCATCATTCTCAGCAAACTAACACAAGAACAGAAAACCAAACACCACATGTTCTCACTCATAAGTGGGAATTGAACAATGAGAACACATGTACATAGGGAGGGGAACATCACACACCGGGCCCTGTCGGGGTGTTGGGGGCTAGGGGAGGGATAGCATTAGGAGAAATACCTAATGTAGATGACAGGTTCATGGGTGCAGCAAACCACCATGGCACATGTATACCTATGTAACAAACCTGCACGTTCTGCACATGTAACCCAGAACTTAAAGTATGATAAAATAAATAAATAAAAAGAGAGAGAGAGAGAGAAGAGAGAGCAGACAGTCAGTCTTTGTTGACTGCCTTGTCCCAATTTCCTAAAACAGTGCCTGGTTCACAGTAAGTGCATGGAAAGTTTTCAAAATTAAGCCTAAAATGGCTACGCATCAGTTCCATTTATATTTCTTTATCTAGAATTTCACCATATAGCTACACCTAACCTCAAAGCAGACTGGGAAATATAGTGAACTGTGTACCCAAAGAGAATTAAAAATGGACTTGGGTGAGCAGTCAGCAGTTTCTGCCACAACACTCTCAAGTCAATACAGTAGCAGTAGAAAATAAAAATACAAATGTGCAAAAACCAACTAAAAATGCCATTATTTTCTTAAAATAAAAACCTACTTGAAGCTAAATTTAAGTTGATTAGAAAATAAACACAAAAAAATGAACAGGGAGCATTTAATTAGAGAGCCATTAGGTATTTATGTTTTAGAAGTGATTGTATCAATCTTTTACCTATGTAATATATAATTATTATACTCTTTAAACTATTTCACATTATGTTTAGGATGTAATATTGTATAATTATAATATTGATCCCAAAAGGTAGCACACAAAAACATCCATGAGCCAATGTTACTCATGACATTTTAATGCAATAATCCTAAATAAAGCATCAGTAAACAGAATACACAGCACATTCAAAGAATGAATAGCCACATCTTTAAGTGGAGTTCTCTTGTTATAACTCACCATAGTAATAAATAAAAGAGAAAAAATCTTTTTATCACCTCTGGTGGAGACTAAGAAGGCATTTGATCCAATCTCAAGTTCATTATCGATAAAAAGGAAAACCTCTTAATACATAGATAGTTCCTTGCTGGATTAATCCCTACACGTGGTAAATTTTTAAATCATATGATTATATAACTGGAAAACTTTAAAAACTCTAAAACAATAGCATAATTCAGCTCACTTGGTGCAAAATTAATATACAAAAATTAATGGGCCAGGTGCAGAGGCTCACGCCTATAATCCCAGCACTTTGGGAGGACGAGGCAGGCAGATCACAAGGTCAGTAGTTCGAGACCAGCCTGACCAACATGGTGAAACCTTGTCTCTACTAAAAATACAAAAATTAGCCAGGTGTGGTGGCAGACACCTGTAGTGCCAGCTACTTGGGAGGCTGAGGCAGAAGAATCGCTTGTACTTGAGAGGTGGATGTTGCAGTGAGCTGAGATCACACTACTGCACTCTAGCCCGGAGGACAGAGTGAGACTCTGTCTCCAAAAAAATAAATAAATAAAAATAAAAAATGAATGATCTTGCATACAAAATAAATCAGTTAGCAAAGACCCTGTTTAAATAGCAGCTAAAAGTACTAAAATGTAGAAATTAAATAAGAAGTGTTCAAGATTATACTATGTTCAATTGTTAAATTCTGTAAAGGTACAAAAAAGAAGATGTGAAAAAATGTAAGAGCATAGTTTGTTCTTATCCTGGAAGACTCAATATCAAAATGAAATCAATTCACCATAAAGAAATTATAGATCTCATTAAATTCCAATAAAATTTCAGTAGATATTTTTAACAACTACACAAGATTATTCCTAAAATTCAAATGAAAAATAAACATGTAGGAATAAAACAGAAAATTCTGGAAAATGAGAAATAAATGGTGAGGGTTAGCTTTGCCTGATATTAAAGCACATTAAATTACAATCATTAGAGAAGTATAGTGTTGATGCATAAAGAGACAGATAATAAAACAGGATGGTAGGTCCGAAGGTGGACACATATACATACTGGATTTAGTAAAGCCATATCTTGTGATATAGCCATTCAAATGGCAAAAGTTCAACTTACATGAAGAATTTCATGTAATACCCCTGCTTTGGCTTATAAGACTTTACCTGTATGTAAGAAGGTCAATTAGGATTCTCTCTGAGTAGAGGGCTATGAAGTTATAGCCGACACACAGACCTCTTTGGAGTTGTGTGGTTGGTGCTTGCTCTGTTAAGTTTTCCTCTGAAAATACTCTAGTACATAGTAGTGATAAGCTCTTTAGTTTACATTAATTTCATTAAGTTTTTGCCTTAGAATTTCATTTCATAAACACTGACAATCATATGAATGCTTTGATTGTATTTTCTGAAGAGCACAAAATGTAATTGTTATGAAAGAGATGACTGAGATACACAGCCATATTTTAGAGAAATTCACTAATGACACCTATTTTTATGTCATGTTATGATTACCAAATATTAATTATTAAAGTTGCTGTATAAATTTGAGATTGTATTAGCATAAGATGTTTTTGAGACATAGGAAATTGCATGTTTTTTTACCATTGAAGTAACTGTAAAAATATTTTACTTAGAACAAATTGACTCCTAACAAAGGAGAAGAACTCTACCATTATAAAGGGAGTATTATACATGCGAGAAGGGCAGAAATGGCTTATTCAACAAATGAACAAATGGGTCACTATCTAAAGATATTTACAATTATATTCCCATGTCATTCCTTACACCAAAATAAGTTCCAATGAATCAATGATTTAAATATAAAAATTAAACCTTAAAAGTTTCAGAAAACATGAAAAAAAATTGTCACAATAATCTCAGAGAACATACGTATGTCTGTCTTCTTCACAGTTGTAATCTCAGCAATCCAGGCTCTTAACAAATGCTTGTTAAATTCAAATTAACAAAATTGAATACTACACCTAAAAGGAGTAAGAGCCACGGTCTATAAGGAGTTCATGAAAGATACAGGTAAGAATCTTCTGCCAAAGAGTCTTTGGGAAAACATGGCATTGCATCTAGGAGTAACTGCTTAAATACGTTTCGAACAGAGACACACTCAGACTCCCATGAGAGAAGTCAAGGCTTTCCTGACAGTGGAATGAGCCCGCAGTCAAAATCCACAGGATAGTGCCTGCCCTCTCCTGCAGCAGAGAGGTCCTTGATCCAGCACATCTGCCATGCTCAGCACCAACCAGACTGCGCTGTAGCCCATTAACTTTTTATGCTGGCTCCCTGGCAGGCCTCCAGAAGGGTTGCTTTTGGTGCCAGTAGATGTAGAGTATGTCATGCAGACAAGCTTGCCCATGACTGCAAGGGAGAGCAGGCAAACGCTTTAAGGATGAACTGGTGCAAAACTTCAAGTGGTGTGGTAAAGCTGTGGACTGCTGAGAAACAGCAGCAGCAGTCAGACCAGCTCAGCTGGAAGCTGTTAGGATTGGGGCAGCTAGTTTTGAGCAAAGAAATCTGTCCAATTGAGGCTGAGGCAGCTTTACCGACAGTGGAAGGCTTTGTAAGAGGTGCTATAGCCAATAATCAAAGATAAGCCCTGTGTGGTTTCAAGAAGGGAGGATCACAGGTCCCAAATTGATCTTTTCCAACCCCCCTAAGCACATGATCATCATCCATCAGTGCTAGCAACCTAAAAATAAAAACTATACAAAGAGCATCTGTAGCAGGTTTCAGATTCACAGCAAAGACCTTATGTTTGGTCTAAAACTTGAAGTTTCTCCAAGAGGAAACTCTGCTGGAGATTTCCCCCCAACACCAACCGCTTCAGATCAATGTTCACCATTTCTAACACTGGCACCATAGATCAATCAACCTGCAAGTACTTAGTAAGGGCCCACCATGAGGCCAACACAGTGGTAGTCCCTTACTGGGATGTTAAGATTTTTTAAATCTTATACTTTGGCCTTCTAGGAGCTTAAAATATCTCCTCATAAAAATAAATTTAAGCCACATTAAATATGAGAACAATAAAACACAGGAATGTAGTAATGATGACAATTCTAGTGAACAGAAGTATAAAAAAAGGAAAAATATGGATAGGGAAGTAGGAGGTGCTCTGGGCCTTGGAGGGAGGGGGTAGGATGGGTAGGCAGAGGGGGAAGGAAGAACATTGTGGGTGGGAGGAACAGAATGAGTGGGGGCTCAAAAGTGGAGGAGAGCTGGCATGAGACAAAGGTCACAGCATCTGGTGAGAATTCATGAATCTGTGTCTACAGGGAAGATATTTGGTGCTATTTTTTTTTTAAAAGACAGTCTCACTCTGTCACCCAGGCTGGAGTGCAGTGGTGCCATCTCGGCTCACTGCAACCCCTGCCTCCTGGGTTCAAGTGATTCTCATGCCTCAGCCTCTCAAGCAGCAGGGATTACAGGCGTGCATCACCACACCTGGGTAATTTTTGTATTTTTGGTGAAGGGTTTTCATCATGTTGGTCAGGCTGGTCTCCAACTCCCAACCTTATGTGATTCACCTGCCTGAGCCTCCCAAAGTGCTGAGATTACAGGTGTGAGCCACCATGCCTCACCAGGTGCTAATGATTTTGTCTCAGGTTTTCATTAAGCTGTCATTCTACTGCACCAGGATAACCCCCATCTATCCCATCTTCTTTGAAATAGCTTCATGAAAATAACAAGCTGGACTATTACTTAGGATCAAATTTTATAGCTTTGAGGGATCATAGCACTTATACAGGTGCTCATCTCATCTCGTAGATTCGGGAAGATTACCCTACAAGGTGGTAGCTAGTGAGCGCTACAGGTCTAGGTAACATCATTCATGGACCTTTTTCTCTAAGCCAGATTTCTTCACACTTCAAGCCTGGAAGCTTTTCCGTGTAACCTATTTCACTAAACACTGTACTTCTTAAGAGCAGAGACATCCAGCAACTTTATTACAGAGTAATTATTAAGCACCAATTATGTTCAAAAAATTTGGCTAATGTGGTAAACAATACAAAAACACAAAAAGTAACAACCATATTCGTACTAGTACCCATAGTGCTAAAATCCAAATGAGTGGCCTTTTTAATAGCATATTACGTGACTTCTAAATATTATATATTATGGTAAATTCTGGGGACCCAAGAAAGGATGTGGGGAAGGAGGTAAAAAAAGCATACAGGGAGGCTATTGTAACAAAGTATGTGAAGTGAAATGACATCAGTGAGCTACAGGTACTAAGTAACACTGAGCAGAGATAATACAGCTTAGGTTTGGGGACAGAGATGGCCAGATGTCAGAGGAGTCTTCTTGAGGAAGTTACTATCTGAATTTGACCTTAAAGAATAAATAGAGGTTACAAAAGTAAAGGAGAGGGGGTGAAAGGAACAGCAAAATCAAAAGCATAGAAAAGCAAAGCAACATGGTACATTCAGAGAGCTAAAGCTATTCAATACTGGTGAAACACGGTGCTACCCTCTAGGAGCATTAAAAGGAGAAACTGTTGAGGATTATAAATCATGCTGCTATAAAGACACATGCACACGTATGTTTATTGCAGCACTATTCACAATAGCAAAGACTTGGAACCAACCCAAATGTCCATCAGTGACAGACTGGATTAAGAAAATGTGGCACATATACACCATGGAATACTATGCAGCCATAAAAAAGGATGAGTTTGTGTCCTTTGTTAGGGACATGGATGCAGCTGGAAACCATCATTCTCAGCAAACTACCACAAGAACAGAAAACCAAAGACCGCATGTTCTCACTCACAGGTGGGAACTGAACAATGAGATCACTTGGACACAGTAAGGGGAACATCACACACTGGGGCCTGTTGTGGGGTGCGGGGAAGGGGGGAGGGATAGCATTAGGAGATATACCTAATGTAAATGACGAGTTAATGGGTACAAAACACCAACATGGCACATGTATACATATGTAACAAACCTGCACGTTGTGCACATGTACCCTAGAACATAAAGTATAATAAAAAAAAAAAAAAAGAAAGAAAGAAAAGAAAGAAACCCATAGGCCAGACCATCTGGGGCCTTTACATCAGGTCACAGAACTTGGTCTTCACTGTGAAAGCTATGAGGTCCCGTGGAAGAGTTTAAAGTAGGGCAGTGACACGATCAAGTAGATTGCTCTAATAATTGAGGAAAGAACATTGGAAGCAGGAAGACCTGTTAGTATCAAACAGACAAGGGATATGATAGTGACACAAGGGATTTTTTTAAAGGACCAATTTAAAGAACATTTTGGAGAAAAATTTAACAGGATTTAGCGTATGAATAAATGGAAATGAGCCAGGTGCGGTTCACACCTGTAATTCCAGCACTTGGGGAGGCCAAGGCAGGCAGATCACTTAAGGGCAGGAGTTCAAGACCAGCCTGGCCAACATGGTGAAACCCTGTCTCTACTAAAAATACAAAAATTAGCCCAGTGTGGTGGCACACACCTGTAATTCCAACTACTCAGACAGCTGAGCCACAAGAATCACTTGAACCTGGGAAGCAGAGGTTGTAGTGAGCTAAGATTGTGCCACCGTACTCCAGCCTGGGCGAAAGAGTGAGACTCTGTCTCCAAATAAATAAATAAATGGAAATAACTGAAAGACAAGTATAATCAATAACAATTCTTGGTTTTCTAACTTGTATGACTTGCTACCACTAAGACAGGGTATCCTAGAGAAGAAAGATGAGTTCATTTGGAGGCATAATGAGCTTGAGATGCCTTTGAAACATTTGTTTGCGGGTACCTAGCCTATAGATAAATAAATTTGAAGCTTAGAGGAGAGAGGTCCAGGAGATAAAACTTTGGAAGTTACTACCCTATAAGTAGTCATTAAAGTCTTGAGAGTAAATGAGAAGAAAATGTAGAATTACAAAACAAGCAAGCTAGGAAAGAAGCCCTAAAAAGCAGGAATATTAAGGTATGAGTAGAAGACAAGGAACCAGAGTAATGAGAAGGAATGGTCAGAGAGAATTTACAGGCGACACAGGAGAGTACAGGAGGGCAATATATAACACTCTATAACAGTGAGGTCAAATATGATAAATCTGGAGGTGTCCACTGAATCTGCAAGTAGTAATTTCTTGATGACTATAACAAGTTTGATTTTTTTTTTTTTTAATGGAGAGAATGGAAGGCAGTTTGCAGTGAGTTACAGTAATTGGGAGGTGAGAAATAAAGACTGACTCATCAATGTTTGGGTAAGAAGAGATATTAGATGGTATCTTGAAGGGATACAGTGTCAGAGAAAGGTTTTTTTAAAGATGATCATGTTTATGGGCTAAGGAGTACAATTTAGGAAAAAGAGAGACTGAATATGAAGGAGAGAACAGGGGATTTCCAACAGAGTAAGTTCCCAGAAATAGCGAGAAGAGAGAGAATCAAAGCTACAGATAGCATTGTCAGGCCTGCCCACATGTTATACTTAGAACATTTTCTTGAGTCTGAAAAGATAACAAAGATAGATCTGGGCTGGGTGCAGTGGCTCACGCCTGTAATCCCAGCACTTTGGGAGGCTGAGGAGGGTAGATCACAAGGTCAGGAGATCGAGACCATCCTGGCTAACATGGTGAAACCCATCTCTAGTAAAAATACAAAAAAAAAAAAAAAAAATTAGCCAGGCATGGTGGTGCGTGCCTGTAGTCCCAGCTACTCGGGAGGCTGAGGCAGGAGAATGGCATGAACCCACGAGGTGGAGCTTGCTGTGAGCCGAGATCATATCGCTACACTGCAGCCTAGGTGACAGAGCGAGACTCTGTCTCAATTTAAAAAAAAAAAAAAAAAAAAAAGATCTGGATATAGATACATTTTTGTATATTTTTATATTGGGAAGTAGGAAGGAAGTTTAGACACGAAATATATAATGATTTCAATTTCTTGTTAAAGTAGGAAGCAAGTTCATTTAATAGAAGGCAAAGGAGAACAACATGATCATGGTGATGGTGTAGTTTTTCAGTGTCCCAAAAACACCACCAACAAACTAAATACATCCACCTTGATAGCAAAGGGAGAAAATATATAGAGGGTATTATCAAGAAAACCTCATGACAGAAAATCCTCACAGGCCCAGGAGCTGGGTGAGTGCTACTGAACTACCAACAACAGCCTGCTTGGGATTTTCAGCTGTGTGGCCAGGAAGGCAGGGAATAAAAGGAGATTACCAACTGACCCTCCAAATTGTGGAAATTTAAAAATTGCCCCCAAAATTGACCTGCAAATGAGAGCACCCTACACTGAGAGAAACCTTAGCACACAGATCTAAGAACGTGACAAAAAGAATATCCCTACAGGCTCTACGATTGCAAATGAGCATATAATTTGCTCCCAGACACAGGAAAAACAAGATGTGTGTGGTTCTCTAACCTCAGAATGATTCAGCAAATATTTCCAGGTAAACTGATTCTACCCCGAGGAAAAGCCACTGGGAACAGGAACCAAATTGAGGATGGCAGAAAGACTGAGAATAAGAGAGACAGAAGGTTTATATGGGAGGCCCAAAGGACCCAAACCCAGAAAGTACTGTAATAGCCAAGTGCAGCTTCGAAATGTGAGCACACCTCCAGAGAATGCAAGGTGAACAGAGCACAATGGCTGGAGATAGAACATTTTTCTCAAACAAACTCAGCTCGGAGAGAGGACATATTTTGTGTTTTTCATAGTAACCACATAGGAGGGAATGCTTAAACTGTAAGCCCAGAAAAAAAAATTACCATAGCTCATTTCTTCCATACGTATTTCCTTCTAATATAATACTCTAAGAACACTAAAGTTATTTAAACAAGTATAATAACAACAACACAATAATAACCCCATACTGAATTATTGCATGGAAAAAAGAAGTTGAAAAGGAGCCTTATAACACTTTGACAAATAATGAAATACATCTTAAAATGTGACCATGAAGCAGACAGCTTTATCCAAATGTTTCAAAATGAGGTAACCACAATTTCGAGAAGTATTGAAGCTTGGAAACAACAGCACAAATAAAAAAATTGGAAAAGCTCAGGTATCACATGACTAGACAAGAGGAATACATCAAGCAGGAATTGACATTTCAGAAAAGAATTAGAAAAAAAAAATCAGAACCTAAGATTAAATTAAAGGAATACAAAAGTGAATAAATATTGAAGAAAGTATGTTAAGAGAAATAGAGAACAAAAGAAAATAAAGAAATTAATAACAATAAGTCACAAAATATCAAAGATTTTTTAAATGGCTCAAGAAAAAGTGACATAGAATACAAGCAAGGAAGACCCAGCAGACACCAACCTGTCCTCCCCACCAAGAAGAAAAAAGAAAAACAAAAAGTAACGTGTAAAAGATAAATGTTTGAAACCATACTTCAAAAAACTTTCCCTAGAGTAAAAGAAAACTCGTATCTATATGTTGAACAAGCACACTGTCGCCATGGTAAATTGACCCAGAACTGTTAGCACAAAGTCATTTGCTAGTGAAAGTACTGGCCTTTAAATATAAAAAACAATCTTTTTAGTATATTGGGAGGGAAAGTCTAAGTCATTTATAGGGAAAGATCATCAAATTAGATTAAACATCTTAACAGCAATATTTCATGCTAGGAAAAAATGTGGCACGTTTAAAATAGTCAAAGAATGAAAATGCAAACTAAGGTTGAACATCCATCCCAAATTCCTTCAATATAGAGGTCATAAACATAGTAGAGCTTAGGAAATATTGTTTGCATGAACCTATTTTGAGGAATTTGCTAAGAATAAGCTTCGGACAGCCACAAAATAATTGAAAAAAAAATTAACATAATGTTTGAGTAAGCATTAAATATAATTATCTATAGAAATAAGAGTAAAGGATAGAGGTATGTGTATTACAATAGTATGAAATGGTATATGCTCTAAGATTGTGAAAAAATAAAAATGATAAAACTGAGAAAATTAAGGGTAAATGGAAAGTAAGTCTTCTAATTATTATATAGGTATTAACTGATGTGTGTATGTGTGTGTGTGTGTGTCTGTCTGTCCTAAAGCTGACAAATCAAACAGTAAATGGTTAGTATGGTTAAGACTATAAAAAGTAACATTAAGATAATACTACAATATAAAATTGGATTATAAGGGAGAGCCAGTGGAGAAAAGAACAATAGATCTTAACCTCAGTGTTGGTCAGAGCAGCACATCATTAGGTTATATCTAAATAAGACGTCGGTAATCGTATTATGCAAAAGTAAAAATGTGTCTGTTTTAACAAAAAATAAACTTTCAAATAAAACAAAAAAGGTTAATAAAAAACATGAGTTTAAAGTAAATCCAACATAAAACAGTATCAAATACATCCATCATGCCAATAAATGCAAGTGAACTTAACTCACCTAATAAAAGAAAATTATTCTCATATTGGCTTCTTTCAAAACCAGATACGTCAAGTAGATAAAGTGATTAGTAATAATAAACAATATCTAAACAATATTCTATGTTGTAGAATGAGATTTACCTATAATAATGTAGATCTTATTGATATGTTTGGAAACCCTGTTTTCCAATAATAGAGAGGGTATTTTCTTTAAGAGTACACATGGAACATTTATAAAATTAACAATACATTAGGCAACAGAGAAGTTAAAAGAAACAATGAATTCCAAAAAATAAAAAATACAAATGGTATATTCTGACCAGAAAGCAATAAATAAAAAATAAAAATAGTATATTCTGACTACAGAGCAATAAAACTAGAAATTACTAATAAAATCTTTTAAAAGTCCTTCTACCTGGAAATATTTTTTAAAAAAATTCACTCAAATCTTGTGTCAAGGAGTAAATATGAAAAGTAATTGCAGAATTTCTGAAAGCAATAAAAAATAAAATGCAATATATTGTATCTAGGGGATACAGCTAAAGTAAATGCTTCAAAAAAATTTATAAATTTCATTTTTTATATCAATAAAAGTGAAAAAGGGCTTAAACACCCCACTCCAAAAGTGGTGGAAATTACAAAGAATATTGAAGTAAAGTAGAATTACTAAAGATAAAAGCAAAAATTAACAAGAAAATAGTAAAAAAAAAAAAAAAAAGAAAAGAAAGAAAAGAAAAAATAGCACTAAGAAGGATAGAAAGACTGAAGAAAGGGACAGAAAAAGGGGGAGGGAGGGAGGGAGGGAAGCAGGAAGGGAAGGAAGGAGAGAGAAAGAAGGGAGTGAGGGAAGGAACATGGGAAGGGAGAGAAAGACAGAGATAAAGAAAGAAAAGGAGAGAGAAAGAAAGAACAGAAAACCAAAGGCTTCATGTTCTCACTCATAAGTGGAAGTTGAACAATGAGAACACATGGACACAGGGAGGGGAACATCACACATCAGGGTCTGTCGGAGGGCTAGGGGAGGGGTAGCATTAGGACAAATACCTAATGTAGATGACGGGTTTATGGGAGCAGCAAACCACCAGGGCACATGTATACTTATGTAACAAACCTGCACATTCTGCACATGTACCCCAGAACTTAAAGGGAAGGAAGGAAGGAAGGAAGGGAGGGAGGGAGGTAAGAAGAGGGAAGGAAGGAAGGGAGAGAAACAATCTTGTCCTTTGAAAAATATTAGTAAAATGAACAAACCTCTAGTTAACTTATTTCTTTAGTAAATAGGTAGAAAGTAAAAACATACAAAATGAATATGACAAAGAAAAAAATAACCATCAAGATTAATATTTTTAATCTATGTAATTAAATTGGCACAATTCTATGCAAATACAGTCATATGCTACATGTTTCACAAATATGACAGTGTTCCTATAAGAATATAATATCCAATGTTATTGTACCTTTTCCATGTTTACATATATAAATACTTGCCATTGTGTTATGGTTGCCTATAATATTCATTAGAGTAACATGCTATACAAGTCTGTAGCCTAGAAGCAACAGGCTATATCATATAGCCTAGTGTGCAATAGGCTATACATCTAGGTTTGTATAATTACATTGTATGATGTTGTACAATAATGAAATAGCCTAACAACATATTTCTTAAAATGCATCCCTGTAATTCATATGGGGATGTATGTAATTGCATGACTGTATTTAAAAACCTTGATGAAATGGATAACTTTGGTCAAAATAAAAAGTTGAAACAAAGTTCAAAGAAGTTAATTATCTCACAAGAAGCTAAGAGAGTTTTCAGAAATGCATTCTTCACAACAGCCCCAGACCCAGATGGTTTTATGGTTGAATACTACCAAATGGTTAAAAATCAGATGTCCCAACTGATACTTAAATTGTTCTATATCATAGAAAAGAAAGGAAAACCATTCAAATTTTTATATAAAATATAAAAGACACAAAATCTACATAAAAATATTTTAAAAAGCTATATATCATTCTCACATAAAAAATGATATAAAAGTTATAAGTAAAATATTAAAAATAGAATGTCATATTGAAAGAAATTATATCATGATCAAATAAAGTTTATTCTTGAAATGCAAAATGATTCAGTATGAGGAAATCCATTAAAATAATTCATCATAGTAGTCAATCAAAAGGTAAAGTTCATATGACCATTTCCAAAAATGGCAAAAAAGCATTTTAAAAAGTTCAACATGTATTTTTGATCATAAATACGTCCACACTCATCACTAAAATAAAAATCAATTAATTATTCATTTTACGTAATAGAGAAACACTAAGGCATTTCCACTGCTGTAAGAAACAATGTAAAGTTGCCTACTATTACTGCTACTATTTAACATGATACGGAAAAAATCAGCCAATGGAATTAGATAAGATAAAGCAGTTGGGAGGTAAAATCAGATCTAATTTTAAGTAATATGTTTGTATATCAGTAAAGCTCAAGAAAATCAATAAAAACTACTATAAAAAACCAGCAAATGTGGTAAATTAACAGGATACAAAATTAACATATGGAAATCAAGAGCCTTCGTATAAGTAAATATGAAAATATTATGAGAAACAAAGGGAGAGAAGTCTCCAGTCTAAAAATATAAACCACCTAAGCATACTCTTAGCAAGAAATGTGCAAAACTTACATAAGGAAATTTTAAAACACTACTGAAGATGAAGAAAATACACTTAAATAAACGAAAAACCATTTCTTTCTCTTATATGCAAACTCAACATCAAAGTTAAATCCATATGTATTTACAGATAAATTGATAATATGGAACATTCCTAAGAATGGTTGTCTTCTCTTCAATAAGTCAATGGCTTGATTAAAAAGGAGGGAGGGAGACTAATCTAGTTTAAAGGAAATTTCATTTACAACTTAACATAATTTGTGAGACTTGTGTGGGTCTTAAAACAAACTATAAAAATAATTTTGATAATTGACTGGGTAGGTAGTAATACAAAAGACTATTTTTTATTTTGTTAAGTGTAACAGCAGCATTGTGGTTATGTAAGAAAGTGTCTGTAATTTTTAGAGATGCTTTTTTAAGTATATAGGTATGAAATGTGCTATCTGGGATTTGCTCTAAAATAATTCATTAAAGAAAAAAATAGAGCAAAGATGATAAAATCTTCAAAACGATTGAATATAAATATAAGTTTATGGAGGTTCATTATTACTTTCTACTTTTATGTATTTTTTAAATATTTAAATTAAAATTATTTTATTTTAAAAAAAATAAGTCCTGGGCTTAAGGAGGTTATGGTTTGAAAGAGTTGCTGTTGAAAATATCACAATAGCAAAGACTTGGAATCAACCCAAATGTCCATCAGTGACAGATTGGATTAAGAAAATGTGGCACATATACACCATGGAATACTATGCAGCCATAAAAAAGGATGAGTTTGTGTCCTTTGTAGGGACATGGATGCAGCTGGAAACCATCATTCTCAGCAAACTATCACAAGAACAGAAAACCAAACATCTCATGTTCTCACTCATAGGTGGGAACTGAACAATGAGATCACCTGGACTCGGGAAGGGGAACATCACACACCGGGGCCTATAGCGGGGAGTGGGGAGGGGGGAGGGATGGCACTGGGAGTTATACCTGATGTAAATGATGAGTTGATGGGTGCTGACGAGTTGATGGCTGCAGCACACCAACATGGCACAAGTATGCATATGTAACAAACCTGCACATTATGCACATGTACCCTAGAACTTAAAGTATAATAAAAAAAAAAAAAATGGGAATTGGGTTGACCAAGAACAAATAAAAACAAATTAAAGGTTTGGAGGATGACACAAAGGTTCCCATTTGGGTTTGGGTCCTGACTTGGTGGGACCAACCTGCATTGATGTAGGAACAGAAACGATAGATAGTAGTGAGGAAGGAGACTGGCAGGACTTGTTTCCTGGTCACAACCCTGCTGACTAAAGGATCTGGTCCAGACAAGATGAAGCAAAGAAACCAGCAAGAACCAACAGATGGCAATGAAAGTGATCCCTATCTGCCCTCATTGCTCATTAGCATAATATACTCCCACCAGTGCCATGACACTTTACAAATGACATGGCAATGACCCAGAAGTTACCTCCCCTTTCCATGTCAACAACCAGGAAGTTACTCTTCGTTTCCTATTTCCATTGACCCACCCCTTAATTTACATGTAATTGAAAGTGGGTTCCTGAGTATAAATAAAGTTGCCAAGAGCTGCCTACTCTGGGCACATATGCCTATGAGTTAGTCCTGCTCTGCAAGAAGCAGTACTGTTCAGCAGATTACTGTTTAACACCACCAGCTTACCTTTGAATTCTTTCCTGGATGAAGCCAAGAACCCTCTTGGGTTAAGCCCCCAATTTAGGGTTTACCTGTCCTGCATCAGTAGCATGAATTGAGAGTCAAGCTTTTCTCCTTCAAAGTGGAGAGAAAAAGAGAAGCCATTACACACCTTCCCAAAGCCAAACAATCTGATCACATGTGGATCAAGCCAAACCCCAAGGACAATCAATAGAAAATCTAAGTGGGCTTGTCAATAGTGGGGAAAAATAGGAAGTCAGGCACAGTGTGGGGGCTAGCACAATAAGCAGCTGAGCATACACAGCCAAAAGTGGAACTGAACTCCTAAACTTGCACCATTCTCTGCACTGATCCTGTTCTCGGGCCTTCCTTCTTAACTCTAGATAACATTGCTTGCTTCCTTTCCTGGCCTCTTGAAACAATAGCCATGTATACAGTGTTGTATATCATTAGTCATGACACTGGCTGACATCTGATGGTTGCTATATAGAAAGGTATTCATGGATACACAGGTTTATCTCCTTGAATCTTCGTAACAAACCTGGGAGTCTCGGAAAATGTTAGGTTAAAGTGAGGGAACTGAAGTTTAAGCTCAGGATATCTGACTCCAGGGCCTAAGCTCCTAAACAGGAAGCCACTCTAATTACTGCTTGCGAGATCCAACCTATCTGATTTTCTCTCCTTCAAGAAGGCATTTCAGCATGCAAACAAGTCATACTTTTAGGAATTACACTGACTTCATTGTAATTCATAGGGAAAATAAATAATTCACAAATTGTAGGTCTTCAATTATTACTAAAATTACTCACAACAAATCTCACAATTTATTGTGACACAAGTGTATAAAGATACTGTGGTTGAAAACTGTACCCCTGATATGTTTATTCTCCAAAACACATTTTTAAAAATTTTCTACATTTAATTACCACTTAAATTTTCTAGCTTATTTCTTTCATGAATCCCTGATATCCCCAGTAAATTAGGACCTCTTTGAGAGAAAGAACCAAGTCCTGTGATTATTTTTAACTCTCCAAAATATCCAGAATATGCCAGGCAAATAAAAACAAAAAAAACAGTTCTATTCTACAGCCTGAATAGAACTGAACTATCAATGAAATAATAGTAAAACTCTTCCATCAAGTCATCAGGCTTCTTCTGAAGGTACACAGAAGAGAATCAGAGGTCCCGGTTCGAGAGAAATATTCAATGTGATCCAGCTAGCTTTTTGGTCCTATGTCTCCTCAGACAAGACATGGATGGCAAAGTTTTCTAGAATCATGAGTATAAAATTAGAACCATCTAATGAAATAGCTAGATTTATTCTGTTTTACTAGACACGCTGGTGCATTCTAACAGGGTGCCTGTGTTTGCTTAAAAGAGATCTTATCACATCACCCAGACCTAAATCTATTAACATGTAAATGAAATTGATTCTGTACACTGAGAACACAATGCTTACCTTGCAATATGAGCCAACTTTAAATAAAGAAAAGGATAACTGATGCAAATTTCTCAGTGTGGATTTCCAAGATGAAAATAAAGCAACTTATCTACCAAGCTGTACAAAGTTTAAAAAGCTTGAGCAGGAACAAGAACACTCAAGGTTAAGTGTGGTATGATCAAGGACACTCTGAAAACTTAAATGATTAGGAGAAAAGAAGGCATTGGTATATGCTATATCTAGGATAATTTTCAAAAAGAAGGATTCAGGTTCTTTTTTTTTTTTTTTTTTTTTTTGAGACAGAGTTGTATTCTTATCCCCCAGGCTGGAGTACAGTGGCGCGATCTTAGTTCACTGCAACCTCCGCCTCCCAGGTTCAAGCGATTCTCCTGCCTCAGACTCCCAAGTAGCTGTGATTACAGGCATGCACCACCATGCCCAGCTAGTTTTTTTATTTTTACTAGAGACGGGGTTTCACCATGTTGGGCAGGCTGGTGTTGAACCCCTGACCTCAAGTGATCCACCTGCCTCAGCCGCCCAAAGTGCTGGGATTACAGGCGTGAGCCACCATGCCTGGCCATATGTTCTTGTCTTCTAGATCTGAGAAGTTGTGCTACCTTCCTTTTTGGTGCCTCCTAGCAGAGAAGTTAAGAGCGTGAGATTTGAAGCCAGACAGGCCTGCCTGTGGGTATTCAGTAAACGCTAGCTACCATTCTTACTGTAGGGAGGAGAAACTCTCAGTCCTCTCCCCTTACCCTGTTTCCCAGTGATGAAGTTGCTATGGGAGGTATACTGGGTCATGGCTTCCTAATGGGCGGGAATCACTGTGATCTGTGACCTCTCTTCTCTGGCACGCACATTGGTGGGTGAATACACTACCCAGACAGCTGGCTCTGCCTGCTCTCTGCAGGGTAGATGAGTTGAGTCCAGGGACTGTTCTACAAACAAACTAGCTAGTTCTACTTCTCTACTTCCTACATATTTCTAATAAGATTTCAGACCCCAAGTTCTTAAAGAAGCGCAGTACTTATTAGGTTTCAAGCTCAGGACCTAAACAGGGCAAAAGAGAAATGGATGTAGGACAGCATTTGCGTTGCTGGGTCACTGGTCATACCATTTAATAGCCTCAGGATCCTACTATGACCCAAATTCATTATTGTTGTTATTTTTATTTTATTGTTATTGACTTTCAAGTGAGGGAGCTCAACTGTATGGTCCTACAAAGGTTTTCCATTGTCCTAGGCATAAGTGAAGACACTTGCCTGTGCTTCAAGTCTTGTCTTACCCACACGTCTTGCCTTGTGGCTCATCTTTTCTATTATTTCAGGTGTTCTTTGTTGAATGTCAGGCACCATACTAGACACTTTTATACATTCCTTATTTTTATCTTCATATTAGTTAATTAGTCTTTAATATTCATCTTGAAATTAATGATCTCCATTTTATATAAGAGAAAATGAACAATCAGAGAATTTAAGTAACTTGTCTAAAAGCCACACAGGTCATAAATGGGAGACACAGATCTGAAATCTAGATCTGTTTGATACCAATGGGTATGCTTCCTGCTAATGTCCCTACTTTACCATTCCCACCATAAACCCTTTAATAACTTCAAGTTGCATGAGTTTGGTAAAAATAAGATCAAGGTCATAGGTCCAATCTTCTCTATCTACTCTTTTTAAAGCTCCCTCATCTGTTCATTTAATTCTCTTATTCAAACCACAACCAGGGCATAGCTACTCCCAGCTCATTAAAAAGGTTTCTCTGATCTGGACCATTACCTCATGCCTAAACATGCATCAGATATCTGAGGAAGTAGTCATCTCTGTCTGAAAATCAGAACCTCTGAACTTTCAGAGCAAGCCTCGATTGGGCACTTGTCACCCAACTGCCCCTTCTTGTCACTTAGTGTTTAATACTAACACTCGTGAAAACACAAGTTTCAAGTTTAGAAGAAATATAGCTCTCTCATGGCTGAGATCCTGGGCTTGCTGAGAGTTGGCAGTATTTAACCCTCAGGCCTCTTTTTCTCTTTTTTCTGTTTCACAAAAAGGAAGAAAAAAGCACACAGATCCCTTAGTGTGATATTGGAAAAGGCTTCTTTTACCTCTGGCAATTTTTCCAGTGGTCAGAAAAAGCATCTGTTGTTTGTGGTGTGAGTAATACCTCTTACTCTCTCCGGCATGCAGAGAAAGCCAAAAGTGAAAATACAAGCTGTGGCTGAGCAGAAGGAAGAATGGTCTACTTTGGGAGCAAGATAAATGATAAGACACTGGATGTTGTGAATCTCTGTTGGTGCAGTCCTGCAGTCTGAAAGGATCAAAGCTGGGTCTTCCCTTCAAAGAACAGCACCAGGCTAGTGAGTTTGACTCCATTTTGCTAGAATGTGTCTTTAACAATTTCCTTTCAACCACCATTGTAAACTGTCATCTTCCGACTTCAGTTCTCTTGGTCGAATACAAATCTTAGAGGGAAATCCCAAAGACTCTAATCCCTTAGAGGGAAATCCCCAATTCAAGCTTTTATCAGCTAGTCGAGATTCTTTTTAACCAGAACAATTATAAAGCTTGTTATGAGTTCTTTAAAGAGAAAAGAAGAATCCATAGAGAAGGCTTTATCCATATAGCACACACATCTGTCTTCCCTGAAATCAATTGAGCAGTGGGCTGCAGGTATTTTCTAGAGAATTAAATAACCACCCAGAGCAAAAAAGATTCTAAGTTGTCAGATGAGTTCAGTGAACATGCAAGAAGCATTATGCCAGGCAACACCAGGCTTCCTCCTGTCATTCTGAAGATGGAGGAAAAAAAGTTTTGAAAAAGCATCTTTGACCTGACCGTAGGACACAGCCCCACTGCCCAGAAGGCCCTTTTCTTCCTTCTTTACCAGGCTATCCTTCCTCATCCACTAAGACTCAGGTAAGGCCTCACTTCCAGGGTTGTGTGGAACGCCCCCCTTCTGTGTCCCCATGCAGCACTGTGCTTTCCTTTAACACAACATCACAGCATGCTGGAATCACCAACCCATCTGTGCCCTCTGTCTCTCCCATTAAACACAAGGGTGGGGCTGGGGGAAACTATGGCATTTTTCTCTGTATCAAAAGTGCCAAAGTGAAAGCCTGGAAAGAATGGATTAATAGAATGGATGGAATGGATAAACAAATGAGGGAACAAGTGAATGAGCAAAGGAGTAACACAGCCTTGGGATACAGGTTTGGAAGTCTGCTCTGGTCTTCGTCAGTCCAAATGGCAATGGGCTTCTTTACAGCAAGAACAATAGCCCAAGATGATAATTTCCACTTTCAACTTTCACTATATAAGAATATAAATCCCACCTTTCTTCCCCAAATTCCAATATACCTGACCACCATGCTCCCAACACCCCAGTGTAACCTCTCCCTCTTCCCTCATTGACATATGCCTAGACACAGGCTCTACTCCTAAGACACATGGTCTACCCATAGCGAGTTGCCCTGAAAAGTTCCACTTCCCTCTGGGCAAATCTCACCAGACATCACAAGTTCCCACACTTCACCCAGCAGGACCCAAAGGACTGGACCATCCAGAAACTCTTCAGCTTCAGAAACGAGGAGATAGAAGGCAGGAAGAATGAGGAATAGAAATATCTAAAACATCCAGAAGCACTCCTCATGCCCCCAGGACAGAATATACCACTGGACCAAAGCCACAAAAGGTGAAAAACACGTTCTGGGATAAATTGCAACTACTCCATGGCTTCAGAATTTGAACCCCAAATCTCATTTGCAACCATTTGCATACTTTGGTGTGCTATTTGCCTAACACACTAAAATACTTTCTTGCTTTTTGTTTCTCAAATCCTGCAACTAATAAGCCAGCTGTCAAATCGTTCATCTGAGTCTGGCCCAAAAGAGAAAGGATACCTTAGAAGAAGGGGCCCAGAATAAGTATTGCTAATCATACAGCAGTTGAGGGGTTTTAAATCATTACTGTCTTTGCCAATACGCTGGGGACTCATGAAATTGTGTCAAGATAGTATCAATCTGTGTATTTTATCCACATAAGCCATCAAACCACTAAGATACAGAATAGGAGACAGGAGGGCCTTTTCAATCTGACCAAATGAGGTTAAGAGGATTCATTTGACCCATATCCACCAAAGGAGATTGCATTCAGTAAAAGTCGGCTTTCTGTACATTTTACGTCTTCAGTGCCTCTGAGCAATTCTTACAGGTACACATTAATAAGTAAAAGGCATCAAGATCAGAAGTAAAAAGGGAGCAGATTCAGAAAGGATCATTCCACTTTGGAGTTATTACATTGTAGTGGAAGCTTTTTGTTTTGTTTTGTTTTTTAACTGCAGTACTTGAGGCAAGTCCACACACAGCATGGTAATATTCTCAAATCACACAGCAGAGATTTCAGAAAATAGCACTTGTGTTCAAATAGTCATTACCATATCCTAAGGCAGTGTAAAAACACACAATACAGTCATGCACATTATTACAACAAACTGGGTCATGGCAATCACTCATCCAATGCTCAGATGAAAAGACCATTATCATCAAGAAGCTGGGGAAGAGATGGAATCAATTTCTCAGGATCCAATCCATGAGCACAGAGTGTGTTGAACAGAGAAAAGAAACTTTCCAGGCCCTGGTGGGATGGTTAACCTGTGCCTTAGGGATTTTGGTCTTCTCTCACCTGTCTGAAAGCTTGGAGGTAACAGAAATCAACCATGGGAACTCGCTTTGCACTATGCCCAGAAGTTATTTCAGTGCCTGTCTTATGCATTTGATTTCTGACATGTGTGTACTGCCTCTGCTTTGCTGATTGCCAACAAAATGGTTATCTGCACATTGATTGAGTGAGGTATAATTTCAAGGAAGAGCTCAGTTATTATGAAGCTCATTTTATTCTCTGTTGCAAATATTAACATAAAGAATAGACCATATGTTCCCCTCTCCTTGCTTGCTTCTATTTCAATTTTTTGAAGATGTTCTGTACAGGTAGATAGGGGATGGTGAAACATGTTCTGGAGAGCAATAAGGTAGAGATGTGGCAAGTTGGCAGGAACTATAAAATGGGGTTCAAATAGAAACTTCACAACCATGTGGTTTGTTTTCTTTTGTTGTTTGTTTGAGATGGAATCTTCTCTATTGCCCAGGCTGGAGTACAGTGGCACAATCTCAGTTCACCGCAAGCTCTGCCTTCCAGGTTCAAGCCATTCTCCCGCCTCAGCCTTTAGAGTAGCAGGGATTACAGACACCTGCCACCACACCCAACTAATTTTTGTATTTTTAGTAGAGACAGGGTTTCACCATGTTGGCCAGGCTGGTCTTGAACTCCTGACCTCAAGTTATCTGCCTGCCTCGGCCTACCAAAATGCTGGGATTACAGGCATGAGCCACTGTGCTTGGCCAAAACTTCACAACCATGTGGTTTTTAAACAATTCATATTTATATGCATTTAGAACTTTCTTATCAAGAGAGGTTGATCCATAGATACAAAGTTAAATGGAAGAAATTCTAATGTTCGATGGTAGGGTTGGGTAATTATAGTTTACAATATATTGTATATTTCAAAATAGCTAGAAGAGAGGACTGGAAATGTTCCCAACACATAGAAATGATAAACACTCAAGGTAATTGGTAACCTAAATACCCTGACTTGATTATTATACATTCTATGCATGTAACAAAACATCACATGTGCACCCAAAAAAAATGTGCAAATATTATGTATCAAGTTAAAATCATAGAAAAATGAACTTTCTTAACAACAGTTCCGGTTAATATATATACAACTCATCCTTCTCTCCCAAACACATATGTTCTTATTCAAACCAGTAGATTAGGAAACAGGAGATACACCAATGTCAGGTGGTATCAGCAGGAGATGAACAGGACCTCAAAAGGTCCTAATCACACTGGGTCTCTATGTTCCAGGTCCCACTCAGGTCCGAGAAACCCTCATTCACTAAAGGACATGTGAGACTGAGTTGAATGCTAGAATGCATTTTATCCAGTTAATTCATTAACAACTAGAAATATTAGCCAGTGCCAACCAGAACATTCATGTTAGCTGTAACTGCTACCTTACATATACCCCACATACCAAAAATAGCTCTTCTTAGGATGATGGGATTAGTCCTCATCACTCATTTTTTTGTTTTTTTGTTTGTTTTTTACTCTTTTGTCCTTGAGGATTATTATTAAAATACAACTCTGGGAGCATTAACAGTATTCTATAAGCACATAATAAGTGCTGAATACTTATTGCAAGAGCCTTATTGAGTGGGAAGAAATACAACAAGTTATCTAACTTTCTGAATCTAGAATTTTTTTTTTCTGACCAGAAAGCAAAAGTTGTTGAGAAAAGCTTTTTTTTTTTTTTTTTTTTTTTTTGTTTTGTTTTTTGTTTTTGTTTTTTTGAGACAGTGTTTTGCTCTTGTTGCCCAGGCTGGAGTGCGATGGCATGATCTCGCCTCACTGCAACCTCTGCCTCCCAGGTTCAAGTGATTCTTCTTCCTCAGCCTCCCAAGTAGCTGGGACTACAGGCATGTACCACCACACCTAGCTAATTTTTGTATTTTTAGTAGAGATGGGGTTTCACCATGTTGGCCAGGATGGTCTCAATCTCTTGACCTCGTGATTCGCCCACCTCAGTCTCCCACAGTACTGGGATTACAGGTGTGAGCCACCACGCCCGTCCGACACTTTGCATATAGTAGTAGAGAAAACAGACAAGGATCTCTGCCCTAATAGAGTTTGTATTCTTCCAGGGAAAGGCACAAATAAATTTAATAAATAAATTAACTGTATAGTATGCTAGAAAGTGGCCAGCGCTTTGTTGGGGGAAGAAGTAGAACCAAGTAAAAGTAGTGGCAAGTATGTAAACAGGGGATAGGTAAAATTTTGAATTGCATAGTTAGGAAAGACCTCTGAAAAGCGAAGCTTGAAGATGATGAAGAAATTAACATTCTGGTGTCCAGAGAACTCCCTGTGGGAAGACCATTTCAAGCAGAAGGAACAGACAATGCAAAGACCCTAAAACAGGAGTGATCCAGAATATTCATGTAACATTGAGAAGCCAGTATGGCTGGAGCCCAGTGAGAAATGGAGAGGGTAGGAGATAAGTTCAGAGGAATAATAACCGGATCATGTAGATGGGTCCCACAGGCCATGATAAAGATATTGACTTCTACTGTGAGTGAAATGGAGTGTCATGAGTTTTAAGCAGGGAAGCACAATGACTGAATTTTTTCCACTATAATAAAATTGTTCTGGCTTCTTTCCTGAGAAGAGACTGTGGAAGTGGAAATACAGTGAAGAAACAGCTGCAGGAATCCAAATTAGAGAAAAGAAGACTGAGCAGAGTATTAGGGAAGTAGTGAGGATAGTGGGATTCTAAATTCATATTGAGGAAAGACTCAATAAAAGTAGCTGATGGATGAATGTGAGATGAGACAGTCCAGGAGGCGTCCAAGGCTCCTGACTTGAGCAACTTAGAGAATGGAGTTACCTTTGATGCCTCTTTTTCAAGAGGTTCTTTAGCCCTCAAACATAAGATACAACTAGGGAATATTCTCTCTTACCTGAACCTTTCTTTTGGGGAACTGGGATAAGGTCAAATAGAAAGGAGGAGTGGGGTGTACAGTTCCTCTGCTCCGAGTAGAGTTTGTTTCTTTATCACTGATTAAAGGCTCTCTGAACTTGCAGTCTTCCAGAAATGGTCATCCTCTGCCAACAATAATGAAATGGTAGATTTTCTGCTTCAGAAGTCCCTGGCCCTTGTTTCAGAAACACTCACACTTTAGGGTTGGATGATACCACCTCCAAGCTTGGTGGCTTTTGCAATCTAACCAGACAATGCTCTGAAATGTAAAGTCAGCCAACTGTACTGTCTCCTCACCCCTGGCAAGGGCTTAGTGACTATTCCAAATGGTTTGAAGTTCTTCTTCTTTTTTTTCCCCCTCATATCATGCCCATGAAGCCCAGGGAACAGAAGCCTATTCCTGTTATCACAGCAGCCTGAGCCTGTATGAAAGCTTTCCTAGCAATGAGTTTCAGAGGCACTTGTGAACTACCTACCTCCTTCTAATCATAGCCTCAGTGGCTGTGATTTAGGTAAGGAGTGCTTTAGGTAAATCAAGTCATAGGAAGTGGCCCAATATGCAAAGAAGAGCTGCTCTGCTTGAAGCACAGGTCCCGTCTCCTTGGCCTCCCACCTCTCACCATCCTTCCCCACTCACTAGAGGTTTACTGAAATGTCCTCTGCACTGAGGCAAAGTTAGGGTTCTGTGGGACAGAGTTTGAAAAGCAATGCACTGTGGCTTTCTGTAGGAACAACAGCACACACAGGTAGCCACAGTTCATTCCCCTTCCATTGTGTCAGGCTTGAGAAACTTAACAGGCAGCCTACAGTTTGCCATATTTCTGGGTAACTGTTAAGTGTACCCACGCTCTCCATCACAGCACTACCAGCATCGTCTGCCAGAGCAGATGGACAGATTCCAGCGAAAAGTCATGTCAACTATCTCATAACATCCTTATTGTATGTCCTTCCAAAGTGTGCCTCTCAGAAGGGCATGTTTCAGCCAAAGTTTAAAGGTTTAATTTTTTAAGACCACAAAAGAGAACTCCAGGAAACCCTGTATTTTCTGGCCTATGGGAGGCTCATCGAATTTCCTCACCATCTTCTCCACTATAAAAATGTATTTGTCTGATGGTATGCCAAGGTTTGTAACTGTAGCAATGATACTTGGTGGTCAAGGAGTCTAGCCAGGGATGACAGAGTTGTCTCTTTGGCTTCTCAGTGCTCAAAACCGTGTGGATTCAAGATCAGCTTCTCAGAACGGGACTCAAGATCAACTTCTCAGAACCTCCTTTCGTGGCACCTTCTTTAAAGACTAGTTGACCCCACCAAACCTAGAAAAAAGCTTTAATTTGAATCGTCTTCACTTCCGAGCTGCTGCATGTAATTGATGACAGCCAAGAGCCCTCTTTCCACTTCTGGGCTGTTCTGTGCCAACTGAGCCCTAAAGCAGATTTGCCCATGCTCAGAGGCTCACTGAGACTCTCACAGAAACTGTTTCTTCAGCTTCTGACTCTTAACTTCTCTTGCTACAGGGACTCAAAATTGATCCAACTCTAACTTCTCTTGCTATAAGGGCTCAAAATTGATCTAAATTATCTACTTCTTTACTATCTTACGATTTTCTTATGTCCCTTACCTTGTACCTTTACAGAAATGTCCTTTCTCTCTTGCCTGAAAAATGGGGGGAAAGGTCCTCATGAATGTCATTTCATGAAAATAGACCTGAGGGAAGATCGACTCGGCTGCCAGGAACCCAGAACAATCTGTGCTTAGGCTCAAGGTTTCAGTGACCCTTGGCTAAGCCTAACACAGGTTGGTCTGGGGTCCTGGCAGCCAAGGATGCATACAGATGAGGAAACTGACCCCCATCTCATCACCAAGAGGCTTGCCCAAGGTCACAAAAGTCACACATCGGTGACAAAGCTGACATTAGAACGTATGTACCTTAATTCTCCATCTAAAGGGCATAAACTCTCTAAGAAAAGGTGACAGATATTCTTTAAAGGTCAAAATATCTTATTGTTTAAAAGAATTAAGTATAATCCATGACAAATGATGTATTTATCGAAGGAAAAAAATACTTGTTCTAGAGAGATTCTTTTTTCAGCCTGCTGGTGACTTTCATCCTTTATTATGAATTAACTCAAAGACATGTCCCTATACTTAAAATGCGTTAGCCATAAAAGTAGGAGAGGAGTAGGCTGAGTGACAGAATCTCTCCTAAAGCCTAAGCTGCACAGGGGAAGGGATGGATGGACTGTGTGCATCTGTAGAGTGAAAATGAAAACAGCACATTTACAAGGCTTATGTAACAGCTTCTCAGAGGTTAAAAACTGCTCCCGGTGGCATTTTCTGAACTCATATAGTCAGCTCAGCTACTGCGGCTGTGGTTTTCACTTATGAGGGTCCTCAGAAAGGACTCAGTTATTATTGCTTGTACTTCAGAGCTAAATTATCCTGCAGTGCACCCAAGTCAGCAAAGCTGTTTTTTAACCAAATTGCAAACAATCACTTCCCACAGCAATTTTTCTGTGAGTTTCCCTGTCTGCATAGACAATGGGTTCCAGCTTCAACCCTTATGCATAAATATGGCAGTTACTGTTACAACAGACCAGCTCTCTGGCTGGAAGTCAGGAAGGCACTAATACTGAGGATATTGTGGTGTCCAGATTCAGGAGAAAAAAAGTGACAGCTTGAAATTACAGCAGAATAAAAGTTGTGGAGAATCTGAATGGGTACAAGTCTTTTAGTGGAGGGCATCTTACAGGTCTCTCTATTTCCATTTATTTCTTAAAGAAGGCCTGGATGAGGAGGAGGCTGGAAGTGAAGGGAAAGTGGCATAAGACAAGGACAGGAAAAAGTAGACCCTGGATCTTTTCTTTTGTTTTGTTTTGTGTGGTCTTAGTCCATGGAAGAATAAAATCCTGGACTCTGAGAATGACAAAAATTATTTACCTTCATATTACGTGACCACTTACCTAGTGAGACACATTTTATGCAAAGCCAATATTAGACTTCCCTTTAAAACAATAATGAAAACAATAATAATAATGCAGTGCCACACTGTGATTTATTGTCAGATGCTCCATTCACTCTAATCCTTTACCCTTTCTCTGTTCAAAAGCACCAACCACCTTTTTTTTTTTTTATCTCTAAGAAAGGAAAGTTTCCTCATTATCTGAAATGTAAATAATAGACTTAGATAAGCACAGAACCTGAAAGGCATGTGCTGCACCCAACATCTGCATCAGGTTATATCTGCTTCTACTCACCACTGTATCCTATACACAGAGTAGGTGCTCAAGACAATTTTGTTGCAAGGATCAATGAACCACACCTTTCTGTATGTACTGCCTTCTTGAACTTGGTTCGTCAATGCCTGACCTTTTTCCAACTCACCAAGGCCATTTTGGCAATAGAGATTTGAGTGAGTGCTGGAGCAGGACAAGCTTAGTCAAGAAGTCTACACCATTGTGGTAAAAAATGGTTAGGGAGTTCCTTTCTGGGAAATTTTAGGTTGTCAAACTGATATATCAATGAGGCAAGTAAATTCGCTGACAAGGAAAACATCTCATAATTAGCAGGATTCAAATCTGCATAGGGAGACACCAGTGAATTTCTAGCTTGTTGCCTTAACCACTCAGCCACAACTCATGGAGGCCATTTTAGGTCCCACATTGTCCCTCAAAGTGCAGCGAACACAATGGCTGACTCAGTATCACATTAATATTCTAAAGGAACTTCAGCTCCAGCCATTATGCTGTCTATGTCAGAAAGTCTCCGCTGCTCAGACCACATCAAAGTGACCTTTCCCTCTGATCATGTAAACCACTCAATTGTGACTTATATGGCCTCATTTTATTATATAGATTTTCCGACATGTTTGCCAATTATATTATAAATATCTTGCAAGAATGGACAGCATTTTTACATCTCTCTATGTCCTACTCAATACGCAAACTGTAGCAGGAAGACAGTAACTATTTGTAGACATCAATCAATGAAAACGCATCTTATTTCAGTATTCCTGTTAGGTTTTAAATGCTGAATGGAACTTTGAGTTCTAAGCAGCAGTACTTGATAGAGCCCTAAAAGAAAAAAAAAAATTGAAAATTGTTTTGCTCATCCTAACAGTTGCGGGATCTAGTTAAAATGGTATTTGTGAAAAATATCACTAGTCAATATATATCAACATAAACCAGGGCCTACGACAAATCCGGTTACAGGAAAGAAAAATTAACAAATATCAAAAATGTGGTCCTCAAAATGAATTTGATTTCTACCCAACTACTTGATCCATCAGGTATTCGGCACTATGGGTTTGTTGTTGTTGTTGTTGTTGTTTTTTTTACTGTCTATGCTTTATTTTATGTACATATTACCTAGAGGATGCATTTATGTCTCTTTCATCCAAAGCTTCCAAAAGGTGGCACCCATCATCATTGTCATCGACATCAACAATAACAACAACAACTGTGCCAAATTATTTATTGTTCCTGGTGTGGGGCTGGGACATGCAAAAAGAAAAAGAGGCAACCCCGATTCCTGATCCCTTGAGAAGCTACACAGACAGCCATGCTGGTCGGAAAGCTCTTTACGAGGATCGACAATTAGCCAAATGTGAACCAAAACCTATCTTGTGACTGAAACATAGGGCACAAAGTTATGGAGTGGTTGGTGAAAAAAGTACTTACAGGAAATATGGGCACTAATTCCAACTTTGCCCCTAACCACTTGAGGGATATTATGCAAGACATTTAGAAGCCCTAGCCTCAGATTCTTAACTTTAAAAATATGAGAATTTGGACTACATAATCTCTATGTTTCCTCCACGCTCAAATTTAAACAGAGGCCAGTTCTTTGCCAGGTGTCACTCCTTGGGCTGCTGTTAACAGAAAAATGTAGTGATAAGAGTCCACACAGTAGATGCAGACACATCTGGATTCGAATTCTGGCTCCATCACTCACTAACTTGGGCAAATCATTAATCTCAAGAAGCCTCAGTCTGCTAATATGTAAATAAGTCCAATGATTTTTTTAGGGATATTATGAAGATTTTAAAAAATAGCCAAGTTACCTGCACATACTTGGCACTCAGTAAATATGAAAATTGTTGTGACGATTTTTCCCTCTCAGGTTGGACACATAGACTCTCAGGATCCTTTAACAATAAACCTAAAAAGTCTGTTAGACTCAGAGGAGATTTGAAAGATTCTCAGATTCCTGGGTGTCTGATCCCTCATTCAGAGGATCAAGAATTTACCTGATGGCAGCTCAGGGCCAAATGTGGGGAAAATCTGTCACTACATTAAGCCCTCCCCAAATTTCCCCTGAGATATTTAACAACAAGATCCAGAAATGACTTGCCTTATACCAGTTTTTCACGTGCCATGAATGAAGGAACACCAGAAAGTCCCAGCTTCCTAGAATATCTTCCCAATAGTCTCCACAGTGTGTGAAATTTCACTATTAGAGATTTGCTTCTTAGATAAAGGCACAAAAAACTCTTTCCAGACGTCCTTTTTTAAAATACAGTTTCTTTGAAAACCAAACACCGCATGTCCTCACTTATAAGTGGGAGCTGAACAATGAGAACATATGGACACAGGGAGGGGAACAACACACACTGAGGCCTGTCAGGGGGTAAGGTTGGGGGAGACGGAGCATTAGGAAAATAGCTAATGGATAGCTAATGCAACAAATCACCATGGCACACATTTACCTGTATAACAAACCTGCATATCTTGTACATGTACCCCAGAACTTAAAAATTAAAAATTAAATAAAATACAGTTTCTTTGGAGAATGATAAGTGAGCAGGCTATCGGCAATTAAGCATACAGGGGTCATTACAGGATAGGAAGATTCAGGGAGAAAGAACAAGGGGAGACGTAATGGTAAAGTTTTCTAACTTCATAGTTCTGATGATTGCTGTGTCTGGATGCAGGTGCTGTGTGTAGAAGGAGGTATCTCATTGGAGATATTCATGGGAGGTGATTGGTGCCAAAGGACCCCTTCATACACAACTTCCTCGACTTTCCACCTGACGGGTTCCCAGTGTCCAGGCCACGTTGTCTGTGAGCATCTGTATCCCTAAATATTGTACAAGTGTCTACCTGGCTTTCTTCATGGAACTCACACAGCTTTCTGTATATCTGGTCTGGGCTCTGTGCCATCGTCTGCCAGGCCTTTCCAAAAAAACGTGAGAGAGGCCAAGGAGGATGGTAGGGACAGGAGGCTGACGGCCTGACAGAGAGGGCTAAATACTCATCGGAGGGTTCTGAATGCCACAGCTAATTAGAAAAGGCCAAAAGTTCCTCCACTAAAAGAGCATAGTTTATAACTCTAATAATTTATACATGGGCTCACTTTCTCTGAATAATTAGAGATTATTATCCAGCTAATTACAGTACATGGTATTAAAAGATCTGAAGTTTATTACCCCAATCTAGGAAATTACTTTGGCACGTGTTTTGAAAAGAAAAATGCTGGAAAAGCAGTTTAGGTCTTGCCAGGGTAATATACTGCAGTGGTTCCACGCTTCCTTCCCAGCATGAGATAGTTTATATTGTCATATAACCTACAGATGTCCTAAAATGTGAATTTCAACATCTCAGCCCAAAAATGACTTTTCTCCCTAAATAGGGTTGCCAAATTTAGCAAGTAAAATCATAAGGTGTTTTTTATTTGCTCAGTTAAATTTGAATTTTAGATATATATTAATTAATTTTAGTGTAAGTATATCCCAAATTTTACAAGATATACTTCCACTAAAAAAATTATTCATTGTGTTTCTGAAATTCAAATTTAATTCAGAGTCCTGCATTTTATCTAACAGTCCTATCCCTGAGGGAGACCTGAAATACCAAATAATGCTGAGGAGAGACAAAAGTGTAGGCTCAATGAACAGCATCTCAATGTCAAAAACTGAGGGATCAAACTTCATACAAAAATATTAATCATCAACAGGACAATGTTCAACATTGAGAGAAAAATGTCCATGGAAATTTTCAAATATGAGCCTTTACTTCCAATTCAAAATGGCTAAGGGTAAACTATACCATTACTATGTGGATATGATCTTTGCAGGGTCTTGACTGTTTCCACCAAGAATCTTTTCATATTCGACAAAGAGGGAAAGGGAAAAAACGTATGAACTGCACTCTCTTGACATGGGAGCTCACATCCAAGTCCCACAGCTACCCCACCTCACCTACTGATTCTTTTTAGGATAACATCCCTATTTATTTATATAAATTATTTCCAGCCCTCCCACTATTTTAGTGAGAACAGAATTTGACCGGCTGATGTTAAGACAGACATAGGGAGGAGTTAAGAGATAGAGAGGGGTACATGAAGTATTTTCTAATAAATAAAGATGAAAGTAGCTACCTTATTTTTTTACTACAAAATTACTTTTAAAATTACTGGGACTAATACACTTGAAAAGAAATATAGTCCAATAAAGGACAAAACTGTATGGTATTGACCAAAAGTACACTAAAATTTCAAAGAACAACATTAGTGTGAGCTGTATGTAATCCAGGTAGTTTGAAGATCCCTTCATTCAGAAAATATCCATCAAGTACTGTATTAGTCAATTCTCACACTACTATAAAGAACTTCCTGAGGCTGGGTAATCTGTAAGGAAAAGAGGTTTAATTGTGCTCAAGGTTCTGTGGGCTGTACAGACTTATGCTTCTGGGGATGCCTCGGGAAACTTACAATCATGGTGGGAGGTGAAGGGGAAGCCAGCCCATATTCACGTGGCTGGCAGGAAAGAGAGAAGGGGGACATACTACCCACTTTCAAACAACCAGATCTCTTGAGAACTCTATCATGAGAACAGCAAAGTGGAAATCCAACCCCATGATTCAGTCAGCTCCCACCAGGCTCCTCCTCTGATATAGTTTGGCTGTATCCCTACCCAAATCTCAACTTGAATTGTATCTCCTACAATTCCCACATGTTACGGGAGGGACCCAGGGGGAGGTAACTGAATCATGGGGACCGGTCTTTCCCATGCTATTCTAATTATAGTGTGTAAGTCTCATGAGATATTAGAGGTTTATCAGGGGTTTCCACTTTTGCTTCTTCCTCATTTTCTCTTGCTGCTGCCATGTGAGAAGTGTTTTTTACCTCCTGGCATGATTCTGAGGTCTCTCCACCCATGTAGAACTGTAAGTCCATTTAAACCTCTTTTTCATCCCAGTCTTGGGTATGTCTCTATCAGCAGCATGAAAATGGACTAATATAGCAAATTGGTACCAGTAGAGTGGGGTGCTGCTGAAAAGATACCCAAAAATGTGGAAGTGACTTTGGAACTGGGTAACAGGCAGAGGTTGGAATAGTTTGGAGGGCTCAGAAGAAGACAGGAAAATGTGAGAAAGTTTGGTACTTCTAGAGACTTGTTGAATGGCTTTCAACAAAATGCTAATAGTGATATGAACAATGAAATCCAGGTTGAGGTGGTCTCAGATGGAGATGAGGAACTTGTTGGGAACTGGAGCAAAGGTGACTCTTGTTATGTTTAGCCAAGAGACTGGTGGCATTTTGCCCCTGTCCTGGAGATTTGTGGAATTTGAACTTGAGAGAGATGATTTGGGGTCTCTGGTAGAAGAAATTTCTAGGCAGCAAAGCATTCAAGAGATGACTTGGGTGCTGCTAAAGGCTTTCAGTTTTATAAGGGAAGCAGAGCATAAAAGTTTGGAAAATTTGCAGCCTGACTATGCAATAGAAAAGAAAAACCCATTTTCTAGGGAGAAATTCAAGCCAGCTGCAGAAATTTGCACAAGTAGAAAGGAGCCTAATATTAATCCCCAGGAACTTGGGGAAAATGTCTCCAGGCCATGTCAGAGACCTTCACAGCAGCCCCTCCCATCACAGGCCTGAAGGCCCAGGAGGAAAAAGTGGGTTCGTGGGCCAGGCCCAGGGTTCCTGTGCTGGGTGCAGCTGCTCCAGCCTTGTGTCCCACCTGTGTCCCAGCTGCTCCAGCCTTGGCTGAAAGGGACCAACATATAGCTCAGGCTGTGGCTTCAGAGGGTGGAAGCTACAAGCCTTGGCAGCTTCCTTATGGTGTTGAGCCTGCAGGTGCACAGAAGTCAAGAATTGAGGTTTGGGAACCTCTGCCTAGATTTCAGAAGGTGTATAGAAATGCCTGGATGTCCAAGCAATAGTTGCTGCAGGGGTGGGCCCTCACAGAGAACCTCTGCTAGGGCAACGCAGAAGAGAAATGTGGGGTCAGAGCAGCCACACAGAGTCCCTACTGGAGCACTGCCTAGTGGAGCTGTGAGAAGAGGGCTACCATCCTCCAGACCCCAGAGTGGTAGATCCACCAACAGCTTGCACCATGGGCCTGGAAAAGCCACAGACATGCAACACCAGCCTTTGAAAGTAGCCAGGAGGGATGCTGTACCCTGCAAAGCCACAGGGGCAGAGTTGTCCAAGACCCACCTCTTGCATCAGTGTGACCTAGATATGAGACCTGGAGTCAAAGGAGATCATTTTGGAGCTTTAAAAATTGGCTGCCCCACTGAATTCTGGACTTGCATGGGCCCTGTAACTCCTTTGTTTTGGCCAATTTCTCCCATCTGTATGTGGAACTCCTGTATTTACCCAATACCTTTACCCCCATTTTATGTAGGAAGTAACTAGCTTGCTTTTAATTTTACAGGCTCATAGGCAGAACGGACTTGCCTTGTCTCAGGTGAGACTTTGGACTGTGGACTTTTGGGTTAATGCTAACATGAGTTAAGACTTTGGGGGACTGTTGTGAAGGCATGATTGGTTTTGAAATGTGAGGACATGAGATTTGGAGGGGCCAGGGGCAGAATGATATGGTTTAGCTGTGTTCCTACCCAAATCTCAACTTCAGTTGTATCTCCCAGAATTCCCACATGTTGTGAGAGGGACCTAGATAATTAAATCATGGGGGCCAGTCTTTCCCATGCTATTCTCATGATAGTGAATAAGTCTCAGGAGATCTGATGGGTTTATCAGGGGTTTCTGCTTTTGCTTTTTCCTTTTTCTTGCAGCTGCCATGTAAGAAGTACCTTTTGCCTCCTACCATGATTCTGAGGCCTCCCCAGCCATGTGGAACTGTAAGTCCAGTTAAACCTCTTTAGCATCCCATCTTGGGTATGTCTTCATTAGCAGCATGAAAATGGACTAATACATCCTCCAACACTGGGAATTACAAACCAACGTAAGATTTGGGTGAGGACACAGAGCCAAACCATACCAAGAGCCTACTGTTATACTAGGTAGTGTGCCCAGCTTTAGGGTTACAGCAGTAAACAAGACAGGTAAGATCCTACTCTTGAGAGGCTTAGATTCAAGGGATGAGGTGGGGAGGCTGGGGAAGATAGATAATGTAGAAAATAAATAATAAAAGGACAAATAAGATTTTTTAAGGCAGTATCTCGCAGCTTTGACATTATCAGGGTTATGGGGACACTCAGGATATAGACAAGACTGATTCATACTATAGCGGTTTCTCAGCAATATCTCTACGTTCAAGGTCCACAATGTGGGTATCCCACATTCTCTTAGTCACCTCTACCACAGTTTTGCAGAATTCATTCAGTTTAGAGATCGACTCACCTAACGATCCTGTTTTCTTCCCAACCTGAGTGTTGTGTCAGTGCAGATGTGGAATACAGTCCCTTTCCATCTCTTTCTATCGCTCTTGCTCTCTCTCTCTGCCTCTACCCCAACTCTGCCCTTTCTCCCCCACCTCCGATTGCCCCCCACCACCACACACACACAAACACAGCCTTTGTGTGTATGGCAGAGTTAACTAAAGGTTTGTGGGAGGGATATAAAGAGAGTTTATTTCACCACAACACAAACACCTAACACTGAAATTAGACATCTTTGCTCTGAACCATCCTAGGGCACTCTCACATGGTGCCTCCTTTTAGGCCTCCCCATTCCAACAATGTTTTCTTCACAGCTAATGAAAAGCTTTTCATGTCGTCTGTTGTTTTATCCCCCACTAAACCATCATCACTTCAATGTCTCACTTTTTGTCGAAACATTTTATCAAGGTATTTCCCTAAACAGACAATTTCCTCCTTAAGAGAAAGTCTGATGCCAGCTGTTAAGATAATAATTTGTTTCAAGTAGCTACATGTAATAGTAAGAAATCTATATTTTCTCTAATTTTTCTCAGTTGTTGGGTATATGAATTGTTACACCATAAATTAACTTTGTGAATACTGAAAATCTGAATGAAACCAAGATACTTTCTTCTTGCAGTCAGTTTTCAAGATCCATTTTCTATCCCACAGACTATCTGCCTGTGCACAATAGGCCTCCAATAAATGTTTGATGAATTTAATTTAATGTAATACAACCTACATGAGCACCATGGTGAGTGCAGAACAGACATATGACAATGAGCCAGCACTAAAAAAAGGCAGCTAGTTTATTAACAAAAATTTGCCACCAGCCATACTTAGCAGACTAGTTTTCATGCTGTTTCTTGATCTTATCATTAAAACATACTCATGAGTTCCCTTTTGAAGCAAGCTCAGGTTAAGATATGTCTCTATTCTCTGAAATTTCACATTTAAAGATATATCACACAGATTGGCTCAAAGGAAATAGGTAATAGAGGCGATCAAGCCAGCATTTGCTAGGTTCATGCATTACCCATGTCTTCTCAATGTATAAAAATGACTGTATCTCCATACATGTATATGTTGTATAATGATCAAATCATGGTAATTACCATATCCATCACAATAAACATTTATTGTTCTTTGTTGTGAAAACACTCAAAATCCTTTCTTCCAGCTATCTGAACTATACAATGCATTATTGTTAGCTGTAGTCACTCTACCATGAAATAGAATACTCAAACTTATTCCTCTTATCTAACTACAGCTTTCATTATACCTATTACCCAATCTTCTCCCCATTCTTCCTAGTCTCTGGTCACCAGAAACATTGTACCTCATAAATATGTACAATTATTATACATAATATAAAAAAATTACTTTATCTCCACATCCTAATTGCCCTAGAACTTTCTGATTTTATGATTCTTCCTTGCTTTCATCCTATCAGTTTAGCCTTTGTAATAATTTATTTAAAAATTGCTCCCCATCCAGAAAATTACATTATAGTCTATATTGACACCAGGAAATACTCCTACTAGAACTTTTAACTCCAGCCAAGCTGCACATAGTTCAATCTCTAAGTTATTAATTATTGTGAACTCACTGGACTTTGTATGAGCCATCTTCCATCCCCAGAGATGTCACTCCACTCTCTCTGCTTCCAAACCTCTATATATACTTCCATCCTAGCACTATGACATTATACTCTAACTCTTATTGTTATCTTCTCTCATTGCATTATGAGCTTTCTGGGGGCAGATGCAATATCATATTCATCTTTTTAGTTCTGCTGCCTAATACAATCCTTGAAAGAAGTCTTTTTGCTTCTCAACAAACATTTATGAATTAAACCTCTCCTTCCCACCCTAGGACAAGGAACTTTTGGAAGAGATGGGAAAACCATGATTGCATTGGGAAGAAAATAAAATAAAACTTTACATCTCTGTTTAATGTCCATTGCATGCAAGATGAATTAAGTACTGTAATCTGTAAACTTGCCCTAATCTAATATCCAAACAGAATTCCTGATATTTTGCTTAATACATGAATAGTCCAGTTTATCAGAGCAAAATAACATAACTTTTAGAATTTATCTGGGCAAAATGAGTGATTCAATGCTAAGTGTTTGCTTAGTCTGTTCTTGGTCCTCCTGAGTTCTAAGAAGTTCTCTCTAATGAATGAATGGAGCTGGAGACAGGAAAAGCAATAAAACTGACAGGGATCTATATTTGATCTGCCTGTGCATCCTCTTTAAGAAAATATGCTTAAGTGCTGGCAAAGCTGAAAGTCGAAAGAGGAACTGTTAATGAAAGACAACCACCCTCTTCTAGAACACAAAACATTTTAGAAGAAAAGGAGGACTTAGACCAGAGCTGTCAGGTAGACAGAGAAATGTAGATAATTCCGCATTGTATAAGCACATGAATACCATCTCAAGCCATTTTTTAGGGGAGGAGAGAAAGTCTTAAGAATCTGGAACAAATCACTGGCAAGGAGCAGGTACTAATTTATCAGTTGCTCTTGAAGATAGTCAACAGATGAATTTCTTTGAAGATATACCCATATTCAAAAAATAGTTGAAGATGAGTACAAATTATTCAAATCATCAAAGGACCATTATGAACCCAATCACTCTACTTCCAACATTTCTACATTCCCGCCTCTTGTTTGCCCATCCAAATACTACCCACTAGGCCAGTTCCAGTTTAAGTTTTACCTCTACCATCCAGACTCCCTCAAAATTAATCTAATGTGACACAAAGATTATTAGTTTTAGATTCAGACAAGCCTGAGTTATTGTCTCAGCTCCCCCATTTCACTTTAAAGTTGGGCTTCCTGATTCTGTGCACACCCAAGTATTATGCAGTACCTTTTATCTAATTCAGTGAGTGAGTGAACTTGATGTTCTCAGAATACTCCTCCACCTGCAAATAAGACTGCCAAGTTTGCATCTTGGCACAACCTACTTCTCTGAGCATTAGTTTCCTGACCTGTTAAATGAGAATCACTATTATCTACTTCAGCATTTTTTTGCTTATGTTTAAATGAGATAGCTCATGATAAACACCTGTCATTTGTAACGGCTCAGGAAAAACTTACTGATTTAAAATGATTTTTTATTATTTGAAATCTTTGTTCTTCCCAGAAAGGAAGGGGCTGCAAAGCTTTCCATCTTGGTGATTCTGTTCCTTCCCAGATACTTAAATCTCTTCCATTATTATTATTATTATTATTATTATTATTATTATTACTATTACTTTAAGTTCTAGGGTACATGTGCACAACATGCAGATTTGTTACATAGGTATACATGTGCCATGTTGGTGTGCTGCACCCATTAACTTGTCATTTACATTAGGTATATCTCCTAATGCTATCCCTCCCCCTCCCCCAACCCCATGACAGGCCCCGGTGTGTGGTATTCCCCACCTCGTGTCTAAGTGTTCTCATTGTTCAATTCCCACCTATGACTGAGAACATGAGGTGTTTGGTTTCCTGTCCTTGTGACAGTTTGCTGAGAATGATGGTTTCTAGCTTCATCCATTGCCCTATAAAGGACATGAACTCATCCTTTTTATGGTTGCATAGTATTCCATGGTGTATATGTGCCACATTTTCTTAATCCAGTCTATTATTGATACACATTTGGGTTGGTTCCAAGTCTTTGCTATTGTGAAAAGGGCCACAGTAAACATACACGTGCATGTGTATTTTTAGCAGCATAATTTATAATCCTTTGGGTATATACCCAGTAATGGGATGGCTGGGTCAAATGGTATTTCTAGTTCTAGATTCTTGAGGAATCACCACACTGTCTTTCACAATGGTTGAACTAGTTTACACAAACAGTATAAAATATTTAATAGTCAAAATATTACACAGCAACCCCTTATCTGTCTCAGAGATTCCTAAATCTCTTAAAGATTTAGTAGTCAAAATATTATATAACAACTCCTCAGTTTAGAGATTGACTCACCTAATGATCTCCCTGTCTCAGAGATTCCCCCAATCTCCAAGTAGTGTAGTAGGAAAATCAACATAAACCAACTGTGACCTGTGCCTAGGAGTTTATCAATTCCTCCATAGAAGACTAAGAAAGTATTTAGATTGCTGAAGGTGTTGAACTATTCTTTCTTGAGTGGATGCCCAATAGCTGGAGGAGCCTACCCTCTGCCTTGACAAAAGAGTGAGACCTCAGGTATAAAAGACATGCTTCATGAATAATAGCTGAAGTTCAAACACCCTTTAGACCTTTATGAAGGTTTCCTTCAGGTCATCCACCTGCTGGTACTGACTTCAGCCTTGTTCTCACTTCAACAGCAAAGGGCAATTTGGTAAGTACAACGTTCAGAGTTGCCCCCAGAGAACAAAACAAGCTTAATTATAACAGCCTAATTTTTACCTCCTTATTTTGAAATAGTTTTAGACTTACAGAAGAGTTCCAAAAAGAGGAGAGAATTCCAATATACCCTTCACCCAATGATTAAAATGAAGAAAGTAACACCAATAAATACTATTAACTCAATTGTAGACTTTATTCAGATTCCATCAGCATTTCACTAATGTCCTTTTTGCATTCCAGGATCCAACTCAAGATCCACTTTGCATTTAGTTGTTATGTCTCCTTAGCCTCTTCCACTCTGTGACTGTTCTTCAGTCTCTCATGACCTTGACACTCTTGAAGAGTACCAGTTCTGGTCAGGTGTTTTTTAGAATATCCCTCAATTTTGTCTGATGGCTTCTGATAATCAGATTGTGGTTATCTGCCTTTAGAAGGAACACCATACAGAGGATGGGCATCCCTGATGCAGTGCATGATACCAAGATGAGTTGTTACTGCTGATATTCACTTTGATCGCTTTGTTAAAGTGGAATGTGCCTAGAAATTCCACTTTGGTAGAAAATTTATTGACAACTAATATTTTTCCTTTGCTCTGAATAAATATTATGCAATCATCTTATTTCTCTACTGATTTTAGCATATACCGCTGGACCCTGATTGCAGCAATTATTAGAACTATAGTGTGCTAATAGTGATTTTCTATGTCCTTCATTCTTTCTTCATCTATTAACTGAAATTCTTTGGTAAGGAAGAATTGTCTCTATTTTTTACTCAATCATCAGTGACCCTATCTTTTTTTTTTTTTTTTTTTTTTTTTTTTTTTTTTGGAGACGGAGTCTATCTCTGTCACCCAGGCTGGAGTGCAGTGGCATAATCTCGGCTCACGGCAACCTCCACGTCCCAGGTTCAAGCAGTGCTTCTGCCTCAGCCTCCCGAGCAGCTGGAATTACAGGCGCCTGCCACCACACCAAGCTGTTTTTTATTTTTAGTAGAGATGTGGTTTCACTGTGTTGGCCAGGCTGGTCTTGAACTCCTGACTTCATGATCCACCCACCTCGGACTCCCAAAGTGCTGAGATTACAAGTGTAAGCCACTGCACCCAACCATATTTATCTTATTCTTGAACTGTAATCCAATACTGTTGTTTTCTAGGGGATACTGAACCTTCTTAGATTAGTGGTGCTTCACCTACAGGAATTACTGTATTCAGGAAACCATGTACCCTTTCCAAATCTCATTGTTCCTTCTAGTGTAATCACATAGCACTTTGTATCTCTTTCTATTATAAAATATCTCAAATTGTATTAAGGTAATTCATTTACATTTCTATCTTTCCATCTAGATTTTACAAGGTCGGGAACTTTCACGTGTACTTTCATTCAAAAGATGTTCCTTGGGCATTTGCTCTTCAGTGGAGATACATGATGAGTGGATGAGTTAGACAGACCCAATGTCAGCTCTCAACTTCCTGATACAATGCCCGAAACAGTAAACACATAGTATACTCTTTGTGTAAATGTTGGAAGAACTACCAGTAGAAGTGACTACAGTGGAAATCACCTACAACTTCTTTGTCCACCCATATTTTGGCAAAAAGGAAATCACTCCAGTGTATGGCTCAAGTCCTTATTAACCATATACAGAAAATCCATGGAAAACTATTATCTTCATCTTGTTTTCTATTACCACCTCTTAGATACTAAATCCACAGAACTATTTGTTTAGCAAATAAGTGCTAAATATATGGAGACTCATGCCAGCAGTGAGTCCCTAGAGACAGCATTATTTTCTGAGCCCTCCTTAATGTTTCCCTGAGGTATCCTGACTTTGATTATTCAGGAAAATCAGAAAACGTCCTGGGGAATAGCAATAATGGACTGTATCTGTTCATGTTTCTGTATAATCACTGTGAGGGGTCCATATAAACAAAGCTCAGTGTTTGCATGTTTCAAACAGGACAGATCCAAAATGAAGTACATAATGGGAAATACTAACTTTCCTTCAGAAGTCCAACAAAAATTTTCTATCTCAGAAGAGAAATTTGCTGCAGAAGTTACACAAGAAACAAATAATCAAACGACTTCATGAATTTCAAGTTACAGCGGATCACACCATGGCTTAGAGCAAAGATACTTTTTATGAAGGGCAGTATGTAAACTTTAAATGCAGCAGACTTTCAAACCCCTACCACTTTAGTACTGGTCACAAGAAATACAAATAAATCTGACTTCTAATGTCTCCATGAAATACTTCCAGGGTGTCTGTACTTTAAGATCAGTTTTAAATTACACGTAGCATACCTACAACTACTGGCAGAGAATCATCTGCCAGTGTCTGAAATAAAATCCTAATTACACTTCAGTTCTCAAGGCTAGCTGATGTTTTTAAGGAAAAGGCCACACCATCTTTGTGTAGTGATTCCTTTCCTCTGAGGAAATAACTTGTATGAACTCCATGAAGTTTCTTTGTCAGTGATACAGATTTGCTTAAGGTGGGAACTTCACTTACACAAATAAGTTATTACACAGCACAGAATAGAAGGTATTTTGAAGTGTGGAATTAAGATCAAATGTATTAAAAATCTACTTACGTGCTTTGTACAAATGCATAATCTTAGGCCCCACCTCATATCTAAATGAGTATGTATTTTTAAAAAAGGTGATTCCTTTGCATACCAATATTAGAGAACCACTGAATTTTAAACAAAACTCTAATGACTTTCATCTTTACCTGAAAATGGGGGCCAGACACAGTGGCTTATACCTGCAATCCCAGGACACTGGGAGGCTAAGGTGGGAAAGTTACTTGAGGCCGGGAGTTTGAGACCAGCCTGGGCAACATAGCAAGACCCCCATCTCTAATGAAATTAAAAAATTAGCCAGGCATGGTGGCACACACCTGTAGTCTTAGTTACTCAGGAGGCTAAAGCGGGAGGATCACTTGAACCCAGGAGTTCAAGGCTGCAATAAGCAATGCTCACACCACTATAATCCAGCCTAGGCAACATAGTGAGACCCTGTGTCTAAAAAAATTAAAAATCTAATAAATAAGTATTTTTAAAAATGTAAGTATATGGGTATAAAGACAAGAACATGATGCTGACAAATCATTCAAAACACTAGAGAAATTATTACTCATTTACATAATGTAGTAACAGTTGCTTCTGGCCAGGAAAGAAGGAATAACTGGAAGGAAGGAGTAACTGGTATTAGATTTATCCTCCAGCCATAAACAATTGTAAAACTGGACAAAATACATAAGACAACTGTCCTCATTCATTAGACAATGGGAAGTACAGGATCAAGTCCTTGAGAGAAGCAAAACTCTGGTTAAACCCATATTCATCTTGGATTTCTGCCTGGAAGCACTTTCCAGAATAAAAAAAAAAAAAATTGTGAGATAGGCACCAAGTAGAGAGTAGCTGTCTCACTGAATTGCAGAAGCAGACATCAGAGTTCATTCTTGCTAAGGTGACCAGATTTTGTGAGCCAAGATATTGGAATTGTAAAAGCTTTGTAAAATAGGGGCCTCTAAACACTGTGTAGAGGTTTTCCTCAGGTCCTTGGCTAAAAGATAGGCTGTGCATGTGTAGAATGAAATTCACACTGCTTAGCAGAGAGAGGCTTTTGAGAGAGTGAATTCTGAATGGAGATACCAAAGGTTGAAAAATGCTTGGATACATGGGCTGAGTCAGAATAGAGAGACTTCTCTGAGTATCTAGAGCATCATTTGGGAGCCCAGAAGGACTATTCCTTAGGAGTAAAGACCACACCCTAGAATAAGCGTTATGCACTAAGACTAACGACAACACAGAAATGAACTCGCCCTAACAAAGCCTAAAACCAAGCCTGACGGAATCAAGGAGTTCCTCCAGTAATTGCCCACCAGAACAAAACTCAACATACTTTAAAAGAAGACGGCATAATCCAGACTCCTTTCAATATATTATCCACAATGCACAGCATACGATGAAAAATACTAGACATGTAAAGTGACCCATAATTAAGAGACTAAAAGTTAAAAAAAAAAAGGGACCAAAGATAACCAAGATGTTAGAATTAGCAGAGAAGAAGTGTAAAATGGCTATTAGAAATGTGTACAAGGATTTAAAGAAAAAGATAAGTATAATGAGCTAACAGGTAACCTAAACAAAGAAACCAAAGTTATTTTTTAAAAAGAACCAAATAAAAATTCTCAAATCAAAAATTTATTATTTGAAATGAAAATTTCACCAAATAGCTTAAAGCAGATTACACTATGCAGAATAAAGAGTAAATAAACTCAAAAGTAAATCAATAGAAATTGATTCCATTGAAAGAATAGAACAAACAGAGAGGAAACAAAAACTTTTTTCTAATTGCCAGAGCTTCAGTTACATTTGGAAAAATAGAAAGTGGTCTAACATACATGTAATCGGAATCTGTGAAGGAGAGGAGAAAAAAATGAGGTAGAAAAGCTATTTGAACAAATTATAGTTGAAAATGTCACAAATGGCCGGGCGTGGTGGCTCAAGCCTGTAATCCCAGCACTTTGGGAGGCCGAGACGGGCGGATCACGAGGTCAGGAGATCGAGACCATCCTGGCTAACCCGGTGAAACCCCGTCTCTACTAAAAAAAAAAAAAAAAAAATACAAAAACTAGCCGGGCGAGGTGGCGGGCGCCTGTAGTCCCAGCTACTCGGGAGGCTGAGGCAGGAGAATGGCGTAAACCCGGGAGGCGGAGCTTGCAGTGAGCTGAGATCCGGCCACTGCACTCCAGCCTGGGCGACAGAGCCAGACTGTCTCAAAAAAAAAAAAAAAAAAAAGAGTCACAAATCTGGTAACAGAAATCAATCTACAGATCCAAAGCATATGGCAAAATTCAAACAAAATAAACATGAAAAAAAACCCTACCTGGATACATCATAGCCAAGTTGTCAAAACCCAAAAATAAAAAGAAAATATTCAAAGCAGTCAGAACACTGGCACATTCTGTATAGAGGAACAATGATAAGAAGAAGTTACCTTTCATCAAATACAATGGAGGGAAAAGAAAATGGAATGACTTCTTTAAAGTATTGAAAAGTGTTCATTAAGAGTTTTCGATCTGGCAAAATAGTCTTCTAAAAAGAGGGTTAATAAATACATTTTCAGATAAACAAGAGCTGAAATAATTTGTTGCCAATTCATCTACACTACAGGAAATGCTAAAGTCAAATTAGAGACTTCAAACTAAACTACTTTCTCTTCAAACTAAAGAGAATACAAATGACTCAGATCTACAGAACAGTGCCAGAAATGGCAAATACATGGGTAAATAAAAAACTACATCTTTTTCTCTTAAGGTTTTATAAAGCAAAAATAACATTGTACTATGCAGAATTTTTAACATATGTAGAAATAAAATCTATGACAACAATAAGACAGTATAGAAAGAAATAGAATATATCATTGTAAGGTTCCTGCATTTTTATATAATTGTGGTAAAATATACATAAGATTAACCATGTTAACTATTTTTAAGTGTACAGTTCTATGGCATTAAGTATCTTTATGTTGTTGTGCAGTCATTACCATCATTTATTTCTAGTACTTTTCATCTTTCCAAACTGAAACTCTGTACCCAGTAAATGCTACCTCATTTCCCCTTTCCTATAACCCCTCAAAACTATTATGCTTCTTTCTGTTTCTATGATACTTTGTATAACTGAAATCATGCAGTATCTGTCTTTTTGTGACAGACTTATTTCACCTAGTATAATGTCCTCAATGTTCATCTATGTTGTAGCATGCATTTGAATGTCCTTCCTTTCTAAGGCTGAATAATATCCCACTGTGTGTGTGTGTATATATATATACACACACACACATATCTCACATTCTGTTTTTCCATTCATCTGTCAGTGGACACTTGAGTTGCTTTCACCTTTTGGCTATTGTGAATAATGCTGCTACTAACACAGGTGTACAAGTATCTCTTCAAGTTCTTGCTTTCCTTTCTTTTGGATATATACCCAAAAGTGAAGAGGAATACTCCTTAATGATAAAAGGTGCAATGATGTACTTAACAAGAGGGCTTCAAAATACATAAAGCAAACACTTAACAGGACCAAACAGAAAAACAAACAAATCCACAATCACAGTTGGAAATTTACTGACAGAATAAGTGAGAAAAAATTCAATAAAGATATAACATATTTGAACAAAATTATTAACCAACTTGACCAAATTAATATCTAACCCAACAAGTGTAAAGTAAATATTCTTTCAAGTGTACATAGGCTGTTCACCAAGATAGGCTTTATTTCATACTATTAAAGAAGTCTCAGCAGATTTCAAAAGATTAAAATCTTATAAAATATATTCTCTGAGCCCAACAGAATTAGAAACCAGTAAAAATGATAACAAAAATATCAAATATATGAAAATTAAGCAACATACTTCTAAATAAACCTTAATTTGAAGAAGTCACAAGGCAAATTTTAAAATACTGTAAACTGAATTAATATAACAATATAGTCTAACAAAATGTGTGAGGTACATTTAGAGTAATCTTTACAGGGAGCAATATGTAGGTTGAAATTCTTGTTTTAAAAAAAAGAAATTTTAAAATTAATTACCTAAGATCTTACCGTAAGAAGAAGAAAAAAATCAAATATAAAGTAAGTAGAAGAAATAATAAAGAACAGAAATTAGTAAAATAGAAGATAGGCAAATTGTAGAGAAAAGCAGCAAAGCTAAAAATGTCTTCTTAAAAAGATTAATAAAATTGAAAAGCTCCAGCAAAAATAATCAAGAAAAAATGAGAGAAAGCACCAATTTTCAATTAGAGAAAGAAAGAGAAGCTAATACTCTAGACACTATAAAATTAGGATCAAACTATGGTCCATGGGTCAAATCTAGTCTCCACCTGTTTTTGTACATCCTGCAAGCCAAGAATGTTTTTTACATCTTTTAATAACTGAGAAAAATATCAAAAGAAAAACAATATTGTATGAAATATGAAAATTATATGAAATTTAAATTTTAGGATCCACAAGTAAAGTTTCATTGGAACATAGCCATGCTCATTCATTTACATATTATCTGTGGCAGCTTTCACATGACAACACAGGAGGTGAATAATTGTAACAGAGACTGTGTGGCTCATAAAGCTTAAAAGATGTACTATCTGGCCCTTTACAGAAAAAGGTTTGCCAAGCCCTACTATAAACATTACAAGAATAATGCTTTAATGTTTAAGGATATTTCCTTATCCTTTAGTGATACTACTAAAAACTTAATGCCGATAAATTTAACAATTTAGGTGAAATAAACACATCTTTGGAAAGACACAACAACTACCAAAACTAAAATGAACAAAAAACATGAATACCTATCAGCTATTGAATTTATAATTTAAAACTTTCTCTCCAAAAAAACATTTTCAGGCCCAACCTGTTTCATATACTGTATTTAATTCCAGATGGATTGCAGACCTAAATGTGAAGCGTAAAATAAACAATAAAAATAGCATCAATGATAGTTTGGGGTTGAAAACGGGTTTTTAACCAGGGTATTTTAAAAGTATATGTCATAAGGGATGACATTGATAAACTGGACTTTATTCAAATTAAAAACTTCTGCTCATCAGAAGACGCCATTAAGAGAGTGACAAGGCAAGCCCCAGATGAGAGAAGATATTTGCAACACGTATCACTGGCAAAGTGTTCTTATCGCAAATGCAAACAGAACTCCTACAAATCAATAAGGAATTTTTTTTAATGAGCAAAAGAATTGGTCACTTTAAAAAAGAGCAAAAGTCAATAAACACATGAAAATTGCTCACTATCATTACTATCATTATTTATCAGGGAAACACAAATTAAAACCACAGGGATAAACATCTGTTGTTTGCAGTTTAACATCTATCCTTTGTCCTTCTGGGAGTACCACATTTCTTTTATAAAACCACCTTTTTTCCAGCTCAGCTGTGTAGCTTGGGTGGGATCCAACTCAACCTCAACACTAGGGATGGAATTTGATTGACCCAAGCTGATTAACATATCCATTTCCCAGGCTAAAACGTTTGGTATGAAATGAAACTCAGTCAGAACCAGTGAAACAAGAAAATATGTTGCTGCAGCTTCAGGTAAAGTAAAACCTCTTCTCTCTGCAACTAGAAATATCAGAAGAGACTTTTTCATTTTTCCTCTATATGACAGAAAATAACAATCTGCCATCTAGAACTATTACAATCAAAAGAGAAGACCCTAGAGCTTCAAGAGGAACAGAGAACAGAGCACAGCAGAGCAGATGGGGAAAGTAGGTGGGATGGGAGATAAAATAAAACTTTTCCTTGGTGCCACTATTAAGTGCATCAGGCCGGGCGCGGTGGCTCATGCCAGTAATTGCAACATTTTGGAAGTCCGAGGCAGGCACATCACTTGAGGTCAGGAGCTCAAGACCAGCCTGGCCAATGTGGTCTCTACTAAAATACAAAAGTTAGCCGGGCATGGTGGCGGGCACCTGAAGTCCCAGCTACTCGGGAGGCTGAGGCAGTAGAGTTGTTTGAGCCCAGGAGGCAGAGGTTGTAGTGAGCTGAGATCATGCTACTGTACTCCCACCTAGGTGACAGAGCGAGACTCTGTCTCAAAAAAAAAAAAAAAAAAAAAAAAAGAAGGTGGATCAAATCTCACCTGCAGGCAATGCAAATCAAAACCACAATGCAATACCACCTCACTCCTGCAAGAATGGCCATAATCAAAAAATTATAAAACAATGGATGTTGGCACCAATGAGGTGATCAGGGAACTGCTGGTGGGAATACAAACTAGTACAGCCACTATGAAAAACAGTGTGGAGATTCCCTGAAGAACTAAAAGTAGCACTATCATTTGTTCCAGCAATCCCACTACTGGGTATCTACCCAAAGGAAGAGAAGTCATCATGTGAAAAAGATACTTGCACATTTATGTTTATAGCAGCACAGTTTGCAATTGCAAAGTCATGGAACCAACCCAAATGCCCATCAACCAATGAGTGGATAAAGAAACTGTGGTATATATACACAATGGAACACTACTCAACCATAAAAAGGAATGAATTAACAGCATATGCAGTGATCTGGATGAGATTGGAGACTATTATTCTAAGTAACTCAGGAATAGAAAACAAAACACTGTATGTTCTCACTGATATGTGGGAGCTAAGTGATGAGGACGCAAAGCCACAAGAATGATACAATGGACTTTGAGGTCTTCGGGGGAGGGTGGGAGAGGGGCAAGGGATAAAAGATTACAAATAGGGTACAGTGTATACTGTTCGAGTGATGGATGCACCAAAATATCACAAAGCATCACTAAAGAACTTACTTGTGTAACCAAATACCATCTGTACACCAATAACCTATGAAAAAATAAGAAGAGAGGGGAGAAGAGGGAAGGGGAGAGGAGAGGAGGGGAGGGGAGATCTCACCTGGAGCTACTCCTACCCCTGATCTTTTCAGATATGTCAGCCAATAAATTTCCCATATTACATAAGCCATTTTGATTTGAATTTCCATGACTGTGATGTACAGTCCTAATTTGTGATATTGTTCGCAGGTTTTAGTGCATCTTAATGTACCAGAGAACATACTAGGTGCACTGCATTTATGATATCTAAACTTCAAAATACTAAGATACGTATTACGACCTACATCATACAGATGAGTAAACCAAGACACAGAGATGCAGAGTGGTCAGAAATTGACATTCAAAACACGCAGCTGGGTCTTACTCCATAAAGCCTTTAGTTCAAGAAAGCCTTTGCCAACGAATCAGTAGAAAAGACATCAGCATTTGAGTTGCCTAAGCATGGACTTGGGGAGGTTAACAGTCGTATCATTTCTTTCGACATGATATCTAGGAAACACTTAATGGCATTTTATTATAATTTCAAGGTCAACAGCAAAGAATGAAGAGTTTATCTTTAAAAAAAAAAAAAAAGAAAAGTACTTGGTAGAATATTTTTTTCCTTCCTTTTAAACTTTATAAGATAAAAACAGCCCAAGGGAAGAAGCAGACTAGAATTGTTGTTCTGCTTTCATGGCTCAAGGAGAGGCATGATCTACCCCACAATCCACTTAATATAAAAGGCGCAGATAGCAGAGACATAAATCACAGGCTTCTCCTGGTTGCCCTAATAACTGCAGGACGGGAGGACGAGAACCCTGCGGCCCCAGCAGGACCCAGCACTTCCATGTCACTTGTTTACTTTTATCTGCAAGTCCCTCACAAGCCTTCTGTTAATACTGCCTTTTAATGGCCCTAAGTCACTTCTCAACTGGAGATGTTCTACAGTGGCCTAGGAAAAACTATTTTAATGCTCCTTTTGTTAGGAGGGGTCAGGGAAAAAGAAAAGATGAGCTTTTCCTTAAAGATTCTGACAACAGCAAGTGAAACAGGCTCTGGCGGGTTAATTAAAATAGGAAGCTAAACAATATGACGTCTTTCACCACAGAGTTTTCCCAAGTAGCAGATTGGCACCACCGAGATCTTTTTAAATATTAATAACTTTTATTTCCCAATTATAAAAATAGTGATTTTTATTTAAAAATTTGAAAATACAAACAAGCAATAAAAAGTAAAAAGTGTAAACCCTTATAATATCTCTAATCAAAAATTCAGTAGTTTTCTCTAGATATTTATATATAATATATAGATTATATTATATAAATAATATAGATTGTATTTACATGTAAATATCTAGAGATTCTAGATATTTATATATCTATATAGATTATATAATCAATATTGTATTATAGATTATATATATAATATAGATTAATCTACATGTATACACATTTTCTTGCTTTTTCAACAAAAAAGAATTACACAGTTTTACAAGCTCTTTGCATTGCTTAGCACCTCTCAATAGTCTTTTACATGATATTAATATAAATGTAGGTTGTCCATTACATATATTTTATGATGATAAAACTCAACCAATCCTGTTTTGTTGGACATTCATAGTATTTCCAAATTTTAAACATTTTATTTCTATCCTTGTCAGATTATTCCCATTGGATAAATGCCTAGAAATAAAATTTCTGGGTCAAAAAATATACATTTTTAAGACTTTGATATGTATTACTATTTACTCTCCTGAAAACTTGTACAAATTCACATTTATAAACTCAATCTTGAAGTCTTATCCAGTAGTTCACCTAGCCATTTACTGCTCTAAACAACCCTTCTCCATCAGGGGTCCTCTGTAGCTTGCCTTAATTCTTTTATATATATATATATATATATATATATACACACACACACACACACACACTTTATGTTCTAGGGTACACGTGCACAACGTGCAGGTTTGTTATGTATGAATAGTATGCAACCATAAAAAAAGATGAGTTCATGTCCTTTTTAGGGACATGGATGCAGCTGGAAACCATCATTCTCAGCAAACTATTGCCTTAATTCTTAATAGAAGCGATGAAGGTGAGGGTGGATGTTTTATAAACCATTTCTTTTTTGATGAACTTGACTATCAGAACCCACATACACCAGGGAATGTCTCTATATTCTATGCTCCTCTCAGAAAGGGGAAACCCATGTTTATTCAACACCTTTAAGTACAAAATATGGCTAGAACACAATAGATCCCCAACAAATATTTATGAATGAATGAATGCAGAACAGCTGGGATTTAACCCAGATCTATCCTACTCTAAGGCCATTATTGTAGGCATGTCATGGGATTCCTGCCTGACTGAGTTCCTATTCTAGAAATGGCCTGTCATACACAGCGGGAGCACCACATCTAACTGGGCCAACCAAATTATTTCCTGGGAATTTGAATTGGAGACATCTCAGTCCTCAGAGCTGGACCACATCAATTTCAGGAAGCTACAGAGGTCCACCAAGTCCTGCTGCTGAGATCCCCAAAGCTGCCCAATTTCACTGGCTTTTTGGCTTTCTTCAGTCTCATAAAATAGCCTGGCATCTTCTTTTTTTTTTTTTTTTTTTTGACTTAAACTAGCCTGCATCTGTTTTTATTGCTTGTAACCAATGAACTTGAAGTATTATCCGTAGACTTTTATCTTAGTTCATGTAACTGCAGGTGACAGCAAGGCCTTATGAAAAGAAAATTAACTCCTCTCACAAAACATCCGGAGCCTCTGTTATGCAGACCTACCTCAGAAATAGGGACCAGTTGCTTGCGGCAGACTGCTGATAGCAAGGTTCCAGATGTCTTGTTACCAGAAATTCCATGAAAACGTGGGCATAAATTTCAGACATCTCAGAGGACTGTGCCTTCATTGTTCTTTCTCCATATGTTACAGAAAAACAGTCTGTGTAGCTCTGGATGTGTGGAAAGCTGCAACAGTGGCTAAATGAATTTTCCTATCATAGAACCTGGAGAAAGTTAAACTATTTCTTTGAAACACTGTAGGTAGAACTCACACCTTCTGGAAACTAATTATGAGAACTATAAGTCCTTGAATAAACCTGCCAAAAGTGAAAAGCCTTGGGCTATTACTCCTTTTAAATGTTTTATGATTTTTTTTTTAATGGCTGCAGGTTTATAGAGAATGTAGTTGAAACCATTGGAAACTGAAGAGAAGAATCATTTAGACTTTAAAAAAAAAAAAAGCTATCTCAGTGATCAAATCCATCTAATATAGGTTCTTTCTTCAAAACATTTTTTGGATATGTCCTTTTTCTCTTTTCCGTTAGCATTTCCCAAGTCCAGCCTATATCGCTTGCTCCCCAAATTAAGGTTTCGGTTTCTACTCCCTAGAGTCTTCCATTTCCACGTCCATCATTCACAATTGTGCCAGGCCAATCTTTCAAAAATACTGATTTTTCAGGCCTCTTTCTTGTTCAGAAATCTACTAGTGAGAGCCTGGTGTATGGTGGGAAATGCCTAGGCTTTGGAGCCAAGAACAAGAGTTTAAATCCTGCTCTGCCAATTATCAGCTATTTGAATCTACATAAATAATTTAACATCTCTGAACCTCAGTATATTCATCTGTAAATTGAGGATCATAAATACCTTGAAGGTTATTATAAATAAATGGTGTATTTTTTGCAAAGTGCCTGGCTTTCAGAAAATACTCAATAAATGTTGTACCACTTTACCCTCTCTATTAAGCTTAAAGTCTTACAAAATTATTCCGCACCTCCGCTTCCTGGCCCAGCAAGGCTACCCATAAGCTGGTTCCACCCTCCATGTCCAACCACGTACTCTTCTGAATGAATTCTGTGCATGAATTTACACCTAGGCTTCATTCCCACTTTGCCCCCATTGCCACCTCTCTCCCTTTGTTTATGTCCTACATGTACTCCCCCAGTCCACATTGGACTTGCTCCTTTCCATGCCATAAATCCTATAAAATCCAGTCTCTCCTTCTCCAGGATCCTTGGTCACAAAAATTTCACCATTTTCTAAATTACGCAGTAGGTACAAATTTCCCAGGACACAAACTCAGCTGTCTAGAAATGTAGTTTCCTTTTTTTTAATTGAATGTGATTTCTAGCTCAAGCCCCCATTTCAAGTAGAGATAGCAATTTAATCTTAGTCACATTCAATTTTTCTTGTTCAGATCAAAGCTTTCTCTGTCAGTTCTGAATTTTTAGTTTCCTCTTCTTCCAATGATTTCATCTAAATCCAAGGGAAGCTTAGAGAATATTTAGGTTTGGGTATGACTTTGGCACTGTCCATTCTCCCTGCTGACACCTCCTGAGATGGGCATCCTCCTGATATGGTTTGGATATTTGTCCCCTCTAAATGTCATGTTGAAATGTCATTCCCAGTGTTGGAGTGGGACCTGGTAGGAGGTGATTGGATCATGAGGACAGACCGCTAATGAATGGCCTAGCACCACCCCTTGGGTGATAAGTGAGTTCTTGCTCAGTTAGTTTGCGTGAGATCAGGTTGTTTAAAAGAGTCTGGGACCTCCCCCTCTCCTCTCTCTTTCTTGCTCCCACTCTCGCCATGTGACATGCCTGCTCTTGCTTCACCTTCTGCCATGAGCAAAAGCTCCCTGAGGCCCTTACCAGAGGCTGAGCAGATCTAAGCATCATATATCCTGTACAGTCTACAGAACTGTGAGCCAATTAAACATCTTTTCTTTATAAATGACCCAGTCTCAGGTACTTCTTGATAGCAATGCAAAAATGGACTGCCACATCCCCACTGACCACTCATCAGCAACTTTCCTCATCTACATCTGCCATCTGCTTTGAGGCTCTGGTCCATGTAGTCTCTGGTTCTAAAGACTAATCTTCTTTTGTATCTTGTCTTTAAGCCTGGTCAGGAATGCTGGAAAACACGTCTCTAGGGTGGTAGAAAACTGAATGACGCTATTTCAGGCCTCTTTGTCTAGACACCCCACACAGTCATCTCTTCACTAATGTCTTCTAACTCTGCTAAGATTGATGATTTCCTAAGACTCCAAACAGAGAAGCAACATCCAGCTCCCTTCTGTTCTCAGATTCTCCAATCTACCTGGTGACTCTTGTCCTCAATCAGGCGGGGCTCAGTTCAGGGTATATTACTTCCTGTCAGATACCCACACCAGTTTCTAACTCTATTGTGTTCTCATCAATTCTCTTGTCTTCTATCAGGAAGAATGTGTATCTTCTCATTTGGAAAAGCTGGCTCTGACAGAGTCTTAGTCTTCCAATTCCAATTTCTAAGTCTGAGTACTTCGGGGTTTTGACTTTTGAGATTGAAAAAAAATTTTGGTTTTATCTACTCAGTCTACCTCAAGTTTAAAAATTCTGCTATGGACACAAAAGTTGAATATTGCCATATCTCTTCCCTAAAGCTGTAAGCCCAGACTGCCCTAGCTGCCACCTAAAAAAAATGGACACGTTCCAGTACAGAGAGAAATATCAGAAACAAAAACTCATGCACACAAAATAAATGAAAGACTTAAGTGAATAAAAAAGAAGGATTAGGAACAAAAAGAATATTGGCTTGTATCAAATATCACCCCTCCCACATTTGTCTGGAGCCCTCTCCTCCCCATTTCACTTATTTCCTTCTTTACCTGGCTAATTTCTATAAACCTCTTAGTTCTCTGTTTGGAGATCACTTACTTTGAAATATTTTCCTCCTGCTCTAGCCATCTCCATTTCAATCCCAAAATTAGGTAAAGTTCTCATCCTATGTGTTCACTGGCAGAATTTTAAGATGACCCTCAATGACCCTCTCCCATGTATATTTCTCTCCCCTATGAATATGATGGGATAACACCATTATGATTATATTATGTGGCAAAAGGGATATTGTCAATGTAATTACAGTTACTAATCAGTTGATTTTGAGTTAACAGAAGATAAATTATATATGTGGGCCTGGCCTAAACACATGAGCCTTTTAAAAGCAGAGTTTTCTCTACCTGGATGCAGAAGAGAAAGTAAAAAACTTGAAGCATGAAGGAGGTTTGATGGGCTATTCCTGGATTGAGGATGCATGGAGACACATGAAAAAGACCTTATACAGGCCTCCAGAAGATGAAAGAAAATTATACCCAACACCCAACAAGAAAATATATACTTCAATTCTACCACAGCCTCAAGAAAATAAATTCTGCCCCCAACCAGTGAGCTTTGGAAGAGAACCTCAAGCCCCAGATGAGATACAATCTGGCTGACATGTTGATTTCAGCCCCGTGAGACCACAAGCAGAAAACATAGAGATGCCATGCCCAGACTTCAGACCTATAGAAACTAAAAGATAATAAATTTGTATTGTCTTAAGCCACTAAATGTGTGGTAATTTGTCATAATTTGTCACACAGTAATATAAAGTTAATACTCTCATAGCACCTTATGGTTAACCCTGTTACCAGACTGTATCATGATTGCCTTTCACTTTCTATCTTCCCCAAAAAGACTGAGAGCCTTGGAGAGTAGGCTGTACCTGGTTCACATTTACATTAAAGTAATATTATTTGAGTTAAATTAATTGTGGATTAAATGAGCAATTATTATAAAAACAGAAGAATGCATAGCACACGTTTTAAGTGTGATTATTGTTGCTGCTTAACAGTACCTAAAACAGTGGGTAAGACACAGTATAAGCACAACAAATGTTGGTCAAATAACTGGATGACCACATTCACCTCAAATGAACTCCCAAAGCATTTACAGTCAATACCATAGAACTTCTTTGGTACAGACTGGATTCAGAAAGCAGAAAATAATCAGATGAAAATGGGTTGCTATTCCATGCAAAGGGATAAAAATGAAATAAAGGTGACTTAACAGTCCTGAGCAACAGACAGTCAACAGATCAATTTGGCTAGAAAAGTAGGCTCCTACAAAGGATAAACGTAAGATTGAGTTGGGAAGGTGTTTGGTCATATCATGGAAGACACTGAAAGCCATTGAAGACTAGATAATTTCACTTACAAATTATTTCATTTAGAAAATGGGGAGCCAATGATAGCTTACAAAGGATATTGGCATTGTAAACATAATGTTTTAGGGAAATTATTATATAATAATCTTTAGGATAGATTGGGGAAGGCATATTTCGAAGGAAGAGAACCAGTTAAGAAGCCTTCACAGTGGTAAGATATTAGAGCCTACATTTTTATGAGGATCAGGGACATAAAGAATACCAAAGGAGGACTAATTGAAAAAAGCAGTATTACAGAACTGCTGCCCCATCTACCAAGCAAGTAATGGACAAAAATATAAATTAAAGTCAACAGAATGTTCTCCTCCAAAAGCCATTTTATGAAAAGGCCTTAAAAGAAAAGCCATTTTTTCAGCTTTTACATTTTTGAAGTAAATTGTAATAAAAATGAATCTGCATATAATTGGACTGTCCCAGAAGCCACATCCTTTCAATAACAATGCAGGGAGGGGAGCTTGCTAAGTTGATGGTTGATGATGCTTCCTACATGAGGGCAAGATGTTGTGAACTAATTCCACTGTCTGCACACTTGGGGTAGTATTACCTCTAGAGAAAAATCTACATAGGCCTCAGCTAGCTTATCCCAGAAATATTAGTTCCTCAAATCAAGGTAAGGATTCTGGGAACAGAGCAATCCTTTCTTGCCTGGGTAGACAAGAATGTATATGGACATACATTGGCACTCTGTTCCATATTCCATTTGGAACCTGAAACAAAAACATCCCCTGACATGTACTCTGCATCCCGACTCCATCCATCCCTTGAGCCCTTAAGCAACATCAATGGGTGCTTCATTTGGAAAGCTGAGGTCAGCTTTGTGTCCTTTTCATCCTTGACTACTGCCCCAAATTGCCAACCATCCAATCATTTATGCCTTCCTACTGTTTCATTCTCATACTGCTCTGTGTTATCTTCATTCTAATTGTAACCATAATATTCCAATCTTCTTCTGGTCTCCCTCCTCCTAATAATCTCTCCTGTATTCCACAATATTCTCAGTCTCTTCATAGACTATTCCCTCTCCATTATTCCTCAGCTGAAGGCTATTTTGTCCACAGAAGCACAGCTGCTTCAATAGTCTAGTACACCTCAGCTGTCTACCATGCCACTCTCTGAACTTTTTCCTCTATTGCACTCCTGAACATCAACATTTCTTATTTTTCCTGCAGCTGACCTTTGACTTTACTAAGACATCCAGGCCATTTAACCCTCACTTTCTCCCAAATTCTCAGCTTCACATCCTTCCCTAGCCAGCTTAGACATCATTATCCAACATTTAAACCACTCTTTGGCTAATACTTGCTATAATCTGACCTCTTTATTCTCTCACTGTACCCACCCACTAAATCTCTTATCCTGGAACAATCCAGTGTTAGACTTTTGTGTTGGAAAGCAGAGGGATCATTCCAACCGTAGGAGGTTGCTTAGGGCTACTGGGCAATACTTTTTTCTTCTACAGTTAGTTCTCACTTTCCGTTCCCAAAACGGCTATGCTAGAATGTATAGTTACATATTTTTACTGGGCTATTTCTCAATTATCTTTTGAATCTATTATGAGTAGAAACTGATTTTGGGCTCTATATCTCAGAGCCTCCCATAGCCTAGTTCATGGTTACCCCCTAAAATATTTTGCCTAAATGAATTAAAAACTTTTTAAGGCTTTTTTTAATTCTGAGACTTAGTAACTATGAGGCATTGTCTTTAGGCACTTCCTTTGCCCAGACTTGGAATTCTTTCCTCTAAACCTAATTCTACATTCAGAAAAGGTCCTGCTTGGCAGCAGTAAAGCCACTACAAATGCTCAGAAATTTCAGAGACACTCCTGCCAGTTGGAGTTTCTGTGCACATGATGGTCGAGAGGATCAAATGAGACATGCATGAGAATAGAAGTATATGCCTTGTAACAAGTGTGTTGGTTTTCATCCTCATAAATGTGCCCACAAATTCCAAGAATGTCAGAATCAAACTGGAGGTGATTCTTTTCTTATTTGCTTCTGTCTGATAAAAGCATTCCGGTGTTAACTACTAAAGCTGAGAGTGTATATTAAATTGTCTGTTGAGAAATAAGCTATACAAAGCTTAAATTTTTTTTTAGAGAGAAAATGTAAAATCTAACAACTTACTATTTACAATTCCGTTCGCTGAAAGATAGGGTAGTATTGTGAAACAAACAAACAAACAAAACTCAACTGAACAGTCAAAAGATGGGTTTGAGTCCTAATTGGGACTATGGACAATCAACTTAATCTCCCCGTATTTGAATTCCCCACTTTCAAGGGCGATATTCAAATACTGACTAGTATGGCAGACGTACTGATCAGTTGGAACCAATACTGGCTATAATGATCATACTGACCAATACTGGCTATAATGCTGGAGCAGATCCTGGCAACTCCCTGCTATGCCAGACATTAACTGGTTGGTTGTTAAATCCTGGGGAGATCCCTGGGGGTCAAAAAGAAGGGACCAGAGAAGAGGAAAGGTAATGCTTGAGGGGTTCCAGGCAGTGGCTATTTACCAAAGGTTCTAAAGTATTTTAATGTTTTAATAAAACATATGAGATAGAGCTGGGGTCAGAGCAAAATGGTAGCATAGAAAGCTCCACTAGTCGTCCTCCCCACAAGGATATCAATTTAACAACTATCTACACATAAAAATAAAAGCACCTCCATAAGAACCAAAAATCAGGTGAGCACTCACAGTACCTTGTTTTAACTTCATATCACTGAAAGAGACACTAAAGAGGTAGGAAAAACAGTCTTGAATCACCAACACCACCCCTTCCCATACACCCACAGCAGCAATGTGGTTCAGAGTATTCCTGTGTCCTGGGGAAGGGAGAGAACAGAAATTGTGAGGCACTGAACTCAGTGCAGCCTTGTTATAGCAGAAAACAAAACCATACCAAACTCAGCTGATGCGCACCCACAGAGGAAGCATTTAAACCAGACCTAGCCAGAGGAAAATTGCCAGTTCCAGCAATTTGAACTTAACTTCCTGCAAGCCTCACAGCTTAAGGCTAAAGTGCTGTGGGCTTCCAAATAAACTCGAAAGGTAGTCTAGGCCACAAAGACTCCAAATTCTAAACGAGTGCTACTGGTAAACTGGGCTCAGAGCCAGTGGACTGTGGGGGGATGCAACTTACTGAGATACCTGCCAGAGTGGCTAAAGGGATGCTGGCATCACCCCTCCTCTAACCCCAGGGTACACAGCTTATGGCCCCAAAAGAGGCCTCTTCCCTCTGCTTGAGGAGAGGGAAGAATGGGAAGGACTTTGTCTTGCATCTTGGATACCAACTGAGCCATGGCAGGATAGTGCCCCAGTCAGAGTGTTGAGGCCCCTTTTCCAAGCTCCTAGCCCCCAGACATTTCTAGACACACACTGGGCCTGAAGGGAGCCCACTGCCTTGAAGAAAAGGACCCAGTCCTGGCAAGATTCATTACCTGGTAACAGAAAAGTCCTTGAGCCCTTGAATAACCAGCAGTGATACCCAGGTAATATGTTGAGGGTCTTGGTTGAAACTCTGAGACTTGCTGGCTTCAGGTATCAGCTGGGCCACAGGGAGGTAGAGTCTTTATTAGTTTTTAAGAGTTTTATTTTTCTTTTTTGCTTGTTCTTTATTGATAAAAAAGTGTTAAGTTGTTATCAGCTTAAAATAATGGGTTACAAGATACTATTCACAAGTCTCATGGTATCCTCAAACCAAAAAGCAGAAAATGTATACACAAAAAATAGAAAGCAAGAAACTAAATCACATTATCAGAGAAAAACACCTTCGAAGGAAGGAAGGAAGGAAAAAAGGGAGAGAAGGAAGGAGGGAGGGAGGAAAGGAGGAAGGGAGGAAGGGAAGGAAGGAAGGGAAGGAGGGAAGGGAAGGAGGGAAGGAAGGCAGGGAGGGAGGGAAAGAGAAAAAGAGAAAGAAAACGAGGAAGACAGAGAAAGAGAGAGAGAGAAAGGAAGGAAAGGAGGGAGGAAGGAAGGGAGGGAGGAAGGAAGGGAGGGAGGGAGGGAGTGAGGGAGGGAGGGAGGAAGGAAGGAAGGAAGGAAAGAAGACTAACAAAATGGCAGGAGTAAGTCCTTACTTATCAATAACAACATTGAATGTAAGTGAACTAAACTCTTCAATCAAAAAGCAGAGTGGTTAAATCCATAAAAAACAAACAAGATCCAATGACCTGTTGCCTACAAGAAATACATTTAATTTATAATGACACAAATAAACCGAAAATAAAGGGATAGAAAAAGATATTCCATGCCAATAGAAACCACAAAAGAGTAGCAGTAACTATACTTTTATCAGACAAAATAGATTTCAAGACAAAAACTATGAGAAGAGACAAAGATGGTCACTATATAATGACAAAGAAGTCAATTTAGCAAAAGAATATAACAATTGTAAATACATATGCACTCAACACTGGAGCACCCAGACATATAAAGCAAACATTATTAGAGCTAAAGAGAGATAAACACCAATACAATAATAGCCAGAGACTTCAATACCCCATTTTCAGAACTGGACAGATCTCCTAGACAGGAAATCAACAAAGGAATATCATACTTAATTTTCTCTATTGATCAAATGAATCTCATAAATATTTACAGAACTTTCATCCTCACATTCTTCTCTTCACCACATGGATAATTCTCAAGGATAGACCATATGTTAGGTTACAAAACAAGTCTTAAAACATTCAAAGAATTGAAATGATATCAAGCATTTTCTCTGACCACAATGGGATAAAACTGAAATCAATAACAAGAGGAATTTTGAAAACTATATGAATACATGGAAATTAAACAATATGCTCTTGAATGACCAGTGGGTCAATGAAAAAATTACGAAGAAAATTGAAAAAATTCTCGAAACAAATGATAATGGAAATACAACATATCAAAACCTATGGGATACAGAAAAAGCGTTACTAAAGAGTAAGTTTATACCTGTAAGTGTCTACATCAAAAAAGAAGAAAAACTTCAAATAAACAACTTCATGATGCATCTTAAAGGACTAGAAAAGAAAGAGCAAACCAAACTCAAAATTATTGGAAGAAAGGAAATAATAAAGGTCTCAGCAGAAATAAATGAAATTGAAATGATGAAAAAATACAAAAGATCAATGAAACCAAAAGGGTTTTTTTGAAAAATTAAACAAAATTGACCAACATTTAGTGAGACTAAGAAAAAAGAGAATATCCAAGGAAATAAGACCAGAGATGAAAGAGGACACATTACAACTGATACCACAGAAATTCAAAGGCTGATTAGTAGTTACCATGAGCAACTATTTGCCAACAAATTGGAAAATCTAGAAGAGATAGACAAATTCCTAGACACATACAACCTACCAGGACTGACCTAGGAAGAAATCCAAAACCTGAACAGAACAATAACAGGTAATGTGATTAAGGCCATAATAAAAAGTATCTTAGTGAAGAAAAATCTGGGACCTGATGGCCTCACTGATGAATTTCAGCAAGCCTTTAAGAACTAACACCAATCCTACTCAAACTATTTCAAGAAAAAAAAGAGGAGGAAATTCTTCCAGACTTCTCCTATGAAGTATTACCCTGATACCAAAAACAAAGACACCAAAAAAAAAAGAACACTTCAGTATCTCTGACAAATATTAATGCAAAAATCCTTAATAAAATACTAGCAAAATGAATTTAACAATACATTAAAAAAATTATTCATGATGGCCAAGCAGGATTTATGCCAGGAATGCAAGAATGGTTCGACATACATAAAGCAATCAATGTGATACATCATATCAACAGAATGAAGGACAAAAGCCATATGATTCTTTCAATCAATGCTGAAAAAGCATTTGATAAAATTCAACCTGTCTTCATGATAGAAACTCTCAAAAACCTGAATATAGAAATATGCCTCAACATAATAAAAACTATATATGACAAATCCACAGCAAGTATCATATTGAATGGGAAAAAACTGAAAGTCTTTATTCTAAGATCTGGAACATGACAATGATGTTCACTTTCACCACTGTTATTCAACATAGTATTGGAAGTCCTAGCTAGAGCAATCAGACAAGAGAAATAAATAAAGGGCATCAAATTGGAAATGAAGAATTCAAATATCCTTGTTTGCAAATGATATGATCTTATATTTGGAAAAACCTAAAGACTCCTCCAAAAAAGTATTAGAACTGACAAACAAATTCAGTAAAGCTACAGGATAAAAAGTCAACATACAAAAATCAGTAGCATTTCTATATGCCAAAGTGAACAATATGAAAAACAAATTCTGAAAAAGTAATCCCATGTACAATAGCCACAGAATTAAATAGCTAGGAATGAACAAAGAAAGTAGAAGATCTCTATAATGAATACTATACAACACTGAAAAAATAAATTGAAGGGAACACAAAAAATAAAAAGATATTGCATGTTTATGAATATAATCAATATTGTTAAAACGTCCATACTACCCAAAGCAATCTACAGATTCAATGCAATCCCTATCAGAATACCAGTGACATTCATCATATAAATACAAAAAATAATCCTAAAATTTATATGGAACCACAAAAGATCCAAAAACTAGAAGAATCACATTACCTAACTTCAAATTATACTACCAACCTATAGTAACCAAAACAACATGGTACTGGTGGAAAAAAAAAAAAAAAGACACATAGACCAATGGAACAGAACACAGAAACCAGAAACAAACCCACACGCCTGGGAAAAGATAGTTTCTTCAATAAATGGTACTGGGAAAACTAGATATCCATATTGCAGAATAATGAAATTAGACCTCTCTCTCTCCATATACAAAAATCAATTAAAATGGATTACAGACTTAAATCTAAGACCTCAAACTATGGAACTACTAAAAGAAAATGTTGGGGAAACTCTCTAAGAGATTGGTCTGAGCAAAAATTTCTTGAACAATACCCCCCAAACACAGGCAACCAAAGTAAAAATGGACAAATGGAATCTAATCAAGTTAAAAAGCTCCTGTACAGCAAAGAAAACTACCAACAAAGTAAAGAGACAATCCATAGAATGGTAGAAAATATTGGCAAACTACCCATCTGACAAGGGATTAATAACCAGACTATATAGAGAGCTCAAACGATTCTGTAGGCAATAATCTAATAATCTAATTTTTAAATGAGCAAAAGATTTGAATAGACATTTCTCTGAAGACGACATACAAATGGCAAACAGACATATGAAAAGGTGCTCAACCTTTTGTATCATGTATCATCAGAGAAATGCAATTTAAAACTACAATGAGGTATCATCTCACCACAGTTAAAATGGCTTATATCCAAAAGACAGGCAGTAACAAATGCTAATGAGAATGTGGAGAAAAGGGAACTCACATACACTGGTGGTGAGAATGTACATTAGTACAGCTACTGTATTAGTCAGGATTCTCTACGGGGACAGAAATAATAGGATACACTATATATACATCTCCTATCATATGTATATATATCCTATTTTTTTTATATGTGTGTGTGTGTGTGTGTAATATGTATAAAGGGGAGTTTATTATATATATATATATAAAGGGGAGTTTACTAAGTTTTAACTTACACAATCACAAGGTCCCACAATAGGCTATCGGAAAGCTGAGGAGAAGGAAGAGCCAGTCTGAGTCCAAAAACTGAAAAACTTGGGGTCTGATGTTCAAGGGCAGGAAGCATCCAGCACAGGAGAAAGAAAGTTTCTCCTTTTCATGTTTTTCTGCCTACTTTGTATTTGCTGGCAGCTGATTAGGTTGTGCCCACCAGATTAAGGGTGGATCTGCCTTTCCTAGCCCACTGACTCAAATGTTACTCTCCTTTGGCAACACCCTCGAAGACACACCCAGGATCAATATTTTGTATGCTTCAATCCAGTCAAGTTGACACTCAGCATTAACCATCACAGCTATTACGGAGAACAGTATGGAAGTTCCGCAAAAAATGAACAATAGAGTTACCATATGATTCAGCAACCCCACTGCAAGTATATATGGAAAAGAAAGGAAATCAGTATATCGAAGAGATATCTGCACTGCCATGTTTTGTTGCAGCACTACTAACAATAGCCAAGATTTGGAAGCAACCTAAGTTTTCATAAACAGATGAATGGGTAAAGAAACTGTGGTACATATACACAATAGAGTACTATTCAGCCATAAAAAAAAGTGAGATCCTGTCATCTGCAACAACATGGTTGGAACTGGAGGCCGTTATATTAAGCGAAATAAGCCAGGCACAGAAAGAGAAACATTGTATGATCTCACTTATTTGTGGGATCTAAAAATCAAAAGAATTGAACTTATGGAAAGAGAGTAGAAGGATGGTTACCAGAGGATGGGAAGGGTAGTGTGGGGTTGGGGGAGTGGGGATGGTTAATGGGTATTAAAAAAGAAAGAATAAATAAGGCCTAGTATTTGCTACCACAATAGGGTGACTATAGTCGATAATAATTTAATTTCAAATTTTAAAATAGCTAAAGGAGTATAATTGGATTGTTTGTAAGTAACACAAAGGATAAATTCTTGAGGGGATGAATGCCCCATTTTACCTGATGTGATTATTATGTATTGTATGCCTGTATCAAAACTTCTCAGGTACCCCATAAATATATACACCTAGTATGTACCCACCAAAATTAAAACTAAAAATAAAAAAATGTATAGCCACATTGGTGTGTACTTGCTGAATATCATCCCTGCTTTGATACTTCCTAATCTTGGGACACTGAATAAGTACTTTAGCTTCCTGAAAGTATCTCAGGTGCAAAATGGAAATCCTGAGAACTCTCTCCAAGGTTGTCTTGAAGATTCAATGAGATCATGTGTATGTGAGAAAGAGGCTATTCCTGCTAAGACACAACAGGTGTTTGATAAATGGCCGCTGAATGAAAGAGTGAAAAGAATAATATTTGTTCTCCCTCACAAAATTTTTAGGAAGAATAATTGAAATATTGGATGTGAAAAATTGTTTCATGTTCACCCTACAAGTCATGGTTATTATGTATTTATGTTTTTTTAATATCCCCTGGTAACACTTTTCCAGTAACTGTTCATGATTATTCATTGAGACCCTCGCCCATAAACCCTGGACCCCAAACTTTAGAAAATCTGACAATGCCCTCCACGCCAGGTTTCTAAGCTTCCAAGTTCCTTTGATTCAATCATATCTCTTAGTGGTCAGTGTTTGAGAGCCATTTGTTAGAGTATTTGAACACTGTTTCTTCACCCAACCTCTGTGCCCCATGACAGGATTGAGGATCCTCTCAAGAGGCAGCAACTAGTGTTTTAACTGCCAACAGGAAAACTGAGTGAACGATCATTAAAATTAGTGTGTGTGCCAACAGAGCAAGATAAGCCAGCTATCTAAAGAGCAAGCTCACCGTGAACTTGAATGTCTCTTACCCTATCTGCCAGGGAAATTACTGTCATTTAACACCTAATTGTTACATGTGAAGGACTGTTAAAGATTAACAGCTATTTAGGATTTGCCACATGGAGGTAAGAAGTGTTTACCATCATCAAGAAGGACCTGTAACCATTCACAGATGGATAAGCTGAGACCCAGAGAGACATCATTTGCCTGAGCCCGTATGGCTATTAAGTGGTGGATGACTTTGACCTCAGAGAACCCATACTCTTTCCAGAATGCTGAAACTGTCTCCCACTAGACATCTTAGCAAATAAATGCAGTGAACAGGTAATTAAACACAAAAGGGACTATCTGCTGCTAGGAGCAGTAATCCATAAAAGTAAAGCCCTATATTTTCAAGTAAAAGCTAATTGCTAGAAAGTAAGATTCTAGAGACTCCTAGGACTGAGCCTTTAGTAAAGATGGAAAACTCAGTGGCTTATTTAGAGACAAAAATAGTCCACCGTGTTGCAAAGGACTCTCCAGAAGAGAAGTCAGTCCTTCCTCCTTCCTACAATGGTCCTAATATGTGTATGAGCCAAATGACAAAAATGCTTAGGCTCCAGGACCCATTTGTTTATCTCTGCCCCAGGATAGTCAGCCCTGTACCTTACTCTTGGAATCCAAAGAGGGCTCAGCTGGCAAATAGTAACAATAACAGAGCAGCTGGACCCAGATTCAATCCTGGGAGCATCTTTCCTCCAAAACATTTAATATAGCAATTCCCTGGAGAAAGCAAAAATGCATGCAATCCTTTTCAGGTCCTTGTATCTGTTCTCTTTGCCTGGAATTCTATTCCCCCAAGTATTTCATGTTTTCATATAGTCTGTTTGTGCAGCTATAACAAAATATCTCAGACCTGCAATTTTGTATACAGCATAAAGTTATTGCTCACAGTCTGGAGTCTGGGAAATCCAAGATCAAGGTACTGGGAGGTTTAATGTCTGGTGAGAGCCTGGTCTCTGCTTCCAAGATGGCACCTTGAACACTGCTTCCTCTAGAGGGGACAGACACTGTATCCTCACATGACAAAAGAAACAGAAGGGCAAAAAGAACTAGCCAGTTCCCTGAGGCTGTTTTTATAAGGCATTAATCCCATCCATGAAGGCAGAGCCCTCACAGCCTAATGACTTCCGCAAGGCCCCACCTCTTAACATTGAAGATTAAGTTTTCAACATGAATGTTGAAGGGACACAAACACTCAAACCACAGCACCCCCTCTTACTCAATTCTCTACTCAGATGTCTCCTCTTCAAAAGGGCCATTTGAATCATCCTACTAGAAAAAACCCTCCTGTCACATTCTACTTTTTACTCTAGTTTGTTTTTCTTTTTAACTCTCACCAATAAGTATTTTTTAAAAAGTAAAAGCAAAGCTGGCCTTGCCTGCATCCATGGCTATACATGTGTTAACGTAAAGATGTCATAAAAACAAATGCCTAAAACAGAAACTAAAAAAAAAAAAACCTGTCTATAAAGGAGTTTTTTTTGTTTGTTTGTTTTGTTTTGTTTTGCTATGTTCAGCATCATTGTATACAAATATTTTGGGAGCCAACCACCACCTCATCCTTGTACCCCAGCCCTCAATGGGCAGTGTCAACAAAATGTTACAAGAAGAGCATGCATGATGTGAGATCCTACAGTGACCACTTTGGAAAATACAATCTGCTACCACAGTGTCTTCTAATAGAAGTTCCTAAGCGTTAAAGAGCTGAACAAATACCTTTTTTTTTTTTTTTTTGAGGCGGAGTCTTGCTCTGTCGCCCAGGCTGGAGTGCAGTGGCACTATCTCGGCTCACTGCAAGCTCCGCCTCCTGGGTTCACGCCATTCTCCTGCCTCAGCCTCCCGAGTAGCTGGGACTACAGGCGCCTGCCACCACGCCCGGCTAATTTTTTTGTATTTTTAGTAGAGATGGGGTTTCACCGTGTTAGCCAGGATGGTCTCGATCTCCTGACCTCGTGATCCACCCACCTCGGCCTCCCAAATTGCTGGGATTACAGGCTTGAGCCACCGTGCCCGGCCACAAATACCTGTTTCAAAACAAGTAAGCAGCTCCTGTGAGGTGGTGGAAAGAGCACTACACTGAGATTACAAATTCCTGTGTAATCTGACCTCTGCTGCAAATTCATGTCTCTTCAAGCCTGCCCAGCACTCAGGTTTCATCTCATGCTGTTTCCCTCCTCTGAATGTCTCTGCTTCTGCTTCTCTACCAGATGCAGTTGGAAAAGCTGCCATGACATCATCATGCCCACGTGTAAATATGAAAAGATGCTTTCAAAGGCTTGTTGTGACACTGAGCTCACTGCTTCTCCGTTCCTTCCTTTCTCCTTTCCTCCCTCCCTCCCTTCCTTCCTTCCTTCCTTGTCCAGACTTTTTTACAATCCCAGGCACTACCTTAGGAGCCACAAAAAGGGGTGGATTTATCATAAAGCTAACGAAAATGAAGCTTGAGAGCGCTTTGCTTGCATGTGTCCCTTCTAAGACCCTGAAAGGGCTCTAACACTGTGTTCATATGGTCAAATGTTGTACTGGTTTGCTAGGACTCCCATAACAAAATACCACAGACAGGGTGCCCTAAAATAGAAATTTATTTTCTCACAGTTCCAGTGGCTAGAATTTCAAGACTGTGCTGTTGGCAGATTTGTTTCTCCTGAGGTCTCTCTCTCCGGGGCTTGAAGGTAACCACCTTCTCACTATGTTCTCAGGTGGCCTTTTCTCTGTGCATGAATATCTGCGGTATCTCTCCCTCTTCAGGGTCCCACCCTACCAGCCTCAGTTTAACTTAATCACATCTTCGAAGGATGTATCTCCAAAAACAGTTCCCTAATTAGGGGATTAGGTCTTCAACACATGAATTTTGGGGTGACATAATTCAGTCCATAACATATTTCTACTGTATTGCATAATTAAGATGCTTTAACATCAATCAGTAAAGATCACTATCTCTTTCCAGTCTAACCTCCACTCAAGTGTTGGAGTCAAAGTAAATCATTCCAGGGATTTAGCCAAAGGGAAGTTGAACTGTGATACATTTAGTTTGTGTTTAGTGGGATTTGGTTAACTGGGAAAAATAATTAAAATTCTATTCCCTATAAATTATAAAATTATTGTTACATAAAAAGACAATTAAAGAGTACATAGCCAAAAATTATGTGGAACCTACATGGATGGATGGATGGATGGATGGATGGATGGATGGATGGATGGATGGTAAAGGGCTTAAGTCAGTTAATCTCTACATACTTCAGTTTCCAAGCCCTTAACCATCCATCCATCCATCTATACATCCATCCAACCATCCATCATGTGATCATGTTACCAAAGCATCCTATGGAATAATAAATTTTGACACTAGCTGTGTCTTTCATTGCCTTTCACATTTGCTGTTTTATGTCACTGTTCAATTTTTAGCTCTGTGTTTTATTTGTCCAACAAGACTTCACATTTCTTAGACTGGGACTTTATATGGTACATCTTTTTACCCCTGATATCTAGCAGAGCTTTACATAGAGTAGATGTATTTTCTGAAAATAGCGATTGTGGAAATGCTGATAAACAGTGCTATAGGTAGTCATTGTTCTTCCTCACATCAAGCTAACAATCTAAAAGAAATAATGGGAGGCAATACCACGCAGAGACTGAGATCATGAGCTCTGGAGCCACACTGCCTGCATTTGCATCCCTTTTCTGACAACTGTTAGTTTTTTTAAGCTTCTCAAGTTTTTATCCTCTCTACACTTTCACCACCTCATCTGTTAGGCAGAGATAAATAACAACACCTACCTCAGGGAGTTTTTTTCAGGGGTTAATATATGTAAAGTACTTATAGAATGCCTGACACATGGCAATTACTCAAAGTATGCCAGCTGTTATCATTACCATGGGCATTAGACATATTTGCAAGTGTGCCTCTCCCACTTTGCTGCCAAAGGTCTGCACACTCAAGAGGCTGAAGCAAGAGGATTATTTGAGGCCAGGAGTTCAAGACCAGCCTAAGCAACATAGCAAAACTCTAACAAATATTTTTTTAAAAATTAGCCATGCATGGTGGTGTGTACTGATAGTCCCAGCTACTTGGGAAACTGGGGTAGAAAGTTTCCTTGAGCCCAGGGATTTGAGGCTGCAGTGAGCCGTGATTACATCACTGCACTCAAGCCTGGGTGACAGAGCAAGACACTGTCTCAAAAGAAAAAAAAAAGAAAGTCGTCTGCACATCCCCAGTGGAATAGGGGTTGATGTTGGGAATCACAAAGTCTTTTTCAATTCCCAAATTCTTTAAAGAGACTGTGAGTATGCAGTGATGGGGCAGAACTGCCGAGACAACTCCCGGTGTCCGCCTACCTGCCTCTTTCCCATGGGCAGCTCACTTGACAACTTATTTGCTTTTGCCATGCTGGTTTGTGTGACCTGTTAAAAGTTCAGTTTCTCCTGCCTTCTGCTAATTCTTCTATAATTTGACAAATAGATCACTATGCACCCATCAGGTTCTAGACACTGAAGACACAAAAGTGAAAAAGACACAGTCCACAACCTTCAATAGCTCACAGACTAGGTTGGGAGACAGATACATAGAGGAATGTGGTAAGAGATTCTATAAGGGGATGAGGAAAGCATTTTGGGAACAGGGAAGAGGGAGTCAAAAAGCCACCATCACGATCTGCCTTAATTCCTAAAGATCACAATTTTATGGTCATCTTTAGGGGGCCTTAAAAGGACAATGAAATACTCGAAACCGAAATATACTAAAAATTCTAAATCCTAACTAAAATAAATCAGAGGAATAATTTTGCATGGAGATCATCCACAGATCCTCAACCAAGGGCTGTGCTGGGCGAAGTCCCACAAAGCCTAGCAGGATGGTGGTTACAGACTTAAACATGGAGCAAATGTGCTAGAGGTGACGTAATTCTGGGGGATATTGGAGTTCTGGCCCAGTCAGAACAGAGAGACTTGTCAACGCCCCAGACATTCACTAAGACTCCAGAAAAGTAGAGGAGTCAATACCATGACTTATAGTAAAGGTTAATCCAGACAATACCAGCCAATAAAGTAGCAGTAAACACATATGGTATTTTCAATTCAAATTTAACTTCAATTTAAAATTCATTTCCTCAGTCTCATTAGCCACATTTCAAATGTTTAGTATCTAAATGTGACTGATGGTAACCATATTGGAAAGCAGAGACAAAGAACACGTTTATCATTGTAAGAAAGGTTTATTGAATAGCCCTACTCTAAGAAAGTTGAAAACCATGCCTGAAAGAAGATCGAGAAGAGCCAGCCAAAAATTATCCATCTCAGCACCTTTTAAAGACAACATAGGTTGTATCATTGTAAGAGCCTGGATTATGTTGTTTTTAGCACACAATAAAAAAATTCTAGACATAGAAAGAAGCAGGAAAATGGACCCTACTCAAGGGGGGATTAAAACTGCTAATGAATACAGACCCTTAGAAAACCTAAGTGTTGGAATTTTCAGACAATGAATTTAAAACGGCTATTATAAATACGTTCAAGGACACTAAAAATAGAGTCATAATGAGTAAATAGATTGAGATTCTTAAAAAAATGCAAACTATTAAAATGAATAAAACATATTCTAAATTATAACATCAGAAGTGAAATATTCTGAATTATATTCTAAAATATATTCTGAATTATAAATCATATCTGAAATAAAATATTCTAAATTACATTCTAAATTTTAAATATTCTAAATTATAATATCTAAAATGAAATATTCACTCAATGAGCTAAACAACAGATTGTAAACGACAGGAGAAAAGATCAGTCGGCCAGGCACGGTGGCTCATGCCTGTAATCCCAGCACTTTGGGAGACCAAGGTGGGCAGATCACGAGGTCAGGAGTTTGAGACCTGCCTGGCCAAAGAGACCAGCCTAGTCAACATGGTGAATTCCATCTCTACTAAAAAAATACAAAAAAAAAAAAAAAAGCTGGGCATGGTGGTGGGCACCTGTAATCCCAGCTACTCAGGAGGCTGAGGCAGGAGAATTGCTTGAACCCAGGAGGCGGAGGTTGCAGTAAGCCAAGATCATGCCACTGCACTCCAGCCTGGGAGACAGAGCAAGACTCCAACTCAAAAATAAAATAAAATAAAATAAAATAAAATATCAATCAACTTGTAGACATAACCCTAGAAATTAACTCAATCTGAAGAACAGAGTAGGAGGAAAAATCCAAATCATAACAAATAAAAGTATTCATGCTTGTTTCTTTTCCTAAAATTCATATTTAATTGTTCTTTATTAAACTTGTCAAAGTTTTAACATGTAAACCATGCAAGATCTGCTATATATATTTTCATTTATCCAAATGCACCATCACATTACTGTTAACTCTTAATGACTAAAAAACTGATTTGCTGAACAAAATGAAATCTTCAGCCAATTTAATCACTTTTTGTTTTGCATTGTCTATCTAAACAAAAGTCACACTCAAAAATGATGATAGATTTTCATCAAATTTGGAAACCTTCTAAAGAATATCAAAATCCTGTTGATTTGATTCATGGGTCATTTGGCATTTTACAACAAGATACCTACTGCTAAGATTTCAATAAACTGTATCTGCCAGGCTTCTTAATGTGTTTCAGTGAAGCATGTTAGTGGGTAAAAGTTCCAGAAATATGTTTCTTAATTCAACAAGTATTCACTGAATATACAGTATGTGCTAGAAATTATGTGGGGGAATGCAGAAATGAAATAGACATGATCCTTTATTATTATACTGAGTGAAGATCCTGATAGAACCATTAGAAATAAAGTAATAATTTTAGGCCCTTTGCGAGTCTCCCAAGATTGAGGAAGGAGATAAGTTGCACGAAGTACTATCAATGAAAAGAGTAGTACAAACTTCACTAGGAAGAAAGGTCTAGATTGAAAAGGGGCCTCCTAGTTAATTATACATCAGACACTTGACCTACACCACCAGCAAACCCAACTTCTAAAGTGCTTTGAGGTTACTTTTTGCACGTGACTAGAGATGGGCTAAAGGAGTAGCAATAGATTGCAATATGAAGACTAAGAGATCCTAGGGTGATTAACTCAGGTCCCAAGGGAGGCAAATAATCCAGTGTTCCTTCACTTAACAATCATCCTTACATATATTAATTTCTGATTTTGTCTGAAGAAATTAGACAAAAATGGGGAACTTTATTGTTAGCAGTAAGCCAGTTATATATTAATGTAAAATTTCTGTAATAAATTTATAATACAAATGATATAACAGTATCAATGGGACATGCACATAGTGTTTAATTACTTTATTAAAGGCTTTTACAGTACACTGAATCTCAGTGATGGAAATATTTTACTTTATTTTACCTCACTCCTGCACTGGGAATCCTAGATACATAATATATTAATGTATATTAATATATTAATATATAATCCTAATACATAATATATTATTGCCACTATTTGTGAAGTCAAAGATTGTCACATTTATATAAATACTCACCCCATGTTTATCTACTTGGTAAGCCCTTGGGATCTTTAGTTAAAATAGACATGCATACAAGCTCTAACCCACCACTCTGATCCCAGTCACCACCATCAAAACTAGCTACTCTATGGATTAATCAAAGCACCACTAACTTTATTGCCTGGGCTCTCTGACATTTTGGCTAGCACTCTCTCTTCTTGCATCATACTCCGCCCCTAATCAAGAGAAGAGCCAGAAAGGTAGGTGTCCTGTGTGATCAGTCTGTAAGAGACACATCAGGGTGTATGTGCAGGAATTGTGGTATCAGTTTCCACACACAACTACATCACGGGCAAAATGAATATTGGTTCACCTCACATAGAGGTGAGCAATACACTCAGGTGAAAATTTTAAAAGGTACCCCTCACTGGTGCTGACCTCTCTGTGTTCACCATTTCTATCATTTCTAGTAGAAATGAGAAATAACTTGCCTATACACATTGGCAGGAAAAAAAATTTTTTCAAAACTTTCAAAATACTTTGAATAAGACTTAGCAAGTATTTCTATGTAAATTACTTCTATCTTTAGTGAGTCTGAGTGACTAAAGCTATCCAATCATGAGTGATATAAAAACTGAGAAATGAAAGATAAAATAAATAAGTTAAAATGTTAGGTTACATTTGGTGTAATACATATGACAAGCTGTGCATATGCCCCACATTTTAATCATGAAAAGAGTTAATAGGACACCTATAATTATCACAGCACAAACAATTTCAGACATAAAGGAAGAGGCATAGAAATTTTATTAGCAAAAAATATAAAAACATATATATTTGTTCTATTCCCTTATTTAAATGTTAAACTAGTATTTTTAACACATTGATTTAAAGGATCACCAAATTATGAGCCCACCTGTGGCACCCACATGTATCAGTTCACCCAGGTCCTGATTTATTCTCTTCTTCTCTTAAGGTTAAAACAAATTGAGAAAAAAACACAGAAGTCAGGAAAATGAAGGTAAAAAAAAAATATTGACTTTTTTTTCCTTTTAACTGATAATGCTGTTTGGAGAACATAATTGAATTCTGGGCCAAGTGGCCTTTCTAATATCTCAGTCCTGAATTAATCCTATGTACCCAGACACTGGCAAAGTTGGATAGTATAAGCCTCGCCCAAAAGCAAAATGCTCTTAATACTAAATTAACTTCATAGCCAGAAAAGAGCAAACACTTCTTTCAGAAGAAGGATCCAAAGAGAGAAAAGAAGAGGCAAATGTATGACTAGTTACTTTTCCCAAGCTCTTCAGTAATAATTTTGTTCTACTACTGTTGGAGTCATTAAGTGAGAGGAGAAAATAGCCAGGATTGTTAATCTACAAAGTCATCCCATCTGGGAACAAAAGGACAGGGGGCATATTCCTCCTCCAATCACTGGTACTGCTATTAGTAGCTGTGTACTATCTGCCTCAATTTCTCCACATAAGGTGTAAATATCTCTCATTATTATAAAATAATGTAAATTACTTTTATCCAAATTCAAGTACTAAATAGATCCATACAACAAAATATGTCAGTGGAACTTCCTAGGATTATGGTGTAATTAAAAAGGATACACATATACTCTACAAGTATATGTACATGTGTATATCCGCTTTCTATATCTTAGCAGAGTGCTTGGCATTTAGCAAGTATTCTATAGCATGGTAACTGATTACCCCTATTTTTCCATCTGTAAAATGATAACAATAATATCTTACATTTCTGGCACATACCAGGTACGCAGTGAGTGGTTATTATTATTGTCTTAATCTTGCTCAAGATAAACGTAGTTTTTTCCATGCTCCCTCTGAGAAGGACTGCCATATTTGGGGCAAAAGAAATGGTTGTCTCACTTGGAAACGGGAAGGTGAGGAAATAATTCCTTACAATTTAATACTCATTAGTTATTTTTTAATAAGTCTAGATGTGACCTGGGTATGGGCATTTTTAAAAGCTTCCCAGAAGATTCCAGTGAGCAGCCGTAGTTGAGAACGACTGCATTCATCCCATGTCTGAACAAATGAGTGACAGGAGATCAGAAATTGATCCCATCTTCACAAATTCAATCTCCCAATGCCACTTCTTGCTTGCTTGCGGATTCTTCTGGGGCCACTCTAGCTCTTTGTTCTCTAAAAGCTCTGCAATGGGTTGACGCAGCTCATCAATTCAATTATAGCTGAAAAATTCAGTCTCCATTCCATTTCCTATCACTAATTTGCCCAGCCATGAAATTTTAATACAGTTCATCAGAGGTTCTGTAATGTTATTAAATAACAACATACAAATACTGTATACCATTAATAGGATATCAACAGTAAGTGACCCCGAAGTTAAATATAAATTATCTGAGATTATGAATTTTCCAAGAAAAAAAATTAATGTTAAAGAATGAATCTTTTTGCAAGTTTAAATTCAAAATCAGATTATCTTGCTTTTTAAAATTCAAAATCCAAAGAATTTAAAATCCATAATTAATCTCCCTAGATTTTAATTCTGCTCAGTCTCAGGTAGGAACATTATACAATGCCTGGGTAGATTTTGGGTTTTTCAGTAGCTGCTGCCTGGGTTCTTGTCCATTGTGTGAATTTAGTCTTTTCAGACCCTCCCAAGTTAGATTAAATGACAGGCTTTGCATATGTCCCACTTCAAAGGAATCAAAAGAGTTAACAGGACACGTAAATTATCACAGCACAAGTCTCACACTTTTAAAATATAGACCCTACAGCCGCTAATTCCTTCATTCCTACATCGCCAGATCTGAGTAGTCAGTGTTACTCAGACCACAGCAAAGACTCAGGGCTACAAGGGGAAGACAAGAAAGAGACAAAGATCTCTCTATTCAGCCTCATCAGGACACCAGACAGTCTCTGCCAAGGTTAGCAGGACCCCATCTGTGCCCCTCAAGCTCCTCAACTCAATAGAGAGAAAGCTTCCATTGCCAGGTTGATTTTGACACTATTTACTGTACCTAATGGGAAATCTACCCTTGTATACATTCTCTCCAAGAGTGACATTTGAGATATTCATGCAAGGAATAATTCTGCTACCGCAAGGTTTAGAGATCTGCAGTGATGACAGCATCAGCCCACAGATCTTATTTGAGGTGCTTTGCTTCTTTGCTTCTCTGCATAATTAAAAACCTCTCAATCTTCCTTTTTCTTTAGAGTCCTATGCTTGAGGATTTGTAGGCAGGTTAAGGTAACCGACAGGAGTAGCACCTCAGAAGCTATTACAAGCCTTACACTGAAGCTATACAAGGAGAGAAATATAGACATAGGAGAAAAATGCAGTCACTGCCAAACTGCAGCTTGGCAGGGAGGGAGCCAGGGAGTGAATACCTCAGCCTCCCCTCCTCCCACTCTGGGATCCCTGCTGGGCCATATGCAACCAGATCTGGAGAGCAAAGCAGCCTGCATGAGAGAGCAGCCTGCACCTCCAGAGGTACAGGCCAGCGCCTGGAGAGATGGACGGAAGATCTGGAGAAATTTGTGAAGAATACCTAGGACTGCCTTTCTGCTCCATTCCCATCTGTTGTTCCCCTATTCCTTTCAAGAAGCCTCCACTGAGTTTCTAATGGTTAAACCTGCTTCTTAAAGGCATTCCTTTCTATTCTAACACAGGTAGTGCTAAATTATTCCTAGATTCTGCCTATCTTCTTTCATTTTACTTTCCCTTCAATTTCTGGCTCAGACAAGATTTCAGAAAATTCTTCAGATTTTCTCTTGCATGTTCTTAATCAAAACACTCTGGGTCTACCATGGTCATCCACTGTACATACCAACCTTCCCCCACCTTTAAAATTTCATGGAGTTGGATAATCCCATTCAGGATAGGGTCTCCATCAAGTCAACACAGGCCTGGATTTTATCTATTATTACCTATTTTAGCTATTATTGCTATTATCTATTTAATATTCCTACTTTCCCTGGGCCTTCTCTTTATGTATGAATTCCACACATTTCTTGGGTATGTTCCCTCAATGTGCACATGATATCTGTGCCACACTGGAGCTTTCCAAATCATGCCTCTTCCTAGCATTCTGTCAAATGTTCCATAATCCCCTGGTATAGCTGACCCAATCTGCAAGCTCTAAGAGACTGTTTTTCAGTCACGCTTGGCTTCCAGCATCTTTCGAGAAGTAATTCCAGCCTTTTTCCTTAAGACATTGCTTGTCTTACTTTCGTTGGACCCCAGTCACTATTTCTGATTTAGTAACATCTAAAATAGTTTCCTCTTAACTCTCGTACACTGTTGGTGGGAATGTAAAATAGTACAGCCACAAGAAAAATAGTATGGAGGTTCCTCGAAAACTAAAACTAGAACTACCACATGATCCAGCAATCCACTGCTGAGTACATATCCAAAAGAAAGGAAATCAGTAAATGTATATCAAAGAGATATTATCTACACGCCCATGTTTACTGCAGCACTGCTCACAATAGCCAAGATATTGAATCAACCTAAATGTCCATCAGTGGATGTCTAGATAAACAAAATGTGGTATATATACACAATGGAATACTACTCAGCTATAAAAAAATGAAATCATATCACTTGCAGCAATATGGACAAACATTATGTAGAACATTATGTTAACTGAAAGAAGCCAAGCACAGAAAGACAAGTATCACATGTTCTTACTTATACGGGGGAGCTAAAAAATTTGATCTGACAAAGAGTAGAATGATGTTTACCAGAGGTTGGGAATGGTAGGAGAGACAGAGAGAGGTTGGTTAATGGGCACAAAAATACAGTTAGACATAAGCAATAAGATCTAATGCCCAGTAGCACAAAAGAATGACTATAGTTAAAAATAATTTGTTGTACATTTCAAAATAGCTAGAAAAGAAGATTTGGAATGTTCTCAACACAAAGAAACAATAAAGTTTGAGGTGATGGATATATCCCAATTATCTGAATTTGATGATTACATGTTATATGCTTATATCAAAATATTGCATGTACCCCATAAATATGTACAACTATTAGGTATCCATTAAAAAAGTAAATAAAAACTGTTTATAAAAATAAGTTTTAAAAAACTAAAATAAATAAAATCTTTTTCACTTTTATAAAACCCTGTTAAGAATAATTACACCTAGGCATATCTCATTTTCCCTTTCATATCTGCCTCTATGAGTTTTTAAACATCAAGTTTTCTATTTCATATCTTCTAGTTTAGTTTCTAGATTGCAACTCATCTCCCAAGAAAATCTTTCCTTTATTACAATTTAATCATATTTTCTTCCATTATTTTATTTTGTTTTCTCCCTTCTATTCTGATAGTAGTTTGAAATATATTTCTCAAGCTACTTTTGCTCCTCTTTGATATCCTGAGTTAATTTGATTTCTAGAAGCTGAGAATTCCAGGCCAAAGCCTTTATAGACTTTGGATTTGAAATCATTTCATTAAGATAATTTTCTACTTTAGTTCTTTTTGATGGCATATTCTCTGCATAAAAAGGACTCATGGCATTTGTTTATTCCTAAAACCTGATCCTATTTTGTGGGCCTCAGAAATCCAAAGTCATGGTCAGAGTTTGTATACCTAACAAATTTTAGCAGAAGCTCTGGGGTCCTCATGCCACATCCCGACTGCACCCCATATGATTTCAACATAACTGAGTGGGACAGTTCTGGCATGTTGCCAGTATCTCCCCTCAAACACTTCCCAAGGCTTCTTTGCTTCAGGCCCCCCTCCAAAACCTGAGAAGGCCACTCAGTCCTTGTGCCAACAAGCAAGGGGCATGCTCTCAATCCATGTGGAACAGGGCACAGCAGATAAATAGCCCAGCTTCCCATGCTCCACAGACAACCTTAGTGTAGTCTACTCAATTCCCAGAGGGCTCTTGTGGCCCATGGTGAAAACCAACTCCATAATACACCCTTTCTTGCTTTCCCTCCTTCCCTTTCTCACTTACCCCATCCTCTCACTTACCCCATCCTCTCACTTTAGCTTCCTGGGGTCATTTCAAAAGCAAAACAAAAAGGAAACGAAAACACCCTCTCTGCACCCAGTCTCAACTCAGCTCTTGGAGGAAAGCAAACGAAGACACAGAGCAAGCCTAGGGACCTCCTAGTGGGGCAGCATTACAGGAGTCACTTTTTTTTTTTTTTTTTTTTGGGACAGTCTTGCTCTGTCGCCCAGGTTGGAGTGCAGAGGTTCACTGCAACCTCCACCTCCCAGGTTCAAGCAATTCCCCTGCCTCAGCCTCCCGAGTAGCTGGGATTATGGCACACACCACCACACCTGGCTAATTTTTTTTGTACTTTTAGTAGAGACAGGGTTTCACTCTGTCAACTAGACCAGTCTTCAACTCCTGACCTCAGGCAATCTGCCTGCCTTGGCCTCCCGGAGTGCTAGGATTACAGGCATGAGCCACCGTGCCTGGTCAGGAGTCATTCTTAAGACAGAACACATGTCTAAGGCCATACTACCCTGGACACACCTGATCTCAGATGTTAAGCAGGGTTGGGCCTGTCTAGTATTTGGATGGAAGACTGCCTGGGAATATCAGGTGCTATGGCCTTTAAAATAAATTATAAGACAAAGAACACTAGAAATTGCTCTGCCCCCACTCCCTTTTGTCCTTGAGTGCAGTTAATGGAATTTGAGGCAGCCAGTTCAATAGCAGACGAGTTAGGCCTGGCATTAACAATTCACAGCTGGAAGCCTCATGTACACACTAGTGAGGTCCACATGGAATTTAGGTACTTTTGTAGAAGCACAGCAAGAGGAGCAAAAAAATTGTTCCTGGGCCTCTACCTGTTTCAAGGTAAGCCTTCACTGAGATTCAAAGACTCTCTTTTGATGATTAAATCCCTCTCTCAGCCTTCCCCGCAATACCAAGACTTGGTTCAAGACTTGAACAATGACTACAGCCTTGTTCAAGGTCAGCTATGTCTGACCTCTCAGCTGGGCATCTGTTAAGGCCCAAGCAGCAGCCCCCTTATACGCAGCCCTGTCTGTATAGAAAACCACACTTTCCTGTATAAAAATACCCTTTTGCCTGTAGGCGAAGCCACCATAATCTTCAGTGAGCCAACAACATCATTTTCCCATGTGGTTCCCTTAATTAAGCCCAGGGCCTAAGCCTCTTACAAGGCGAGGCCAACTAGAAGCCGCTACACAGCGGCAAAAACTAGCCACACAGCCAAATACAGGTCACTGCAGACTGACAGGGTGAAAAGCCACCAGCCTAGGCTGTATCCGTTATTTTGATCCCCAAACTGGACACATTATCTCTTTTCCGAGGTCCCCAGTTCATGTACCAGTGTTAAGAGTTTGGGGAATCAATAAATTATTACATTTTTTTAGTCAAGTTCAGAACCGACTAGAGAGAGATAGACGTAGCGATCAGGCAGATGGAGATTAAAATATTATCTTGATTACTGGTGAAGCTGTTTGCAGAATGCGGCTTAGGTTACCACCAAGGGGATTCTCTTATATGTAATCCTGGAATTAAACTGAAGTAATTGCAGGGGCAGAGGCTTTAAGCTTGCCTGTCACTGCATGGCAGAGGGAAGATTAAATTCCACCCAAACTGCCACTTCTTCTCTTAAGAGGAGTGGATGAGGGGGCAGAAAGAGGCCGGGAATGCTACTCTAGGTAATCTGTCCAAAAGGAAACAGGAAGAATGCTCCCTCCTAGCAGCTTTCTCTGCCTGCACTTCTTACGTTTGGCCAAATGTGGCTATCAGTCTCAGCTCCACATCACTGCCTTGTACCTTCACCCATCAGATGGAGAATGCCCCTAACCAAGTTCATCTCATTCATCTCTGGACAGAACTTCACTGCAGAACATGTCACAAGCCACTTGTCAGACTTTGGATTCTCACCATGGGCTCGGGTGTCCACTCCAAGCCAATGAACGATGGCAAACAAGGAAGTGCAGCAAAGGGCTGAAGTCTGCGGCATCTAGGACCACTTCTGTGGGCGGGGACTGTGGGAGAGGCACCAGTCAGAGCTGTACAGAGCAGATTTCAGTGTGGACTTACTTCTGCAGGGTGCATGATGCTGCAGCCCTTTGCTTCTGACTCTCCTCTTGTACTGACTGAATAGCATCCCTGTACCATATCAAGTTAGCCTTCTCCCTGGCACCTCCCCTCAGGGCTTATGGTCAGTGGAGCAGTCCTAGGGAAGGCCTTCTCCTGTTATTCCTAGCACTTCAGGATTCACTTCTCCCACCACCTCTCAATTGCTACCACAGAGTTAGGTCGGGTCCTTTCACCAAAGACCATGACAACCAACACAATCATCTTACCTCTGCTCCCGAAAACTCCTACCATACACAGACCACATTCGATGCCTTCCTATTGAGAATGTGTTGGCGAACCCAAGAATCTTTCCAATTTCCAGCACAGAATCAGTGTCCACTTAAATTTACAGAAAAATAATTGGTTGGAAATTATTTTGACTCCCAACCACATGGCAGCAACATTTTTCAAGGGCAATTACATTTTAAGGACTGACTCTTCTAAACTGGCAAACCCGTGTCCTGGCTCCTAGGAGGCCATGGCAAACAGGAAGCTCAGAGCAGCCTGGTTGCATGAGGATAATACGGTGACAACCACCTTTACACAGCAACTAACTGCATCACAGACAGCTGCCCTCCCATAAGGTTACACCAGTCAAACTCTTCCAGTCAGTCAGGTAAGAAGCCAAGAAGAATAAATTACAAGGAAAAAAACTAGTCAAAACGATTCAACTCTGTTGGACAACAGTCAAGTCAGTCAACATTGAACTTGATTATCAAGAGGCACCTAGTGGTCACAACACCACGGATTCCACCTTTTCTCCACTCCTGGCATGTTTTGGAAGTATCATGTAGACATTGCCCTCATGTCCCTAGATGTAGAGGAGAGTACCTCTCTCACTACAGAAAGCCAGGGAGTGGGAAAAGGGAGGGGGGAAGTAAAGGATTTCTAATATTAGCCCTCCCTTCGGCCATGGGAATGCCCAGCAAGCTAAGACCTCAGGAGCAATAATGGTAGCATTGTTGGCACAGTGAGCCTCATGAAGGACAGGGAACATCTGGGCCTGTGTCGAGTCACAAGAGAGTTCTAGAGGGACATAAAGTGGGGCAAATAGTTGTTTTGTTCCTCGTCGTTGACAACTTTGGGTCACCCTGAGACCACAGCAACATCAGAGTGGGTCCCCTAAACCACAAAGCATATGCATGGGTCAGTCTGCAGCCAAGCTTGCAGCCCCCACAGCACTCTCATGACCCTACAGAGGTGACCACCACCTGGAGTTCTCAGACCCCACCCCAAGCTCTTTGAATCAGAATCCACATTTTAACGAGATCCCTGGGCTAGTAGCTTTCCCAGTAAAGTTTGAGAAGCATGGCTCTGCTTCTTGGACTGAGATTGAGAGATGTGGGTGAATGGGGGAGGAGGGCAAAGAAAAGAACAGAAAGTAAAGTAGAGATAGAAATATCTGTAAGAGAGAGAATCACTGTGCTTTTCAGTAAGTTGAAACCAAGGCTGCAGGGGCTAGGGAGAACATAAAACTTGCTTTTGATCAAATCCTGGATCTGAGAAATCTCCACCTTTGATTCAAAGGGTTCCTCAGTCCTTATGTGAATTTGATAAGCTAGGATTTCTAGGCAGGGATCAAACTATTTCACTGCATTCTAGGAAGCCAAATAAAAGCAAGTAAAGAAATGGCAGCTCTGAGAAAATCGATGAACGGAACAAACTAGAAATCCTATTTTCATCCTAAGGAGCCTGCTCAGGCCACCCTCATTTTGCCACTGCAGGATGCTCTCCCACCTCCTCCACTAGCCCTTTGACCCTGAGTGGGTCCCAGTCCTGTCTCCTTCATGTCTGAGCTGAAGACACACAGAGCACTACTCCCAGTAGAAGGATCAATTAATTGTAAGCAAGAACTTAACACTCTAATTGGCTCCTCACAATCTCACTTAATGATAAAGATGTCACTTGCCTTAGCGAGAAAACCTACTGAAGAAGTTCACGATCATTAACTCTTTTAAGTTTTAAGGGCAGCAGACAATTTAAGGAAGCTGACCCAGTGTATTTCTTTGATCTCGTCTATCTAAGGCAACTTCTGATATCCTCGTGTGACTATAAACCAGAGAAGTCTTTGTTAACTACCAAGCTGAGTAAGGATCAAAGCCACTAATCCTGGACAGTCCTGAGTGGAACCCAGATCTCCAGAGACAAGCAAGAAGATTGCTGAAGTCAGGACGCAGACTCAAATCTGTGAGAGTCACATAGAGCAAGCTTGTCCAATTCGTGGCCCATGGACCACACATGGCCCAGGATGGCTCTGAATGCAGCTCAACACAAATTCATAAACTTTCTTAAAACATTATGAGATTTTTGTAATTGTTTCTTTTTTTAGCTCATCAGCTATGGTTAGTGTTAGTGTATTTTATGTGTGGCCCAAGACAGTTATTCTTCCAATGTAGCCCCGGGAAGCCAAAAGATTGGACACCCCTGACATAGAGGAAAAGGTAGATGATTCCTATTTCCCCTACCTAGTGCTTTGCCCAACCCCATTGTCTCATAGATCGGCATAATCATGTCTCAGAGTGGAGAGTGGTTCCTGCAAGCATGGGAACAATAGAAAATCTGTTCTGTCTACAGAGAGGCAGATGGGAAAACACAGGTTCCTTGAAAGTCAGAATTACACATTATTTTTATTTTATTCTCTGTAGGGTTTGGTTTTTTGGTTTTGTATTTTCCATTAAATATATTTTATTTTTTCAATCAGACTTAAAGTGAGGTTACATTAAAATGTAAGGATATTGAAACCAGAAAACCTGGAAATGAGCCTGTTCTCCATCAACTCTTAGCCTTGTAATTTTGGGGAAATCATTTAACCTTCCTAAGCTCCAGTTTCCTCAATTCACAAATGACTATTTTAATAATTGCTGCCTTCTCAATTTCATAGAGGTTTTGTGAGGCTTAAATAAGATAATGAATATTTAGTTCTACAACTCAAAATCACTTAGGACTTTTTCAAAGATGGGATGGCTTTAGATAACCTGCTTATGTTCTGGGCATCTCCTTCTCCTCTAAGACCTGGCATGAGTCCACTGCAGAAAGTAAGGCAGGAGGCAGCAACGTGGAGTGGAAAGAGCATGGGGTTTTGAGGTCAGACAGATGTGAGTATAAAATCCAGTTCTGGCCCTAACCATCGGTATGACGTTGGGAAAATCACTTCTCTGAGCCTCAGGTTTTTTTTAATCTATTATATGGGAGCAATATCCATGCAGGATGGCTGTGAGAATCAGAATAAATGCATATTATTTGCCTGGCCCTTTGGAGGCAGTGATTATGATTCCTTCCTGCTGGTAGGCTCAGGAAGTGGAAGTGTAACAAAACATTCTTATATTGAAAGAGTATATAATTAAAATTTGCCCTATGGGTTCAGCTGTTTTCTCCACTAAGCATGCACTGGGTTGAGGGAAAGGTAAAGTGTTGCTTGCCACTTCTGCCAGGATGCTCATCTACAAAAGCAAGAGCCAAACCTGGTATCAAGTGGGATAACTATGTCAAGCAATCCTGTCTTCTTGGTCCTAAGAACGTAAGAAGCCAAAGGACCCCACAGAACGCAAGTTGTGTACAGGACTCAGTTGCTGTTTAGTTGCCTACATACCACAGGAGGTAAACGGGGTGTAAAATGGTAGCCATGGTGGTTGTGGTTGGCAGTAGTTACAACGGAGAGACTAAGGCAGAATTGCAGACATCAAAATTAGTACTGACTACCGTGACAAGGGCAACAAAAAGAGGCAGAATACAGCCCTGTGGAGGGACTGTGATAAAGACCACTCAGCGGCAGTGGCATCTCAACAGTGGTCTAAGGGGCAAGCACAAGTCACCCACCCAACCAGACTTCTTAGGAAGCTCCGCTCTTCAGCCTGCAGTCTCTAGAAACTAAACAAGCAGGAGCAGAAGCCAAGACTACAGGAGTGATGTCCATTCTGAGCACAGTTGGCTGAAGAAGAGTCGAGGGCTTTTCCAGGGAGAACATGGGGTTTAGGCAGCTGGCCATGGGGTGGTCGGGACAGACAAGAAAGCTCACTCTCCTAATCATGAAGCCCTACTGTGTAAACTGTCGTTTCTGAGCCTGAATCAGGCTCTGTAAGCAAAGACTTGATTGTTAAATTTCCTAAAAGACAGGAACAATCATTCTTTAAAAACATCCTCCTCCCATCCTGCCCCAAGAAGAAGTCTCTTCTATAATTTGAATTACATTCATAAAAGCATGTTTCAACTGCAAAGTACCAAGCAAATGTAAGATGGTTTTATTGCTGTTATTACGGCTAATGGTATTCCAGAAGCCCCACCCCAATGTACAAAGGACAAAACATTCTTAGATGCACAAAATACTTGAGTATCCATCCTAATGAATAAAATGTCATTTACCACCCTGGCTTTTTTCTTATCTTTAGAGACTTCATAATCTTTTCTGGCATTTCAGTAAAGCCAAGGAACCTCACTCTTCTTTAAGCTAATTGCCTGGAAAAAGCATTCCCGCCTCTCTCATATGCAGAATAAAAGTGTCTGCCTGCCTAGCCAAGGCAGAGTACTAACTATGAGACTGCAGACAAATAAAGACGAATCTGACTCCATCCTTTTTTCCACTCTGAGTTTCCAGGCTGCAGCCCCTACGCTCAAGGTGCCGCATTTATTGGGCACTCTCCTTTCTGTATGGTTTCCATGTCATGCATATCATTGGTCATCCCACTTCAGGCTCCCTCAAATCCTACATGCTCCTTCTAACTGTGCAGATAAGCTGAATTTTTATAACAATAGCATGGCTATCCTTGTTCTCTGCTCTTGGAATAATTACAGACAGCAAAGAAGAGAGATGCCTGTTATTTGGTCCACCCATTTGTTCATCCTCTTACCAAATATATACTGAATCCCTCCTATGTGCAAGGTGGTTGGAAATAGAAATATAGAGAAACATAAATCCAGCCTTGAATTTCCTGTCAACCTGGACAGAGGTCGCTGCCATCCTGTTTCCAAGGAAATGTGTTTTATTTTTCAATTGGTTGCATAGTCAGTAAAAATCACCATAAGCTGGCAATGTCAAGAGGAGAGTAGTAAACCCTAAATCGAGGAAAAACCTGAAGATGGTCAAGATTATTTAAGCAGGGTGCTAAAATCTGGTCCACGCAATGAAATCCACACCGAGTCAGGGCAAGCTACAGTCAGACAGTCGCTTCACACACATCTGGGGATGAATCACACAAAAGGAGCTAATGTGAGAATCACAATCCATGAGCAAGTTGAGATTGAAGGCAATAGAGATTGATAAGGAAGCCTTTACTCAGGGCTTCCCTCCCTGTCTAAGACATCCCACTTCCAGCACCCCAAATCCCCAAATGAATACTCCCATTCATCCTTTAAAACTGGTCTAGACATCACTTTCACCAGGAAGCTCACCTTCCTCATCACCACCCGTTCCAGACACAATTTGACGCCCCTTCTTGTTGTACTATTTGGTGCTTTTTTCTTATACCACTACAGTCTACATACTGGTGTTTAATTGTCTATTTGTGTGTCTAGTATCCCTACACTGTGAGTTCCTGGAGAACATGAATTTGTGTCTTATTTATAATTTACCATAGTGCCTGTTACATTTATTGTGCACATGTTTATAGCATGAATGAATGAATGAATGAATAAATGAATGAATGAATAAAGAGGGCTAATACATTCTTTAGAAGCCTGGGTACTCTGCTCTTACAAGAATGCCTTCACTGAATACAGGGACTTTGCAAATGAAAATGTGCAGCAAATCTTCTTCCCTCCTTTAGGTCAAGGGCAGAAAGGCAGCGGAGTGTCAGTTAAGTCTCTCCCTCAGCTGGAGAGACAAGCCATCCACAATTTGCAAGCTTTCAGTGCCTGCCGTGCTTTGGGGGATTTGGCTATAGGGCTCTTAACGAGATCAAGCTGAATCACACAGTTTCATCCTGTCAAAATGCATTGGAAATCTTTCTTGGGTGATTTATCATGGAAATTCACATGGCAGGGAAGGGGAAGGGGGATTAGAGGAAGCAGAGAAAGCCACTCTCCGCCGGCAGTGCTGGGCTGGCAAGATGCCCACAGCAGCCGCAGCAGCTGGTGGACAAGGCTGTGCTGACATGGGATGGATGGGCTCCTGTGAGAAGGCCACCTCCTGAAAATAAATAATCATCTCCAGGACAGGCCCACTCCAAGAACTGCGTTAACACAGAACAGCCACAGACAGTAAATCCTGGCCAACGAGTATGGTAGGGTGAGGGGGATGGTATTGATTTGCAGCTGCTGGCAATGCCTGACAGATCAGCTAAAATACGGAGTAGCTTAGATTTGCTCCCAAAAGTCAATAACAACATCGTCACTAATTTAATGCCAGGGTGTCCACAGCTAACTGAAGTCACTGATAGTGAGACTTGGGTAGAACAATGTAAATAACCAGAAACGTGAGAATATCTTCTGGATCTAAAATGTATCTGTAAATATTTTGACTCCCCTCTCTTGCACTTCCCGCCCAGGCTGTAGGGGCTTATCTCAGGATAATCTTAGTTTTGTACAGATGACTTTGTTTTCTTTTCATGGTGCTGTGTGTGCCAGTGTAGCGTGCTGGCACCTCTTGTTAAAAGCAGCATTAACAAATGTGGGCTCAAATAGAAAGCCACTGCCATTTGTCAATGTTGCTTTGAGAAGAGGTGCCAGCTTGCACCGTGGGGCCCTGGAGGGCAGAGACTCTGTCATTCCAAGGCTGAGAAACTGCTCTTTGCCAGGTAGGATGCTGAAAACAAAGATTCAAACATGGAATGAAAATGAGACCCTGCTCTAGGACCCCTCGAATCTAACAAAGGAGACAGAGAAATGACTATGGCACCAGAGTGTGATGCTTTGGAAAGGGTAACCGCTGACTGTTCTGGATCAGAAAGGGCTGGCCCTGGGAGAAGCTTCTAGGAAGAAATCAATCCTTGGTCCACAGGCCAACACATGGATGATTCAAAAGACCGCTTCTCAGAAATTTGCAGTATCTATTGTTATTTAACATTTAAGACCCTGCAAGCTTTTTTTTTCTATTTCTTGTTTGTTCATACATTATCCTTACCACCATGTGTACGCCAGATGTGTGGGGAGTTTAAAAATTCACTGACAATGAAGAGAGGAAGGTGGGGCAGGGGCCAGAAGATTTGGATTAGTCAAGATGAGAATAATGGCCCCTATTTTTTAAAGTTTATTTTTAATAATAATAATTTTTGGAAAAAACAACACAAAGAAAGTGAATGTAGATTCAACCCAAAAAGCCCCATGGACTTTGAGGCATAGCTGCTGGCATTCTTGGTTTTAGACCAAACAAAGTAAGTAACACAAAGAATTACAAAAAAATAATTGAAACCAGAAAACTGATTTAGTTTCTGTGTTAGTTTCTTAGGGCTGCTGTAACAAAGTCCCACAAACTGGTTGACTTAAAACAGACATTTCAAGAAACAACAGATGTTGGTGAGGTTGCAGAGAAATGGAAATGTTTTTACACCGTTGGTGGGAATGTAAATTAGTTCAACTACTGTGAAAGACAGTGTGGGAATTCCTCAGTGATTTAGAACTGGAAATATCATTTGACCCAGCAATCCCATGACTGGATATATACCTAAAGAAATACAAATTATTCTGTTACAAAGATACATGCACATATATGTTCGTTGCAGCACTATTCACAATAGCAAAGTCATGGAATCAACCCAAATGCCCATCAATAATAGGCTGGATTAAAAAAATGTGGTATATATACACCATGGAATACTATGTAGCCTTAAAAAGGAATAAGATCATGTCCTTTGCAAGGATGTGGAGGAAGCTGAAAGCTATCATCCTTAGCAAACTAACACAGGAACAGAAGACACACCGCATGTTCTCACTTATAAGTGAGAACTGAAGAATGAGAACACATGGACACAGAGAGGGGAATGACACACACTGGGGCCTGTCGGGGGCTGGGGTGAGGGGGGAGAGCATCAGGAAAAATAGCTGATGCATGCCGGGTTTAATACTCAGGTGATGGGTTGATAGGTGCAGCTAATCACCGTGGCACATGTTTACCTATGTAACAAACCTGCACATCCTGCACATGAACACAGGAACTTTAAAAACAGACAAACATTGATTCTCTCACAGTTCTGGAGATGAAAAGTCTGAAACCAGGGTGTCTGCAGATGTGGCTGCTATTTTGGGGGTACTGAGGGAGAATCCATCTCCCAGCTTCTGCTGGTGGCTGGCAGTCCTTGGAGTTCCTAGGCTTGTAGCTGCATCGCTTCCACTTCCACCTCTGTCTTCACATGGCCTTCTCCCCTGTGTGTCTCTGTGTCCAGAGTTTCCTCATCATAAAAGGTCACCAATCAATGGATTAAGGTCTGCCCTAATCCAGAAGGACCTCACACTAACTGATTACATCTCCACATTAGGTCACATTGACAGGCCCTGGGGGCTAGGACTTCAACATATCATTTGGGGGGGGGGGCATATTCAACCCACAATAAATACCCACTAGCCCTGTTCACTTTTTATCTCAGCCATTGATGACTTACCAAAGACTAGTTACTCATTGACCAACACTCAATCCAGGGAAATGTGGCAAAGGCAAAAGATTAAAAAGCCAGGAAATACCCTTGCCATCTCTCTCCTCTATCTTTTTCTTCCCCCCCTCCCCCGGATATTGCCTGGGAACTCCTCCAACAGTAAGGTACCTACATATTTGGCAGGAAACAAAGAGAAAAAGGTTCTTTTCTGACCTTTTAGCTGGACAGGTGTTTGAGCTATCCACCATTCTCCTCTCTAGAATGGATGTGTATGTGCGTAGTGTGTTACGTTTGAGCATGATAAATCTGAAATGGTTCTGTTGTGGTTTCTCTCTTTGTGCTCACATTTGTCTCCTTTCTACAGACTTGGCATTCTAGTATATTGCACATCCTGAATAAAATGTCCTTTTCTTACTCAGCATCACATTTTGGTAGATAAGAGGTGAATGAAATGCTAAAAGTAATATATAATTTGCTCTTAACAAATGGTAGAAGGAATAACACAGCAGTGATGTTTTATAAAGGAAAGACTAATTACAGTGGGAACCAAACATAGCAAGGATCCAATTTTAATCTTTCATAACAAAAAATGCCACTAACACATCTGGGTGCTTTTTCTTGTTCTTAGTAGTAGCTTGAAATAATGACAGTTGGGGAAGCTGTACTATCGTTGTCCCAAAGTTTGATTTATAATCAGTCACCTTCCATTTGGCAGCAGCTTATGAGGAAGCAGCATTAGTGAGAAGTCTGGCAGATTTTGCCCTTGAGGTTAAGATATTAAACAAAAATGAAAACTAATCTATCTTCAGATGGAAGGATGGTACTTAAAGTGGAGTGTTTAGGAAACAGTCTTGTAAAATGTTTCTCTTTCGAAATGATTTTATTAGAGTAATTAAAAATGCAGAAAATGATACCATCTTTCAAAAGTTGTATAAGAGCTGTTTTAATCTCCCTCGCTCTCTGGAGCTAGATAAATCTATATATAGCCATTCCTGGTATACGCTTCACTCATTAGCTCTCTATATAGATCCAGATAGAATATTCACTGTGAACACAGGTCACACTGTGTTCACAGGAGGATTGCTTCTTAAAACCTTGAAACTATATGCTTCTGTTGATAGTTCACATAGATGGCCTTGGGAAGTGAGAAGTCAGAGGTCACCTTTAGGTCCCACAGCCATGTCTTTGTTTACTTACCCATTCAACAAATATTTGCTTAATATCTATGACACGCAGAACCCATTTTTGTGGGTTTAACAACAACAAAAGGAAAAGGTCTCTGTCCTCCACAATCTTACAATAAGGGAAGAAATGCACAACTCTACTTTTAGCAGTGTGGCAGCCTATACCACGCCTATATAATAAAAAGAGTCTTCTTACTACAATATAAGAAGCTACAGTATAAGCAACGAAAGCAAACTTTGAAATACAGTGTTGACTGCTAAGAAAGTAACAGAATCCTCATAGAGAGAGAACTGTGAGGTCAGGGTAACTGGGAAGCAAATGCTAAGACCAGGAGCTTTGAGTTTTCAGATTATGAAAAAGGCAACAAGAGATTAGTCCTTTCCAGAAATTGTGACCTGGAGTCTGTGGACTCCCAAAATATTAATATTTCTGCAAGAATTCAAGGAATCTGTGAACTTATAAGGGGAAAAAATTACATCTGTATTTTCATATGCCTCTAATTAAAATAGCCTTCAATTACAAAAGGTAAGCAACAGAGCACAGTAATTTCACCAGTAACTACCTTTTCTCCAAAAGAAATTAGATATTTCATATCACATCACAGTGCTGCAAACTATCTTGAAATGATGATTACATTCATTACTCTTTTATAATTATAATAGTTTTAGGCATGTAACTAGATCTTATTATTTAATGTATGAATAAGAAGCATATATACTAATATTTAGTATTTGATGACTGTATTTCAATATAATTATAATAATTTATAATCCTGTGTGTTTTGTGTACACGAAAATATTTTAAGAAAAGTGCATAGGCTTCACTGGATTTCCAAAAGAATCCAGACTTCAGCATTAATGAAAGAATGAGCTGGCTGGACACGGTGGCTCACGCCTGCAATCCCAGCACTTTGGGAGGCCGAGGCAGGTGGATCACAAGGTCAGGAGATCAAGACCATCCTGGCTAACATGGTGAAACCCCGTCTCTACTAAAAAATACAAAAGATTAGCCAGGCGTGGTCGTGGGTGCCTGTAGTCCCAGCTACTCAGGAGGTTGAGGCAGGAGAATGGTGTGAACCTGGGAGGTGGAGCTTGCAGAGAGCGAGATTGCACCACTGCACTCCAGCCTGGGTGACAGAGCTAGACTCTGTCTCAAAAAAAAAAAAAAAAAAAAAAAAAAGAGTCAAAAAATATATATATAATATATATGTAAAAATATATATTATATATATATTTTAAAACATATATATATTCTTCCAATAATATGAGCTTATAAGGAAATATCTGCTATCAATGTGGTAAGAAAAATTTTTTTAAAAAATTACCATTGATGATAGCCACCTTATAAGAATTTATGATCCACTATCATAGGTCTGGTTCACTTATGGGTACAGTCAGAGGAATCCCCCATCCAGAAAGTAAATTAAAATGTTTCCTGGTTAGTAATACTCTCAGATGTGTGGCAGAAACAAATGTCATTTCTTTCTGAGTAAAAGCATCTAAAACTAGGGCCCTAAGGCTTCTTACACGCTATGTTTAAAAAATAAAGAGCTGGGTCAGGCATGGTGGCTCACACCTGTAATCCCAGCACTTTGGGAGGCCAAGGCTGGCAGATCAGCTGAGGTCAGGAGTTCAAGACCAGCCTGACCAACATGGAAAAACCCCGTCTCTATTAAAAACACAAACTTAGCCAGGCGTGGTAACACATACCTGTAATCCCAGCTATTCGGGAGGATGAGGCAAGAGAATCACTTGAACCCAGGAAGCGGAGGTTGCAGTGAGCTAAGATTGCACCATTGCACTCCAGCCTGGGCAACAAGAGTGAAACTCCACCTCAAAATGATAATAATAATAATAAGCTGAATACAGGGATTAAGATGGCAGATAAGAGGCAGGGCTAGCTTGCAGTTCCCACTTGAAGGGACAGAGCAGATGCGGAGACTCACATCGTGAACTTTTGTTCCACGAACAACCTTAGGAATATACCAGGAAAGCCAAGAGAACCCACAGACCCTCTAAAGGAACGGGATCACTGCTGCAGACTCCCTGAGATGCTGAAACACCGTGAGTCAGCTTGCTTCCTCAGTGGGGAAGCACATAGTCTGGGGCAAGTTCTCAGCCATGGTCACGACTGCCTGGAAATAGACTCAGTGCTGTTGAGGGGGCATGGTGAGAGTAAGACTGGCCTTTAGGACTGCAGGCTATGTGAGAGTGGGGTGAGGCCTGTGACTGCCAGCTTTCCCCAACTTCCCAGGAAACCTGTATGACTCAGCAGAGGCAGCCATAATCCACCTGGGAATATAACACCATTGACCTGGGAACCACACCACTATCTCCAACAGCAGCCGCAGCAAGCCCTGCCCAAGGAGAGGCTGAGCTCAGATATGCCTGTTCCTGCCCCCTCCTGTTCATCTTTCTCTACCAGCCCTGGCTGCTGAAGACAAAGATAATAATTTCTTGGGAGCACGATGTTGCTGCCCACCACCTGAGAAACCTGAATACTTAACCAGGTGTCCCTAGGGCAAGCTTGCATCCTACTTATAGGGCCACAGCTAATGTACTCTTGAAAGTGCCACCTCCTGGATGGAAGCCAATCAACACAAAAACAGGCACTAGACCCAACAAAAGACCCTCAACAGAGTCCACTTCATTCCCCTGCTACTTCAACTGGAGCAGGTGCTGGCATCCATGGCTGCAAGACCTTAAGACAGATCACACCACAGGACTCTTTGCAGACACTCCCCAACACCAACCTGGGGCCCAGTAGCTCCACTGGGTGACTAGACACAGAAGAGCAAAAACAATCACTACAATTCATCTCTCAGAAAGCCCCATTCCCAGGGGAAGGGGGAGAACACCACATAAAAGGAGCACTATGTGGGACAAAAGAATCTGAACAGGAGTCCTTGAATCCTAGATCTTTCCTCTGACATAGTCTATCTAAATGAGAAGAAACCAGAAAAACAATTCTGGTAGTATGACAAAACAAGGTTCTTTAACACCCCCAAAAGATCATACCAGCTCACCAGCAATAGATCTAAACCAAGACAAAATATCTGAATTGCCAGAAAAAGAATTCAAAAGGTAGATTATTAAGCTAATCAAGGAGGCATCAGAGAAAGGTGAGGTCAACTTAAATAAAAAATACGATACAGGATATGAAAGGAAAATTCTTCAGTGAAGTAGCATAAATAAAAAAACAATCCATGCCAGCCTGGGTGACAGAACAGAGTGAGACTCTGTCTCAAAAAAAAAAAAAAAAAAAAAAAAATCACAACTTCTGGAAATTAAGGGCACACTTAGAGAAATGCAAAAGGCACTGGAAAGTCTCAGCAACAGACTGAAACAAGTAGAAGAGAGAACTTCAGAGTTATAAAACAAGACTTTCAAATTAACCCAATCCATCAAAAGAAAAAAGAATTTTAAAAGATGAACAAAGCCTCCAAGAAGTTTGGGAGTATGTTAAATGTCCAAACCTAAAAATAATTGGTGTTCCCATAGAAGAAGAGAAATCTAAAAGTTTGGAAAACATATTGGAGGGACAAATCGAGGAATATTTTCCTGGCCTTGCTAGAGATCTATACATGCAAATACCAGAAGCTCAACGAACACCTGGGAAATTCATCACAAAAAGATCATTGCCTAGGCACATAGTCATTAGGTTGTCTAAAATCAAGACAAAGGAAAGAATCTTAAGAGCTGTGAAGCAAAAGCATCAGGTAACCTATAAAGGAAAATCCATCAGATTAACAGCAGATTTCTCAGCAGAAACCCTATAAGCGGGAAGATACTGGGAACCTATTTTTAGCCTCCTTAAACAAAACAATGATCAGCCAAGAATTTTGCATCCAGAGAAACTAAGCTTCATAAATAAAAAAGATGCAGTCTTTTCCAGACAAACAAATGCTGAAAAAATTCACCACTACCAAGCCAGCACTACAAGAACTGCTAAAAAGAGCTCTAAATCTTGAAACAAATTCTCAAAATACACCAAAATAGAACCTCCTTAAAGCACAGGACCGAAATAACTATAACACAGTGAAAAAAAATGGTATTCAGGCAACAAATAGCACAACAAATAGAATCATACCTCACATCTCAAGACTAACATTGAATGTAAATGGCCTAAATGTTCCACTTAAAAGATACAGAATAGCAGAATGGAAGAATTCACCAAGTTTCTGCTGTCTTCAGTAGACTCACCTAACACATAAGGACTCACAGAAACTTAAGGTAAAGGGGTGGAAAAGATATTCCATTCAAATGGACACCAAAAGCAAGCAGGAGTAGCTATTCTTATATCAGACAAAACAAACTGTAAAGCAACAGCATGTAAAAAAGACAAAAAGGGACATTATATAATTATAAAAAGACTAAGCCAACAGGAAAATATCACAATTCTAAATATATATACACTTAACATTGGAGCTTCCAAATTTGTAGAACAATTACTACTAAACCTAAGAAAGAAGATAGAATAGTGGGAGACATCAATATTCTACTGACAACAATAGACGGGTCATCAAGACAGAAAGTCAACGAGAAACAATGGACCTAAACTATAACCTACAACAAATGGACTTAACAGATATTTACAGATTCTATCCAATAATTGCAGAAATATACATTCTATTCATCAGCACATCAAACATTATCCAAGATAGACCGTATGATAGGCCACAAGTCTCAGTAAATTTAAGAAAATCAAAATTATATCAAGTACTCTGTCATACCACAGTGGAATAGAACTGGAAATCAACTTCAAAAAGAACCCTCAAAATGATGCAAACATCTGTATGCAAATTAAATAACCTCCTCCTAAATGATTGTTGGGTCAACGATAAAATAAAGATGGAAATTAAAAAATTCTTTGAACTAAAACATAATAGTGACACAACCTATCAAAACCTCTGGGATACAGCAAAAGTGGTGCAAAGAAGAAAGTTCATAGCATTAAATGCTTACATAAAAAAGTCTGAAAGAGCACAAATAGACAATCTAAGGTCACACCTCATGGAACTGGAGAAACAAGAACAATCCAAACCCAAACTCAGCAGAAGAAAAATAATGAAGATCAGAGCAGAACTAAGTGAAATTGAAACAAGCAAAAAAAAAAAAAAAGATAAATTAAACAAACAACTGGTTCTCTGAAAAGACGAATAAAATTGATAGACCACTAGTGAGATTAACCAAAAAAAGAAGATCCAAATAAGCTCAATTAGAAATGGAACTGGAGATATTACTACTGATACCACAGAAATACAAAGCATTATTCAAGGCTCCAATGAACAACTTTATATGCATAAACTAGAACACTTAGAGGAGATGGATAAATTCCCAAAAATATACAACCCTCCTAGATTAAACCAGGAAGATCTAAAATCTCTGAACAGACCAATAACAAGCAGCAAAATTGAAACAATTTAAAAAGTCAACAAAAAAATGTCCAGGACCACATGGATTCACAGCTGAATTCTATCAGACATTTAAAGAAGAATTAGCACCAATCTTATTGATACTATTCCACAAGATAGAGAAAGAGGGAATCCTCCCTAAATCATTCTATGAAGCCACTATCACTCTAATACCAAAATCAGAGGAGGACATAACAAAAAAGAAAACCACAGACTAATATCCTTGATGAACATACATGCAAAAATTCTCAACCAAATACTAGCTAACCAAATTCAACAGCATATCAAAAAGATCACACACCATGATCAAGTGGGTTTCATACCAGGGTTGCAGGGAGATTTAACACACGTAAGTCAATAAATGTGATATACCACATAAACAGAATTTAAAATAAAAATCATATGATCATCTCTATAGACATGGAAAAAGGATTTGACAAAATTCAGTATCCATTTATGATTAAAATTCCCAGCAAAATCAGCATAGAGGGTCTCAAGGTAATAAAAGCCATCTACAACAAACCCACAACCAACATGATACCGAAGAAAAAAAGATTGAAAGCATTCTCCCTGAGAGCTGGAACAAGACAAGGGTGCCCACTTGCACCACTTCTATTCAAAATAGTACTGGCAGTCATAGCCAGAGCTAGGAGACAAGAGAACGAAATAAAGGGCATCCAAATCAGTAAAGTGGAAGTCAAACAGTCACTGTTTGCTGATAAGATCATATACATAGAAAACCCTGATGACTCATCCAAAAAGCTCCTACAACTGATAAATGAATTCAGCAACGTTTCAGGATACAAAATTAATGTACACAAATCAGTAGCTCTGCTATACACCAATAGTGACCAAGCTGAGAATCAAATCAAGAATTCAACTCCCTTTTACAATAGCAGTAAAAAAAAAAAAAAAAACTTAGGAATATACCTAACTAAAGAGGTGAAATACCTCCACAAGGAAAACTACAAGACACTGCTCAAAGAAATCACAGAAGACACAAACAAATGGAAACACATCCCATGCTCATGGATGGGTAGAATCAATACTGTGAAAATGACCATACTGCCAAAAGCAATCTACAAATTCAATGCAATTCCCATCAAAATACCACTATCATTCTTCACAGAACTAGAAAAAAAATCCTAAAATTCGTATGAAACCAAAAAAGAACCCACATAACCAAAGACTAAGCAAAAAGAGCAAATCTGGATGACATCACATTACCCAACTTCAAACTATACTATAAGGCCATAGTCACCAAAACAGCATGGTACTGGTATAAAACTAGGCACATACACCAATGAAACAGAATAGAGAATCCAGAAATAAAACCAAATACAGCCAACTGGTCTTCCACAAACCAAACAAAAACATAAAGTGGGGAAAGGACACACTATTCAATAAATTGTGCTGGGATAATTGACAAGCCACATGGAGCAGAATGAAACTGGATCCTTTCTTACCTTATACAAAAATCAACTCAAGATGGATCAAAGACTTCAACCTAAGACGTAAAACCATAAATATTCTAGAAGATAACATTAGAAATTCCTTCTAGACATTAGCTTAGGCAAAGACTTCATGGCCAAGAACCCAAAAGCAAATGCAACAAAAACTAAGATAAATAGATGGGACTTAAACTAAAAAGCTTCAGCATAGCAAAAGAAATAATCAGCAGAGTGAACAGACAACCCACAGAGCAGGAGAAAATCTTCACAATCTATACATCCAACAGAGGACTAATATCCAAAGTCTACAAAGAACTCAAATAAATCAGCAAGAAAAAATAAACGATTCCATTAAAAATGTGACTAAGGACATGAATAGACAATTCTCAAAAGGAGATATACAAATGGCCAACAAACATATGGAAAAATGTTCAACATCACTAACTATTAAGGAAATTTAATCAAAACCACAATGCAAAACCACCTCATTCCTGCAAGAATGGCCATAATCAAAAACTCAAAAAATAATAGATGTTGACATGATTATGGTGAAAAGGTAACAGTTTTACACTGTTGGTGGGAATGTAAACTAGTACAACCACTATGGAAAACAGTGTGGAGGCTTCTTAAAGAACTCAAAGCAGATCTACCATTTGATCCATATATCTCACATTTATACACACACACACACCATGGAATACTACTTAGGAATGGAAAACCAAACACCATATGTTCTCACCCATATGTGGCAGCTAAGCTATGAGGACAGAAATGCCTAAGAATTATATACTGGACTCTGGGGACTCAGGGGAAAGGGTTGGGATGCCGAGGGATAAAAGACTACCCATGGGGTACAGCGCATGTGTTAGGTGCACCAAAATCTCAGAATTTACCAGTAAAGAACTTACTCATGTTACCAAACACCACCTGTTCCCCCAAAACCTATTGAAATAAAAAAGTGAAAAAAATTAAAGAAAATAAATTTTTAAAAATAAAGTATACAAAAAAGTGCAAAAACGAAAGGAAATACATATGTCTCTAAGGCCATTGAGACCATCTAGGTGAAGTCTCAATAGCTTGTGTGTGAGCCTCGTGTTAGAGAGATTTGGCTACATAAAGAGGAAATATTACTGTGTTGGAGAGATAAGGTTGTTCTCTGAAACAAAAACTACTTACATTTTCAAACATTTCTCAGTTGTCCTCCCTACTCTGTTAGTGAAATGGCCTGTTTACAAATGGAAAAATCGAAGCATTATTATGTCAACTTTCCCATGAACTGTCATTGATGATAGCATACTGAACTTTCAATGTCTGCAAGAGAGACCAATATTAGAGCAACATCTTAGTTACTGAATTCCTGTGAGCTCTCAATCCATGTGCAACTATGACCACATCTTGTGATGAAAATACATCAGGAATCTGAACTTTAAAGAAATAAATGAGAAAGATGAGAGTTTACCAAATACCAGTCTTATCTTGGAGATATGTGTCCAACCTAAGATAAATATGAAAAAAATTTGCCAAATTTTCAGTCATGCTCAGATCAAATAACCCAGGTTTGCTTCCAGATGTTCAAAAGAATATCCTAGAACTCTTAATGTTCCTTGGAGGAATCATTAAATGGCCTCTTCCTTGGACTCATAGGACCAGCAATAACTCCTAAGTTGAATTGACTCACATCTATCTCAGTCTTGATTTCAATTTAGGTCTCTAACATTTGAGTCCTTGCTTTTCACGTGGGCACTCAGAACCTGCCATACACTGTGAATTTTAAGGTGACTTGTTAGGACTGAGAAAGTAAATTCTAATAAATATTAATGCAGTCTTAATACAAAAACTCAGGACTAACTTAGAACCTATAGGACCTTTAGTTTTATGCCAGAAAGGGAAATTTACATGTTTATCACCTCATAATTATGAGCTTTTTGTAGAGCTGAAAGTTCATTTGATCAGCTGGAAACATGGCTGCCTGATACTATGCCATATTTATAGCAGTTACTATTTTTAAAGTCCAATCAGTCATTGTCTTTGGTAGAATAAAGTTCTCTCAGAGTGTTATATTGAACCAAGCAGCAGGAATGGACAAATGAATTTCCCAAGGGCTCCAGCTACCAGAAATCATCTAGTAATATAAGGGAAGGCCCCAACGTTTTTTAAGTGAAAAAATAAGCATGAAGATTGAAAGAATAAGACAAAGGAAAGCATAAGTATAAATGAATTTATAACATGGACTGCATCAAGGGATTTGGTATTTTTCTTTCTAATTCATATACATTAAAGTAGATTAACAGGCACAGCTACTAAGGAAGACACACACACACATACACCCCACACACACACAAAATAATGAGCTCAAAATAAAAAGTGCTAAGCAAATGAAGAAATAATACACCATGAGCAAGAGTCCGAGGAGGAAAAAACAAACAAAACTGCTTTAGCACCACTTTCCCAAGGACTTTAGATTTTGCCATTATCTGATTCAGAATACAAAATAACTCTGTGCAAAATGTTTAAAGAAATCAAAAGTGGAATTTAAAAGTTTACAAGAAGAAGACTACTCAAAATAACCAACTTGTAAGTAGAGCAAACTAGGACTTTTAGAAATAAAAAAGTAACTATTGAAATTTAAAACTTTATAACTGGGATATAGAAACAGATTAGGCTTAAAGTCTAAAATTAGATTTTGATTCTAATTAGATGTAAGGTGAAAAGGTAATTATTCATTGGAAAATATATTTTTAAAATTTATTCCTAATTAAGGACAAATAAGGAGATTTTTAAAACAAGAAAAAGAAATTAAGACAAAGAGGATAAAATTAGAGAGCCTAACATTGGTTTTATTGATGGTCCAGAAATTAGCTAGTAAGAAGAAAGGAGGAAATCTAATATTTGAAGAGAAAATGGCTGAGGAATTTTCAGAATTTGTGAAATAAACCCATCTTCAGATTCAGAACTCCAGTGAATTCCAGACAGAATAATAAAAATAGAAATATCAAAATAAAATTGCTGAATATGAAAGACTGAAAGAAGATCTCAAAGACGACCACAATAAAACCAAAGCAAAGATAATTTTAAAAGGAATGAAACTTAGACATCAAACCCCCCAAAGATATCAACTTATTGAGTGAAAATAACTATAACCCTACAATTATATACTAAGCAAGGTTATCGTTCAAGAAGAAGGGTAAAATCAACACATTTTTAGATAAACAAACTATGAAAGCTTACCACTAGCAGGCTCTCAAAACATTACCTTCTGAATGATAAACCTCAAGATGAAAGAAAAAATTCAAAAAGATTTGAGACACAATAAAGAATGGAAAGCAAATGAGTAAAGATTTAGATAAATCTGAAAAGCCTGACTGTACAAAATAGTAGGAATGCTCAATTTGTGAGATTTTTTTCTTAAAGAGAGAAATGAAATTATGAATACCAACAGCATGTAAGCCCAGAGGAGGATGATCAGAGACAAAAGAATTATAAAACTCTTGAATTATTCAAAAAGAAGTTCAGACACTAATTAATTTTAGATTTTAAGTCCACAAGGAAAACCTGTAAAAGAAGATAAATGGTATGTATGTTCCTAAAAGGTATAGGGAGGGGAAAGATGAACAAGAAAACAGTAGGTCAGAAATGTGGCATTAAGAAGCACAGATCACCAGGAACAAACAGAAAGTACAACTTAATACAGCAAAATAAGTGCAAATAGATCAGTAATCATAACAAGTGCACATTTAACTTATTAAAAGAGATTGTCAGACAAAATTTTTAAAAATCAGATGAATGTTATTTCTAAGAGACAGATCTAAAATATACAAACATGGAAACATGAAAAATATAAAGATAAAAAAGACATACTGCGCAAATACAAATCAAAAGACAACTAATAATATTGGTGAATTAAATTGAGATATAAAGCATACGTAAGGAGGATCGTTGTTTAATAATAAAAATTTTCAACAACCAAGGATAATAGGCACCCTTTAGGGGTTATCTTTAACGCTAAAAGATATAAAATGAAAGTTGATAATGGCAAGGAATGTATAAATTATAAATCTACCATCATAATAGGTTTCAACATCCTTCTATCAATTTTTAGTCAAACAGACAAAAACTGAAGCTTGATTTGATGGATATTTATAGGCCATGCATTCAACAACAATACAAAATATCCTCAAGATCCATATAACATTTACAAAAATTGTCTCAATATTAGGCCATAAGTCTCAATAAATTTCAAATTATCAGTATCTCATAGAGCCTATTCCCTGATCACAATTAAATTAGAATTCAGTAACAAAATAATTTAAGCTCCGATGGGAAATTAAAATATTTCTAAATAATATGTAAGTCAAATAAGAAAGAATTATGAAAAGTAAAATGTACTTAGAATTAAATAATTATACATATTAAAACTTGTGGAATGCTAAATTAATAATTTGAGAACATTCATCAATCTGTATGCTTATGGGGGAAGAGAAAGGCTAAAAAATCAAAGCTAACTTAGGGAAAAAATTTTTAAGCAGTACAATTTTTCCCGATGAGACTTTCTAGTATCCAATAAAGCATATGTCCTGGCAGTTTCTGAAGTATCTCTTTGGAGTGTCATAGAAACTTGAGCTCTTTAAAAAACTATTATTTCTGATCAATATCTGTGTCTTTAAAAAAAAGATGAGAAAAATCCCAAAGAAAATAAAAAGAATGAAAGAACAGAAACAAATATACAGAAAACAAAAATTCAGTATACAGTACTCACAAATCCAAAAGATATTTTTTAGAACAGTAATAAAGTATTAAATATTTGGTCAGATTAATCAATTTAAAAAGAGTGAAAGCACAAATATGCAATATCAAAAATGAAAAGGGGATCATGTTACAGGCAGAGCAGAAAATTGAAAAGATGGTAACTTTAGCCAATGAGCTTTAAAACATATAAAACTGACAAATTGCTAGGGAATAAAAGCAATTTACCATAAGTGACTCATGAAGAAACAGGAAGCCTGAATAGTTCTGTAATCATTAAAAAAAGTTAAATTAGTAACTAAAGATCTTCCCACAAAGAAAGAAAAAAAAATAGATAATTTCAATTTTTATAAAACTCTGCTAGGAAATAAAAACAAGGAATACTCACCAATACATATATAAAAATATGTAATCTTATATCAAAATTAGGAAAGGAAAGTACTTACAAGAAAAGGTCAATCTCCCTCCTAAATATATTTTTAAAATACTACAAACTAAATCCAACAATGTATATAAAAGATATACATCATGATCAGTTTGAGTCTATTCAAGGAATGGTCTGGGCACCATGGCTCACTCCTGTAATCTCAGTACTTTGGAAGGCCAAGGCAGGAGGGTCACTTGAGGCCAGGAATTCAAGACCAGCCTGGGCAATATGGTGAAACCCTATCTCTACAAAAAAAATTTTTTTTTAAATATTTATCTAGAGTTTAAGACCAACCTGAGCAACATAGCAAGACCCTATCTCTACAAAAATTTAAATATATATATATTTAGCCAGGCATGGTTGCCTTCAACTGTAAGTCCCAGCTACTCAGGAGTCTGAGGCAGGAGGACCACTTGAGCCCAAGAGTTTGAGGTTGCAGTGAACCATGATTGGACCACTGCACTTTGGCTTGGGTGACAGAGGAGACACTGACTCCAAAACAAAAGAGGAATGTAAGTTGGATTTAACACCTAACGATACAATTCACCACATCAACATGGTTTTTTAAATCATTTAATTATTTCAATACATGGAGAAAAATAAAGAAATTTAATACCCATTCTTAAGTGTAAAAATATAGAAGGAAATTTTTGTAACCTACTAAAGAATACCTACTAAAACATAGAGAAAACATTCTAGAAGAGGAAACATTAGGCATCGTCTATATAAAAGCAAGAGCAACATACATATGGCTAGCCCCAGTGATGACACGGAGTGACAGTTTGTCAAATCAGTCTCACGAGGATCAGAGATCTCACCTAGTATAAAACTTTATTAGTAATTCAAAAGATAAAGGAAATCACAAAAAGCAGATAAATCATGGAGCAATATACACATGGTTAGCCACGGTGATGACACAAAGTGACAGTTTGTTAAATCAGTCTCACAAGAATCAGAGATCTCACCTAGTATAAAACTTTATTAGTAATTCAAAAGATAAAGAAAATCACAAAAAGCAGGAAAATCATGGAGAAGTCTGATACTGCTGTCACAACTCCCCAGCTCTTTCTTTGCTCCTTAATTCTGGACTCCTTAGGTCAGGGGTCCAGATTTAAGGTATTCTCTGATGAGGCAGGCTGGGTATCACTTACACACAGGGGAGCAATCCCTGTCATGAAATATCTCCATTGTGTACATCAGCAATTACATAACTGATCCTGACATTTTCCAGTAGGTCATGGCTCACAAAAATATAAACAAGTTTGCTTACCATAGGCAGACTCCAGGGACCAGGTGTGTCCTACTTAAAGCATTCCATGTGTAAGGACTCTCCATTATGTTTACAAGGAGACCTGACCAGAGCATTTCATTCTTTTTGGCTCTTTTCCTCTCATCCCTGGGGTACAGAGGATGGCTTACAGACTAGCTGCTAACTCTCTCTTCCCACTCAAAGGCCCAGGGATTGGGGGAAAAAAAAGTCTACATAAGCTACTGAGGATAGATAATTTTGTTAACTCCCTGGAATATTGCCTAGAAAATGGCCATCACATTGTGGATGCTCAATAAATGTCTGTTGAATGAAAGAATCAATAGATTGTTTACTAATGAATGCTCGCCACAAAGAAAACACAAAAGCAACTATAAATAATTAGAATTGATAAGAGGCCATAGTAAGTTAAATTAATATAAAACCAATATACATCAAAAGAGAAAAAGTAATTTTAAAATAATCTTTATTATAGCAACAAAAGCAAAGTCACCCAGGAATGAATAAAACAAAAAATAAGTAAAACCTTTATGACAAAACTACAAAACATTATTGAAAAGCACTGAAAAAAGTATAATAGATAAATGCATAAACAGAAAAATTGAATACCATAAGATATCAATTTTTCCAAATAGACCTGCAGCTACAATATAATTCCAGCTGATGTGCTAATCATAGTTTGTTTGTTTTTTTTTTTTTTTTTTTTGGAGATGGAGTCTGTCTCTGTGGCCCAGGCTGGAGTGCAGTGGCCCGATCTCAGCTCACTGCAAGCTCCGCCCCCGGGTTCCCGCCATTCTCCTGTCTCAGCCTCCCGAGTAGCTGGGACTACAGGCGCCCGCCACCTCGCCCGGCTAGTTTTTTGTATTTTTTTAGTAGAGACGGGGTTTCACCGTGTTAGCCAGGATGGTCTCGATCTCCTGACCCCGTGATCCGCCCGTCTCGGCCTCCCAAAGTGCTGGGATTACAGGCTTGAGCCACGCTAATCATAGTTTTATTTTGTTTTGTTCTATGAATATGAAAAGCTTGAACTTAAAACATATAGATACAGAAACAAAAAGTTCAGTACAATCCTGAGAAAGGACATGGAGGAAATCTCAACCTACAAAATACCAAAATGTATTATAAAGTCAGAGTCATGCAGTCAGTGTGGAACTGGGGCAAGAATGGACAAATAGACCAGCAAACTGGGCACAAAGCTCAGAGAGAGGGCTGTTCACACCTAGCAACTTAACATGTCAAAAGTGGTCTTCCAGGTTAGTAGGAAAGGAGGAACAATTTAAAAGTTGGCACTGTCATTGTCACAATTGGTTGCCCATATAAAAAGTTAAATCCGACTCTTCAAAATTCAGTTTTAGGTACATTATAAAGGTAACTGTGAAATGCAAAACTTCTAAATTTTTAGCAGCAAACAGAGAAGAGTATCTCTACAAACTTAGGCAAAACATAAAAATAACAAAGAAAACAGTTGGTACATTTCACTATATTAAAATGTAACCTTTTTTTTTTTTTTTGAAGAGATTTATTCAAAGCCAAATCTGGGTGACCAATGGCCTGTGACATAGCCCTCAGGGAGATCCTGTTAACATGTGCCTAAGGGTCAGGATACAGCTTGGTTTTATACATTTTAGGGAGACATTAGGCATCAGTCAATACATGTAAAATGTCAAAATGTGGCATTTCTATTAAGCAAAAGATGCTGTTTAGAAACCCAAATTTATGAAAACCAACAAACTAGGGAAAATAGAAGTTGCAACAAATGTAATGGTCAAAGGATTAGTATCAATAATCTCTCATAATCTCCTACCTCTCAATGGGTAAGTCATAGCCCAATTGAAAAATAGACTGTCCCGTCATGTTACACAAGAACAAACTGGCCATAGATACGTGAAAAAGTTGTCAACCTTATCAGTAATCAGAGAAATATAATTTTAACTGCAATAAAACTAATTTTACATTAATAAAAATACAAAAATTAAACTCTGACAGTAGCAATTTTTGGTGAGGATACAGAACAATGAGAACCCTCATACATAGATAGGTGACACTGTAATTGAATTTAACTTATTTGAAAAATAATTTAACATTACTCTCAAGTCTGAAAATGTGCAGACCTTATGGACCACAGTCCCACTTTCTGATGTGTATCCAACATACACTTGCAAATGTACACTGGAAAACACAGCAGTGTTGAGTGTCAAGAGCAACAAAATGAAAACAACTCACATGCTCATCACCAAGTAAACAGATAAATTGTAGCAAATGAACACTACATAATACTCTACAGCAGTGAAGCAAATGAATTACAGCTACACACATGAATGTGGATGAATGTCAAAAACAGAATAGTGAGGAAAAGCAAGTCACAGACATCACATATAGTATAATGCCATCTATATAAATGGCAAGATGTAATTAATGATAACAGAGTGATGCAAAGCATCATGGGAGTTCTGAGGAAGGACTTCTGTCTGTGGGAGTCAGGGAATACATTATAGGGGAGGTGACCTATGAACTGGACTTTGAACAATAGAGAGAATTTCTAGAAAGATACAGAGAGTAGTAAGTATATGTAAGTACAGTGCAGGATGAAAAAACAGTGAGAGCCATGGTATGAAGTTTCCCCATTCTCCAAAGAACAATGTAACTGAAAAATAAGACATGCCATGGGAAATCATAAGACCAGAGAGAAAGCCAGATAGAGATTGGCTGGGGCCAGGGAGCCAAGAGGTCATTGCTTGCTATATCAGACATATAAGAGGAGGTCCCGTTATTCACACATCCTAAAGCAGTGCCTTGTTCTGTGAGCCTGTTACCTGCCCTGTACTCCTCCCCCGCCACCTCCCTCATACTCATGCTCTCATTCCCCAGCATTACTCTTATTCCAACCACTTGAAAATAACAGCAACTGATACTGCATTATTATGAACAGCACCATTTCAAAATGAGGGTAACATAAATAGTCTAGGTGGAGAAAGCCCACATTGGCCCAGCACATTCAGCAACCCCTTGAGCCTTGAACCCACACTGGGAGGCATGTGTGTATGCCTGGGGCCATGTCCCTTCAGCAAAGAGTCTCACACACATACCTAATTTGGGATAAGCTCAATAATTAAAGGCTGTGCTTTCCATCTACACTCATTCGGCAAACATTTATTGAGCATTTCAAGCCAACAGGAACAGAGTCTTCTTAGAGTCATGCAACCAGTCTCATTATACTGTAGCTCCTCCATCCCAACGATAGTTTTCAGCGGTCACAGCCAAGTGTTGTTAGACATGATCCAGAAGTGATCTGCTCCTTATTTTCATTTTGCAGAACAGCCATTCAGTGTTCACTCAAGCACTAATGCTTTTTAAAATTAAATGTGAACTGTAGTGAGTAAAATACTCCTAACCACATTAGAAGTAGTTTGCTGTTCAAAGTGATGTGTGAGGAGCATGCAAAAATATCACTGGCAGAATACCAACTTGTACTTTTTTTTAAAATTACTTTCTCTTGTCCTTTTTCTCTTAATCTAATATTAATACATTTAAAAATAAGAACAGAGATATGAAAATACTTTTTGTGCAATATGATTTGAAAGGGAAGTTCTACTTGTTACCAGAAAACTGAGGGGGGAAGAAGGCCCTTATCTTTCCTTGATATCTCTATTTTTTTCTGGAAGACTTTGTAGCAAGTTGAACTCAGTCAAACATGAATATGGAAGCTGCTCTTTGTAAGAAAGATGATGTTACTGACCTACGGTCAAAAGTAGTGATAATGAATTTTAACTGACCCAATCGTATTCTTTTAAATGCTTTTCAATAATTTATCTAGCATTACCAAAGGTACACATAGCTGAGTCCTAACTCAAACAAGGCCCCAGTTGATCCAAGGCTCAGAAATGGAAAATGGAATGGGAAACATAACCAAAAAGTAGGAATTAAGGTGACAGAAACTGCCAATATATTACAATCATAGTGTAGATGGAGCTGGTTGAGAGCCACAGGTGGAGGTCAATCTTGGAATTCAGAAAACAAATGCAGGCAGATAGGGAAACAAACAGAAGCCATGGCAAGAAGCAAAACTACAGCACAAAGCATAGAGCATTTTTCCTATCAGTCCAGACATTTATGAAGAGCACTGTTATTTTATAGGTTGAAGACTTGGAATTCCGGTCACAAAACATTCTAGCTGCTACCAAATCCTCCCTACCTTTTAAAGGGATAGGCCCAAAGCTGAAATTTGTCAGAGACACAAAACTGACCATTTACGTAACAGTGAGCTGAGAAACAGTGAAATTAGCCAAGGTGGAACAGAGCATCTCACTGGGGTGTAAACCCGTGGTTTCACCAGCACAGTGCTCTAAACACCTGAACACCTTCTCTGGCGCCCAATTCACCCAGCCATTAGGTCGGTTCAGAAAATAAAGTTACAAAGCGAGTTAGTACAAGTGATAAAGTTTCAGTCCAAAATGTTTAGGCAGAAAAAAAAAAAAAAAAACAGGTATACTGAGGTGTCTCGTAGAACTTAAGCCAGGAATATTTGGACCTCATTAGCAATTCAAACACATGCACAATCAGGATCCCACCCGCTCTCCTGTGCCTGCATCTCTGTGTCCCTGCATCATTCCTCACTCTCAGTGTGGACCAGGGTGGAGGAAAACATGGGCAACGTCACTCCCAGACTCGTAGATCTTAAAGCTCCAGCCTTCAGAGACTGACCTGCTTTCTCTGATCCCAATTAAAACGGAAAAGAAAATCTGTGGCCCAGGCTCAGTCAGATTCCCAAAAATGGGTCACTCAACTGTGGGTGAGATGGCAGACTGCTCTGATTGGTCTGGCAACGCTCAGGTGTCCAACCTTGTATTAGTGAGCAGAGGTCAAAGGGATGAGGTCATGAAAGAATATGGCCATTGGAAGCTGCCATTTCCCATAGAAGCAGATGCTTAGCGTAGAAATAGTAAGTATCCACCACCCAAGTGGGTGAGCTACATATTACACAAAGTGCAATACTTGGGCTAATAGCCCAATATTTTATTAGGACCAGGACAATCACCTGCCCCTGACCATAGAGATTATGTCCTTTAATCTTATTTAAAAATCATTGCAACTCTGTCTCCCAGATGAAGATGGAGCTTCTACACTCCTCAGTTTCTTAGTCACCCCCAGAATTTAGAGGCAGGTGAGGGTGTCTAGATCATGTCAGGTACACTGAGGTTTCTGTAGTTGATGGGACAGGGCAGCCAAGAGAGGAGAACCAGCTTCCCTGACAGATATGGTTCACATTCCAACTTCTCATGCCCTAGCTTTGCAACTATGGGCACGTTACTGAACTTCTCTCTGAGCCACAGTTTCCTCGCCTGCAAAATGAGGAAAAGAAAACTACCTTGCAAGGTTTGTATAAAGGTTAGAGATAAAGTACATAACCGAACACTATGTCCCATCAATGGTAGCTATTGTATTATTAATATACTGAATGGCTCCCTCACAACCTCTAAGAGATAATATGTCCTTGACCTTGGGAATGTCTTCAGGACAATGTTCCATTTTACACTAACCTATTGCCTTGTAAAAAATCTCCCTTTTGTACCTTGTATACCCAGACCAGAAGACATGGTTAATATAGATTCCAATTAGGTTGTACTATGAAGAAAGAAGGATGGAGTGAGGATAAGGGAGCAACTTTTATTCTTTACCTGAAATGATACCACAAAATATCCAAACTTTAAAAACAACTTTAAAATATGAACTAGGAAGGACAACATAGCTTCACTAGTACCCTGAATTTTTAAAACCTGAAATAAAAATACAATTCAGGAAAGCCCTACCTGACACCATCTCCGGAGCTACAGCCGTTCAGAGTGGAGCAAAGTTCCCCAGTAGGATTTCACAAAGTACAGATATCTTTATTTTACAAATGAAGAAACTGAAGCTCAGAGAGAAGTCACTTCTCTGAGGTCACATGGTTCAACAAAATCAGGGGCACATCTAGATCCTATTCCCAGCCTAAGGCCTTCCCATCCACTCTGCATCCTAGGCAGCTGGAGGGAGGAAGGTGGGACCCTCAGGGAGGCCCCAGAGGAACAGAGAGGAAGAGCTGACCTTAACAAGAGTAAAGAAAATGCTACAGACAGAGCTTCATGTCCTTCAAGTGGATCCCCTGACAAAAGGGGAAGAAAACAGGCTTTACAACCTGTGCTCTCTCCTGGCTGCTTTCCCTGGCTAGATTTAAGTGAGTTGAAAATTATCCATTATTTTGTACTATCTGAAGCTCCCTTAACATGGATAATCAAAACGTAGCTTTCATTAACGTCCCTCAAACAGCAATAATAAAAGAACACGTAGTTCAGCTAGTGCATGATGAAAAAGGACTCCTAAACTCCTACCTCAGTCTCCTGCTTTGGTTCATTTTATGCTCTAGCAAATCAAATGCTTGTGACAGCCCTGCTCAGCCACCTCCTTCTTCCCTCCACAGTACTGTTCTTGCTGACCCTGCTGGCTGAAATTCCCTTCTGCTCTTTCCTCAGCTCACTCATCCTTTAAGACATAGCTCAGGTACCACCTGCTCTGGGAAGCTGTCCATCACTCGTCTTTGTGTCCTGGCTCATTGCAAGCCACAGTGAAGGTGTGTTGAGTGCTTAACGTTGAAGAAAAGTGTTTTATCATTGTAATCCAGGGCCAGAATTTCTTTTTTATAACCCTAAACCATTGCGGCCATTTCTACAACTCCACCTCCAACACACTGATGGAGTGTGAATCAGGCCATGTGTGTCATAAGCCACTAAAACTTTGGAAATGTCTGCTGGAAAATGTCAGCCTCCTTTCCTGATAGAGAGGAAAGGAAGTAGAAGATGAGAAACCACAACAGTGCGGGGAGCGGGGACAGGATGGTGAATACAGGAAGGTGGGCAGAGAAATGGCACAGGAGCACCTGGAGCAAAAAACCAGCGAAGATAACATAGGCATGTATCTGACATTGTCCAAAACCACTGCTGATTCTCTTATTTTCAGCATCCTCTACCCCTAACCTGGAATTTCTGGATTTGCAGTAGTTACTAGGAAGAAATGGAGACTTTCTGAGGTGAACGAAGCCCATGGCAGCATCCACGCAAGATCATCACCCTTGAAGTGACCTTTACCTCAAGTTATGCCTGAGACTTGGCTATTCCTACAGCAAGACTAGAGGGTCACATGGAGGTCATAGTGTGGGCTCTGCTCTAAGATAGAACCCAAGAGGGCACTACGTGACTTACAGAACAGACAGCGGGAAACAGCACCTAGCCTGCCCAGGTTCGGTGCTCCTGGGTACAGCTTTATCCCTTAGCCACTGAAGAAGCCTTCACATCATACACAACACCAAACCTGGCCTAGCTCCTAGACAAAATACTGGCCAAATCTCAAATGTGAATTTCTCCAATTCTGATTCTCATCTGTACAGCTTAACAAATCAAGTTTGTTCAAGCTCATTCACTTACAAACTTTGGCTGGAATCCAGCGTCACCATTCTGAGACCATGGGTCCCACAAAGCCCATTACATCTGTGGTCTGTGGTCCTCTATAGCCAACAATTAGCTCCCAGATGCAATACAAACTGCCACTTCCATTCTGGTCATGGTTACCACGGGAATCACCTTATGCTTCTCTGTAGAAACCAACTATAATGCTTTTTACTAATGGCCCATGCACTGGCTCTTGAGAGACTACAAGTATTAGGCAATCAAAGCACTTGTATTTGGACTTCCTCTCCTTTTTTAGGAGCTTAAGTATGAATGAAGAAGGGCAAGAGACAGAGAAGAAAGTGTATTCGTTCCATTAGGAAAGAGGTTTCTACCGGCCCTTTTCCTCTCTCAGTGGAGCTCAGATATTTTTATAAATTTAAGAAAAGTCATTGACAACAGATTAAAAACCAGAATATATAAGGAGCTCAAAAAATTCAACAGGAGAAAAAGCTAATAACTCAATTAAAAAGTGGGCAAAAGATATAAGTAGACATTTCTCAAAAGAAGACATACAAATGGTGAACAGGTATATGAAAAGGTACTCAGCATCACTGAGCATCAGAGAAATGCACATCGAAACTACAATGAGACATCATCTCACCCAGTTAAAATGGATAATTTCCAAAAGACAGGGAATAACACGCTGGTGAGGATGTGGACAAAAGGGAGCCCTCATATACTGTTGCTGAGAATGTAAATTAGTACAGTCACTATGGAGAACAGCATGGAGGTTCCTCAAAAAACTAAAATTAGAGCTACTACACGATCCAGCATTCCCACTGCTAGGTATATACCTGAAAGAAAGCAAATCAGTATGTTTAAGAGATATCTACCTTTCCATGTTTATTGCAGCACTATTCACAACAGCCAAGATTTGGAAGCAACCTAAGTATCTATCAGCCGATGAATGAATAAAGAAAATGTGGTACATATACACAATGGAATATATGGAATACACATATACACACTATTCAGCCAGAAAAAAATAGATTCTGTCATTTACAACAACACCAATGGAACTAAAGGACATTTTGTCAGGCAAAGAAAGACAAACTTGCATGTTCTCACTCCTTTATAGGAGCTAAAAATTAAAACAATTGAACTCATGGAGCTAGAGAATAGAAGGATGGTTACCAGAGGCTGGGAAGGATAGTGGGGGTTGGGGGTTGGGGATTGGGGATGGTTAATGGCTACAAAAATATAATTAGATGGAATGAATAAGATCTAATATTTGATAGCACAATAGAGGGACTACAGTTGACAATTTATTGTACATTTTAAAATAACTAAAAGTGCATACTTGGATTGTTTGTAACACAAAGAAAGGAAAAATGCTTGAGATGATGGATACCCCATTTACCCTGATGTGATTATTACACATTGTATGCCTTTATCAAATTATCTCAAGTACCCCATAGACACCTACTATATATGCACAAAAATTAAAAATGAAAAAAAAAACTAATTTTAAAAAAGAAAAATAGGTAACACTATGGGGACACTGCAGGGGAATAAAACACCAAGAGATTTTGATTAAAGGATTCCTGATTTCAGTTAGGTAAGTGTAATAACTCCTGCATAACATGGTGACTATAGTTAATTACAATGTTGTATATTCTTGCCAGTTGCCAGGAGAGTAGATTATAGTGTTCATACCACAAAAAAATGACCAGTATGTGAGGTAATGCATAAGTTATTAGCTCAATTTGGCTATACCACAATGTATACATATTTCAAAACATTATATTTTACATGATAAATATATACAATTCTATTTGTCAATCAAAAACAATTTTTTAACCCAAAATGAAAAAAAAAAAACACTAAGCAAGGAGTCAGAAGACCTCGCTTCTACATTTGAGTCAGTCACGAATTCTCTCTGTGAATTGATACACTTCACTAAACCTCTTGGAGCTTGTTTTCTCATCAATAAATTGAGAAGTTTAACCAAAAAGATTTGTTTTAACCTCATCAATTCGTATTTTGATAGTTTTTTTTCTGCTAGAAAGTTACAAAATAACTTCTCCTCTACATGAAAAATGGTCAGTAACAGCTGTCAGATAAAAGACAGGAAAACATAACAAAACTGAAAATAAAACATGGTTCAGGTCATAGGGCCAGAGCCCAGAGGGGCCCAGAAGCCAAAGCTGCAGATGGAGCTAGGAGTGTGAAACCAAACAAGCAATCTGGCATCAGAAAGCCCAAAGAGCATATCCAGATACTCAGCGAGAAGACATCGTGGCCAAAGAATAAGGTCATCAAGAAAATCCAAACCAAGAAGTCCTAACTGAGCCACACGGTGGATTAGAATATGTCTATCACAAGTCAGAAAATAATGAGTCAAAAGCCTAGGAGAAACTTAAAAAAAAGTTGAGAGACATCAAAAAGAAAATCAAGTCCCATCAATTTCTCCTGTACAATGCTTGGAGTAATAAGTGTCAGGCTATGTCTGGCATAGGCCACAATCAAAGTTGTGGAAAATGTCTGCTGGGAAATGTCAGTTTCCTTTCCTGATAGGGGTTTCCAGAATTTCAATGGATAATGCAAAAAATAATAATAATAATAATTCCCTGTAAGGTCAGTTAAAAACCTATGGGATCAAAAGGACAAGAGGTTTGAGGTTGAGATATAGGCACTTCAGCCTCATTTTGCACCAGATTTTTCTTTTTTTTTTTTTTGGTCATTGCCACTGAGGTCTCTGTCAAAGTTTCCAGGCTGAACCTCTATAGGTGTGCCTTCTCATGCCTTCTCATCTTGAAAATTGCCAGTATAGGGCTAGCTATATGTAGAAAGCTGAAACTGGATCCCTTCCTTACACCTTATATAAAAATTAATTCAAGATGGATTAAAGACTTAAATGTTAGACCTAAAACCATAAAAACCCTAGAAGAAAACCTAGGCAACACTATTCAGGACATAGGCATGGGCAAGGACTTCATGACTAAAACACCAAAAGCAATGTCAACAAAAGCCAAACTAGACAAATGGGATCTAATTAAACTAAAGAGCTTCTGCACAGCAATAGAAACTACCATCAGAGTGAACAGGCAACTTACAGAATGGGAGAAAATTTTTGCAATGTATTCATCTGACAAAGGGCTAATATCCAGAATCTACAAAGAACTCAAACAAATTTATGAGAAAAAAACAAACAACCCCATCAAAAAGTGGGCAAAGGAGATGAACAGATACTTCTCAAAAGAAGACATCTACACAGCCAACAGACACATGAAAAAATGTTCATCATCACTGGTCATCAGAGAAATGCAAATCAAAACCACAATGAGATACCATCTCACACCAATTAGAATGGCAATTATTTAAAAGTCAGGAAACAACTAATGCTGGAGAGATATGGAGAAACAGGAACGCTCTTACACTGTTGGTGGGGGTGTAAATTAGTTCAACCATTGTGGAAGACAGTGTGACAATTCCTCAAGGATCTAGAACTAGAATTACCATTTGACCCAGCGATCCCATTACTGGGCATATACCCAAAGGATTATAAATCATGCTACTATAAAGACACATGGACATGTATGTTTATTGTGGCACTATTCATAAAGCAAAGACTTGGAACCAACCCAAATGTCCATCGATTATAGACTGTATTAAGAAAATGTGGCACATATATACCATGGAATATTACACAGCCATAATAAAGGCTGAGTTCATGTCCTTTGCAGGGACATGGATGAAGCTGGAAACCATCATTCTTAGCAAACTATCACAAGGACAGAAAACCAAACACCGCATGTTCTTATAGGTAGGAATTGAACAATGAGATCACTTGGACACAGGGTGGGGAACATCACACATTGGGGCCTGTCAGGGGGTGAGAGGCTGGGGGAGGGATAGCATTAGGAGAAATACCTAATATAAATGATGAGTTGATGGGTGCAGCACACCAACATGGCACATGCATACCTATTTATCCAACCTGCACGTTGTGCACATGTACCCTATAACTTAAAGTATAATAATTTTAAAAAGAGTTAAAAACAAAAAACAAAAAAAGAAAATTGCCAGTATAGAATATAGAAAAGCCCTATATTCTATATACATATATTCTATACTATATATATGTATTCTATATTCTATACTTAACACAAAGCTCTATTTTCTCAGAGCTTGGGACTTAGTGAATATTTATTGAAATGATGAATAAATTCTCATCTCTAAGTACCTACTATAGGCCAAATACAATGCTAGGAACTTAATGAAAAGGTACATTGATTGATGCTTTAAAATCCAGATAATTTGAGGTTAATTTTCTGATCCCTTCCAAGTTCCTTGATACTATACCACCTAAGGAGCTTTTTAGAGACTTAAAAAAAAAAAAAAAATGTTTCCCCAGGCCTTAGACCTCCAGGTACAATGGGAAAAAAATTGGGTTCTTATGCCAGTTTCACTGCTAACTTGCCTTGGGCCAAGTCTAAGTCACAAAAACACTCAAACTCTCAGCTTCCTCTTCTGTCCTGTGGACTTAATCTTTCCTCCTTCATGAGATGGTGGGAGGAGTCAATGAACTAACACCTGTGAAATCACTTTGAAATATGGTCTCAGTGGTGACAAGCCAGCACTCAGCCGAGAGGGGCATTTCATTGGAATCAGGGTTTCTGATTCAGTCTGGCTTCCTCAGCCGTTTCTACATCAATCAGCTGTCACTGCTCCTTCTCCTCAAACCACGTGAATTTTAAAAGCCAGCACACAAGCTCATCTGGAATTCACACACCCCACCTTCAAACAGACAAGGACACTGTGAAATTGGAAATACAGGAAGATGGCAGGTGGCACTGCTCTCTCTGAAAAATGAGCACTGTAGAAACAGCTCTGCTTCTTCCCAGCATGCCTGATGGTGTGGGTGATTTGTAATGCTTTCCCTGAAAAACCCTCATCCCCATGAACACAGTTTAAAGATAGAAATCAATCTTACAATATGACAGGGAGAGAAAAATCTGTCAGGAAAAATGAAGAAGAGAAAAACCACCTCATTCTAGAATCCTTTCTACTAAATAAATGGATTCCAGAGAAGTAAGACTGGACCTATATTTTTCCTTCTTGCTTGCCATTTACCGAGCAGCTACAAGAAGTGAGATTGAAAAGAGAGACGGTCTGGCCAGCCCCACCAGCTTTTTCATCGCAATAATTTAGGCAGGATGCCAGCCCTGGCATTTTGCACTAGGTCAGAGTTTGCCTATATACAACAAAGAACTAAAAACCCTACAGGATCATTTACAACGACACACTATGAAACATTGCTCATTACTACACAAAGGATCAGGTGTCGCCACACCTTGGGGTATTTGTGAACTTTAAAATAAGGCAGCAACACATTGAGGTTTAATCTAACCCCCAGACCAAGATAAATTCTGCTTCCCAGATCCTATGAACCTGGAGAATAGCATCGCTATGAGGCATACTAAAGCCCATAGCTGCAAATCATCATAGAACTCATTGCAGGGAGCACCCAGCCAGTGTCAGGTTAAGGTAAGTTATCCAATCAGGCAGAAATCAGGAAGGGGTACTACATAAAGCCAGCAAAGTGGAGGGAAGGAGACAAAAGGTGTATAGTAAGGGAGTTAGAAAGGCACTTCCATGAAGAAAAGTCTAAACTTGATTTCCACCAGAGCAAGTTTACTCACTGAACAGTCCTCTTGCTCTTTTCTTGCTAGAATATCCATAGCCTCTTACAGTGTCCCCTTGCATTATGGAAAGTTTCAGAAAAGTTTCAAAAGCTGCCTGAGGAACAGTTGTCATTCCAAAAAGGGTGTCCAGGAGCAGCATTGCCTTCCGCCCTATCCTCTCCTTAAATCTCATCTCTGGCCCACTCCTGAGGAATCAAGTGAGCAAATGAGCTGCACTCTTTCCCAGTGCCCTTCTGGCCCTATCTGTGTCTCAGGAGCTTCTCTCCCGAAAAAAATCAATCTGCAGTTGGCCCGGGAGGAAGAGATCATGTGAGAGCTCACAGTGGGTCAGTGATTCAGTAAAAAGCCAGAGAGCTGTTGGCTGGGAAATGCCAGAGACATCTGGGCAGGAGCTGGAAAGCAAGCACACTGGGCTGTCTTCTCCTGATACACCTGTCTTCTGACACCAGATAGAGCCTCGCCCTGGGGAGTTGCCCAGCCATGTGTCCTATGTACCAAGAAGCCAAGGTACTAAGACTTGGGATTTTCTTAAAATGCAGTCATGAAAGAGGGAGGCAGCTGAGACTGGTTGTGAAGAAGGGGCACATTGATGCAATGCTGTGGTGACTTGAGAAAAATCAGAGACGTTGTAGAAGCCTTTTGGGACTCCCTGGCAACCACAGACGAAGTGCATCAAGCTCACAAAGAGACGGAGAACATGACATAAATACTTTCGATCTAAGACAATACCTATCCTGGCAAACTCCATTCTGGCCCCTTTAAGCTCTGCATTTCAATTCTCTAACTTCCAAGGTCAAAAACAAGTCAACATAGCACAAACTGACTGTCTTCACTGTAGTGATCCGCATCCTGTGGTGGCTCAATGCATATTAAAAGAATTGAATGTATCACTGCAAATAGTAATTCGGAAACTGGAGAGAGAAGTTTTTACATATAAAAAAGAGAAACCACGATTTCAGTCACAACCACCTTTTCCGAGTGCCTCTCCTGGTAATATAAGCAGGAACTCCAAGTAGCAATTAAATGTGTTATCTACGAGCTTCCAAGTCAAGAAGTCTTTTCAATAAGGTATGAAAGCCTACTTGAAATAATTTGAGATCCATCTCTGACACCAGTAAGCTTTGCATTTTAAAATTATTCTTCCCACAGTCCGCAGATAATTCTTTAACCAACCCAAAGTCAAGTATATTACATTGTACATTTGTGGGAAGAATCAAGACGGCTGAATAAGAAAACAATACACTCCCTAGAAACTAGCAAAGGCAGCCATTAGACTCAATCAGGATAGTAGTAAAAAGGTGTCTAAGTGGAGACATTCAGTCCTAAAGGCCTTACTATAGAGGATAAAGAAGAAAACGTAGAGTCAGACCCAGGCTTGAATTTCTGCACACTGTTAACAACAAGGGGCAGTAACTCCTCATACCAACTCAAAGCCCTTTAGTTCTTAGGCTCACGTGTAGCAGGTTGAAGCCAAGTTGCCTGGAAGAAAAAACATAAGCTTTAGACCTTGCTTCAAACTCCAGCTCCATCTGTGAATAAGTTGCTTCCCTCTCTGAATCCATTCCCTTCTTTCACTAACAGGGTCAATGGCGCTATTTCAAGGGCTTGGATGATGAATTGATGAGGGAAGTAAGTGTAAATCCCTTAGCATGATGTTTAGCACCTCAGTTCTCTCCCACACTTCAGGGCCATACATAAGGAATGTAGATAAAGTTGTTGATATTTAGTGGGAAGAGTACTGGGTTAAGAATTAGTGACCTTGCTCTCAACTGGCTCTGGAACCTTGAAGAAGTCACCTCACTTCCCATCACATACAAAATAAACTAAAGAATCTCAGAGATCATTCTCTGGCAATAAGGGAATTCGAATTCAAAGATATGAATAGATGAAGATGCTAGAAGTCATTGTATCTAGGGTTATACAGAGATATCAGCCGTGGGATCCGCCAGAATTGCTGGACAGGGTTAGAATTTCTGACCATCTCAGGATCTGAAGAAGCTAGATCAAACAGGACTACCTTGTATCATATCCAAAGGTGACTGGGAAGCAAGGAAGGGAGAAGAGGAGAATAGAGAGAATCCTCCTTCTCTGAGATTATGGCTGCAAATTTCAGGTGGAAGCTCTCTTCCAACCAAGATAGACTTGAAAGCATTGAGTCACTTTGACTCTAACTAGCTAATCTATCAAACTTTGTAATGAAGCACCTAGGTGTTCCCCACATGCAGTAGATAGGCAGGGTAGGAGCATCAGAGAAGGAAGGTAAAAAGCGGCAGCCAGCCTTGGAGTTGTGGCTTCCCACTCACCTGCAACACACACACACTTCTATGCCCCTTATGCCTGGGCAGGGATCCATGACCCTGAGTCAATTGTTATATGTTTCTCCTCCCCATCAACCAACCTAAACCCTATCTAAAGCAGCAATGTCTCATTTAGGACCAATGAGAGTGCTTGAGCAACTCATGCAGGCGTGGGCACATAGGCCTAGCTGGGCTGATGGTGTCACAGTTTGTTCTTCAAAGTGACTGACTGGACCTCAATAAATGTCCCACAAAGAAAATATATTTAACATCATGGCACAAAAGAGAGAACTGGCTTTGCCCTACACTTTGCACCTCTTCACACATAAATGCACACAAACACCTACCCATTGATCAACAGAAATATCATACTGGAACTATTCCAAAGAGTATCTGAAAAGTATTTTGTAAAATACTCCACAAAGAGACAAATTCTTGCCAGTCATCCTTGATGATCTCTCTCCCTAAAATAGCTCCAACCCCAGCAGTCTCCCAGGAGCTGGTAGGCAGAGAGTGCCACAGTCGGCTCAATTTCCCCGGAGGCCCAGCCCATTTGATGCTGTACATATTTGCACTGCCTTCACTTTCACCATCCTTCACACCTGCTCTACCCTATCCATGTCTCTGTCTGGCCAGTTCCTACTCATTCTTGAATGTCAACATAAATGTCTCTTCCTTCACAAAGCCCTTGGTGAGTCCCCAGGTTGGTTTCAGTACCCTTTCTATGTGTGTCTTCACCTACATTGGCATTAGTTGACACCATTGCAGTTGTGCATTGACTTGTCTATCTTCACTAAACTGTGGGCTCCTTGAAGACAGAGAATATGTCTCCAGCACTTAACACAGGGTTGGCATATAGAAGTGCTCAATAATTATTTGTTTAATGAATGAGTGAATCTAAACCAGATTTTTTTTTTTTTTTTTTTTTTTTTTTTTTGAGACGGAGTCTCGCTCTGTCGCCCAGGCTGGAGTGCAGTGGCGCAATCTCGGCTCACTGCAAGCTCCGCCTCCCGGGTTCACGCCATTCTCCTACCTCAGCCTCCCGAGTAGCTGGGACTACAGGCGCCCGCCACTGCGCCCGGCTAATTTTTTTTTTCTATTTTTTAGTAGAGACGGGGTTTCACCATGGTCTCGATCTCCTGACCTTGTGATCCGCCCGCCTCGGCCTCCCAAAGTGCTGGGATTACAGGCGTGAGCCACCGCGCCCGGCCTAAACCAGATTAATGGTTGGGATAAAAAACTACTCAGGTCTACTCAGGAACAAACCAATAAACCTGGTGAAAGGGAAGTGGAACTACCCAGGTACAAGAAACAGGTACTCTCCCTAGAGTTCACAATGAGCCAGCTAGGTGACTGCAAGACCCAGAGACTGGTTCTGCTGAATATGCAATATCAGAGGGTAGAGGAAAGAGCAGCAAAGCCAAACCAGCTGCTCCCCGTAAGAAAAGAGAGAAGAAAATCGCCACTTAAAGAACACCTATGGGTACCCCTTTTAAGCCAGAAAAGAGCTTACAAGGTATTATCACCTTCTCACAGACAAGAAAAATCATGCTCAGAGAGGTTAATAACATGTCAAGTAAATAGCAAAGTTGGTATTGGAACTTGGACCTGCTGATGCCAGAGTTCACACTGTATTTTACTCGACCTTATTGTTTCTGAATTTTCCACAGATTTGGATGTCCATTTCTACATTCTGGGCAATGAGATGGTAGGTAGAAAGCTGGGCACCTTGGAAGCCGTGGCATTTGACATGGAGTAGTGGCACTGAATTAGTGAGCAGATGAACAGGCATCCACTACGGTCTGCAAAGGGCTTGCATTGCCAAAGATCTTCTTGTCTTTGAAAACAGCTTCAAAGAAAAGAATAAAGTTCAGAGAAGGGAATGCAAAGGATAATGAGAAGAGAGGGGAGAGTCAAGAAAGCCTCCTCCAGATGGATGACGTATGAAAAAATTAAATGAAAACATCACAGTAAACACCCAATCTCTCACTGAAAATGTGCAGCAAGACCATCTTTAACTGTCATTATCAGCAGAGACATATCACATAGTCTGAACATATGTCCCCACCAAATCTCGTGTTGAAATGTAATCCCCAGTGTTGGAGGTGGGACCTGGTGGGAAGTGATGGGATTTCTCATGAATGGTTTAACACCATCCCCTTAGTGCTGTCCTCGTGATAATGAGCTTCTTCTCATGAGATCTGGCCGTTTAAAAGTGTGTGATGACTCCCCCACATAGTCCCAGGTCTTTCTCTTGCTCCCACTCACACCATGTGACATTCTGGCTTTTTCTTTGCCTTCTGCCATGATTGGAAGCTTCCTGAGACCTCACCAGAAGCAGATGCTGGTGCTATGCTTTCTGTACAGCCTGTAGAACTGTGAGCCAATTAAAGCTCTTTTCTTTATGAATTACCCAGTCCCAGGTATTTCTTTATAGCAATGTAAGAACAGCCTAACCCAACATGAATCAGCTACGGGGCCTCAGCCAACTATCAGCACATAGCCTCCTGCCTCCAAAGGCAAAGGTACTGAGAGTTAAGAGAAAAGCTTAAAGGAAATGAAAATGCATCCAATTCCCCGTCAAATGAAAATGCTATGGGCCCAAGGCCAAAGAATATTCTTGGCCTGGATGGTGCTCACCACGCTAAATTTAGCCGATTGGTGAGCTTTTTTTAAGAAGCATCTTATTCAACCTTTTGCATGCCAGAGATTTACCTCCTAATGCACAGCTTGCTTCCCCCTGAAGCTGGAACACATTGTCCTTGGCTTTGTCATATGTGGGAGAAGCAATGCCAACAAAAGCTCTGCTGTTATCACCTAGCTCTGCTTGTCCAAGCAGCGCCTGGATGAGGTTCTTTAATGGCACTGCCAAAAGGCTCTCTATCCTCAGTAATCCAGCCCACCTCCCCTGACCCTACCATCCCCATAACTGTAACCTCATCTTAATTCTTATCAACAGAAATCCATTATTCTGTATTTATCACTCTAGCTGCAGAAATCAGCTTTTAAAGTGAGAAAACTTTAGGGAGAGTTTGCATGCCCATGAACATAACCAAAACCTGTGCCGATTCTAACACTGCTTGCTTCATTTGCTCCTAATAACACAGTACGGACTGAGAGGCAGCACGCAAGGCTGAAAAAGCATGAGACTTTAGAGTCAGACCTAGATTGACAGCCTCACTCTTTTTATCCAATCTTCAGCTTGCCTCATATGAAAAGGATTATGATATCTAGTTTTGCCCAATAAATGTAAACTAATAATATTTTAAGTAGTTATTAATCTTAGGGATTTTAGGATCAGAAGAACCAAGAGGTTACATGCACAGAGAACAGGGACTGGAGACAGTTTGGGAGAATTGGTGACTAAAGGTGGTGTCAAGGGACAAGTGAAGCTACTGTCAGACTTACGGGAGTCAGAGTCAGGAAGCACAGAGGCCAACAAAGAAAGTGAGGACAGGATAAGAAGATGCAGGCCCATCCAACTCACCTAGGGCAGTGACATATGAATAGTCATGTTTCAGGTCATCACGTGGTCACCTCTGAGTCCCTGGTAACTAACATTCATTTGGCAATTGATAAATATTTATGAAGTGCAATTGTCTGCCAAGTTATGATCAAGAGAATAGGTTTAGAGCACTTAGGGTTATAGTAAGTTCCTTCCACACTTTGGGATAAGACAGGAAAATAGTCTAAGGCAAAAACTATTAAAACTCAACACACAATGGGTGGTAGTGGTCATTTGCAAAAGTAACCCACCCTAGTAAACAGTTAGTAAGTTATCCCAGAAAGGGAGAACAGAGCAAACAGGAAGAGAAATCACACACACACACACACACACACACACACACACACACACACATTTACAAATCAAAAGGGCCCATTCCATTGAGTGTTCAGCACAACGAAATGAAAGTAATCTAAACTTTGGTACATTTTCATGACATTTCAGAGTACTAGGGCTGAAGAGCATACTCTAACCATCCTTAGAGCTTCCAATGGGAAAAATGCAGCAGCGTCTTCAAGTGAGGAAAACTAATTTCCAACCAAGAATTCTATACCTACGCAACCTAAGATCGAAATGTAGGACAGAGGAAAGGTATTGTCAGAATATGATGGCAAGAGATTAGGGAGTGGGGAGTAGTTGTTGGTTAAATATTTGGATTTTCTTCTCAGCAAAGGGAAGCTACTAGAGGATTCTCATCAGAGAAGTGGCATGATCTGAATTATAGTGTATCTTACAGTCTATTTATCTGATATTAGTATAGTCACTCCATATCTCTTATGGTTAATATTTGCATGGTATGTCTTTTTCCATTCTTTTATTTTCAATCTGTTTGTATCTTTGAATCTAAAGTAACTCCTGGGTCATGTTTTGTTTTTATCAAATCTGATAATCTCTTTCTTTTGATTAGACTGTTTAATATATTTATATTTAATATTATTGATATGATTGGAGTGCCAATTACCACTTTTGGTTTATACTTTCTACACGTCTCATGGCTACATTGCATATATGTTTCTAGATGTTACAAACCTAACATTACACTGTAATTACTGCTTTTTACATAGTATGTATTTTATGAAATCTAAGAGAAGAAATGAGAACATGAACATATTTCTAGTTTTTTTAAAATATATGTGAACTTTCTTATTTGCCAATTGTGGTTATGTTCACTTCTTGTGGGTTTTAATTATCACCTTGTCGATTTTAATTATCATCCACTTCTTGTGGATGTCATTTCCTAATGCCAATTAGTATCCTTCTCACTCCTTCCTTTGTGGTGTTGTTATCAAATATATTATTTCTGTATATTATAGTTCCAATAATACAATTTTAGATACTGTTTTAAGTCAGAAGAATTAATTTGTAATAACACTGTCTTTTATCATCACCCCCAGAATTACTGTTATCAGAGCTCTTTGTTTTTTCATGGAGATTCAAATGACTGGTGTCACTTCCTTTCATCCTGAAGAATTTCCCTTAGTATTTCTTATAAGGCAGCTGCTCTGACAGCAATAAATTCTCTCAATTTCTGTTTATCTGAGATTTTATTTCATCTTAATTTCTAAAAAACAGTTTCGCTGGACATGGGATTCTTGACTGATAGTTTCTCATGATGTTATTTTCTTTCAGCACTTTGAAAACACTGTCACACTGCCTTTTGACCTCCATTGTTTCTGATGTGATGTTCACTGTTAAGGTTATTACGGTTTTCTTTTACAAGAGATTTTCATGCTGCTTTCAAAATTTTTCTGTCTGGATCTTTCATTTTCAACATTTTAACTATGATGCCTCTGGGTATGGATTTCTTTGCCTTTGTCCTGCCTGGAGTTCATTCGGTTCTTGGTTGTGTATATTAGTGTTTATCAAATTTGGAAAGTTTTCAACGATGATTTCTTTGAATATTTTTCTACTCCTGTCTCTCTCTCCTCTCCTGGTATTACATGTATATTGGTGCACTAAATGGTATTTTGTATTTCTCTGAAACTTTTTCTTTTTTTCACTTTCTCAGAATGCATAATCTCGACTTTCTCTGGTTCCTTCATCCACTCAACTCTTGTGTTGAGTCCCTCTAGTAAACATTTATTTTTGTTATTTTATTTATTGAAATATTTTATTTCAATTGTTGTACTTTTCAACTCCAGAATTTACATTTGATTCTTTAAAATTTGTTTTTTATAGCCTCTACTTGATAAGCCACTGTTATCATACCTTCCTCTAGATCTTTAAACATAGTTTCTTTCAGTTCTTTCATCATTTTTATAGTGGTTTCCTTGAAGTCTTTGTTGACTAACTTCATCATCCGGGCCCCTTCAAAGACAGTTCTATTATTAACTTTTTTTTTTTTTCCTGTGTCTGCATCACACTTTCCTTTTATGTTGTTGTTGGGGGGTTTTTGCATATCTCTAGTTTTCTGTTGAAGATTGTACTTTTAGATAATATATTGTAGTAACTGGATACTGATCCCAACCCCCACCTTGGGGTATGTTATTGTTTGATCATTTTTTCTTTTTTGCTTTTCTTTTTAATTATACTTTAAGTTCTAGGGTACATGTGTACAACGTGCAGGTTTGTTACATATGTATACATGTGCCATGGTGGTGTGATGCACCCATTATTCATCATTTACATTAGGTATTTCTCCTATTGCTATCCCTCCCCACTCCACGCACCCCACAAGAGGCCCTGGTGGGTAATGTTCCCCTTCCTATGTCCAAGTGTTCTCATTGTTCAATTCCCACAGGTAAGTGAGAACATGCGGTGTTTGGTTTTTTTGTCCTTGTAATAGTTTGCTGAGAATGATGGTTTCCAGCTTCATCCATGTCCCTACAAAGGACATGAACTCATCCTTTTTTATGGCTGCATAGTATTCCGTGGTGTATATGTGCCACATTTTCTTTATACAGTCTATCATTCATGGACATTTGGGTTGGTTCCAAGTCTTTGCTATTGTGAATATCGCCACAATAAACATATGTATGCCTGTGTCTTTATAGCAGCATGATTTATAATCCTTTGGGTATATACCCAGTAATGGGATGGCTGGTTCAAATGGTATTTCTAGTTCTAGATCCTTGAGGAATCGCCACACTGTCTTCCATAATGGTTGAACTAGTTTACAGTCCCACCAACAGTGTAAAAGTGTTCCTGTTTCTCCACATCCTCTCCAGCACCTGTTGTTTCCTGACTTTTTAATGATCACCATTCTAACTGGTGTGAGATGGTATCTCGTTGAGATTTTGATTTGCATTTCTCTGATGGCCAGTGATGATGAGCATTTTTTCATGTGTCTGTTGGTTGCATAAATGTCTTCTTTTGAGAAGTATCTGTTCATATCCTTTGCCCACTTTTTGATGGGTTTTTCTTGTAAATCTGTTAGAGTTCTTTGTAGATTCCGGATATTAGCTCTTTGTCAGATGAGTAGATTGCAAAAATTTCCTTCCATTTTGTAGGTTGCCTGTTCACTCTGATGGTAGTTTCTTTTGCTGTGCAGAAGCTCTTTAGTTTAATTATATCCCATTTATCTATTTTGGCTTTTGTTGCCATTGCTTTTGGTGTTTTAGTCATGAAGTCCTTGCCCATGCCTATGTCCTGAATGGTATTGCCTAGGTTTTCTTCTAGGGTTTTTATGGTTTTAGGTCTAACATTTAAGTCTTTAATCCATTTTGAATTAATTTTTGTATAAGGTGTAAGGAAGGGATCCAAGTTCAGCTTTCTACATATTGCTAGCCAGTTTTCCCAGCACCATTTATTAAATAGGGAATTCTTTTCCCCATTTCTTGTTTTTGTCAAGTTTGTCAAAGATCAGATGGTTGTAGATGTGTAGTATTATTTCTAAGAACTCTGCTCTGTTCCATTGGTCTATATCTCTGTTTTGGTACCAGTACCATGCTGTTTGGGTTACTGTAGCATTGTAGTATAGTTTGAAGTCAGGTAGCGTGATGCCTCCAGCTTTGTTCTTTTGGCTTAGGATTGTTTTGGCAATGCAGGCTCTTTTTTGATTCCATATGAACTTTAAAGTAGTTTTTTTCCAATTCTGTAAAGAAAGTCATTGGTAGCCTGAACTTGGAACTTGGAACTGCCTCTTTTTTGTTTTTTAGTGACTTGGCCAGACTAATTCTTGAAGCTCATTCCCTACAACACACACAGTTGCAGCCTCTAAGCTCCCTGCTTGGATTATTTGCCTTGCTTTCAACTTTCTTCCATTTTTAGGTGTCACCCTTGCATCAGTATAAACCCACTTTTTTGTCAAAAGTTGAGCTTAGGGGGTGCAGAACAAGATGGCCGAATAGGAACAGCTCCAGTCTCCAACTCCCAGTGCGAGCGACACAGAAGACCGGTGATTTCTGCATTTTTAACTGAGGCACTGGGTTCATCTCACTAGGGAGTGCCGGACAATCGGTGCTGGTCAGCTGCTGCAGCCCAACCAGCGAGAGCTGAAGCAGGGCGAGGCATCGCCTCACCTGGGAAGCGCAAGGGGGAAGGGAATCCCTTTTCCTAGCCAGGGGAACTGAGACACACAACACCTGGAAAATCGGGTAACTCCCACCCCAATACTGCGCAAGCGGGCACACCAGGAGATTATATCCCACACCTGGCCGGGAGGGTCCCACGCCCACAGAGCCTCCCTCATTGCTAGCACAGCAGTCTGCGATCTAACCGCAAGGCAGCAGCGAGGCTGGGGGAGGGGCACCCACCATTGCTGAGGCTTAAGTAGGTAAACAAAGCCGCTGGGAAGCTCGAACTGGGTGGAGCTCACAGCAGCTCAAGGAAACCTGCCTGTCTCTGTAGACTCCACCTCTGGGGACAGGGCACAGATAAACAAAAGCAGCAGAAACCTCTGCAGACGCAAATGGCTCTGTTGGACAGCTTTGAAGAGAGCAGTGGATCTCCCAACAAGAGGTTGAGATCTGAGAAGGGACAGACTGCCTGCTCAAGTGGGTCCCTGACCCCTGAGTAGCCTAACTGGGAGACATCCCCCACTAGGCTCAGTCTGACACCCCACACCTCACAGGGTGGAGTACACCCCTGAGAGGAAGCTTCCAAAGCAAGAATCAGACAGGTACACTCACTGTTCAGCAATATTCTATCTTCTGCAGCCTCTGCTGCTGATACCCAGGCAAACAGGGTCTGGAGTGGACCTCAAGCAATCTCCAACAGACCTACAGCTGAGGGTCCTGACTGTTAGAAGGAAAACTATCAAACAGGAAGGACACCTACACCAAAACCCCATCAGTACGTCACCATCATCAAAGACCAGAGGCAGATAAAAACCACAAAAATGGGGAAAAAGCAGGGCAGAAAAACTGGAAATTCAAAAAATAAGAGCACATCTCCCCCAGCAAAGGAGCGCAGCTCATCGCCAGCAACGGATCAAAGCTGGACAGAGAATGACTTTGATGAGATGAGAGAAGGCTTCAGTCCATCAAACTTCTCAGAGCTAAAGGAGGAATTACATACCCAGCGCAAAGAAACTAAAAATCTTGAAAAAAAGGTGGAAGAATTGATGGCTAGAGTAATTAATGCAGAGAAGCTCATAAACGAAATGAAAGAGATGAAAACCATGACACAAGAAATACGTGACAAATGCACAAGCTTCAGTAACCGACTCGATCAACTAGAAGACAGAGTATCAGCGATTGAGGATCAAATGAATGAAATGAAGCGAGAAGAGAAACCAAAAGAAAAAAGAAGAAAAAGAAATGAACAAAGCCTGCAAGAAGTATGGGATTATGTAAAAAAACCAAATCTACGTCTGATTGGGGTGCCTGAAAGTGAGGGGGAAAATGGAACCAAGTTGGAAAATACTCTTCAGGATATCATCCATGAGAACTTCCCCAACCTAGTAGGGCAGGCCAACATTTAAATCCAGGAAATACAGAGAACGCCACAAAGATACTCCTCGAGAACAGCAACTCCAAGACACATAATTGCCAGATTCACCAAAGTTGAAAGGAAGGAAAAAATCTTAAGGGCAGCCAGAGAGAAAGGTCAGGTTACCCACAAAGGGAAGCCAATCAGACTAACAGCAGATCTCTCGGCAGAAACTCTACAAGCCAGAAGAGAGTGGGGGCCAATATTCAACATTCTTAAAGAAAAGAATTTTAAACTCAGAATTTCATATCCAGCCAAACTAAGTTTCATAAGTGAAGGAGAAATAAAATCCTTTACAGATAAGCAAATGCTTAGATATTTTGTCACCACTAGACCTGCCTCACAAGAGACCCTGAAGGAAGCACTAAACATGGAAAGGAACAACTGGTACCAGCCACTGCAAAAACATGCCAAAATGTAAAGACCATCAAGGCTAGGAAGAAACTGCATCAACTAACGAGCAAAATAACCAGTTAATATCATAATGGCAGGATCAAGTTCACACATAACAATCTTAACCTTAAATGTAAATGGACTAAATGCTCCAATTAAAAGACACAGACTGGCAAACTGGATAAAGAGTCAAGACCCATCAGTCTGCTGTATTCAGGAGACCCATCTCACATGCAGAGACATACATAGGCTCAAAATAAAGGGATGGAGGAAGATTTACCAAGCAAATGGAGAACAAAAAAAAGCAGGGGTTGCAATACTAGTCTCTGATAAAACAGACTTTAAACCATCAAAGATCAAAAGAGACAAAGAAGGCCATTACATAATGGTAAAGGGATCAATTCAACAGGAAGAGCTAACTATCTTAAATATATATGCACCCAATACAGCAGCACCCAGATTCATAAAGCAAGTCCTTAGAGACTTACAAAGAGACTTAGACTCCCATACAATAATAATGGGAGACTTCAACACTCCACTGTCAACATTAGACAGATCAACGAGGCAGAAAGTTAACAAGGATATCCAGGAATTGAACTCATCTCTGCAGCAAGCAGACCTAATAGACATCTACAGAACTCTCCACCCCAAATCAACAGAATATACATTCTTCTCAGCACCACATCGCACTTATTCCAAAATTGACCACATAATTGGAAGTAAAGCACTCCTCAGCAAATGTACAAGAACAGAAATTATAACAAACTGTCTCTCAGACCACAGTGCAATCAAACTAGAACTCAGGACTAAGAAACTCAATCAAAACCGCTCAACTACATGGAAACTGAACAACCTGCTCCTGAATGACTACTGGGTACATCACGAAATGAAGGCAGAAATAAAGATGTTCTTTGAAACCAATGAGAACAAAGATACAGCATACCAGAATCTCTGGGACACATTTAAAGCAGTGTGTAGAGGGAAATTTATAGCACTAAATGTCCACAAGAGAAAGCAGGAAAGATCTAAAATTGACACTCTAACATCACAATTAAAAGAACTAGAGAAGCAAGAGCAAATACATTCGAAAGCTAGCAGAAGGCAAGAAATAACTAAGATCAGAGCAGAACTGAAGGAGATAGAGACACAAAAAACCCTCCAAAAAAATCAATGAATCCAGGAGTTGGTTTTTTGAAAAGATCAACAAAATTGACAGACCGCTAGCAAGACTAATAAAGAAGAAAAGAGAGAAGAATCAAATAGACACAATAAAAAATGATAAAGGGGATATCACCACCGACCCCACAGAAATACAAACTACCATCAGAGAATACTATAAACACCTCTACGCAAATAAACTGGAAAATCTAGAAGAAATGGATAATTTCCTGGACACTTACACTCTTCCAAGACTAAACCAGGAAGAAGTTGAATCCCTGAATAGACCAATAACAGGCTCTGAAATTGAGGCAATAATTAATAGCCTACCAACCAAAAAAAGTCCAGGACCAGATGGATTCACAGCTGAATTCTACCAGAGGTACAAGGAAGAGCTGGTACCATTCCTTCTGAAACTATTCCAATCAATAGAAAAAGAGGGAATCCTCCCTAACTCATTTTATGAGGCCAACATCATCCTGATACCAAAGCCTGGCAGAGACACAACAAAAAAAGAGAATTTTAGACCAATATCCCTGATGAACATCGATGCAAAAATCCTCAATAAAATACTGGCAAACCGGATTCAGCAGCACATCAAAAAGCTTATCTACCATGATCAAGTGGGCTTCGTCCCTGGGATTCAAGGCTGGTTCAACATTCGCAAATCAATAAACATAATCCAGCATATAAACAGAACCAAAGAAAGAACCACATGATTATCTCAATAGATGCAGAAAAGGCTTCTGACAAATTCAACAGCCCTTCATGCTAAAAAGGCTCAATAAATTTGGTATTGATGGAACGTACCTCAAAATAATAAGAGCTATTTATGACAAACCCACAGCCAATATCATACTGAATAGGCAAAAACTGGAAAAATTCCCTTTGAAAACTGGCACAAGACAGGGATGCCCTCTCTCACCACTCGTATTCAACATAGTGTTGGAAGTTCTGGCTAGGGCAATCAGACAAGAGAAAGAAATCAAGGGGATTCAGTTAGGAAAAGAAGAAGTCAAAATGTCCCTCTTTGCAGACGACATGATTGTATATTTAGAAAACCCCATTGTCTCAGCCCAAAATCTCCTTAAGCTGATAAGCAACTTCAGCAAAGTCTCAGGACACAAAATTAATGTGCAAAAATCACAAGCATTCTTATACACCAGTAACAGACAAACAGAGAGCCAAATCATGAATGAACTTCCATTCACAATTGCTTCAAAGAGAATAAAATACCTAGGAATCCAACTTACAAGGGATGTAAAGGACCTCTTCAAGGAGAACTACAAACCACTGCTCAGTGAAATAAAAGAGGACACAAACAAATGGAAGAACATACCATGCTCATGGATAGGGAGAATCAATATCGTGAAAATGGCCATATTGCCCAAGGTTATTTATAGATTCAATGCCATCCCCATCAAGCTACCAATGAGTTTCTTCACAGAATTGGAAAAAACTGCTTTAAAGTTCATATGGAACCAAAAAAGAGCCCACATCTCCAAGACAATCCTAAGTCAAAAGAACAAAGCTGGAGGCATCACGCCACCTGACTTCAAACTATACTACAAGGCTACAGTAACCAAAACAGCATGGTACTGGTACCAAAACAGAGATATAGACCAATGGAACAGAACAGAGTCCTCAGAAATAATACCACACATCTACAGCCATCTGATCTTTGACAAACCTGAGAGAAACAAGAAATGGGGAAAGGATTCCCTATTTAATAAATGGTGCTGGGAAAATTAGCTAGCCATAAGTAGAAAGCTGAAACTGGATCCTTTCCTTACTCCTTATACGAAAATTAATTCAAGATGGATTCGAGACTTAAATGTTAGACCTAATATCATAAAAACCCTAGAGGAAAACCTAGGTAGTACCATTCAGGACATAGGCATGGGCAAAGACTTCATGTTTAAAACACCAAAAGCAACGGCAGCAAAAGCCAAAATAGATAAATGGGATCTAATTAAACTAAAGAGCTTCTGCACAGCAAAAGAAACTACCATCAGAGTGAGTAGGCAACCTACAGAATGGGAGAAAATTTTTGCAATCTACTCATCTGACAAAGGGCTAATATCCAGAACCTACAAAGAACTCAAATTTATGAGAAAAAAACAAGCAACCCCATCAAAAAGTGGGCAAAGGATATGAACAGACATTTCTCAAAAGAAGACATTCATACAGCCAACAGACACATGAAAAAGTGCTCATCATCACTGGCCATCAGAGAAATGCAAATCAAAACCACAATGAGATACCATCTCACACCAGTTAGAATGGCGATCATTAAAAAGTCAGGAAACAACAGGTGCTGGAGAGGATGTGGAGAAACAGGAACACTTTTACACTGTTGGTGGGATTGTAAACTAATTCAACCATTATAGAAAACAGTATGGCGATTCCTCAAGGATCTAGAACTAGATGTACCATATGACCCAGCCATCCCATTACTGGGTATATACCCAAAGGATTATAAATCATGCTGCTATAAAGACACATGCACACGTATGTTTATTGCAGAACTATTCACAATAGCAAAGACTTGGAATCAACCCAAATGTCCATCAGTGACAGACTGGATTAAGAAAATGTGGCACATATACACCATGGAATACTATGCAGCCATAAAAAAGGATGAGTTTGTGTCCTTTGTAGGGACATGGATGCGCTGGAAACCATCATTCTTAGCAAACTATCACAAGAACAGAAAACCAAGCACCTCATGTTCTCACTCATAGGTGGGAACTGAACAATGAGATCACTTGGACTCGGGAAGGGGAACATCACACACAGGGGCCTATCATGGGGAGGGGGGAGGGGGAAGTGGGAAGGGATTGCATTGGGAGTTATACCTGATGTAAATGACAAATTGACAGGTGCTGACAAATTGATGGGTGCAGCACAGCAACATGGCACAAGTATACATATGTAACAAACCTGCACGTTATGCACATGTATCCTAGAACTTAAAGTATAATAATAATAAAAAAGAAAGAAAAAAAAAAAGTTGACCTTAAGTCCCCCTAGTAAGTTAGATATGTGCTCTTTACCATTAAAAGTGTATGTGACTGACAGATTGTTTTCACAGTTCAGGAAGTTTGCAGTTTTGTCCCATGTTCAGCCAGGGGCTAGCAGCCCAAAGTTCCTTCACCATTCCCTCCTGAGCAGCCACAGCTTTGGGTATGCAGGCAGTCTTTCAGACTACCAGGGAAGACTATAATTTTATTTTGAAGCGTAGATTCCTAGGAGTCACCCCTGGTTCAGAGTAGCTTATTACATAATCACTGCTGGTTATGGGTTATGTTTAAATCGCTTAACCCAGTCAGGCTCCCACATTTTGCTGATGGATCTGTGTATGGCTTGGGTAATGCTTTCAGGTCTACTCCATATTCCACTTTGATTGCTCCTCAGTGGGTACAGGCACATGTGCACAATATTTTGGACCTCCAGGGATGTGACCCAGGACGGTTCTCCTCTGTTTTCTCCTTCTCTGCTAGTAGTATCACAGAACTACCAACTGCTCTTAATTGCTCGCTACCAAGATATTGTCTTCCACAGAACCTTTATGGGTGAACTTCTCCATACTTTGCTCCAAATAAAGTTAGTCCCCTCAAGCAGAGTTGTGGGTTAGCTGTCCTTAAATCCTGCCTCTTTTCCTAGGCAGAACATCTGTACCACTTTAGTGGAGCTGGGGAGAGGACGGTACCTCACTTCTCCTGGAGTGACACCATTGCTCTAGGAGTGGTGCATAGAGGAGGAGGGGTGGAGGGGAGTAGTCCCTCATCTTATAGGCTTTCACCTGCTCGGACGAAGCCTTCCTCGTACAAGCAGACTGGGGTGGAGGCACTTGGGCCCCCCGTATTCTTGGCCTACATTGCCTAGAACATAGCCCCTGCCCTATAAGTGGCAGCTGGATGAGAGATGGTAGCACCAATCCTCTCAGCAGCACCTGTCTAAAATAGTGCTATATGACATGGACTGGGGGGGTAGAAGGCATGTAAGAGACACTGGCAGCCCAAGAATGCACCAATGGCCCTAAACTGGGAGCTGCGGGGAGAAAGCCTCCATCTTCTTCGCTGTATCTGCCCAAAGCAGAGCACCCATAGTGGAGTTTCTGTCACATGGGGCTGGGAGAGGGGAGGATGGGCAAAAGTTATAGATTAAACATTACAGACTCTCACTGTTCTTATTGATATTTGGTAGATTTTCTTGAATATTTCTTTATTCATTGTGTGTTCTAAGGACAATTTCCAGAGATTTTAAGTGACTTTTTGATATATGTAATTTTTATCAGTTACATGGTTCTTTTGCTGCGGAAAGGGTCCACTGAGCCCCTCCATACCACCACCCTGGTAGTCCCAATCCTGACTCATGTTTTAAAACAGTAATTTTCCCTGTTTTCTGAAAAGGAAGAGTAGAAGCAGTAAAGTTACATATTAAAATACCTATCACTATTATTTATCTACACAATGTCTTTAATACAGTCTGAAGCACAGTCGTGCTCACAAATGTCAGCTTCCGTTTCCGTTTCCATGCACTAGGGTCCTTCAAGAGAAGGACTGTTCCCCAGTGAGGGGGACCTAGGTGTTCTGAGATAGCCCCCCAAAATTTTTTTGTGTTTCAAAATCAACTTCCATTTTCAACCAAGGTTTTCCAACCCCAAGACAGCCAGCTGCCAACCCTCCTCTAACTACCCTACTCCTCCTGTTAAGAGAAGCCCTTGAACTTCCTGATCAGGTCCTGACCCAGATTCCCACCTTCCTTCCCAGCTCACAATTTTCCCTTTGCTTCAGATTTCTCAGTCTCAATGCTCATCCTGTTTGCAGAAGCGCCTGCCAGTTCCAGCTTAGGTTTTCCCACCTTGATACCGGCAACCTCCTCCTGTGATTATTGCTGATTCCTATAATCCTCATCTTGTTTGCCCCACCCACTGGTTCCCACCTCCTAATATGATCCATTCAATCAGCTGCCTCTGGGCCTCTCATCGGCTTTACCCTTGTCTTTCTGTTTCCACTTATCTCTGGCTCTATTTTCCCCAAGACACCTGAGGTAGCTCTTGACCCTGGTGTTCACTGGCTCTTGCTGCTGACCCACACACCTGAAATGTATTCGTTATTTATTCCTTCCTCCAACTTCCCTGACAGATTCTGCCTCAGTAACTTCTTAATAAGCCTTGAGTATCAAGCCTCTGCCTTCTTCCACAACCCAATCAACTCTAGATGTCTCACTTGATTTCAGCTACTAGTTCCTGGTGCTCAGGAACCTCAGATCTACCATCCTGTTATCCTGTGCTTTTAATCTGGTCTTATCCTACTTATTTTACATCCAGGCTCTTTGTCCCAGTTGCTTGTCCTGCTGTCTATATTCCAAAGCCAAAAATGTACCTCCATATCTGTTTGCCCTAGTGCTGTATAATTAACACTTTGCCACTCTACCTAGCCTTAAGTACCGCATACAGAATAACCCAAAACAAAGAGATCCTTAGATCATATTGCTTCAAAATAAAAATATCTGGAAAAATATAGAATCAGACTATAAGGAAAACTCTTATCTAAAACAGTGCAAGCTCCATGAGAACAAGGATTTTATTTATCACTGTATACCCAGCACCTAAATCACAGTACATTCTCACTAAATGTAGAATGAATGAATGAGTAAAAACTAAGTTCAATGGAATTCAGCTGTAATGATTGGAAATACATTTTTGCATTTGTATTCCAATTAGTCAAGACTGTTGGATATACTGGTTATGTTCATGTGTTGTCACACGTTATATCTAAGACATTTCTGTGATCTTAGCACCTTGGGATAATGCATTCATTTATTCATTCTCCAGCATCTATCCCCACCCCAATCTTTAAGTTTTTTGTTTTTTGCTTTAAATTCTACCCAAATTGTTTGACATCATGAAATTTTGCTCACCATGATAGAGGTAGTCCAACCCTGATCTTCAGTTCCCTACTTAGAACACTATGACTTTGTTGAACCCAAAGGCAAGATAGGAGGGGTTGGGATGGAGGCCAATTTCCTGTGAAAATGCTGGCACAGATAACAGGGTGGTTTAGGTGTTGGTCAGGTCTGAGGGGTTTTTTTGTTTTTCGTTGTTTTTTTTTTTTGAGACCGTCTTTTTCTGTCGCCCAGGCTGGAGTGCAGTGGCATGATCTCAACTCACTACAACCTCTGCCTCCTGGATTCAAGCTGTTCTCCTGCCTCAGCCTCCCAAGTAGCTGGGGTTATAGGCATACACCACACCTGGCTAACCATTTTTTTTTTTTTTTTTTTTTTTTTGAGATGGAGTGTCACTCTGTCACCAAGCTGGAGTGCAATGACATGATCTTGGCTCATGGCAACCTCCACCACCGACAGTTCAAGAGATTCTCCTGCCTTAGCCTCCTGAGTAACTGGAATTACAGGCACCTGCCATCGGGCCTGGCTAATCTTTGTATTTTTAGTAGAGCCAGGGTTCTACCATGTTGGCCAGGCTGGTCTTGAACTCTGACCTTGTGATCCACCTACCTCGGCCTCCCGAAGTGCTGGGATTACAGGTGTGAGCTACCACGCCCTGCCAGGTCTGAGTTTTCATGTAAAGTATTTGTCTTGCTCTATTATTAGCTCCAACAGGAACAGATGCTACCTACTATTATGTATTCTTCCCTCTACAGCCATGAACACCTGTGTCATGTTCTCTACGCTCCTCCTGATGTGAGCAGGAATCTGCTTGATATTTCTCTGAATTTGTGATGCTTTTCATCGATTTTCATTCAAATGCAGAGCTTAAAGAAATGTAGCAAGCCTGAAAAAGTGTCAGAGATGATCCACTCTGTGTAAACACCATTAAAGAAGAAGATAATATATCGTAGCCATTTTAACTTATTTTTAATTTCTGACCACTGGTGTAAGTACCTTCTATTTTCTCCACCGAAGATGAACAAAAATTGATTTATTTTAGCCTGGTCTGGTGGGAGACCAAAGTGCATCTCTTTAATAGGTCATATTATCATAATTTAAATTAATGTTCTTTTATGGGTTTAAAAGTGACCATTTTTATCCCTGATGATCTTTGCAGTAACTTTTAAAAGGCTGGAATTTAGGATTTAGAAATCCCTAAGGAAAAAGGGTGCTAAGTTTATTTAATTTTAAGTCACGTTTTTGGGCGTATGACATTTTTCAATTTTATTTCAGCCAAGAAAGACACCAAAGTCACGGGCGCTACCACCACTCATCAGACACTCTTGGTCCTGGGGTCCCTTCAGGTCTTTTGCGAAACTTTTCTTTATAAAATAATCTAAACAATAGCAAGCAATTCCCACCGAGAGTACTTTTTATCTCTGTGTCACATCAAAATAGCTAACACTTCGCAATAATATAAGTAACTCAATGCACAAACACACGGTTGGGGTGAGGAGGCGGGAGCTGGTAACATTTCTCCCACCTATCACCTCCCCTTACCTGGCTCAGTCTCTTACTTGCATCCATACTGTATAGCTATGACCAGGTGAAATTCTGGGTTTAAGTCTGCCTTATCCTGCCATCTATGAATTGAAGGGTACCAAATAGTGGCCTTCCTGCTCGGCTTTGAAATGCATATATCGAAAGAGTTGCAATCCAGGAGGCCACCTAATATAATCTTCTTCCTCAGGTTCAAATCCATTATACAATTCCCCCACATTAAGGGGTCTTATGCACAAAACTCCTCCAATCAAAGGTAATTCCTTAGTAGCATTACTTAACAATCACGTAAACAATAATAAATCAGAATAGCTTCCCAAGGCCATAGTTTAAAAGCTTAAGAGTAGATCCCTTAGAATTCATATCATCACTAAGATGACCTGAATGAGGAACAGCTGAGTCTTCACTGAACTACAACCGTATTAACCACCAGGATTAGAAGAAAAAAAAAAAAAAAAAAGGAGTCCTGGCTTAGACCTAGCCCCCAGATAGGACGCAGAAATAAAATAGAAATCCTCAGCAGTGCAGGAAGTTTATACCATGGACGGGAAAGTACTGGGGCTGGTGCATAAATACATGTTTAGGCAGATTGCTCCTGAGTGGCAGGAAACAAGATGGTGTCTAAGTTAGGAGAACAAGGATAGGAAGAAAAGGAATCAGGCCAGATGGCAGAAATCTATGCCAGCCAGTCTGCAGCTCGAGGATAGATGTCTAAGATGAAACGGATTTCATGCTGAATCACATTCCTAACTAATTTATTGAGATGCTTAAGGAACCTGCCCTTTGAAAACTCTTTTACTCAGTTTGTATTTCCTTTCATTTCACTTTATGTTTTTAAGATCCAGTCTCCTGAAATCACTCAATATCCTATCCTGACATTCAATTTCCTAAATCTAACATCTGAAATAAGAAACAGGTGGGCTTAGATGGAGTATTCCATTACACCCACCCCTCGGTATTTCACATACTTCAAAAAACAGCTAAGTAAACTTTGTGCACCCTTTGGTTTCATAAACAGGGACTACAAATGATGCAAGCTGAACGAGCTCACACTGGAGGTCAAATACTCCTCTGGTGTCTTTATGAAAATGAGACTCAGGAATTAGAATAAATGGGAAAGAAAGGATTCCTGACAGAAAGTTTCCCTTAAATATCAGTATTGAGTCAGGCAGTAGTTCCCAATGTGTTACAACCATTTGTGCAAGAAGAACTTTCTGCATAACCCTCAATTATAAAAGAGATAAAGGTTTGGATGCTCCAGTTGAAGTGACCCTGAGGAACCCTCAACTTCAGAGTCTGTCTCCCTTCATCATCTTCTCCCCACGGTTTCTTCCTTAGTAGCTGCTTCTGAGGTTTATCTGCAGAACCCGAGGGCTATAAAAAACATGATCTAGTAGTTAAAAGTACAGGCTTTAGAATCAAGAAATCCTCGTTCCAAATCCCAACTCTCCCATTTATCACCTGCATGAATGTGTGCAAATTAACCTAAGCTTCCATTCCTCATCTATGAAATGCAGATAGTAATAGCAACCTCTAGGGCTGTTTTGGAGGTTATATAACAGAATGCATGTGAAATATTTAGCATTGCCTGATCTATAATAAGAATTCAATAAATGTCAGACATTATTATTAAGATGACACATTCTAAAGAACTTTAAGAAGTCTAATACAGAAATTTTTTTAAGTAGAGGTAACAGTGTAAACTGTTGCCCTTGAAATCTTCTAGAATATTTCCCCAGTTGTGTTCAGCAGAACATTATTCCCATGAAATATTTCATGAATATAAAGCCTGTGGTCAAATCTGTTAGGAAGATGTTAAGTCTAGTAAAGCCTCCCAGAAATTCACAATGCATAATAAAGGCCCAATGTCTGGGGCAGAAGCCCCTTAGTCACATGATAAATTTCATCTTAGAAAGATCCCTCTTGCTGGAGAGGGGAGAATGGAATAGAGGAGAGAGGACTAATGACAAGGACACTAGTTATGAAGCCATTGCGGTAATCCAGGGGAGAGGTAATGGTGGCCTAAACCAGGGAGGAGTAAAGAAAATTGATCAAATTCAAGAGGGAGTAGGGGAGAGGGCAAGGGATATGACAGAGTCCACGATGAAACCCAGGCATCTGGCCTGGAAAATGCGATCAGTGGTGGTGTCATCAATGCAAATGAAATACAAGCACAGGGCCAGATTGGGGACAGATGAGTTTCATTTTGCACTAATGAGTTTGAGATGTATATATTACACATATTTTTCATTGCAAGTTACAGAAACCTCATTCAAACTTAAAAGGGGCTATATTAACTGTAACTGGGGAAGAGAGGGGTGACTTGATCTTGGGAATAACTGGCACTGAGGACTTGGGCTTCTCTCAGAGCCACTCTTCTCTGCCTATTCCCTTGTATCTGCCTGTGCGTTGGTTTCATTCTCTCCTCCTGGGGATGGGCTACAGCAGCTCTGATTTAAAGCTGAACAATCAGAGACAAAAAATAACTCTTTTCCACCAACTTGTTAGTAGAATATCACGGGTAAGGTCTTGGATTGTCTGGCATGGGTTAACATTCCCTACCCTGCATGGTCAAGGGCTGTGATTGGCATGGGAAAGAAGCAGTTTTCTCAAAGAACTGGTTCTATATCCAGTAGGAGAAATGAATTTAGAAAACGAGGAAGGCATTCACTATAGGATACCTATACATCACCCAAATGATACTATATAATAAGCAATTGAATTATAAGTTAATATTTAAACTTTTTGAAGGATATTTATCAAAATACTATTATCGAACACTCTGATACATGGTTCTATATTCTTTTATTATAAAAATGTTGATAATATTAAGCGAGTTCCTTGCCATTTACAAAACCCTTTCTCTCTCCCTCCCTGCAACCATCAAAACAATGCATGAAAGAGGTATTACCAACCCTATTTTACAGGTGACATGGAGCTAAGACACAGAGAGGTTAAGTGACTTGTGGAGCCAGTACTTTGGAGTCTGAGTCTTTGGATATTAAATTTCATGTGTAGTGTGGCTACAAATTTAATGCACATCTTAACTCTGAGGTACAGGTCTAGTCTTGCTAGCACCTAGTCACTTTTCAGGGGGCTAAGTGTGGAATGAATGAGGAGAGAAGTGTAAGTCCTATTTGGTTAAAACTTAGCCCACACAGATAATTTGAATACTTCTTTTAGGTAGGCTCTGTCTGTGGGGAAAATTAAAGTGTTCACTAGCTCTTCCTCCCCCATAAAATGTCACTTTATTACATGGAATAAAGTATGTGGTTCATAGCAGTGTTTGATTAAGGGGAGGACAGTGTCCTCTGGCTCTACTGGACACCGGGGCAACATCACTTGTCCACCCTATGGCTGGTGTCTTCTTCTTTCTGCTTGGCAAGAGCCCTGTACCAACCTGATTAAGTAGAGAACCCCTCAGCCCTCCCTGAGGCTAGAGAAGCCTTGAAGATCTGACTGCTCCTCCCATCTGCCTCAACCCGGAAAATATGCTCTGCAACCTTTTCTCAAAACCACTGTTCCCTTTGATAAAGTCACTCCTATGGATAAATTCCCTAGCTGGACCCTCAGCTAAGTCTGAGACTTGTCTATACCACAAGGGACTTAAGGGAGGCTTAGACAAACTGAAAATTCAAAGCTTCTCAGCCTGACCATACAGCAACACCAAATTCTTTTTAGGTTTGGTGACATCTTCAGCTGGTATAGTCCAGCTGAATGGATGAGTTCCAACTAAGGAACACAGGTTCCAACCCTTCCTCTGGGTTGCCCTCACTCCTCTAAAACTCATCCCCTTCTTGGTTTAAGCTCAGAGAAGAGAAAAATAGGGACATACAGCGATCGTACCTCTTTCCTACTCTACCTCTCCCCCATCCTCCCATATGCCCTGCACTGCAAGGGATGAGGTTTTCACTAGTGCTTTTCAAAGTTCAGTGCACATCAGAATCACCCAAAAGGACTTGTTAAAAAGAAAAAAAAAAAAAAATAGATTGCTGAGCCCTATCTCCAGGGTTTCTGCTCTAGTAAGTCCGATGTGAAACCAGGGAATTTGCATTTCTAACAAGTTCCCAAGCCATACTGATACTGCTGGTCTGGGGACAACACTGAGAAGCAGTGCCACAGGTCATTCTTCCCCTCCAACCTGTGGCTAACTCATTGCAAACAAAGGGATGTTTTCTACACCGTGAAACACCCCTATGCTTTAAATCCTCTTGAATAAGGGTGCTCTCTTTCTCTTACATATGAGGAGAACTTTAAGCTATGGATCTTACAGGCTTAGCCCTTGATTTGTTAAATAGAACCTAGCTTCATTTCATAAATCTTTTCTGAAACTAAAATGCCTGGTTTTACTGCATCCTATTAAATATTTCATGTATCAGAAGCTGAACATTACTCTGTACATTCCTGTACATCTTTGCATTCCCGTATGACAATCCTAGCATACCTACAGATAGATGGACATCCTTAGCTGAGTGAGGAGAAAGTCACAGTCAGAAAGAAAAAAAAAGAAAAAAATATCACATTATTTTCAAAAATCTACCCCTTAGATATACTTTTTGCCACTGGAATTGTAGAAAAATCCTTTCTTTCCAAACAAATTTTCTTCCTTCAATTATAGCTACATACTCATGGCACCTCCTCTCTGGACACAGAAGCCGAATACTTAACTGGAGGTTCCTTTTTGTTGTTTCTTTTAGCTGATATTTTCTAGATAACTGTTTCTCTTGACCAACTGTTTAGTCCTCTTTACTCATGGATTCTTGTTCTTTTGCATGCTTATACAATTTTTAAGAAAAAAACAAACGAAAAATTGGAAGGTGCCTGTGTCTTGCATTACCTACCAACACAAGCACCATGAAAGTTTGTTTTGAAAAAGTCATCCTTTCTCAGCTGTCCTGGAGGGAAGGGAAAAGGTTTATATCCAAGTTTCATGAGAAAGAAGCAGGGCCGTAACCCAGAATTAGGTGGTGTCCAGGATAACTAAAGGAGAAGCCCTGTTCTCAAGTGGGAGGATGCAAAAACAGAAAGGTGTGTTTGGGGACTAATTGGGCAACTATCCTTCTCCCGACTAAAGCTCACTAAGGAGAGGGAGCAGGGATGGTGATCCTAATTTGGATAGCTTGAGGATTTCCTCCAAAAGTCCCTCTGTTCCCAAAGTGCTTATACAATTTTTTTTTCAGGTTGTCATTGGTCTCCAGATGTGCCCTTACAAAAGCCTATCCTCCTAGTAGGTATGCCACATCCAGAACAAGAGCATTTGGACAGGACAAAGGAGTAAAGGCGAGCATGGCTCATGAGTGCTACCCAGAATAGGTGAACCCAGGTTTGGGGTCCCCTGGAAGCCAGAAAACAGCATGAGGCTGTGGGAGAGGAGGGAAGAGCTACAGCTAAAATCCCAAAAAGAGCAGAGGCAGGTATGGTATCCTCTACACTGGTAAGGCTCAGAAGCTGCTAAAATGGCAGCATCTCAGACTCCATTCACATCTGAGGGTCATAACCCTGGAGTTGTGCAGTGCACAACCTGGGCAGCCACATGCAACAGCCCCTGTCCTTTGAAGGCCAAAATAAATCACTAAAAGGAGGAGAAATTGAGTACTCCTGGGTCTCAATCTCTCTCATTCTGTACAAAATGAAGCCTCCCTGAGAAAATATTAAATCACAAGAATTGCCAAGTTGGACAAAAACTGGCATGGTTTTCTTGAAAAACCTTAATTTATGAGGTTAACTGCCAGAACTGCACACAGCCTTCAGGCTGAACAAGGGCAAAAACATCCAGCCTTCAACTGCTGGCCTTGCTTACCTAAAGCTTTTAAAAAGAATCAAATAATAAGAGCCAAAGACCAGCAGGGGGAAAAAGTGTTTTTCCACTGAATCCTAGAAAGGACTACAGTAGGAGAAGACCCCAGTTAGAGGAAACTGACGCACCCTAATATGTATCTGACACAGCCTCCCTCCAGAGAGTTCTACAGCACCTCCCTCTTCTCCAGGAGGCCACTGAGCTCCCATCTGGGACCTGGGTGTCCTACTGCACTCCTCCAATTGACTATTCTCTGTCCATAGAAGAACATCTGTGATGTTTTACATTGTGTTCAAAAACAATGCAGCAAAATTGTCATTAGCAGTTTATAGAAAGACAACTGTGTCAACAGGTCAACTTCCCCAGCTATGCTGTAAACTAGTACTAATTAGCCAGGTGACCTTAGGCAAGTCGCTTCTCTCTGGCCTCAGGCTGTTTACCTAAAGAATTGGGGATCAGACTTGATACTATCTGTAGATAGTCCAGCTCTAACACTGCATTCTATGTAAGATTAGTCCAGCTCTAACACTGCATTCTATGTAAGATTAGTCCAGCTCTAACACTGCATTCTATGTAAGACTCTGTCATTCTTTCCACATTTTTCTCATGCCTATACAAAACTTACCATTGCTCTTATTTGATGAGGGCAAGAGTCTTTGCAAAGGCAAACATAAGAAGGAAATCAGACAACCACTTCTGACATAGTCTCCTATAGAATTTCTTTGTAAAGTTCACCCTCAGTGTCTTTCATTATACATCAGGCACAAAACTGCATGTATAAAATTAAACCAATCTACTATCCATCAATCTGTAAGCATCTTTTGAGCTGAAGCAATTTGTTGTTCCCCTTTTCTGTGCACAGTGAGACCTCTCTGAGCCTCTCAAAAGGCAGGCAATCAAAAGGCAGAAGTTTTATCTCACCTCACCCCACCAGGCATTGTGGCAACCCCTCCACCCATCATGTTCAAGCAGGAGTTAGCAAAGCTCTGTCTACTCTTCTTCACCAGCACTTCAACCTAGGGGCAGGGTCTACTGCAGCTTGCCAAGTGGAATATGGACCAAGCCAGAGCAGAAAGACACTGTGCTTTCAGGTTCTGAGAAGACATGAACAATGAGAAGCCCTTTTGAGCGTCTCAGGCCTTACCTTTTAAGTTTCCATTCAGCCTGGGATGAATTCAAGCTGCTCCAGGAAGATATCTGCTCTTTCCATCTCCCTTCCTGGGCTCTTGTTTTCCTGGGAGTTGCTAAGGATGCTCATGAAATTCCCACCCCATCCCTGCGTTTTTTTTGTGACAGCATGACTCTAATTCATTGAATAAGCTCTGTCACAAAGAATAACAGACAGCAAAAAAACAGATAACACATATTGATCAATTCCTATGTATTTCAGGTGCATGCCTGGTACCTTCTCAAGTTATTCTCACAATAACCCTATCAGGTCAGTACTGCCTTAACTCCACTTTACAGAAATAACACTAGAAGCCAGAGAAATTAATTCTCCCTCTTTCACACAGCTAATAAGTAGAATTGGGATTTGTCTTAGTCTATTTTTGCTGCCATAACAAAATACCTGAAGCTGGGTGATGTATAAAGAACAGAAATGTATCTTACAGTTCTGGAGGCTGGAAAGTTCAAAATCAAGGCACCAGCAAGTTTGGCGTGCGGTGAAGGCTGCTGTCTGCTTGAAACACAGAGCCTTGTTGCTGTGTCCTCTGGAGGGAAGGAACTCCGTGTCCTTACAGAAGGCAAAGGGTAAGTGAACCGAACAGCCCGTGAATGTTCTTTGTAGAAGCCTTAATCTCATTCACCTGGAAGGAGCCCTCGTGTCTCTTACCTCTTAAAGGCCCCACCTGTTAAAATCATCAAATCAGCCATTAAGTTTCAACACCTGAGTTTTGGAAGGAACACATGCAAACCATAGCAGAATTAGAACCCAGGAAGTCTGAGGACACAGCCTGCATGCTCTAGTTCTCTGCTACGCTGTATAAGCCAGACCTTTCCCATGTCCCAGCTTCAACAACCTTTCCCCATAATTGGGGTCGCCTAAGGTTTGCCTACGGGCTTCAAAGAATCTAGACCCAACCTTGATCTCAGGGGTAGGTAGTAAAGGAATTATTTGTATGGCTCTGTATATATACACATAGTACCAAGATACCTTTCCTTGTGGCTCCAGCCTTGATTACGTGCTCTAAATACACAGCTAAGTTCATTACTTATTCCTGGGCCAGAGTCCCTGTTGTAAATTATTTATTACTTACATCATCCTTAACTCATTCATTGCACAAGTATTTTTGATTATGTATTACATGCCAATCATGAAAAAGAAAAAATACAACCCATTAACAAATATGTTATATCCATTTTACAGATTGGAAAACATAAATTTCCTGCCACCTCACATCTAGTAAACAGCACATCTAGCACTTAATTCTAGGTCTTCCTCTTTAAGAAATTTGGGCCCTGCCTTATTCTTGCCACTCTTCTCCTTGACGCTTATATTGTTTTCCAAACAACCAATTCTCTAATTTTCTGACAGCAAATGAGTGTCCAAGTCATTTCTGACACTGACCATCTAGAGTTGGTGCAAACTCCACAAGTCTCTGTTCCACGAGATGCCAGCTGCAAAAGGAGTCCCCAAGATACCTGCCTCGGACCAGTTAATTACAAGTTTCAGGGTTCCCATGACCTGTCCTCAGGTCCAATGATTTGCTAAAACGACTCAGAGAACTCGGGAAAACTCTATACTTATTATTTCAGTTTTCTTATAAAAGCTACAACTCAGAAACAACCAAATGGAAGAGACACATAAGAAAAGGTATGGATTATGAAGGGAACGTGCAGAGCTTCCACGCCCTTGGCAGGTGCACCACTCCCCCAACATATCAGTGTGTTCATAAACCAAGAAGATCCCCCCTAGCCTTGTTGTTCAAACGATTGTTTATAAAGCCTTCCTTATGCTGACATGATTGATTGAACCATGTCACTGATGATTAAACTTAATCTCCAGCCCCCCTTTCCTCCCTAGAGGTTGAAGAGTGAGGCTGAAAATTCCAATCCTCTAATTACAATTTGTGGCCAGCCCCTCCCTTGAAACTATCTGAGGTGCCACCTTGAGTCTTCTCATTAGCATAAACTCAGATATGGCAAAAAGGGGTTCCTTAAGAATAACAAAAGGCTGGCCGGGTACTGTGGCTCACACTTGTAATCCCAGCACTTTGGGAGGCCAAGGCAGGCGGATCACCTGAGGTCAGCAGTCCGAGACCAGCCTGGCCAACATGGTGAAACCCTGTCTCTACTAAAAATACAAAAATTAGCCAGGCATGATGGCACACACCTGTAATCCCAGCTACTCAGGAGGCTGAGGCAAGAGAATCGCTTAGGGAGGCAGAGGTTGCAGTGAGCTGAGATCATGCCACTACACTCCACCTTGGGCAACAGCCATTTCAAAATAATAATAATAATAATAATGACAAAAGACAGTCCAATCAGTTAGGAAATTCTAATTTCTAAAGCTCTATGCCAGGAACTGAAGGCAAAGACCAAATTTATATATCCTTAATTGTACCATAACCCTCCAGGAACCACAGCTGAGGACTGAAACTCTGTTACCTGCCACCAGACTCCTTTGAAGAGAACTACCTGCCTATTGTCTGTGAATGCTTCCTGGCCTCCCCACCAGTGTGTTCTGCACACCGTCAGGGGACAGCCTGTCTGCTTACCTGGAAACTCTCCCTTCCACTAGGTTCTGTCTACTGGACTAGTCTTGCCCCAGAACCCACAGGCAGCTATGCCCCCTACCTCCCCACTCACCCAAGCCTGTCTCATTCCAGGGAACTTGTCTCCATCCAGGACTCCCCCACCCAGGTCTGTGCCTATAGGAGTTAACTGTGTCATATTTTGCCAGAGATGAATGTGATCCAGACATGCCCAAAGGGCATTTGACTTTGTCAATTATGAACATGGCAGACCACAGACTTTGGCAATGAAAAGGTTAGAGAAAGAATTGGGTCAGTATAAATCACAGCAAGAAAAAAAATCTATAGAGTATTAGATTTGGAGAATATTACTATCCAGTATTATTAGAACACCTATCTGGCCATGCTAGCTAGGGCTGTATCAGTGTTTCCATTATAAATCCTATTTTCAAGGGTTTATGACTTGCTGTAAAAATTCAATTGAAGCTGGGAAGCAACATACTGAGTTTGCAGTGCAAGAAGCAGTTTGATTCAAAGAAAAGATTAAAAATTGGGGAGAAATAAACAGAAAAGAGAAAAAGGAAACATGTTGTCTAAAAAAGAGGAAAGCTACAGAGCTGCCCTGCTCTTGTGCCCTCATGTGAATTAAAGACGATTTTGCTTTTAGATTTGAGTTTTCACAGGTTATTAACTCTTATGTGGGAAAAGGCCTATACAGATACTAAAGCCAAATGCATTTAGCACCATGATGTTTTCTAGTTGGGAAAGGCATGATGGTAGCATAGGTAAAACCTTGTTCCACAGGGAGTCCTGCAGGGAACAGTGCTCTCCCATCCCAGACTGTATTCATGAAAACCCTCTAAGGATATATATTGAATCTTTCCTGGTTTAGTAAAAGCCAGATGTGATGGTTCCATTGATGTCAACTTAACTAAGGGATACCCAGAGAGCTTGTAAAACATTATTTCTAGGTGTATCTATGAGGGTGTTTCTGGAAGATATTAGCATTTAAGTTGGTACACTGAGTAAAGAAGATCCATCCTCACCAGTATGGATGGGTTCCATCAGTTGAGGTGATGAGAACCCAAATAGAATGAAAAAGCAGAGGAAAGGTGAATTCACTCTCTTTCCTGAAGCTGGAACATCCATCTTCTGCCCTTGGACATCAGAGCTCCAGGCTCACTCCCTTTACCCTCCCCACACTGTTCTCAAGCTTTTGGCTTTGGACTGAGAGCTATACTATCTATCAGCTCCCTGATTCTCAGGCTTTTTGACCCAGAAAGAATTACTCCACCAGCTTCCCTGGTTCTCCAGCTTGCAGACAGCACATGGCGGGACTTCTCAGCCTCCATAGTAGTATGAGCCAATTCCTACCATAAGTCCCCTCTTAAATATCTATATATACCTTGTTGATTCTGTTCCCTGGAGAACCCTGATTAGTACAGTAGGGCACAGGAGATGCTCAGTAAGTTTATACTCTCTGATGAGGAAAACATTAGTTCCTGAAAATAAATCAGTCATCTATGTCTCTCTCTCTCTCTCTCTCTCTTTCTCTCTCTCTCTCTCTCTCTCACCCTGGAGAGTATATTTTGAGGCAGGTGCTACAATTTATCTACATCTGTGACTATTTATCCAGTTATCATTTCATTATAAAATGGCCCAGAAGATACTTTACCAGCATTACCCCTAACCCATACTTCCCAAGGAGAGAATGTTTCCATTAGTTCAGAAATAGCATCTCCGAAATGTTGGAAGTGCATGCTTAGAATACACAGTTCACCGAAACCTACCCTGCATATTTGATGATGGGTCTTTGGCCCCCTACCCTGATTTTCAATAAATAAATCTTGGGTTAGTTCAGGAGAGTAAGAAGAAGACAACATCCAGTCTTTGGGTCCAGACTTTCTCCATGGGAGGGAGTCCAGGGATGGCAATCTAATTGAAAGAAGAAAATATAAAACTTGTTTTGAAGCTGTGATTACGGCTGCTTAGATCATTTGATTGCTTAGAGGAGCTTTAAGGGAAAGCTGATAGAAATAATTAGGGGGACATTAATGCCTGTCCAATCTTTGCTGCCATTGCACAAGTGAGATTCTGTATTCAGGAGGATGATCTATCTGAAACTCATGGTTTAATCTCAAGTAGAAGGGCTGAATGAAAGGGAGATAGAATTTGTTTTTAAGTATCAGTGCAGTGCCAGACAGTATTCCAGTTGCTTTCTATATGTTATATCTTGTAAGCCTTATAAAAACCCCATGATATAGACATTAATATTCATGTCCATTTAAATAATGAGGAAATTAAGACTAACTCACCCAAGGTTAAGCCACAAAGTGGCAGAAGTAAGATCGAATCCACACCTTTCTGACTTCATGGCCTTTGATCTTTTCACATCAACTCCCGGCAATACTTGGATAAATTACAGAATGGAAATGAATTGCAGATGGTGTGAACATTTCAGGCTTGATGTTATCTGGGATAGGACTGAGGAGAGGCCTGGTAATCATCTGCCCATAGAAAGGCTGACTTTAATTATGCAAATTCCTCAAACCTAGAAAAGTAAGGTTAAATTCAGAAAATAAAAAGCTCCTAGGATTGTTTAAATTAAAGCATTTAACCATCTTGCTAATTTTATATGTGAGCAGTCTTGCTATGAACTCTGAAAGTTAAGAGCTTCCCACTTTCAAAGGCAGTGTTGGTAATTAAGCTATTGTCTCCCAGCTCCCCACCCACCCTGCTATACTCTGCTTTGCGATGTGACTGGGAGCCTGCAAAGGACATCTCTGCTTTGCCAGCCAGCACCCTGTTAGGCTCTGCCAACCAGAGGTGCTAGGAGGAAACTGGGAGACTGCAAGGGGCCTTCTGCTTCCTTCCTGCCTACTTTCTGTTCCTGCAGCAGTACTTGGTTCCAATTTCAAGTGTTTCCCACACTCCCAGAACCAGCCTTATTGTACTCCCTCTGAGATACCAGGACCAGCCAGCTGTCTGGGGCCCCTTCTCCTAAATTGTAGATTCTTTATGTATATATAAAATTTAAGTTCTGGGGTACACGTGCAGGACATGCAGGTTTGTTACATAGGTATACAGTGCCATGGTGGTGTGCTGCATCCATCAACCCGTCATCTGCATTAGGTATTTCCTCTAATGCTACCCTCCCCTAGCTCCCCAACCCCCAACAAGCCCCGGTGTGTGATGTTCCCCTTGCTGTGTCCCTGTGTTCTCATTGTTCAACTCCCACTTATGAGTGAGAACATGCGGTGTCTGGTTTTCTGTTCTTGTGATAGTTTGCTGAGAATGATGGTTTCCAGTGTCATCCATGTCCCTCCAAAGGACACGAACTCATCCTTTCTTATGACTGCATAGTATACCATGGTGTATATGTGCCACATTTTCTTTATTCTATGAACCTCAACCCGTTACCTCTGTCCTCCCAGCTCCAGAGTCACCTATGTGACTTCTGTGTCCCCTTTGCCTTTAACTATTTAAATATGTTTAATATATTTCTTTTATTAAATTCTCTCTTAAAATAACTGGTGTGGTTTATTTTCCCGAATGGGCCTGACTGATACAAAGTCCCCTGGAGGAAGCTTCTTTAACCTTTTCTGAAGTTTCATTCTCCTTGTTGTCTGAAAATTCTTTTTTATACTGTGTCATATTAAAAATTAACCTATTTTGTCCCCAGTGTTTACTTATTATTTAACTCGGAGCATGATAACTTTTCTAAGGCTCAATTTCAGTATCTCTAAATCTGGGGTATAATACCTACCCTTAAGTTATCATAGGGACTAAATTAATCTATGTGTAAATATCCAGCACAATGGCTGGTGCATATAGATGCTTATGGTGAATATATTTATGAGCACCTGAATCAAACCTTCTTTGAAGTTGATAACTGGCAATCTTCTCAGTGAAATAAAAAAAAAAAACAAAAAAAAACAAAAACAAAAAAACAGGCTGGGCACAGTGGCTCATGCCTGTAATCCCAGCACTTTGGGAGGCTTAGGCAGGTGGATCACCTGAGGTCAGGAGTTCAAGACCAGCCTGGCCAACATGGCAAAACCCCATCTCTACTAAAAATACAAAAATTAGCCGGACGTGGTAATGCATGCCTGTAATCCCAGCTACTCAGGAGACTGAGGCAGGAGAATCACTTGAACCCAGGAGGCGGAGGTTGCAGTGAGCCAAGATTGCACCATTGCACTCCAGCCTGGGGTGACAAGAGTGAAAATCCATCTCAAAAAAAAAGAATTAATTATTTTCTCACTTGATGAATTTTAAGTTGAGTTTCTCCCCTTTTTGACCAAGAATTCTGGATAACATTGCCCTCAAATTAATGTTAATTAATTTAAAATCCAAGACCCATTAAAATTTTAGTTTCAATCTGTTCTGGCTTTAGTAGAGGTAGGGTATAGCTTACCACTGCCTTAACTAGAAAAACCAGGCATGTCGCAGAAAACTCTCAAATACCCTTCAACTATCTCTTCTTCAAGCTCAGTAATCCTAGTTGTTTCAACTTTTTGAAACACTGTTTGAAAAGTCCTTTTTGACTGCTATCTAAACCAGAACAGCACATCATATTTTTAAAAATTTATTGATGTAAGTCAAAGATACGAGATATGTAACTCCCCACTCATATCAACAAAAGAAATGGCCAATGTGTCTAACCAGTGACATTTTGCCATCTCATCCAGTGGTGAGTATTGCAGAATAAACAGTCTGAAGATGAATCTTCTTGCACTTCAGATCTCCTCACTCCTCTCTCATGATCACCTTGATGTTTCTTATGCATTATTAGTGAAGGGCTAATCGCATTTTAATGTTGTAGACTGGAGTTTAATTGTTAGTATAAAATTTAATGGTCCTAAGTACAGGGAACTAATTGCCTCCATGAAAATTTGATGTGACTCTGTCAGGTGTCCATCTGGATATAAGAATACCCCTACGGCCGGTGAGTTCATCAGTTTGCTAATTTTCTACAAGGGATTGGATTTTATTAACTTTCCTTGCCTCCATGGCAAGCTTAATCACACAGAGATTGGCGTGAGGCTTGGGGTAACATAAACTACACCAAATGGGTAGAGTCTTTAGATGTGCTGCAACTGGAGGAAACCTGACAAAATGCTGATAGTGGCAATAGTAACAGCAACAGCCACCCGTACAGGCAAATAAAAATAGATTCTTACTTTATGAACAGTAACCCCAGGCAAGTCTTTTAATATCTGTCCTCGGGTTTTTCATCTATAAAAGGAAGTGATTGGAATAGATGTCTGAGGTCATTTTCAGGACCAAAGTTTTGAGCTCTACATCCCAGAATGAGATTGGTTATTAAGTGATTTCACTCTATAAAAAAACATGGGGCCAGGCATGGTGGCTTACTCTTGTTATCCCAGCACTTTGGGAGGCTGAGGCGGGTGGATCGCCTGAGGTCAGGAGTTTGAGACCACCCTGGACAACATGGTAAAACCCCTTCTCTACCAAAAATACAAAAAATTAGCTGGGCATAGTGGCGCATACCTGTAGTCCCAGCTACTGGAGAGGCTAAGGTAGAAGAATCGCTTGAACCTGGGAGGCGGAGGTCGCAGTGAACTGAGATCACTCCATTGTACTCCAGCCTGGGTGACAAGAACGAAACTCTGTCTCGGAAAAAAAAAAAAAAAGACAAAGAAAGAAACATGGTAGAAACCATTATTCCCATTTTATACATTTTATAGTTATGTACATTTCAGCAGCAGCTCAAGGCATGACAGCCCAAACAAAAGAAAGATTTTCTTTATAAACCAGATAGTGCTGTATTCATGTATTCATGTATCTATCCAGTCAGTCAGACCATAGTTACCAGGACTACTTTAGTGGAGAATGGTGCAGAATGTAATTCTAGAAACTCCTGACCAGAGACATAAAACCTGGAGGAGCATTTCAGAATCTCATGGTTAACAGATACCAGTTGCTAGAATAATAAAACAAATACTACATACCAATAACTTGTAGTCATCAAAGTTAATAGTAAATCATATCAAGATTCACATTACATCTTCCTATGCAATAAGTGGAATTACACATTTATAAGATACTTTTTTAGGCCAGAATTCAAGAATCTCCCAAGCTACAAGATCTGATATAAGGCCAGTTTATTTTGCAATCAACACCCTATGGAAATACCAGGAGGACAGAATGAAAGGAGGAGTGAATTTTGTGTTTATTAATTGGTGATATGATAGAGCTAAATGCAGAGCAATATTAAGGTGATACCAGCTGGGGTGTCAATCAATCATGGATACTAAGACATCAGTGGAAATTTACTTTTTTTCCATAGGTTATTGGAGCACGGGTGGTGTTTGGTTACATGAGTAAGTTCTTTAGTGGTGATTTGTGAGATTTGGGTGTAACCCATTACCTGAGCTTTATACACTGCATCCTATTTGTAGCCTTTTATCCCTTGCCCCTCTCCCATCCTTCCCCAAAGTCCATTGTATCATTCTTATGCCTTTGCAAAAGACATCATTAGAAATTTAATGAAATGGAAAAACATGTATTTATAAGAACTCTTTTCAGGGTTCTTTTCTATGTTGTTGGAAAAAATATTTTTAAACACCACTTAGGGTTGGAATAAACCCCTCACCTGCCCCAGGAACATGTTCAAGTAACATGAGATGGTACATTAATGAGCTGCTTTCTAAGAAGGGTGATTGTGTTAATACAGAGATTTCTTTCTTCTAAGTTAGGTACACAACTTTGGCGGGCGAGGCGGGGGATGCAATTATGAATTACTTAGAGCAGTAAGTAGACCCGAACTCTTCACTCAGCATCCTTTCCCCCATGAGATAGGTTTTCAGCCTCTGATAAGCAAATGTTTAATGAACATTGGATTGATAGGATATAAAATTATGAGCGTATTCCTGAGATGCTTCCATGTTGTAACCCAGCTCTTCCCACACACACGCTCTTCTCGGGCTTGAGAGAAGCAGAGTATACAGAGAAGGAATCCTACAAAATCTGATCCCAGGAAGCCACGGAGACTCTTCCTCCTCCCATCACAGTGTTGTGCCCATCACAGTGTTGGACACTGGAGATGCAAAAAAATGAGAGCGCACAGGCCCGCCCTGAACCTCCCTGCAAAGCGCTTTCAGTGCATTGGCTGCTCTTCAGTAACAAAAAAAACTGAATATGAATAGGTGTCAGCAGTGGTCCTGGACCTTAGTTTTAATTTCTCCCAAGATCTGCCTTTTCCTCTATATAAAATGCTCTTTCAGAATATACCAGAAGATCCCCAGGCCAAATGATTCCATTGTTCAACACACATTTATCACGCATCACTCTGCACTGGATATGGTAGCAGGTGCTGGAGACAGGATGAATAAGATAAAGCGCTTGCCCACGGGGAGCTCAAAGCCAGGAGCATCCTCAGACAACTCAGCCTTAAGTGTTGTGATGGAGGTAACCACAGAGATCCAGAGAGAGCAAAGATAAACACTGCACAATCCGATTGCATTCAGAGATGATGACGATAAACGACGCTGTGCTAAATCCTCTACGTTCATTATTTCCTTTCATCCTCTCCGCAAACCTATGAAGTATTAATAACCCCATTTTATGAGTAATGATATGGAGAAACGTTTATCTTTTTGTTCATAGCAGCTGGTCAGAGGATTCTTCTGTGAAGAGGAAGCTGTCGGATAAGCCCACTCATCCAAATCGAGAAGAATCAGCCTCCACGACAGGGTACTGGGCTGGGCACTAGATTTCCTTCAGAGGAGCAGAGGGAGCCGCTTTGCATAATAAAGAGGAAACAGCGGCTGTCAAGAAAATGGGGAAGAATGGAGCTCTGCATGGGAGACTGGGAGACGTGTCAGCAGAAAAACAGAACCCCTGGCTAAGGTGTAGGAGGGGAGGAGGAAACAGAAGAAAAGGCAAGACTAATAAAGATTTTCCTCTCGCCTGTAATCCCAGCACTTTGTGAGGCTGAGACGGGCTAATCAACTGAGGTCGGGAGTTTGAGACCAGCCTGACCAACATGGAGAAACCCTGTCTCTACTAAAAATACAAAACTACCACGGGCATGGTGGCAACTGCCTGTAATCCCAGCTACTCGGGAGGCTGAGGCAGGAGAATCGCTTGAACCCGGGAGATGGGGGTTTCGGTGAGCTGAGATCATGCCATTGCACTCCAGCCTGAGCAACAAGAGCAAAATTCCATCTCAAAAACAAACAAACAAACAAACAAACAAAAACAAACAGATTTTCCAAAAGAAATCCTATGTGCTGTGTGAGGGAACCTTGCCCTGTAACCTTACAGATATTCAGCAAATATACTTGAATTTCTTACAGAAGACAGTGAAGAAGATGTATTTTGGCTCAAAGTTGACGAAGTGCTGGAACAGAGTCTGAATACGCTGATGAGGCCAAGGGCTGGTGTCTGTTTTAGAATAAAAATGGGGAAACCGAGATGAAAAGCGATTATGCTAAAAGCCTAGGCTCTGTTGCTTTTTGAGGTACAAAAATGTCTGTCGAGAGGCTGGAGAATTCTGTCTGCTTCTTAGGAATGTTGAGAGATGAAGACATAGTCTCTGGTGGAGAGCTGAAATAACCACCCTTGCCAAAGGATACATGGAGATCCAAAAGTCCTGACTTTCCAAAAATGAAAGATTTGGGAGTCAGAGGGCTAAAGATCATAGAAACAGACCATATGAGCAAAGCGTTGTTAGAAAGGAAGTATTTCTGGGGCCTTGTAAAAAGAAAAAAGAAAGAATGAAGATTCATGAGCCCAATGCACTGAGTCTCTCTGGAACAGAAATGATGAATCAAACCACCATGGAAAAGTGAAAAAAACAAGAAGAGGGAGAAACAATGAAAAAGTATAGGGACTGTGGGCCAAGAACCTGAAATGAGATGACAGCTGAAATTCAGGCTGGGAAACGAGGCTATTGAGCAGTAGAAAAGGAACTGTAAGAACCTGTTCTGCACAAATAGCTTGAACAATATCTTTTGTAAAAATCTGTAGGAGTGAGTTTTACTTCCAGGAAAGGATGTGACTTTGTGGCTAAGAGAAAAGAGAATTGTAAAGGGATTGAGGAGTTGACCAGGAAACCCTGGCCTCTGCTTTCCTAGAAGTAGAAACATTTTTGTGGCATTTATGCTGAGAAATGAGGTTAGAGGAATTTGTTCAGTTTTCCCTAAAAGAAGCTCTCCTGTCTCACTCACTTTGGAGCAAAGAGGAAAGAAATGGGACAAATGTGGCATGTGGTCCCTCCCCCACATTTCCGCTGGACACCTTCCACCTCCTGGCTCTCCTGTGGCTAACCTTGTTCTGGGTGCTCAGAATACTTATTTTCATTCCTCAGTAATAAGCAGGGCTGCATTCGGGTAAATTTTTTCCCATACAAATGTAGATGCCTTCTCAGGTTTTTACAGCTTAAATCTGCAGACTCTTTGAATATGACCTTTTCACTTCAGAAAGATTTTATTAATTTGCAACTCAGCGATGGTCTCCAGACCCTACGTTGCAATTAAAAGCATCAACTGTGTAATTTTAGAACTGTTCTTCGGTGCTCCCAAGACTTCAATATTGAAATGGTAGTTCACTTAACTTGAAGAAAACAAAGGCTCCTGCAGCCACGGTGTCAACAAATAAGTAATGGACCTAGCTCACCAGAGAACTGAAACCCAAAGTGTGATTTTGAAAGCAGTAACTGACAGTCATGAAACAGCTGAATTACTTTATACTATAAAATGGAGACAGTCTACTCGTGAAGCTGAAGGGAGGAATAAAAGAGTAGGGTTTATAAGTAATACATTATGTAGATTCATTTTAGAATGTGAATAGCAGAGATTGTTACTATGACGCATGCTCCAAACCAAGGCTTTTGCCATTGAATGAAGTAATTATCATTCATTAATCTTTGCAAGGATTATGAAAATGTGTTTATGATCAGGCTCCCAAGTATCTGTAGCCATGATTATAAGGATAGATTTGTCATTCCAAATAAGCAGATAATCTTCCTGTTTAATAAGCCTCTCTTCTTAGAGATCGAAATGCATTGTGGGAATCTCAAGCAAACGATGCTCCAAACACCATTTGTTAATTCTAGGTTTATTCAATGTGATTAAACTTTAAAAAATAATCCTAATAAAGCACCTCTTCTACTTCATCCTTTTCCTCTCTCCCTTTGAACTTCTCACTCATGAATTTATTTCAAGCAACTTCAATAATGCCAAATACAGATCGCAGAGTTATTTTTCCTCCTCATCTTTTTCGATATGATGAACAAGACCATTCAGCCTGCCGTGGCACACCGAGGAAGCAGATGGTACCACTCAGCAGTAGAAAGAAACAAGAACTTTGTGCCTAACAATCGTGTGTTTGAATCTCTATTCTATCCATTATTCCAGGCAAGTTATTTAATGTCTATCAGCCACACCTTTCTCACCTGTCAATGGTGTAGTGTGGTTTAAATGATTCAATGGATGCAAAGTGTGGATGCTTAATAATGGGAGCACCACCAGCCCAGATCATCTTACCTCTGTGTCTCCTGAAAGGTGACTAGGAGCAGCAAATAATAGAATGGACCTGTCCCTAGACCTACCTGTACCCGCTTGACAGCTACCACCCACACTAGAAGTCTGGTATGGCAAATGTATGGCCAGTGACCCAGCAAAGCATGCAGGAAATCTTTCTTTGGTACCTAATTCATAGAATTCTTATAGCACTCAAAATCTGTACCACTCAAAGTCTGTACACTCTGTTTTATATTATGGGTTCATCACTTTGTACACAAGTCTGATTTTTCCAGTGGTACTCATGTTTCTAACAAGCATGGATTGCATCTTGCGCTGTTTAATTCCTTAAGAAAACTAACATCCTACCAGCAAATTCAACCCATAAATATACATTTTTTTTTTATTTTGAGACGGAGTCTTGCTCTGTTGCCCAGGCTGGAGTGCAGTGGTGCGATCTCAGCTCACTGCAAGCTCCGCCTCCCAGGTTCATGCCATTCTCCTGCCTCAGCCTCCCAAGTAGCTGGGACTACAGGTGCCTGCTACCATGCCCGGCTAATTTTTTTTTGTATTTTTAGTAGAGACGGGGTTTCACCATGTTAGCCAGGATGGTCTTGATCTCCTGACCCAGTGATCCACCCGCCTTGGCCTTCCAAAGTGCTGGGATTACAGGCGTGAGCCACTGCACCTGGTCAAATATACATTTTTTTATATAAGGTGTTCCTTTGTTTTGTTTTTTTTTTTAATGAGAAATTTGTTGTTGATTATTTAAGGTATTGGTCCTTCTCCTTTATTACAGACCAAATAACAGTGGCTTAACTGAGATAGATACTTAATTCTTTTTCAGTAAAGATCTGGACTGGTAGGCAATCCAGGAGTGTGAGCAACTCTGCTCTTATCTTGTTGCTACCAGCTGTCCCTGAAAGTGATGAGCCTATCCATGTGGTTGAAACAGGCTCACAACCAGTAAGAAGGGGAGAAAGAGAAAAGAAATCCAAGGAGCTTCTTTTTAAGGACATGACAACGAACTTGCACACAGCTCTCATCTTCAGCCTCCACTGAACAATACTTGGCCAATGGCCACATCTTGCTGCAAGGGAAGTGGAAAAAATTGAATATTTAGCTGTGGAGCATAGAGAGAAGGGGAGGGCACATGTCTCACTAAAACTTGAAGGATCCATTATAAAGAGAAAGAAGGAAAGAGTGGGTTCTGGGCAAGAGCAATCCCTGCCACAGTAGCCACATTTGAAATCAGAGGATTTCAAATGAAATCCTAGAATACTGGCTTCTAAAAGAAAGAAAGAGAGAAAGAAAGAGAGAGAGAGAAAGAGAGAAAGAAAAAGAAAGAAAGAAAGAAAGAAAGAAAGAAAGAAAGAAAGAAAGAAAGAAAGAAAGAAAGAGAAAGACAGACACAAGGAAAGAAAGAAAGAAAGACACAAGGAAAGAAAGAAAAAAAGAAAGAAAGAAAGAAAGAAAGAAAGAAAGAAAGAAAGAAAGAAAGAAAGAAAGAAAGAAAGAAAGAAAGAACACACACAAGGAAGGAAGGAAGGAAGGAAGGAAGGAAGGAAAGAAAGAAAGAAAGAAAGAAAGAAAGAAAGAAAGAAAGAAAGAAAGAAAGAAAGAAAGAAAGAAAGAAAGAAAGAAAGAGAAAAAAGAAAAGAAAGGAAGGAAGGAAGGAAGAAAGAAAGGAAGGAAGGAAAGAAAAGAAAAGAAAGAAAAGAAAGAAAGATCTGATAGCACAGGGCTCAGATTCCAGTGAAATAACAAGTAGGTGACTCTGAAGAACAGTTGCAACCTTTCTTTTTTTTTTTTCTTTTTCTGTAGTCCCCATCAGGCCCTGATACCCATCTTACACATGTAGTCCCTGTTATTTATTCACATTATTTGTCTAGTCCCTGTGGGCACTGAGTTTGCACCTAATGTATCCAGCACAGTGCTGGGCACACCTACTGTGCACTCACTGTGTACTAAGCACTTTTCCCACATCATTGCATTTTATCCTCACAGCAATTTTGCAAGGCAGCTTTCTTTACTCTGTGGTATAGCTGAGCAAACTAAGGTTTAGAGAGGTTGAATAACTGCTAAGTTTATCTAGAAAGTGACAGATACAAAAAAAAAATGTTAAGCTTTCTCATCTGACTCAAATGTCCACGCTGGGAAGTGGGTAGGCAAGGGATATCCAGAGAGAAATCTGGCACAGTTCAATTTATCATTTTCATTTTCTTTGGTGAAACAACTTTCTTCTTTCTTGCCCATGACATCTTTAATATGGACTCTCTTAACAAAAGAACAACTGCAGTATGTAATTTGAGTCATTAGAAAAGCACATCTTAAGACTGCTAGACAGAGTGAGAGTGGACTGGCTTGGCGTGGAAGACCTGGGGGAATTTCTCACCCCCTTAAGGGTCCTGGGGTTTCCCATGAGAGTCCAATAGAGTGTGCATCCCTAGTAATCCCCAACCACACCCTATGCTGCCCTCTCTGATGCCTCCCCTGTCTTAGAATTCTCTCTGTAATTTTTTTTTTTTTTTTTTTTTTTTTTTTTTTTTTAGACAGAGTCTCACTCTGTCACCCAGGCTGGAGTACAGTGGCACCATCTTGGCTCACTGCAATCTCCGCCTGCCAGATCCAAACAATTTTCCTGCCTCAGCCTCCCAGTAGCTGGTAGTACAGGTCCAGGCATCTATGCCCAGCTAATTTTTGTACTTTTAGTAGAGCTCAGATTTCGTCATGTTGGCCAGGCCTGTCTCAAACTCCTGACCTCAAGTGATCCGCCTTCCTTGGCCTCCCAAAGTGCTGGGTTTACAGATGTGAGCCACCACCTGGCCTGCTTTATCACTTTCTAGAGGCTTCCCTCTGACCCTTTGAGGCCCAAGTTCAACTCAGCCTCTTCCATGAGGTCATCCCCAACTAGGCTTCCTCCTGTGGCCACCCCTAGATCTTACAACCATCAGTGCTCACTGTTGACCCTGAGCAGTATGTTCACACACATTCTTCCAATCTCCCAAGCCAGACAGCAAGCCTGCAACACTAAACTCACTGCCCAACACAGAGCACATCTATGGTGACTGATTAATGTCATATTGGATATTTCTCATTTCAAAAAAAATGAATGGAAAAAAATTTATAATCTTGGTTTAGCACTTCCCATGTATATCCTTGAAACTGGCCATTTCTCCTTTTTAGCTGATAAGTTATGGTCACTTTGAGATGGGAAACAGTGTAAAAGGAGTAAAGAAAAGTTGCCTGAGAACTTTTAAGGATCAAGTCTTTGGTCTTGGCTCTCTTTCCATTCATTCATTCATTCATTCTACAAACATAATTGGCCATGTACTATGTGCCCTTGAAATGGGCACTAGAAACACAAAAATGAACAAGATGGGATTTTACCTCCAAGAAGATCTCATTCTGGTTGGAGAAAGACATAAGAAAACAATGATTACATTACACAGCAAGAACTCTGTCAGACGACTTGAGCATGGGGAAGGAATGTCAAAGCCAAGCCATGGGAAAATGACTCTATTCTTCTGTGCCTTAGTTATCTCACACAGCAAGACAGAAATAACTGTTCTACCTTTGCGAGGCTTGATGCAATCAAAGGAAGCAAAACATTGGATGTGTAAGGTATCGTTATGGAAACTCAGTTTTGTTCTTCCACTGGTCTTGACAACCTTCATTAATCTTCTCACCCTTGTTTACCCAAAAAATAGTGACTCACAGTTATATAACAATTACCCAAAAAATAGTGACTCATATTACATAACAATTAGTGATGAAGTTAATTAGAATCCAGATTTCTTAACTCTTGTTTTTCAGCAATTGCTCACTGTTTAACACGAAAGATCACTTCGAGTGAGAGATAAATGGAAGCAAAAGCTCACTGGGAATAGACTAAAAAACATATACATATGAAGGTCATCTGTTTCTTTTTAGATATTGAATTTGGGATAAGAGCACCTTGAGTCTGGGGCATGGGAGACTGGTCAGCAGTGGTGCCCCAGTCATGGCAGGTGGCTTCTCACAGGACTGTGAGTCCCATGGAGGACATGGCAGGAGAGTTGGCAGGTGGAGAAGGATGAATCCTGACTCCTCTGTCTTTCTCTAAGTCAAGACAGTGGAGCATGTGTGCTTTATATCATGTGTTTTGTCATTTATTCCTTACAACAACCCAGTGAAATATGTTCCATTATTATCCTCATTTTACAGAGAAGCGAACTAATGGCAAACCTTTTTTTTTTTTTTTTTTTTTTTTGGAAACAGAGTCTTATTCTGTAGCCTAGGTTGGAGTGCAGTGGCACTCAGCTCACTGCAACCTCTGCCTCCCAGGTTCAAACCAGGTTCAAGCAATTCTTGCACCTCAGCCTCCTGAGTAGCTGGGATTTCAGGTATGCACCACCACGTCTGGCTAATTTTTTTTGTATTTTTAGTAGAGATGGGGTTTTGCCATGTTGGCCAGGCTGGTCTGGAACTCCCGGCCTCAAGTGTTCTACCCGCCATGGCCTCCCAACGTGCTGGGATTACAGGTGTGAGCCACTGCCCCCAGCCTCTAACAACATCTTGATTAGAGAAAATCTTGGGCTAACTAACATGGTCACTGTTTGAGTCAACCTTCCAGCAAAAAGGGAGGGCAGGAGGGAATTATTCAGAGCAAAATTTCCACTGATTTTCTCCTCAAACTGTGGAATAAGAAGAAAACCCGGAGAAGAATGCCCGAAGCAGATGTAGTAGAAGCTTCCTCTACCAAACATCCTCGGCAGCCAGCACCTCAGAGAGAAATCCAGCAATAACCGCAATTAGCCAGCATCGCACCAGACACGTCAGGAAAACAGAAGCACAGGCCTGCCTCCCACCGCTCACAAATGGATCAGGGGAAAAAGGAAAAACATGGGGCTTTGGGGTGCCAATTATGCATTGTTGAACACAGAACACTAACAATGGCATTCACTCAAAACTCCAAAAGGCCCGTGAGTCAGTTCTGACAAGCATAACAAGTCCTGACTAAATACTTTAAGAAACTTTCTGATTTAAAACAAAATTATCATTTAAATCAAGCTCGAGTACGGTTAATTGTTCTGTGACTCACTCAAAGAGTGCTTTGGGTGAATTTTACTTTACTTCTTTTCCCCTTCAGTAAGCTAAGAACCTTGATTCTATCAGTTGGAACTTGTCACAGAGAGGGGCTTGATGGGGAAGGAAAATTAAGAATAATGGAGTAGTCAGAAGGGAGATACCCCAGTCGTAATCTGCCTTTTTAGGGAGGAAAACTGAAGATTCAACAATGCCTCCAGGTGAATGGTCTGATCCATCTTCTGTGTAATAAAAATGAGCTATGAAGAATTTCCCACTGGAACTATTGAGGGATATATCAGTTACCATTCTTGTGGGCAGCAGGCTAATCCTTCCAACTCTGATCATATTGAAGAGGTCATGTGTCCACGGTAGCCCTGTCTTCTTGTCAAACCATATATATTGATACATGTAGCTATGTAGGGTCCCCCTCATCTGCCTTACACCTGGAAGAAACAGAGGCCTGTGACCTCTCTTTCCTCAAGAGCAGCTCTTTCAATCAACAGACTTTCACTGAACACCTACCTTGCACCAACTATTCTGAATTCAGAGTCCATCTCTTCTCTCTGGGAATGTACAGACTACCGAGATAGAATCACAGAACAAAACTAGAATAAAATATGATTACTATAATAGAGGTAGGTACATGGAACCACAGGAAATAAAGAAAAAAACAAAGGTAACACCAAACAACTTGTAAGAACTGGGGACAGAAAGAGGGTCAGGGAAGGGTTATCAAATGAGTGACATTTGAACTAGGCAGTAAAGGGTAAGTAAGAGTTTTCCATATACTTACGTTTCCTGCTCATCTGTAAGATCTCTGAGGTAGGATCAGGTTTTCTTCAGAGCCGTATTTCCAGGCTGAGCACAGCGGCTCAAGCTTGTAATTCTAGCACTTTGGGAAGCTGAGGTGGGAGAATTGTTTGAGGCCAAGAGTTCAAGACCAACCTGGCCAATGTAACAAAACACTATCTCTATTTTATGTATGTATGTATGTATGTATGTATGTATGTATGTATGTATGTATTTGAGACAGAGTTTCACTCTTGCTGCCAGGCTGGAGTGCAGTGGCACAATCTCATCTTACTGCAACCTCTGCCTCCGGGGTTCAAGCTGTTCTCCTGCCTCAGCCTCCCGAGTAGCTGGAATTACAGGCATCTGCCACCAAGCTGGCTAATTTTTTGTATTTTTAGTAGAGACAGGGTTTCACCATGTTGGCCAGGCTGGTCCTGAACGCCTCACCACAGGTGATACACCCGCCTTGGCCTCCCAAAGTGCTGGGATTACAAGGCATGAGTCACCACGCCTGGCCTCCCCATCTCTATTTATTTATTTATTTATTTATTTATTTATTTATTTATTTAAAGCTGTATTACTAGCAACTAGGACTTTTCCTGAGACAGGAAGGAAGGAGGGAAGGAGGGAAGGTGGGAGGGAGGGAGGAAGGGAAGGAGGGAAAGATATTCATTTCACAGGCATGGAAAAGGGGTATAGCAGACATCCTTTGACTTGCTCCACCCCTGTTCTCTGGAATCTGCCCGTCTTGCCCATAGGCATTGTATTAACAATATGTTTCATTTCTTCTGCTTGAACCTGGCCCCTGAACATGGTTGACTGCTCCAGAAACGGTCTGTCAACATGAAATAAACCAGAGTGCCTTGAGAATTTGACAGTAGAACCCACAAAAAAAAAAAAACCTTAGCCTCTGGATCACTGAATCTATAGCTGATAAACCTGGGAGCTGTGGGGAGTCCATGTCTTCTACCATGTGCGCAGGGAGCAAAGGAAGCCAATTTACAAAGAGCAAAGAATGAAGTGCCTGTGCAGAGATGAGAACCAAGGAGAAATGAGAGATAGGAAATACAAACTAATTTCTACTGCCTCCCAGGTCCTAGTTCCTGATACCAGGTTACATTCCTGTTCTTAGGTTATTTATGAGTCTCCCCATTTTCTCAGTCAATTTTCTCTTTTTTATTTAAGTCAACTTTACTTGTTTTTTGACATTTGGAACCAAAAGCATTTTATGCGTCAACAGTGAAGTTTGGGGTAGAGAGGATTCTAGGCAGAGGCTTAATGTGAACAAAGGCCCGAGGTCTGAAAGGGCTTGGTTGTTTGAAGAATAGGGAAGAATTTGGTTCTCCATTAATCAAGACAAAGGAATGGGTCCTGGGATGCCAGAAAATCCCAAATAAAAAGGGACCAGTCATGCTGGAAACATCCACCTTTCTCTGAAAATTCCTACATTTGGAATGTGCCTAGGAATCACAGTCAAAAAGTCTGAGAAAGGTGTTCAAGTTCCATCAGCAAATGAGTACAGATAAAAATCTTACAAGGGCCTGCACTACATAGGCTTTGGAGACTAATGAAGTTCTAAAATTTGAAAAGGGTCAGCAGGATCAGAGAATGGATATTAGACCTGAGGAGAGACTCACACACTTAAAATAGGACAAGGTTTTGCTCACTTATAGTGAGATGCAATGATCACAGGCCCACGAATGCTTGAAGTCTACCTGTGTGAGACATTCCATATTATCTGACCATAGGATCACAAAGTTCCTGTGAATACTAATTAGAATTTACCTATATGCGCTCCTCCATTCTCCACACAAATGTTAATTTTCCATCATGCTCTTCTGTACCTCCTGAATCATGTTGAAAGTCATTACAATAGTTCCTGACACATTTTCAGCCTTTCATCTGCTATTAGGCAGAATCCCATGCACCAAGGTATAGGAAAACAAGTATCCTAATGTCCTTCTATCCATTCGTATTATAGAAACACAGTGTGGGCCAAGGACTACCAAGGACTTCCAGAAACCCCAACTTAGCATATCACATATTAAACATGTATGTGGGGTAGAGCTTATTAGCATTACAAATGGCATTGCAACATGAGTTTTCTCTTTCAAAAGATTGGTTTTCAAGGTTACTTTAACTTGCCTGCTTCTCCAGCACAGTTAAAATATCATGTGATTTTTTTTCCAAACAGCATTTACGCACACTCTCCCAGGAATTCTATTATTGTTACAGGATGGGTTTGACCTATATTGAACTTAAGATCTTTGGCAAAAGTAATTCCAAATCACAGCTCTGGAAAGTTTTTCAAGGAAGTCAAGAGTAGAAGTTGCTTTTTGCTGCATCAACACAAGAGGAGACGTAAATGAAGTAAGTCCCTCTTGGTTTTAATAATTCACTGCTTGATGTGATCTGTGTCCATGTGACCATAGGCTTGGGTATCGAGCATGCACTCAACATCATCCCAGGCACATAAATAAACCATCTTCTGCTCTGAGTTCAGGAAGCAGTTATTGATCTTTTCCTACCTGACTTTTCTGGAGATTTCCAAAACAGCTTGTCTTAAGAGAATTAAAGACTCAAGTATATTTCTTTTGTTCTTTGACCAATATAAAATCACCAACACCTTGCAAAAGATGAATTCTGACAGAGAAACATTAGCATTTGCTTTTGATGGCCAAAGCAACTGCCCTGGTGACTTAGCCTGGAAGTTAAGATACAAAAGGAAAAATTCAGTCTCTTGGCCACCAAGGCCATTTTGCTCTGTCAAGAATCATACTCCGAATTACAGCTCTGGGACCTTGATCAGCCGAAAATCAGGCCATATGATCTCCATGGATCTAATAGGACAAAGAGATACTGTGGTGCAGAAATTCTCCCTCTCCACATACTCAGTTGCCCATTTTGGATACTCAACTGAAAATCTAGATGTTAGCCCTAGCTCCAACAGGCTACGTGATCTCAGAAAAATCCTGTTGTTCCTTGGAGCTCAGTTTCTCCATCGGTCAGATATCAATGGTTGGTCAGCCACCAGGCATTTCCTTCCCCTTTGATCATATCCCACTACAGAGGCTACAAATGCTGATTCACACTTTCGTAGCCATCTTTGAGGCCAGGGTTCTGTGATATGTGTGGACAAGTCATCTGGGGGGATTCTAGATGCATATCATCCTTGGAAAACAGTGACATAAGAGGAAACTACTCTCTCACCACCTGCAGATACTCTTTTGATTTCTCCTTTACACCTTTTCATGGAAGATAATGAGGCTTGGACGTTGCCACACATACACAACAGAAAAGAAAGGCTGGAAGAACCTGCATTGTTGAGGGGGTATCACTGAGCCGATGAACTAGACTATAACCTCCTCCAGACTTCTTATTAAGTAAATAACTCATGTCCTTAGGATGTAAAACATGGTTGGTGGGTTTTCTGTTATTCACAGCCAAAGTATTTCAACTGACACATACATCCATAAAATACGAGGGTCAGACTGGAGTCTCTAGGGTTCTTTCTAGCTGTAAAATTTATTAGGTAATTTTTATGTCCCTCCTTAGCACCATCAAAGTCTCTTCCCTTGGCTGGCTTGCTCATGAAGAGCAAGTAAAACCATGCAGTTCCCAAAGGTTGTTCTTCAAAATGATAAATTAATAACAATTGTGTTGCTTCCCCTATAAGAAAATGGAGCCTCTGACTCACCAGTGGTAGAGTATGATTTTGGCAGAGCATGACTTGGGCGGAGCAGTGAACATGCACACTAAGCATCTGCAACCTGGCACGTGATCAAGTGCATTGTTAAGACAACGTCACTGATCTTTAGAAAACACAAATCAAAACCACAATGAGATACCATCTCACGCCAGTCAGAATGACTATTATTAAAAAGTCAAAAAATAGCAGATGCTGGTGAGGTTGTGGAGAACAAGGAAGGTTTATACACTGTTAATGTAATGTAAATTAGCTCAGCCACTGTGGAAGATAGCGTGGTGACTCCTCAAAGACCTAAAGACAGAAATACCATTCAATCCAGCAATCCCATTACTGGGTATATACCCAAAGGCATAGAAATCATTCTGTTATAAAGACAGTTCCTGTCTTTATAAAGAAAGAACAGTTACTGTTCTATTATAAAGAAAGTTCCTGTATGTTCATCACAGCACGATTTTCAAGAGCAAAAACATGGAACCAACCTAAATGTCCATCAATAATAGACTGGATAAAGAAAATGTGGTATACATACACCATGGAATATTGTGCAGCCATAAAAAAGAACAAGATCATGTTCTTTGCATGGACATGCATGGAGCTGGAGGCCATTATCCTCAGCAAACTAACATAGGAACAGAAAACCAAATACTGCATGTTCTCCCTTATAAGTGGGAGCTAAACGATGAGAACACATGGACGCATATAGAGCAACAATATACAACGGGGCCTGCCGGAGGATGGAGAGTGGGAGAAGGGAGAGGATCAGGAAAAATAACTAATGGGTACTAAACTTAATACCTGGTAATGAAATAATCTGTACAACAAACACCCATGACACAAGTTTACCTATATAATAAACCTGTACATGTATCCCTGAACTTAAAATAAAAGTTAAAAAAGAAAACAATGGAAATACTTGGGAGATTGGCCCATGGCAATAGGAAAGTGAGTAAATGCCTATTGGAATGTGATGTGAGGAGCATTGATAAAAAGGTTTTTAATACCAAGTAACTCTCTCATCCCCAGGAATTTCCACGTAATTTTCAGCATTTCCGTTGCCAGAATCTTCTTGAGACAAATTGAGAGAAGTAACCCATAAGCCAGAGAACGTTTAGGCCTTGAGGAAATGGAAGGCCAACCAGATGGATTTGGGGAAATTATTTAGGGTAGCAAAAAGACTATACTTTAGAGCTATGGGGCTATGCTTGAGTCTTTGTTCTACCACCTAATACCTGTATATCTTGAAAAAGGCACTTGAGCCCTCTAAAAGTCATTTATAAAATGTTCTGCCCTGACTTCCTTTTCTCTATGGCTGTTACAGAACGCCAATAAACATATAAAGAAAAAGCCTTTGAAAAGTGGAGTGATGGCTAGGTGTGAGAGACATAATTCTTAATTATAAGGAATAGGCAAAGTGCAGAGGGATGTCCAGTGGGCACAAGAACCTGGAGGTCAGAGGGGCACAATGGAAGGCAAACAGCCATGACTCCACGAGTCAATCTGAGGCAGATGTTTCCTGGGTTGATTTTTCTCAGTATCTAGCCATCTACCCTATGCAGGGGTTAACCCCAGTTCCTGGCCTAAGCAGTGCCTTTCTTCAAACTAAGTATCTGACCATCTAGTAGTTGTCTTAACAGCTGCAGGTATTGGAAATACCCACATCTCAGAGCTGCTTCCTCCTCCTACCTGGTTTGGGCTGTTTCCAAGGCATTTAATCTCCTCTAAGGATGTTGAATGCTCTAATCTTTCTTGTAGTCCTATAAGGGAAACTGAACTGTGCAGCTAGGCGGAACAGAGAAAGAGGGCCAGGGTATGAGTGGGTAGACATTGAACACTTGTTAGAAGCTCGACTCAGCTACAAACCCAGCGTGCACAACTAGGCTTGTCACCTATTGGCTCGGGGCCTCAGTTTCCACATCTGCCCTCATAATAGGAACAATTATTACCTGTTCTACTGGCCTCCCGGGAACACTGTGAAGTTAAAGTGAACTAATGGAGGGAAAGATGGCTTGAATACTGGAAAGCAAACAGATACAATGTTTCTGGGGCAGTGTGCAGTTGTGGGTAAAAGGTTGAGCTTTGAAGTCAGACACATTCAGCTTGTGCCCTAGTTGGTCACCCTAGCTGTATGATTTTGAGCAAGGTGCTCCGTCTTTTCAAATCTCAATTTACTGTCTTTAAAATAAGACTCCTAACATTTACCATATAATCTGAATTAGTGGTTAAATTGAACAATATATTCCTGTCACTCATTAAGCAAATGCTTAATCCATGTCAGTAATAGTAGTATTTGTTGTTGTAGTTATTACTATTAATCCCATTCCCTTGTCAGATCACAGGATTGAAACCCAGAGACAGCCTCTGCCTATGCCACCTCTCAACCTTACCTCAGTGTTTGTTCTACAATGTCACACAGGCACTGAAACCTCTATTGAGACTTACAGATGTGAAGATAAGTCCAGAGCTTTACACTTGATAAGACCCACATCTCAGAGCCCCTTTCTGACCACCACTGTCCTGTCCGATCCTTTGCTGAGTGAGGTTTTACAGCAAATGTCTGTGCTCTGATGCAGAACGCAATCAGACAAAGCTCAACATCGTTCTTGCTAGGCTCCCTGCCATGGAGAATACACACTGCAGTGCTGACGCAGCCTGGCAGAAGCACCTGGCAAAGCCCATCCAAGCTAAGCTGCACCCCCTCTGGTTCCACAGCCCCCAGAGGGAGACTGGTTTGTCCTTTTTGAGACCTCAGTCCCTGCCTCCATGCAGGAAGCCAGCACTCCAGCCACATCCAGACTTGTGCCCTACACAGCACCCCTTCTTAAGTGAGAGGCAGAAGCTGAGCGTTCTTCCACCCATTGCCATTCCAATGTGGTGGGCCAACAGCTGAGTCGGGGCCAAGCCTTCCTGGGGCACCCGCAACCCCAGGTAAATATCCTTATCTTTAGACTTACCACATTGTATTTTTTTCATGTAATTACTTGTCTGTCTCTCCCACTAGATTGTGAACTCCTGGAACACAAGAGCCCCTTCATATTTATTTTTATATTTCTAGGCACTGACACTGACCACAAAAACTCTCAGTTAGCGTTAATTTACCTAAACTGTTGAACTGTCAAATGCTAAAATGCATGAGCACATTTTGGGGGCATGTCGATGTAAGGAGAGTCCAACAAACTGCCCCTAAGCACTTTCAGATATGTGTTAGCCTATCACTAGGCACACTTCACTCCCCTCACCAGAGGCCCCAGTACACAGAAACAGAGTAAAAGAGCAAAAACGTAAACAAAAAAATCCTCAGAGCAACTATCCCTTCTATCACATTACAAGCTCCCTGCTCACAACTGGCAAAACTACCCAAGAACAACTCAACTTCCACCTTCTCGTGTCCACCTCTGAGCTCTGGGGCTATTAGAAATCCGGGCCATCACCAGTCATGGCCTCTAGTCACAACCAGCCCCTCAAATAGCACAGCCAGCCTTGATTATTTCCCTAGTGAGAGAAAGCTCTTCTCCAGGACCACTTCCCCATCCTTCTAACCCTCAAGACGTTACCTCTTATTTCACCAAGAAAATATACGCCACTGATGAGCACTCTCTCAACTTCATGCCAACATACCAACATTCCTTCCTATATACACACATTTTCTTTTTTCCTTCCCTCAAATTATAACAGATAAAGAATCCTTTCTCCCATCCAAAAATAAGCGTTTCTAATTATTTGTAATCTATCTTTGAAACTTCAGTTTCTTTTCTGATGGATCCTTCCCAGTGGCGTGCAACCTCCTCAAGTCTCTTTTATAATTAACAAAAAATAAATAACAACAAAAACAAACCAACAAAAATATCCTTATTCACCTTGGTATTTACCCAAATATTCCCATTCCAGATGGGAATATTTGGGTAAATACCAAGGTGAATGAGGTTCACAGCAAAATTGAGTGCAAAGTACAAACAACAACAAACTTGTCATTTTGTCTTTGTTGACAACAACTTCTATTCACACAAAACCTACACATGGATGTTTTTAGTAGTAGCTTTATTCATAATTGTCCAAACTTGGAAGCATCCAGGATGTCCCTCGTGAATGATTAAATAAACTGTGGTGCATCCATACAATAGAGTATTATTCAGTGCCAAAAATAAGTAAGTAATCAAGTCATGAAAAGACACAGAGAAACCCTAAATGCATATTACTAAGTGAAAGAAGCCAATCTGAAAAGGCTTTATGCTGTAAGATTGCAATGACATAAAATTCTGGAAAAGGCAAAACTATGGAGAAAGTAAAATGACCAGTAATTGTCAGGAGTAGAGGGACATGAGAGATGAATAGGCAGAAAGCAAAGGATTTTTGGAGCAGTGAAAACTATTTCATATGACAGTATAATGATGGATATATGTCATTATACTTTCATGCAAAGCCACAGAATGTACACCAAATGTGAGCCCTAATATAAACTATGGGCTTTGGGACACATGATGTGGCAATGTAGGTTCCTCAATTGTAATTGATGTAACTAGTGGGGGATGTTGATAATGGGAGAGGCTGTGCATATGTAGGGGCTGGGAGTATATGAGAACTCTTTGTACTTTCCACTCCATTTTTCTGTGAACCTAAAACTACTCTAAAAAAACTAAAAAGCCTTTTAAAGCTAAGCACACACCACACACACACACACACACACACACACACACACACACACACCCCACATGTATAATCCTCATTCAACCCTCAGGTCCAATTACCAGATAAGTTGGCATTAAAATAATTACAAAATATTACAGTTTACCCTATAAAAGAATAATAAATAAGAAGGCATGTTCATTATTCAGCCTTCCAAGAGCCAGGGCTCTCTGACAGTTATCTTTCATTATAAATGAACTGCTGATATACAGACATGGATCTTAGGCCATTTGTATTCATTAATCTGAGCCAGTGTCATAAGTCTGATTATCTTTTGTCTCACCCAAGAGTGACCTTCTGGACATCCAAAACATAAGACCAAATGGTCATATAATCTAAATTTAATAGATATTCTCTTAACTAAGCTGTATTTACTGAGTTGACAGTGCTCCAGCCCTCCGTAAAACATACAGACTGATGGCCACAGCACACTGAATGCTGTGGTTAAGCTGGTATCACAGTCTCTATTAACATACATTTCTCCCAGCTGAACTATATGATTAAAACCTAAACAGTTTATTTTATTTTATTGAGACAGGGGCTCACCCTGTATCCCAGGTTAGATTGCAGTGGTGTGATCATAGCTCACTGCACCATCAACTTCTTGGGTTAATTTTTAATTTTCTTTAGAGACAGCATCTCTCTATGTTGCCAAGGCTGGTCATGAAACTCCTGGTCGCAAGTAATCCTCCCACCTCGGACTTCTGAAGTGCTAGGATTACAGGCATGAGTCACTGTGCCCAGCCATTTAAACAGTTTTAAAAACTCTTTACCTATTATAATTATGTAATTTAATTAAATATTTATACACTGATATGTATTACTTTATATAATATGTAGGTATACTTGTATATTAGAAACTGATTAAATATAAATATGAAGAGATTTGATTCGTTATCAATATAATTTGTTACCTACAAGAAAATATGATTTTTATTGCTTACAAAATATTATTTGTTGCCTAAAACAAACACACTTCACCTGTAAAGGCAAACAAAGACTGAAAATAAAGACATGAAAAAAGATATTCCATGCCAATGGAAACCAAAAAAGTGCAGGAGTAGCTATACTTATATCAGACAAAATAGATTTCAAGAAAAAAACTATGAGAAGAGACAAAGAAGGTCATCATATAATGATAAAGTGGTCAGTTCAGCAAGAGGATATAACAATTGTAAATATATATGCACCCAACACTGGAGCACCCAGATATATGAAGCAAAATTATTAGAGTTAGAGAGATAGACCCCAATAAAATAATAGCTGGAGACTTCAACACCCCATTTTCAGCATTGGACAGATCTTTCAGACAGAAAATGACAAAGAAATATTGGACTTAATCTGCACTCTAGACCAAATGGACGTGTGAGATATTTACAAAACATTTCATCCAACAGCTACAGAATACACATTCTTCTCCTTAGCACGCAGATCATTCTCAAGGATAGACCATATGTTAGGTCACCGAACAAGTCTTGAAACATTCAAAAACATTGAAATAATACCAAGCATTTTCTCTGACCACAATGAAATAAAACTAGAAATCAATAACAAGAGAAATTTTAGAAAGTATGCAAATACATGGAAAGTAAAAAATATGCTCCTGAATGTCCAGTGGGTTAATGAAGAAATTATGAAAAAAAATATTGAAACAAATCATAATGGAAACATAACATACCAAGCCCGTGAGACAGAGTAAATGCAGGAGCAAGGAGGAAGTTTATAGCTATAAGTGCCCACATTAAAAAAAAAGAAGACAAACTTCAAATAAATAATCAGATGTGCCCATCATTATTATTTGAAAAGCTCCAAATAATAATGATGCTTCTTAAATAACTAGAAAAGCAAAAACAAACCAAACCCAAAATTAGTAGAAGAAAAGAAATAATAAAGATTAGAGCAGAAATAAATGAAATTGAAACAAAGAAAAGTATACAAAAGATTAATGAAATGAAACTTGGTTTTTTGAAAAGATAAACAAAATTGACAAAAATTTAGCCAGACTAAGAACAAAAAAGAGAAAATATATTAAATAAAATGAGAAATGAAAAAGAAATTCAAATGATTATTAGTGGCTACTATGAGCAACTATATGGAAATAAATTGTAAAATCTAGAAGAAATGAATAAATTCCTAAACATGCACAACCTGGCAAGATTGAATCAGGAGGAAACCCAAAGACTGTAGAGACCTGTAAGAAGTCACAGGATTGAAGTTGTAATAACAAGTCTCCTGGCAAAGAAAACACTGGGACTCAATGTCTTCACAGCTGAAACATACCAAATATTTAAATAAGAACTAATAGCAATCCTACTCAAACTGTTCTGACAAACAGAGGAGAATACTTCCAAACTTATTCTATGGGGCCAGTATTAACCAGATACCAAAACCAGACAAAGACAAATGAAAAAAAAAAAAAAAAAAAAAAAAAAAAAAAACTACAGGCCAATATCTCTGATGACTATTGATGCAAATATCCTCAACTAAATGCTAGCAAACTGAATTCAACAACACCTTAAAAAGATTATTTATCATGACCAAGTGTGATTTATCCTTGGGATGCAAGGATGGTTCAACATATGCAGATTGATCAATGTAATACATCATATCAACAGAATGAAGGACAAAAAAACCATACGATCATTTCAATTGATGCTGAAAAACCTCTTGGTAAAATTTAACATCTCTTCATCATAAAAACCCTAAAGAAACTGGGTATGCAAAAAACATACCTCAACATAATAAAAGCCATAGAAGACAGACCCACAGTTAGTATCATACTAAATAGGGAAAAACTGAAACACTTTCCTCTAAGATCCAGAACACAATAAGGATGCTCACTTTCTCCACTGTTATCCAATACAGCACCCGAAATCCTCGCTAGAGCCATCAGACAAGACAACAAAATAAAGGGCATCCAAATCAGAAAGGAAGAAGTCAAATCATCCTTGTTTGCAGATAATGTGATCTTATATTTGGAAAAGCCTAAAGACTCTACCAAAAAACCCTTAGAACTGATAAACAAATTTAGTAGTTACAGGATGAAAAAATCAACATACAAAATTAGTAGCATTTCTATATACCAACAGAGAATAATCTGAAAAAGAAATATAAAAAGTGACCCCATTTACAATAGCCACAAATAAAATTTACTAAATCAAAGAAGTAAAACATATCTACAATGAAAACTATAAAACATTGATGCAAGAAATTGAAGAGGACATCAAAAAAAGTAAATACATTCCATATTCATAGATTGGAAAAATCAATATTGGTAAAATGTCCATACTACTCAAAGCAATCTACAGTGCAATCCCTATCAAAATACCAACGACAAGCCAGGCACAGTGGCTCATCACTGTAATCCTAGCACTTTAGGAGACTGAGGCAGGCAGATCACTTGAGGTCAGGAGTTTGAGACCAGCCTGGCCAACATGGTGAAAACCCATCTGTACTAAAAATACAAAAAAAAAAAAAATTAGCCACACTTGGTGGTGTGCACCTGTAGTCCAAGCTACTAGGGATGCTGAGGCAGGAGAATCGTTGAACCTGGGAGGCAGAGGTTGCAGTGAGATTGCAGAGGTTGCACTGCAGTCTGAGTGACAAAGCAAGATACCGTCTCAAAAAAAAAAAAAAAATACCAATGACATTCTTCACAGAAATAGAAAAAACATCCCTAATATTTATATGGAACTGCAAAAGTTCCAGAAGAAGAGACACAACTATTCTGAGTAAAAAGAACAAAACCAGAGGAATTACATTACCTGACTTCAAATTATACTACAGAGCTATAGTAAACAAAACAGCATGTCATAAAAACAGACATATAGACCAATGGAACAGAATAGAGAACCCAGAAACAAATCCATCCATCTACAGTGAACTCGTTTTCAACAAAGGTGCCAGGAACATACACTGGGGAAACAACAGGCTCTTCAATAAATGGTGCTAGGAAAACTGGATATCCATATGCAGAAGAATTAAACTAGAATCCTATCTCTTGCCATATACAAAAATCAAATCAAAGTGGACTAAAAACTTAAATCTAAGACCTCAAACTATTAATCTACTAAAAGAAAACTTTGGGAAAGCTCTCCAGGACATTGGAGTGGGCAAAGATTTCTTGAGTAATACCCCACAAGGTAACCAAAGCAAAAATGGACAAATGGACTCACATCAAGTGAAAAAGCTTCTGCACAGCAAAGGAAGCAATCAACAAAGTGAAGAGACAACCTACGGAATGGGGGAAAATATTGGCAAACTACCCATCTGACAAGGAATCAATAGCCAGAATATAAGAGGAGCTCAAACAACTCTTACAGGAAAAAAAAAAAAAAAATCTGAATATTAGAGGAGCTCAAACAACTCTTACAGGAAAAAAAAAAAAAAATCTAATAATCTGATTGTTAAATGATCAAAAGATCTAAATAGGCGTTTCTCAAAAGAAGTCATACAAAAGGCAAACAGGCATATGAAAATGTTCTCAACCTCATGATCATCAGAGAAATGCAAATTAAAACTGCAATGAGATATCATCTCACTCCAGTTAATATGGATTATATCCAAACAACAGGGAATAACAAATGCCAGCAAGGATATAGAGAAAAGGAAACCTAGTACACTGCTGGTGGTAATGTATATTAGTACAACCACTATAAAGAACAGTATGGAGGTTCCTCAATAAAACTAAAAATAGACCTACCATACAATCCAGAAATTCAACTTCTAGGTATATACCCAAAATAAAGGAAATCAATATATCAAACAAATATCTGCCCTCCCATATTTATTGCAGCACTATTCACAATCGCCAAGATTTGGAAACAACCTAAGCGTCCATCAGCAGATGAGTAGATAAAGAAAATGTGGTACTTAGACACAATGGAGTATTATTCAGCCTTAAAAAAGAATGGCATTCTGTCATTTGCCACAACACAGATGGAACTGGAGGACATTATGTTAAGTGAAACAAGCCAGGCACAGAAAGACAAGCATCTCATGTTCTCACTTATTTGTGGGATCTAAAAACTAAAACAATTTAACTCATGGAGACAGAGAGCCAAAGAATGATTACCAGTGGCCACAAAGGGTAGTGGTTGTTGTGGGGGAGTCAGAATAGTTAATAGGTACCAAAAAATAGTTAGAAAGAATGATTAAGACCTAGTATTTGATAGCACAACAGGTTGACTATAGTCAACAATAATCTAATGGTACATTTATATATTATAACTAAAAGTATAATTGAATTGCTTGTAACACAAAGGATAATGCTTGAGGTGATGGACACCCCATTTACCCTAATGTAATTTATTATGTATTGCATGCCTGTATCAAAATAGCTCATGTGCCCCCAAATTTATGTACTCAACAATGCATCCAAAAAAATTAAAAATATAAAAAAGATTGGGGGAGGAGGGTGTTATACAAATCTTGAAGTGTTCTACACTCAGATTGCTTCCTAGTGTTAAATTCTAATTCCATTTTACAGAAACTGAAACTGGAAGTCACAGATGGTGTACTGTGGATATGGTTATGCAAGAAATACAGTGCTAAACTCCACAGTGACGTACCCATACTCAAAGGCCATGATTTTGTGTCAAAAGATCAGCACATAAATGCACATTTATCCAGACTGAGTTAAAATAAGATGTCTAGGGAACCGATGAATCATGTTTTATGCTTCTTCATTTTACTCAGTTTTTTCAATTAACCAATCAACTGCTGGTGCTGATCACGTAGAATCAAAGGACTTTTAGTATAGTACGGTGCTGGATTCTGCCCAGCTGCAGAAGGCCTCCCTCAGATAACACTACCATCTTCTCCAAATTCTTTCAGCTAGGTCAAGAGGGCTCTCATATTTAGATCCAGGCCTTTGGTTATGCCACAGCAATTAAGCTGTGTCAATTATGACATCAAGCAGATGTTCAATAAATGATTGCTAGAAAAACAAATTAATGAAAAATAACAGAATAAAGATGTGGAGCTTCTTCCAAAGTCCATCTCATCTAATCCCATATCACTAGCCTAAACTAGTTTTTTTTGTTGTTGTTGTTGTTGTTTTAATGTTAGTTTTTTCTTCGTAAAAGCCCACTAGAGAAGAAACTAGTTAAGTAACTCATCCTTGCTTTGGAAATATAAGGATCTGTTTCTCGTCCTCTTACCTAATCTAAGTCATCTGTTGTAAAAGTAAGTTTATTTCTTGTCTGCTCTAAAAGACATAACACTGCTTATTGTTGAACCTACCTTGGTCCCCCCAAATCTTCCTAAATTACTCATTTAACACTTACCAATACCCATCGGGTGCTGACAGTGTGCCAGGAGCTGTGCTCAGTGCTGGGGACAGGTCAGGGAACAAAACAGACACCATCCCATTTCTTAAATGTCCTACTCACAAAAGCTTTTTTAAAAAAAGAAAGTTGTTTTAGGTTATAAAACAACCAATCCACAGATTAGGGTGCAAAATTTACGGAGTCTTTGCCCACAAGTTCCACGCAGAAACCAGAAAGTGATGCATCCTTTAATTTTGCACCCTAGTCCCCTCCCTGTCAGTAGGTTCCTCATTCCTCCTTCTATGTTTTAGCTTTTCTATAGCCAAGCTTCCAGAATCTTGTTTCTTCAATTCATTCATAGCCCGCTATAAATCTCTGGGCCTTTTTTGCCACATATGTGTCTGGTATATTTTGACATGGTTTGCACCTGGGAATAGATCTTAAAGATTTGTTTAACCATAAATGTTTCAGCCTTACTACTCTTCAGTGAGAAAGAAATCACTGAGTACTTTATTTTTCAGCTAAAAAATTAGCAAGCAAACCTAAGAATAACAAATAATTGTATCTTATTCTGAGAATAGACAGGTTTCAGAAAATGCCAAGGCCTAAACTTGTGTGAGTTTAAAGGTACTAGGAAAAAAAAATACCTTGCTGAAAAAACCTACTGAGAGACAGGATAAAGCAGTAGAAAGAGACTAGTAGTCAAGACCTGAGTTCAATTTCAAGTTTTAACATGTGTTGATTGGATTTAAAAATGAACAAAATATAATCCCTGCCATCAATAGGCAGACATCTAACAGGGATGATAAACAGATGATTACACACAGTGGGATAAGTGCACTGATGGAGATATTCACAGGCTTAGGGAGCACAGAGGATGGGAGACTGAGGGGAAGAGAGAAAAGGAAAGTGCTATGGTCTGAATGTTTGTGTCTCTCCCAAATTCATGTGTTGAATTCTAACACCCAAGTTACAGCATTAGGAGGTGGGGCCTTTGGGAGATGATTTGGTCATGAAGGCACTGTTCAAGGGTTAGTGCCCATACACAAAAAGACCCCAGAGAGCTAGCTTGCCCCTTCTACCATGTGAGGACGACAGCAAGAAGGTGCCATCTGTGAGAAAGTGGGCTGTCATCAGACATTGAATCTGTTTGCGCCTTGATCTTGGACTTCCCCGCCTCCAGAACCATGAGAAATAAATTTCTGGGGTTTTTTTCATAAGCAACCCAGTTTATGGTATTTTGTTACAGCAGCCCAAGCAGACAAACACAAGAAGAAATGAGGAGGAGGGGGTACCTGAACTGAGTTTTAAAGTAAGATTCTAAATTAGAAGCGGGTAGCAGGAGCAGAAGAGCAATCTCAGCAGAAGGGACTGTCTGAGATTTTTCCAGATTGAGACTAAAAAGTTGGTTTGATTAATAGGAATTTAATATAAAGATACACAAGGAAATAAGAGACAGGAAGCCATCTCTATATCAGAATAGTTAGATCTCCTTTGGGATATTCAGGACTCAACACAATTCTTAGCATTCAGTTATTCTGGGTTCTCCAAGAAGTAGGTATATTGTCCCTGATTCTAGTGATCCATCACACTGGTGATTAGCATCTCTCTCTCTCTGTGTCTGTCTCTCTCATCCTCTCTCTCTCCTCTACTTTGCTATTTCCATGTTTCCAGTAAAAGATCCTTTCTTTGTTTTTGGGTCTCATTCCCTCTAACCTCTGTTTATTCATGGTATTTATTGCCACTGAGCTTCTGCCTACCATCTTTTCCTGGTAGGTCTTGGCTTCTTCCATCCTACTGTCTGTTGATTCTGTTCATTGCATTTGAATTCACCAAGAGATGGAATCCACTGGCAAGGTCCATCCCGTATAGAGAGGCCCTGCTGAGCAGAGAGCTCTCATGCCAGGCTACCTCAAGGATGCTGGTCAGTGGTGTCTGTGTCACTTGATTCCTCCTGGTTCAGTTATCAACACTCAGAGCAGCGACATCACACAGTTTGAAACACCATAACCTATATAGAAGTGGTTTTGTTTTAGGAGCATCTTCTCCAGCACCCCAAGGAAAGGTACCAAGGTAGAAAAGAAGTTCTGCTTGGAACTGCAAGCTGCTTGGCCATGCTGAAAAGTAAAGAAGGAACAGGGTGTGTCTAGGGATGAGACTGACCAAGACCCTGGAGGGTTTTGTATTCAGGTTTAAGATGTAGCAGGCTTGAATTTCAGTCTATAAACTGAGATATATATCAGTGCCATTTTTCTGCATGTACTTTAAATCAGCTTAAATCCAATGCAGAGACACCCTTTAACATAGTGGCAGAAAATTCCATCTCAGTTATTACAGGTGGTGGGGAGAGTTTATCCCTTGGGGTTGTGCAAAGATCCCAGGGTTTTCTGCAGAACCAGTGCATCAAGGATGCTCCCTTGAACTCTGGTCATTTGTCCACACAGGAAACCACTTAAACACCCAGTGTTTGCCACTGCCACCATTGTATCTGTGCAATGTAAAGGGCACAGGAGCCTCTGCCAAGTCTGTGACCATCGGTGGTCTGGTCAAGCCTTCCCCAGGACAATGAGCAGTCATTTGCCTTTGAAGCAGGAGGGCAGCCTTAGAGAAAGACAGCAGGGGTGGAAGATAAACCTCCACTCTCTTTTTTGCTGAAGGCTGACCCAGACCCTTAACCACCCAGGGCTAATGGAGCAAAAAAGTAGCTCAGCTCCTAAGTCCATGCTCACTACCCTCTTGCATACAGGAAGCCTTGCTACACGGATGATCTCTGCCCCGAACCCCAGCTCAGAGGGTGCTACCTCCGTGACCCTCACTGTCAGCCACACGTGGTTACAAAACAGAACCGAGGATTTTATAGAATCTGTCTGTCCCTCTGTAGAATTCATTTATGAAACAGCCTGGCTAAACATAACGAATCACAAGATAACACATCTAAAATGAGAACGCTGGGGGTTGAGAGCTGGCTATTCAGAAGGAAACGTAAGCAATGACAGGACAAAGAACATCACTTTCCCAGGAAGGTGCCGTGGCTGAAATGAGAATCCATCACTGACAGAGATGAGATGGGGAGAAACAGAGAGTGACTGGCCAGGGGTAGGCATGAGGAAACAATGAGGCAGGAGTGTCTTTCAGGACTGATTTGACAGAAAAGGAGACAGCAGTATTTCAACCGGAGCTTTAGAGCAAATAGAAAATCAGATCTTTGACTGAAACAGTAGCAGAAGAAAATCTGTATTCAGAATACATTTTCTCCTTAAAGAAGAAAAAATATAGGGCCACAGAAAAAGGCTTTGCAAAAGCAGGACAACAGTAAGTCACCACAGCCTCCTCCTCTTCCCCCCAAGGAAGGCCACGATTGCTGGAAGGGGATCTGATAACCTAAGACAAGGCCATGCTCTCATACTTCACCTGCTGTGGGATCTCCAGTCAAGTACTTCCAATCTCAGAGCCTCAGCACCCTACTCTATTGAATGAGGACAATAAGACCTGCCTCATAGGGTTGCTATAGTTATGAGAGTCCTCTGCAAATTCTAAAAAAGGCTGCTACATATTATTAATATTATTCCAACTCTGTGACATTCTAGAAAGGGCCACACTATGGAGACAGTGAAAAGATCAGTACTTGCCAAGGGTTAGCAGGGAGAAAGGATGAAGAGGTGAAGCACAGAGGATTGTTAGAGAAGTGAAACTATTCTGTATACTATCATGGTGGACACCTGCCATTGTACATTTATCAAAACCTGTAGAATGCACAATGCCAATACTGGGCCCTAATGTAAACGATGGATTCTGGGTGATAATGATGTGTCAATGGAGGTTCACTGATTATGACAAATGTGGTAGGGGATACTGGTAATGGGGGAGGCTGTGCACATGTGGAGTAGGGAATATAAAAGTATACGGGAAATCTCTGTATTTGTAGCTCAATATTGCTGTGAATCTAAACCAGCTCTAAAAAAAATTGACTTCATTAATTTTTTACAATTAAGCCTATTTTTACAAAAATTACGTCAAAGCCAGTGTCATCAGACTCATTCGCATGTTAGTGTGTAATGCTCTCTATGTGCATGCATTCATGTCTGACAGTCCCAGGGCTATCCCCACTGGCCCCCATTCCAACACTGCACAGCACCTAACAGGCTACAGATCACTTTCACATTCCTCCTCTTGTGGCTTCCCCAAGGCACACAGCCCTTAGCTGATTTAGGTGGAAGAAGGAGGCCTCAGTCAATTCCTGGTCTTATGGACTCGGGCCCCTGCTCCTTCTACCATGTTGCGTTTACAGATTTCTCAGAGATGGATTATATCTATACCCAGCCTGGTGCCCACCACCTCCCTCCCCAGTGTCTTCCAGAGCTGCCAGGATGTGCTGGCCCTTCCTTTGCTGACATGTCACCCCTCCCTGCCTCCTAGCCCTTACAACTTGCCACAAAGACCATGGACCCCTCCCTCCTATTTCCTCTGCCTATGCTCACAAATGTGTCCAAATGGGTCAAACTCTACCCCATTCATATCAGCCCATGGATTTCTGCCTTCAGCTCTTCAGAACCATCATCCTGTTATAAATTTACCTTTGGGAAAACTACTAGTAGCATCATTATTAAATATTTATTACATACTATGTACTTATATACATTTTCACATAGAATTCTCACTGTAGCCTTTTGATGTTGTATAGGTAATAACCAGTACCCCCAAAGTGAGACTCAGAAGATTGAATCTCCAGTTTGTATTTAGAGGAGTCGAATTCAAACCAGGTCAGTCTGACATCAGAGTCCTTGTTACACTGGCTCTGACACCCCATCCTCAGAACTCTCTTAAATGACACATTGATCTTCTGACTCAACATTCCTCCTAACCTTGAGCAGTGAAAGTGACTTCTCCTCATGCCCATTCTTCATTCTGAGCTAATCTTTAATCACTTTCCCTCAACAGATGAAGTGCAGGCCATCGGGCCACAGCTTCCCTCTGGTTTTCATCACGGCCCTTTCTCTATGATGCCCTCTATCATCATACCCAAGATTTCCAACATCCCTCCTTAAAATGTTTTTCATTCCTTAGCCTCTGAATTTCTCTGCAAAGCTAGTGACCCCAATCTCTACTCAGCCACAGGAAACTGCAGAGTAACAGGAATTCCATAGGTGTCTTCATGGATCCAAACAGCCGCAAAGCATCACACCATGTCTATAAACTGTCAGTGTCTCCATTCCTGGACCTTTACTCCACCTCTCCAGCCTCTTGTGATCTCTATTTCCCCAACTGAGTTAGCTTTCCCAGTCCATCACCCCCTCTCAGGGACCATTTTCCCACATCTCGCTGTAACAATGCACTCATTGCCATCCTAGAACCTTATTTGCCACCCAAATGTGACCCTTCCACAGCTAAACAATGCCTTCTATTTCCCAAGACTTTCTCCAGAAAATCTAGGTATCCTAAAATGTGGAAATAGAATGATAAAATAACCCTGAGCACCTTTCAACGTAAGATCAAATACAAACTACTAAGATCAAATACTAATCCTAGCAGGGCCCTCCCTCTTGCTAGAACTCTTTCATTCAGCTCCCTTGGCACTTTCTGTGAATGGTACTGCCCATAGCAGCCATTCTGTTTTCTTAGCCTTAATTCCAAATGTGCCACCTCCCTTTCCATAGGTAATTTTACTTTCACTATGAAGATTACACAATTATTGCAAACTCCCTCAGCTTTCCTAGCTCTCTTTAAAATATCTCCAGAACTTCTTTCCCTGTCATATCTGAGAAGTGTCCTGCTTTTCTGTCAAGACTAATACTTCTACCTGTTCTTGATCCCATTCACTCTTATCTCCTCCAGCATCTCATTCTTACGCCCAGTGCCATCTCCTCTCCCCTCTATCTCCGACCTCCCCCTCTCCCACATCCCCCCATCTCCCATCTTTCCCTCTATCTCCTATCTCTACCCCTATCTCCCGCATCCCCTTCTATCTCCCACCTCCCCTTCTATCTCATATTTCTACCCCTATCTGTCACCTCCCCGCATCTCCCATTTCTCCCTTCTATCTCCTATCTCTACCCCTATCTTCCATCTCTCCCCCATCTCCTATCTCTACCCCTATCTCCCACCTCCCCTTCTGTTTCCCGCCTCTCCCCTCTATCTCCCACCTACCTCTCTATCTCCCACCTACCCCTCTATCTCCCACCTCCCCATCTATCTCCCACATCCCCCGTGTATCTCATATCTCTCCCTCTATCTCCCACTCTCCCCACCATCTCCCATGTCTCCCTTCTACATCCCTTCTCCCCCTCTAATTCCCATCTTGCCTGTCTCCCATCTGTTTCATCTATCTCCGATCTATCCTGATGTTTTTCCTTCCTCTGGCTTCTTGCGCTATGTTCATAAACAATGTGATCTCCCCATGCTAAATCAGTGATTCTGGCAGGGCCATCTGTGTATTCAGGAGTCATTACTGAACACTATGAAGCAGGCTTTCTGTTTGGTGCTGATGAGACAAAGAGAAATGGGGAAATTTCCATTCCCAAGGAGTTCACACTCCAGGGGAGAAACAGATGCGTGAAGAGTGGGACCAATTCTAGGTACATAGTAAGTACAGGATTATCAGGACAACAGTTGAAAGAGGTCTCCTCAAGACAGGGAGTATGCTCTCTACCAGTGTCAAAGGACTAGAAGACAGGGAACCACATTTTCAAGATTCACTTGCCATTAAGGTTATGAGGTCATATCCTAATCAAGCTCCTCACCTCCTCATTTCCAGATTACGGCAACATTCTCCTGGATAGTCTCATAGCTTCAAATCATCTTCCAGACCAAACTTCACACTGCTTCAAGGGTAAACATCACTTCATAACAGACACTTCAATGCTAAATATAACTCACTAGCACCAGGATACAAAAATAGCTCACCTGAACTGCACAACAATGGAACAAGCTTCTTGCAAAGTAGACAACTCTCGCCATTACTATTTATACTACTTATTTCATATTTACTCCATTACCTCTCATTACTTGTTATATTTCCGTTTGTATATGACTCATTTTCTTTACTAAGTTGTAATTTCCATGAGGCAAACCCTACAGATGCAGGAGTTCTGAATCTTTTTCCATTGAGTCATGCCATGTTTCAATTTCTTAGTAGGCAAGAAAAATAAAAGAAAAAAGAGTAAATCAAGATAAATATTTGCAGCATATATGACAAAAACAGTTCTTATGTATATTATATATAAAGTGTTCTTAGAAATCTCAAAGAAAATAAATGAACATGCCAATTTAAAAATGGTCAATGAACATGAATAGGCGTTGAAAAAATGCTCATCATGACTGGCCATCAGAGAAATGCAAATCAAAACCACAATGAGATACCATCTCACACCAGTTAGAATGGTGATCATTAAAAAGTCAGGAAACAACAGGTGCTGGAGAGGATGTGAAGAAATAGGAACACTTTTACACTGTTGGTGAGACTGTAAACTAGTTCAACCTTTGCAGAAGACAGTGTGGTGATTCCTCAAGGATCTAGAACTAGAAATACCATTTGACCCAGCCATCCCATTACTGGGGATATACCCAAAGGATTATAAATCATGCTGCTATAAAGACACACGCACAGGTATGTTTATTGTGGCACTATTCACAATAGCAAAGACTTGGAATCAACCCAAATATCCATCAATGACAGACTGGATTAAGAAAATGTGGCACATATACACCATGGAATGTTATACAGCCATAAAAAAGGATGAGTTTGTGTCCTTTGTAGGGACATAGATGCAGCTGGAAACCATCATTCTCAGCAAACTATGGCAAGAACAGAAAACCAAACACCGCATGTTCTCACTCATAGGTGGGAATTGAACAATGAGATCACTTGGACACAGGAAGGGGAACATCACACACCAGGGCCTATTGTGGGGGTAGGGGGGAGGGATAGCATTAGGAGATATACCTAATGTAAATGACGAGTTAATGGGTGCAGCACACCAACATGGCATATGTACGCATATATAACAAACCTGCACGTTGTGCACATGTACCCTAGAACTTAAAGTATAATTAAAAAAAAAAAAAAAAAAAGAATTCATTTGGGGAAAAAAAAAAAAAAAGAAGTTGGATGGAGTATTGCGTGGGACACTAAGCATCTAAGTCAGTAAGCTAATGATAATTGTAATTATTCATTGGGTACGGTGTATGCTGCTTGGGTAATAGGTATACTAAAATCTCAGAAATCACCAGTAAAGAACTTATCCATGTAACCACATAGCACCTGTTCCCCAAAAACTATTGAAATAAAAAATCATTATCAAAATAAAAAAAAAGAAATGCAAGTAACTAATACACATAATTTCTAAAATTATGTAAATTACTAGTAATCAAATAATGTAAAAATTAAGCGTATTTTAAAATATTATACATTTTCTAACAATAGCTAATTTTTACTGAGTCTTTGCAACAAGCCAGATTCTCTTCTAAGAACTTGACATGAATTCATTCATTAATCTTCCCAATAAGCCTGTGAGGAAGTTGCTATCACTATTCTCTAAATTTTACGGGGAATGAGGTACAGAGAGGTTAAGTGACCTACCAAGGTCACGCAACTAGTCAGTGCTGAAGACACAATTTTAATTCAGATACTTGGACTCCAAAACCATGTTCTTGGCCACTCACTCTTCTAGCTCCTCTAGATGACTAAACAATTATTGGATGTTTTGTATCTGCCAGGTACAGTGCTAAATGTTGTGAATGAATTATCTTCTTTGACCCTTACAATAATCCTAGAGAGGATTTATTTTTTCTTTACTTAGCAGACTAAGAAATGCTAAGAGAAGCTAAGAAATTTGGACAAATTAACAGCTATTACAGTAAATGGTAGAAATGGGTTTGTTTGCACAAAAGTCTATACAAGATGTTGGCAACGGTTTGGGGAAATAGGTACTTTCATAAACTTGATGGAAAAGGTAAACAGTATAACCATTTTGAGAGGTAATGTGGCAAACATCCTTGGCTTTTTTAGTTTACCATTGTCTCATGTCGTTTTTTAAGCATATTGTTTTCTTTAGAAATCACCATGTATGATGATTCTCTGATAAAGATGTCTAATTAATATTATTTATATTTGAGACTGGAGAAATAGCTAATAGTATATTCTTATAAAGAAACACAATATGTTCATTAAAATGATGCTGTAGTCGAATATCTTTAAGATATAAAAAAAGTTAATGATATGTTGCAAAGGGAGAAAGGTTAGATCATCAAACAGCAAGTACCATATGACTGCATTTTTATTAAGAAAACATATAATATAAATAGAGTTGACTAGATAGCTAGATAGGTAGATGGCTGGCTAGTTAGACATTTAGATACACAGAGCTACCTAGACAGACAGCTACAGGATAAAAGTTTTTTAATAGTAAGAAAATATTTAAACTGGCTGTCTCCATATAGTAGAATTTCAGTGATTTTTTCTTCTTTGGATTTTTCTGTATATTTTCAATGTTCTGTTTTTCCAGTTGTGACAAGGGGAAAAATGACAATTTCTGTATGTGGTTCCACAGAATAAACTAAAGAAGGTGTCTTGGAGCTTATAAAAGTAATATTTCTACCTAAAGTTCACAGACAATGTCAGTGATTGTTGTGCTAAGACAGACAAAAGCCAAGAATAATTGTTAATATTTCCCATAAGCCGGTCACACAAAAGATCAGTCCTTCCTCACAAACCCAGTTAGAAAACTCTCTAGACTCTGGATCCCTTCTCACCAGGGAAGTCTAGACAATTCTCTCTTGCCCTAAAATACCGGGTTTTCATTTGATAGCATTCCCCATAGACCCCTCTCCCAGTCCTAATGGACCTTCTTGTCAGATGAGCCAGTTGCCTTGGTTAGAAATCTTGATTTGCAGGTTACAGAAACCAAATACAGCAGCATATGTCAAAATGAGTTTATTAAGAAGATAAAGGGTCATCTCTCACAGAACTCAAGTACAGGATGAGAATAGCCATGGGCAGCTTCTTCCTGAACACCAGCTTCATTCCCCTGTGTCTCCATAAATTGGCTCTCTCTGTTTCTCTACTCCATGGTAGAAGATAGCCCCCGCATCTCCTGAGTCCACAGCCTCAGGATCAGTTCCACAGACTCGCTGGAAAAAAGCCAACTGGCTCAATTTTGCTCAGGCATTCCTCTTTGTCACTGCTAGGGTCAGCACATGACTTCCAAGGTACACCTGTGGGGTCAGCTTGTGACCTTGTGGAGGGAAGGTGGTGGTTCCTAGGAACAAGGGGTGGCTGCAAGCAGCAGACTCTTTGAGAGGTGTCATCTGCCAGCCCTGCCAGCCCTCTTGGCTGCATTGCCCTTTCAGTTGCGGTTACGATCACACAGGCAGCATCCTGCAGCTCTCTCATTATGTCCAATCAGTGAATCCTGTCAGCAAACTCAACTGTAAGGGCAGGAACCAACCTTACCTCCCACCTCTTCGATATCTTCCTCTGCACAGCACATTGGAGGCTTTGGATACTTATCTGATTGTCTCCAGGATGTGTCACCCTGCAGCATGAGCTAATCACATGGCGTAAACACTCCCAAACTAACTTTTAGGTGATGAAGCCAAACAAACAATTCTGCTCCAGAATCAGAACCAAGGATGAGGGTTGAGTTTTGAAATCTGTGTGGTTTTAAAGAGATATTTACATGGATATCAATTCTCTCTCTCTCTCTCTCTCTCTCTCTCTCTCTGTGTGTGTGTGTGTGTGTGTGTGTGTGTGTGTGTGTGTATACATTTTCTCCTCTACGGCCAAAGTGAAGAGAAGGTAAACTAGAAATTGCCTCCATTTTCACAGTCCACTGTTTTCCATGCTGGAAATCTATAAAAGATATTTTGGTCTGTGAAATAAAGTAGCAATGTTCACATAAGAATGCAAACAGAATAGAATTTAGAGCCCATCTCCTCAGGCCTACCTGATATCAAGCTCAGACACATTAAGATAATGCCATTTGGGATCTTGTTTTAATTGGATTTTCTAATCTTCCGTATATTCTAATGAGCTTGGGGGAAGGAAATCTTCAGTGTTTAGGATACAGCCTCTCTCAAGAGGATCCAAGAGTTTTCTCTTTGGGCTGCCCTGTGTTGAGAAGTGAAGGTGAAGAGGGACTTAATGTGAATCTCAGCCACCTATGTACAGAGGAAAGACTCTGTGAGGTCACAGCGAGAAGGTGTCCATCTACAAGCCAAGGAGAGAGGCTTCCAGAGAAATCCACCCTGTCAACAACGAGAACTTGGTCTCAGCCTCCAGAACTGTGAGAAAATAAATTTCTGTTGTTTAAACTACTCGGTCTGGGCCAGGGGCAGTGGCTTATGCCTGTATTCCCAGCACTTTGGGAGGCTGAGGCAGGCGGATCACCTGAGGTTGAGAGTTCAAGACCAGCCTGACCAACATGGAGAAACCCCATCTCTACTAAAAATACAAAATTAGCCTTCAGCCTTCAAGAGGTGCCTGTTCACACCTTTTATTTCCATCTCTAAGGAGCCATAAGTTACAAAAGAATGACCCAAAAGTCTTCAGCAAAACGTCTTTCTCAGAGAGCTTACTGTAGTTAATATGCTGCATTTGATAATAATTTAATAAGGATCTATAAATCCAGTCACAGCCAGAGGTCAGTGGGCTGCAGCCCAGAAGGGGAGAGGGCTCTGTTGACCATAGCCACCCAACAAAGGGCAAAATGCCTGGCCCCTCAGCCCAGACCAGATGGCCAGAGATGCCCAGCTCATCAGCAATACCACCTAGAAAAACAGAAGTGGACACAACAGTGAACACCTCTGACTATCTGTTAGTGCTGGGGCTGCCATAAGAGTACCACAGACTGAGGAGTTATTTTGTTTTGTGTTTTGTTTTGTTGAGATGGAGTTTTGCTCTTCTTGCTCAGGCTGGAGTACAATGGCACGATCTTGGCTCACTACAACCTCCACCTCCCGGGTTCAAGTGATTCTCTTGCCTCAGCCTCCCGAGTAGCTGGGATTAGAGGCATGCACAACCACGCCCAGCTAATTTTGTATTTTTAGTAGAGATGGGGTTTCTCCATGTTGGTCAGGCTGGTCTTGAACTCTCAACCTCAGGTGATCCGCCTGCCTCAGCCTCCCAAAGTGCTGGGAATATAGGCATAAGCCACTGCTCCTGGCCCAGACCGAGTAGTTTAAACAACAGAAATTTATTTTCTCGCAGTTCTGGAGGCTGAGACCAAGCTCTCGTTGTTGGCAGGGTGGATTTCTCTGGAAGCCTCTCTCCTTGGCTTGTAGATGGACACCTTCTCGCTGTGTCCTCACAGAGTCTTTCCTCTGTACATGCCCATGTCCAAATTTCTTCTTCTTGTAAGGACACCAGGGTAAGGTTGGTGCCTGCCCTTATAGTTGAATTTGCTGACAGGACTCATTAGGACCTGCCTCGTGACCTCATTTCAGTGTAATTACCTATTTAAAAACTATCTCCAAATACTGTCACATTCTGATAATCTGGAGGTTAGGACTTCAACATATAAATTTGTTCAAACAATTCAGTCCATGAAACCATTCAGAGGAACAAGCTGGGAATACGCATACTTTCTCTAAACCTCTCCGACCCTGCTGGGAAACCAGACCAGCACTGTTGTGACATGAGCAAGCTCTAGACAGATGGCCTAGACCCCAATACTACATGTCCAGATACAAGCTGTGAGACCTTAGGCAACTGACTTGCCCTCTCTGGGCCATGGTTTCTCAGATGCAAAATGAGGATGATTATAATAGTGCCTAAGTCCTATGACATAAGATTGCAGTGACAAGGAAATTAGTTCCACACTTGAAGGGCTTGGAACAGCCCCTGACACAAAGAAAATGCTTAATAAATATTGGTGACTTTTATTATCAGTTGAGCCACCAGGCACCCTAGCTAATCACTAGCCCAGCCAGGGTGCAGATTTGCTGGATCTACATCCACAGCACTGTTGAACGTGCCCCCAATGAACAGTAACTGAGGCTACCCATGAACCCATAGTGAGTCTAGCCAAAACCTATTAGCCACAAATTGGGAAGCAAATATCCATCCACCTTCCAGAAGCCTCAGCCAGCTTACTCTTTCGACTTAAGTCCCTGAGCACTTAAGGCTTCTGCTTTAGTGAATGAATATGCATCCACTTCTAAGTCCCTTTGTATAGGCTGAACGGACAGGTGATGAATTTCTCCCTTTGTTTTATGTTTGTTTGTTTGTTTGTTTGTTTGTTTGTTTTTTAATTTTCACTGAAGACTACAGAGAAAGGCTTAAACTAATCCTGGGAAGACAAAAGTCTTGTTTTCCTAGTCTATTTAGTCTTGCCTATAGCTAATCAGCTTGTTTGTCAGAGCAGACCCTAGCTCTGCTACAAAAACACGACAAGGAGGAATGTATAAACCCTAGCGACATTTTCACTTTGATGTACTGGGTGTTTGTCATTTGAAGGTGCCAGGCGTTCAGCTTTACAGGCACTACACCAGTGTCAATGGAATCCCTCACTTCCATCTCAGAAGTGGAGTGCCATCACTTACATCAACGGACTTTTTAAATTTTTATTTTTATTTATTTATTTAGGAGTACAAATGCAGGTTTCTTACATGCATATATTGCATCATGGTGAAGTCTGAGCTTTGAGTGTACCTGTCACCTGAATAGTGAACATTATATCCAACAGGTAACTTTTCAACCTTCCTCCCTCTCCCATCCTCCCACCTTTTGTAGTCTCCAATGTCTATTATTCTATTCTGTATATCCACAGGTACCCATTGTTTAACTCCCACTTTTAAGTGTGAACATGTGGTATTTGACTTCCCGGTTTTGAGTTATTTCACTGAGGATAACGGCCTCCAGTTCCATCCCTGTTGCTGCAAAAGAAATTTTGTTTGTTTTTATGGCTGAGTAGTATTCCATGATGTGTATGTGATATATCAGAATCTTCTTGACAAGTCCTATTCAACCATCAGCATAATATTTTTTCTTACTGAAATTTTACATCTCCTTGCTTCAAGACGTAAGAAAGAATGTTTCATTAGTCGTTGCCTGAGTTTCTAGACTGTCTTCCAATGCCCAGATTTTAAGAGAGAGAGAGAGAGTGTGTGTGTGTGTGTGTGTGTGTGTGTGTGTGTATGTAAAATACTCTGCAAATATTTTTTCCCATTCTTTAGGCCAGGGGTCCTGAACCCCTGGGCCATGGACCAGTACTGGTCTGTAGCCTGATAGGAACCAGGCTGCACAGAAGGTGAGCAGTGAGTGGGCGAGCGAAGAAGCTTCATCTGTATTTACAGCTGCTCTCCATTGCTTGCATTACCGCCTAAGCTCCACCTACTGTCACATCAGTGGTAGCATTAGATTCTCATAGAAGTGTGAGCCCTATTGTCAGCTGTGCATGTGAGGGGTCTAGGTTGTGGGTTCCTTATGTGAATCTAATGCCTGATGATCTGAGGTGGAGCCAGGCAGTGATGCTAGCACTGAAGAGTGGCTGCAAATACAGATTAACATTAGCGGAGAGGTTTGACTGCACAGAGACCATAATAAATCAATTGCTTGCAGACTCATATCAAAACCCTATCAATGAGCAGCAAGTGACAATTAAGCTGCATCTCCCTATCGTTTAAAATCCAAACGAATGGGAGTGATAAACCCAAAATTCAAAAAAACAGTTACTTCAAGGTGGAGATGGAGGCTTGGGGTGAAGAAAAAGAACATAGATAGATGAAACTATATATATATATATGCACACACATATATACACATATATATACATGCACACACATATATACACATATATATACATATATATTTATACACACACACACACATACACACATATATATATTTGTTTTGTTTAGGTTTTTTGCTTTTGAGATGGAGTCTCACTCTGTCGCCCAGGCTGGAGTGCAGTGGCAAGATCTCGGCTTACTGCAAGTTCCACCTCCCGGGTTCACACCATTCTCCCGCCTCAGCCTCCCAAGTAGCTGGGACTACAGGCACCCGCCACCACGCCTGGCTAATTTTTTGTTTTTGCATTTTTAGTAGAGATGGGGTTTCACCGTGTTAGCCAGAATGGTCTTGATTTCCTGACCTCGTGATCCAACTGCCTCGGCCTCCCAATACAAAACTATATTTTTAACGTTCTAGTTTTATAAGCTGAGTGTTGGGTTTATGGTGTTTATTACTATGTTTTATAGCAAATGTGTTACATATTTTATGTATCAAATATTACAAAATATAAAATAATTATAATTTTTAAGACAGGATTTTGAAGTTTTTCAGTGACAATTTTAACCATTTCATTTTTTAACTTTTTATAACATTTTACTTTTTGCTGCATTTCACACATATTTCAACAACCACTTTTATTCTTTCAAAAGGGGAACAAGGAATGCTTTATTGAAGCATAATGGTAATGTGCTCAATCTCTTTACCCAGGTATAAGAAAATGGATGTCAGTTTCTATGTCAGATCCATTTAACATCTTCAAGAGATTGTTTTTGCATTCCAGCCCAGGTGGTCATGGTGGCCCTAAAGATAGCAACACCTTGTACCTAAAAGCACAAATCCTAACAGGGCAATATTGTTGCAAGGTAATACTTTTCTCCAAGAAAGCAATGAAAGGTAGCTTGGGTGAGTTAAGGAGCAACACTGCTATTCTCCTCAACTCAGTGGCATCTACTTGGTACCTACTGTGTGCCCAGCATTGTCATGGGCACTGAGGATGTGGTGATCACTAAAACAAAAACACACAGCCACTGATGGCAGGGGACTCGCCTTCATTTTTCTGTAAGTTTCACTTTTTCAAATTTCCAACTTTTATTTTAAGTTCGGGGGTACATGTGCAGGATGTGCAGGTTTGTTACATAGGTAAACGTGTGCCATGGTGGTTTGCTGTACAGATCATCCCATCACCTAGGTATTAAGCCCAGCATCTGTTAGCTATTCTTCCTGATGCTCTCCCTCCCCACATCCCCAACTCTCCAATAGGCCCCAGTGTGTGTTGTTCCCACATGTCCATGTGTTCTCATCATTCAGATCCAATTTGTAAGTGAGAATATATGGTATTTGGTTTTCTGTTCCTGCATTAGTTTGCTAAGGATAATGGCTTCCAGCTCCACTCACATCCCTGCAAAAGACATGATCTCATTTCTTTATATGGCTGCATAGTATTCCATGGTTTATATGTACCACATTTTCCTTATCCAGTCTATCACTGATGGGCATTTACATTGATTTTATGTCTTCACTATTGTGAATAGTGCTGCAATGAACATACCTGTACATGTATCTTTATAACAGAATGATTTCTATTCCTGTGGGTCTATACCCAGTAATGGGATTGCTGAGTCAAATGGCATTTCTGCCTCTAGGTCTTTGAAAAATCACCACACTGTCTTCCACAACGGTTGAACTAACTTACACACCAGTGTAAAAATGTTCCTTTTTCTCCACAACCTTGCCAGCATCTGTTGCTTTTTTTACTTTTTAATAATAGCCACTCTGACTGGTGTGAGATGCCATCTCATTATGGTTTTGATTTGCATTTCTCTTATGATCAGTGATGTTGAGGTTTTTTTCATATGTTTCTTGGCCACATGTATGTCTTCTTTTGAGAAGTGCCTGTTCATGTCCTTTGTCCACTTTTTATTTTTTGAAAAGGAGTTTTGCTCTTGTTGCCCAAGCCAGAGTGCAATGGCGCAGTCTTGGCTCACTGCAACCTCTGCCTCCCGGGTTCAAGTGATTCTCCTGCCTCAGCCTCCCAAGTAGCTGGGATTACAGGCATGCACCACCATGCCCGGCTAATTTTTTGTATGTTTAGTAGAAACAGGGTTTCATCATGTTAGCCAGGCTGGTCTTGAACTCCTGACCTCAGATGACCCACCTGCCCGGCCTTCCAAAGTGCTGAGATTGCAGGCGTGAGCCACTGCACCCGGCCCCATTTGCCCACTTTTTACTGGGGTTGTTTTTTTGTTGTAAATTTGTTTAAGTTTCTTGTAGATGCTGGATATTAGACCTTTGTCAGATGGATAGATTGCAAAAATTTTCTCCTATTCTGTGGGTTATCTATTCACTCTGATGATAGTTTCTTTTGCTGTGCAGAAGCTTTATTTAATTCATCCAATTTGTCAATGTTTGCTTTTGTTGCAATTGCCTTTGGCATCTTTGTCATGAAATCTTTGCCTATGCCTATATTCTTTATGGTATTGCCTAGATTTTCTTCTAGGGTATTTATAGTTTTGGATTTTACATTTAAGTCTTTAATCCATCTTAAGTTGATTTTTGTATATGGTGTAAGGAAGGGGTCCAGTTTCAATTTTCTGCATATGGCTCACCAGTTCTCCCAGCACCATTTGTTGAATAGGGAATTCTTTCTTCACTGCTTGTTTTTGTCAGATTTGTCAAAGATCAAACAGTTGTAGGTGTGTTGTCTTATTTTAGAGTTGTCTATTCTCTTCCATTGGACTTCCCTTCTTTTTAAAAAAATATGGAATGCTTCACAAATTTGTGTGGCATCCTTGCACAGAGGCCATGGTAATCTTCTCTGTAGCATTCCAATTTTAGTGTATGTGCTAACAAAGCAAGCAAAGAACTCACGGTCTGATGTGGACAGGCCAAGTAAACTGAAGTGCAACAGTGTTAAAGAAACATGAGTAGCCCAGGTATGGGAAAAGTTGTGGGGAGGGGGGTTGATGGTGAATTAGAAAAAGCTTCTAAAGGTAAAGGAAAAAAAAACAATCCAGAGAGAGGAGACGACATAGGTGAAGACATAGGATCTGAATATAGTATTACTAAATGGTATATTAAGTAGAAGCATTTAATTTTTAAACAGCCCCTAAATCCCATTTAAATGACATTTATGTCAGCATGGAAACAACAAGGGTGCCACTGGCACACCAGGAATTTTGAGAAATTTGTGAGTGTACTCACCAACCCTTCATTATGGGCTTTGGGTTGCTAGAACTGGGGATGCACAGGTTATATTTCAGATGATTTAAAATTTACTCTACAAGACTTACATCTAATCATAGTTGACTAGAATCAATATTTAAAACTATTTTACATCTCTTGAGCTTTCTGCAAATTAAACGAGGAAAAATTTGGCTCCGAATTATTGGGGAATAAACACAAGTTGGAAATTGTTTAAATAAAGGAATACAAAAACCCAGACCATTAGGACAGTCTCTGCAATCAAATCATCAACTCCCTCCATCGGAAGAGATGGCTTTGCAAGATCTTTGCTGTGGCCTTCCTTGCCCAAGCCTCCTCCATAGGCATAACCATTCTCAAGTTCTATGAATCCTTTCAAAGAACTAGAGAGCTGTTTCTGTCAGATAGAGGCACATAGTATTATTACTGCAACAACCCAGTCAGAAGAAGGCTTTATAAATTACTCACTAGGCTGTGGGTGGGTTAAGAACTGATAGTCTGAGTTCCTAGACTTTCCTAACAGAAAATGGTCAACTGCAATTACTTGATTCTCCTTTCAAATGACTAATTCTCCTCTGGTTTCTTTTGGGTCTCTCCCATTTCCATTCTGGGTAGCAATCCCTGCTGGCAGAGATGGTAATTAGGTGTGATTTAAGTGTTGCATAATTTGTACAATGCTATAAAATGCCAGTGCAAAATCAAGAGAGTTTGGTCAAGAGGAAAATTTATTTTGAAAAAAAAGAAGAGAGGGGGAGCAGGTGGCACTAGGCCATCTGCTTCAGAAGGAATAATTATTAGGATCCTTGTTTTGCTGAGAACATTTTTAGAAAAAGCATTTGCAAGGGTTGCTGAAAAGTAGCATCAATTCTGAGAAGGGAGTAGGAAGAGACACAAAAGCCAAGCAGGCCAAACTGTCCAGACGAATCCAGGGCCAACTAAGTCAACCCTGCAATTGAGAACTTCCCAGAAACATCCAGTAGGAAGGAAATCCTGCAAGTAAAAACTCATCATCAAAGTAGAAAGGATGATTTCAGCTCTGATATTGTCTTTTTATCCATTGAAACTATCCAATGCCTTACTTCTCCAGGAAGCAGAGTAACATGAAAAGAATTGTGGACCACAATGTTTTAAGGATGTCAGACTTTCTTCCTTCTCAATCTCTACTCCCTGATCATGTGGCCATTTCTTCATGCCTATACCCCTGTCAAGACAAAGAGCTTGGACATATAACTCCTCAGGTGTAAATACCCATGGAGAAAGAGACAAACTCTTACAGATGCCAAGGAAAGAAAAGGGAAGAGAGAAAGAGAGGAAGGGAGGACAAAAGGGTGAAAGACAGTGAGAGGGAGGGAAGCAGGTGAACAGAAAAAAGTGCAAAGGAGAGTATGCTGCTGGGCTCTAATTTTTAGAAGGTATTGATTTGTGAACAAGTACCATGAATTTGGGTTGCTAAAGATGAGAAGTGGTTTCTGTAAAATTACCAATTCAAAGGAATTTGTGCTCTGTGATTTTTAATAAATATTGCACACATAATTTAATGCTTTAGTTTTAACAGTTTCTGTAATGTGAACTAAATTAGTCCATTTATTGCAATATTTGCCAGCATCTATTATAATCACTATAATTACTTTCATCTGTCTATTAAAGGACACTTTCTATTTCATATCATTATCCTTACACTGAAATAGCACAATACAAATTAGAAATTATATACAGACAAATCATAATTTCCTCCCAGAATTTAAGTTTCTCATGTGAAAACTTCAGTGATAGATTTCAAGTTTGGTCAAAAGAACTTAAACTTAACTCATAATTGGTATAAAATGAGGTTTAATGGATAATATTAAATAGGGTAAAACCTCATGAATTTGGGGTTTTATAAATATATCTTTGTTACATTCATAAAAACATAGTTTTCTAATAACTTATCATTAGTAATTATCTTGTACCAAGAAGAAGCTTCTTAATGCTGTCTCTAAGAGTCTTGAGTGTTTCAAAAGCACTTAAAATTTTCTTATATGCACTGTAGGCTATACTGTTACAAGAGCATTCACTGCTTACTCTCTTTTGGAACTGAAAATAGAGTATTATATCTACCCTATTATACCTGGAAAAACATGCTATACTAAAGGCGATGTATTCTCCCCTTCCCCTACTTAAAAATACTCTTCTGAAAAGGTTACAGAGAAGGGTTAATTGAAAGAAAAAATATAATCATATCACATATGGTCCTTGTTCTTTGTATGTGTAGATCCCCCAAAAAGGAAGACCACAGAGAAGAGGAGTGAGTGAGAAGGTTCCAAGAACCAACTCTCCCTCCAAACTCACCAACCAAGTACCTAAACCCACATCAGCATAGAATAAAAAAGATTCAGGTCATCTTCTCACAAGAAACTTAGCTCTGCTTCTGAAGGAAAGCCATCTACAAGAAACCCCCAACTAAGAGCTTGACTCATTGTTTCCTTGAAGGTATTTAAGTAAATATAGAGACAAATGCCTGTGTTCCCATTTGAGTCATTCCTTGTCCTTTCCTCCACTAGAAATACTCAAGGGACTTGAGCTCAGGGGTCAGTTTTCCAGAAGGAAAAATACCTCATTATGCCTGCCCCAGGCAAGCCTACCTTGAGAAGGAAAGAGAGGAGCTACCCTGATTATGGTGAGACTACACTGAGTAGTTGAACAAGGTGATCCCTGAGGCCCTACCAAAAACAATCAATCTTTTAGTTCTAGTTCAGTCTGTGCCTGATTTTATTGATACTTATATATGTAAATAATGATATTTTACTAAATGGAAAACACAAACAGAAGTGATGCTTGTGAACTCAGCGCTGCCCTGGTATAAAAGAAAACACAACCAAACTCAGCTGACACCTGTCCACAGAGGCAGCATTTAAATTAGCCTGAGGCAGAGGGGAATCACCAATCACAGTGGTCCAAACTTGAGTTCCTGCAAGCCTTGCCACTGAGAGCTACAGTGCTCTGGGTGTACAAATAAGTTTTAAAGGCAGTCTAGGCCACAAGGACTGCAACCCCTAGACAAGTCCTTCTGCTGAATTGGACCCAGAGACAATGCACAGGTGGGGCACATGACCTACTGAGACACCAGCCAAGGTGACTGAGTGCTGGTATCACCCCACCCCTACCCCAGGCTGTGCAGCTCACAACTCTAAAAGAGACCCCATTCCTTCATTTGAGGAGAGGAGAGGGAAGAATGGGGAGGGCTTTGTCTTGCACCTTGGATACCAGCTGAGCCACAACAGGATAAGGTACCAGTCAGAGTCACAAGGCCCCTTTACTAGGCTCTAGCTTCCAGATAGCATTTCTAGACACACCCTGGACCACAAGGGAACCTGTTGCCTTGAACAGAAGGACCTAGTCCTGGCAGGATTTATCATCTACTAACCGAAGAGCCCTTGGGCCCTGAATAATCAGCAGTGATACCATGTACCACGTCAAGGGCCTTAGGTGAGATTCTGAAACTTGCTGGCTTCCAGTGAGACTCATAATATTCCTGGCTGTTGTGGTTACAAGGGTAAGATGCTCTCCACTTGAGAAAAGTGGAAGGAAAAGCAAAAGGAACTTTGTCCTTCACCTTAGGTACCAGCTCAGCCACTAGGGGATAGAGCACCAAGTGGCCTCTTAAGGTCCCCAGTTCCAGGGCTTGGCCCTTAGTCAGCATTTCTGGACTTGCCCTGGGCCGGAGGGGAGCCCAATGTCCTAAACAGTGAGTCCCAGGCCAGACAACATTCACCACAAGCTGACTGAAAACCCACGTAAGGGAACATCAGTGGTAGTTTGGCAGTACTTTCTATGAACCTTTGTTGGCCATTGCCATAGGATGAGGCTCTTCTGCCTTTGGTAAAAGATGGAAAGATGGAAAGAGAGGGAAGGACTGCATCTTGTGGTTTGAGTGCCAGCTCAGCTGCTATGCAATAGAACACCAGGTAGACTTTTTTGACTCTAGTCTCTGGTCTCAGATGGCACCCCTAGACATGCACAGGGTCTCGGAGAACTTGCCACCCTGAAGGGAAGGAAGTAGGCCTGGCAGGCTCTGCCACCTGCTGATGGTAGAGCCCCAGGGTCTTGAGCAAACATAGGCCATAGCCAGGGAGGGTTCCACCAGGTCTTGGATGAGACCCAATTCTGTACTGGCTTCAGGTCTGACTCAACACAGTCCTAGGGGTGATGGCCCCAGAGGTGCTTTTGTCACATTATTCCCATCTCCAGGGGGCTCAGAACAGAGGAAAAAGACTCCATGCATTCAGGAGAAAGTATGGGAAGAAAAGAAGGGTCTCTACCTGGTAATCCAGAGAATTCTTGCCGATCTTATTCAAGACCATCAAGGCAGTACCTCTATGAGTCTGCAAGAACCACAGTACTACTGGGCTTGGGATACCCTCTAAAGCAAATATAGCTTAGATCACAACACGCAAGTCCTTTTGAATATCTAGAAAGCCTTTCTAAGAAGGATAAGTACAAACACCACCAGACAATGAAGACTACCATAAATACCTAATTCTTCAATGTCCAGACACTAAAGAACATCTACCAGCATCAAAACCGTCCAGAAAAACATGACCTCACCAAATTAACTAAATAAGGCACAAGGGATCAATCCCAGAGAAACAGAGATACGTGACCTTTCAGGCAGATAATTCAAAATAGTTGTGTCGAGGACACTCAAATAAATTAAGAATAACACAGACAAAGAATTCAGAATTCTATCAGATAAATTTAACAAAGTGATTTAAATAATTTTTAAAAATCAAGAAGGAATTCTGAAACTGAAAAATGCAAGTGGCATTCTGAAGAATGCATCAGAGTCTTTTAATAGCAGAATTGATCTTGCAAAAGAAAGAATTGGTGAGGCTAAAGACAGGCTATTTAAAAATACACAGTCAGAAGAGACAAAAGAAAAAAGAATAAAAATTATGAAGCACATCTAAATGATCTAAAAATAGCTTCAAAAGGGCAAATCTAAGAGTTATTGGCCTTAAAGAGGAGGTGGAGAAAGAGATAGGGATAGAAAGTTTATTCAAAGTGACAGTAACAAAGAACTTCCCAAACCTAGAAAAAAAAATCAATATCCAAGTACAAGAAGGTTATAGAACACCAAGCAGATTTAACCCAAAGAGGACTACCTCAAGGCATTTAATAATCAAGCTTCCAAAGAACAAGGATAAAGACAGGATTCTAAAAGCAGCAAGAGAAAAGAAACAAATAGCATACAATGGAGCTCCAAAATGTCTGGCAGTAGACTTTTCAGTGAAAACCTTAGAGGCCAGGAAAGAGTGGCATGACATATTTAAAGTGTTGCAGAAAAAAATATTCTACCCTAGAATGGTATATCTGGAAAAAGTATCCTTCAAACATGAAGGAGAAATAAAGACTTTCCCAGACAAACTAAAGCTGAGGGATTTCATCAACACCAGACCTGTCCTACAAGAAATGGTAAAGGAGTGCTTAATCAGAAAGAAAATGATGTTTATGAGCAATATTAAATCATCTGAAGACACAAAACCAAAAAAAAAAAAAAAAAAAAAGCCACAGAATATTATAACACTGTAACACGAATGTGTAACCTACTCTCATCTTAAGTGGAAAAACCAAATGATGAACCAATCAAAAATAATAACTACAACAACTTTTCAAGACATAGAGAGACAACAAAAAGTTAAAAAGCAGGGGGACAAAGTTAAGGCATAGAGTCTTTATTAGTTTTCTTTTCACTTGTTCATTTGTTTGCTTATGTAAACAGTGCTAAGTTGTTATCAGCTTAAATACTGTATTATAAGATAGTATTTGCAAGCCTCGTGGTAACCTCAAATAAAAACACATGCAACAGATACACAAAAAATTAAAACTGAGAAACTAAATTGTATCACAAAGAAAAACTCCTTTGCTCAAAGGAAGACAGGAAAGAACAAAAGAAGTAAGAGAAGACCACACAACAACCAGAAAACAAGTAACAAAATGGCAGGGGTAAGTCTTTATTTATCAATAATAATATTGAATGTAGATAGACTAAACTGTCCAAGCAAAAGACACAGAGTGGCTCAATGGTGGGGAAAAGACCAGATTCAATGATCTGTTGCTTACAAGAAAGACACTTAACCTATAAAGACACACACAGACTGAAAATAAAGAAATGAAAAGGCTGGACACAGTGGCTCACACCTATAATCCCAGCACTTTGGGAGGCCAAGGCAGGTGGATCATGAGGTCAGGAGTTGGAGACCAATCTGGCCAACATGGTGAAACCCCGTCTCTACTGAAATTACAAAAATTAACTGGGCATGGTGGTAGCACCTGTAATCCCAGCTACTCAGGAGGCTGAGGCAGGAGAATTGCTTGAACCCAGGAGGTGGAGTTTGCAGTGAGCCAAGATCGTGCCATTGCACTCCAGCCTGGGCAACAGAGCGAGACTCTGTTTCAAAAAAAAAAAAAAAAAGATATTCCATGCCAATGAAAGCCAAAAGAGCTAAAGAGATAGGTACATTTATAGCAGACAAAATAGAGTTTAAGACAAAAACTATAAGAAGAGACAAAGAAGGTCATCTTACAACAATAAAGGAGTCAATTCACCAAGAGAATATAACAATTATAAATATATATGCACCCAACACCAGAGAACCTAGATATAAAAAGCAAAAATTATTAGAGCTAAAGAGATAGAACCCTATACGATAATAGCTGGAGACTTCCAAAACCAACTTTCAGCATTAGGTAGATCTTCCAGACAGAAAATGACAAAGAAACATCAGACTTACTCTATACTATAGACCAAATAAACCTAATAGACAGTTACAGACCATCTTACCCAATGGTTGCAAAATACACATTCTTTTCAGCACATAGATTATTATCAAGAATAGACCACATGTCAGGTCACAGAACACATCTTTTAAAAATTCAGAAAAATTAAAATAATATCCAGTGTCTTCTCTGATCACAGTGGAATAGAACTCTTACTCAATAATAAGAGGAATTTTAGAAACTATGTAAATACAGGAACATTTAAAAAATATGCTCCTGAATGACCAGTGAGTCAATGGAGAAATTATGAAAAAAATCTTAAACAAGTGATAATAGAAACACAACATACCAAAACCTATGGGATACAGCAAAAGCACTACTAAGGAGGAAATTTTAAGTGCCTACATATAACAAGAAGAAAAACTTCAAACAAATAAACAACCTAATGATGCATCTTAAAGAACTAGAAAAGCAAAAGCAAACCAAACCCAAAATTAGAAGAAAAGAAATAATAAAGAGCAGAGCAGAAATAAATGAAATTGAAATGAAAAAAATATAAAAGATCAATGAAACAAAAAATGGTCTTTTGAAAAGATAAAATTGACAAATATTTAGTCAGACAAGCTAAAAGAGAGAGAGAGAAGATCCAAATAAATAAAATCAGTGACTTCAAAAAAAAGGAGACATTACACTGACACTGCAGAAATTCAAAGGATCACTAGTGGTTTCTATGAGCAACTATATGCCAATAAATTGGAAAATCTAGAAAAAATTGACAAATTCCTAGACACCTACAACACACCAAGACTGAACCAAGAAGAAATCTAAAACCTGAACAGACTATTAACAAGTAGCAAGATCAAAGCCATAATAAAAAAGTCTCACAGCAAAGAAAAGCCTAGGCCCCAGGACACAAATTCTACTCAAACTATTCCAGAAAAAATTGAAGCGGTGAGGAGGAGGGAATATTTCCAAACTCTTTTATGGGGCCAGTATTATCCTGCTACCAAATCCAAAGACACAACCGAAAAGGAAAACTACAGGCCAATATTGCTAATGAATAGTGATACCAAAATTCTCAACAAAATACTAGCAAACTGACTTAAAGAATACATTAAAAAAGTGATTTATCATGGCCAAGCAGGATTTATGCCTGGGATGCAAGGATGATTCAACATATGCAAATCAATCAACGTGATACATTATATTTACCAAATGAAGAACAAAAACCATATGATCATTTAAATTGATGCTAAAATAGCATTTGATAAAATTTAACATCACTTCATGATTTAAAAAAAAAAAACTGAATATAGAAGGAACATACCTCAACATAATAAAAGTCATATATGACAGACCCACACCTAGTATCATACTAAATGGGGAAAATCTAAAAACCTTTCCTCTAAGATTTAGAACAGGACAAGAATGCCCACTTTCACCAACGTTATTCAACATAGTACTAGAAGTTCTAACTAAAACAATCAAACAAGACAAAGAAATAAAGAACATCAAAACTGAAAAGAAACAAGTCAAATTAGCCTTGTTTGCGGATGATATGAGCTTATATTTGGAAAAACGTGAAGACTCCATCAAAAAACTATTAGAACTGATAAACAAGTTCAGTAAAGTCGCAGGATAAAAAAATCAACATACTGGCCGGGCACAGTGGCTCATGCCTATAATCCCAGCACTTTGGGATGCCATGGCTAATGGATTACTGGAGGTCAGGAGTTCAAGACCAGCCTGGCCAGCATGGTGAAACCCTGTCTCTACTAAAAATGCAAAATTAGTTGGGTGTGGTGGCATGCACCTGTAATTAATCCCAGCTACTCAGGAGGCTGAGGAAGAATTGCTTGAACCCAGGAGGCAGAGGTTGCAGTGAGCCAAGATCATGCTATTGCACTCTAACCTGGGCAAAAAGAGTGAAACTCCATCTAAAAAATAATAATAATAAACACACAAAAATCAGTAGTATTTCTATGCATCAACAAGTAATAATCTGAAAAAGAAATTTAAAAAGTAATCCCATTTACAACAGCCACAAATAAAATTAAATACCTAGGAACTGACTTAACCAAAGAAGTGAAATATTTCTACAATGAAAACTCTAAAACACTGATGAAATAAATTGAAGACATGTAAAAAAGTGGAAAGATATTCCATGTTCATGGATTGAAATAATCAATATTGTTAAAATATCCAGACTGGCTGGGTGCGGTGGCTCACACCTGTAATCCCAGCACTCTGGGAGGCTGAGGTGGGCAGATCATGAGGTCAGGGGATCGAGACCATCCTGGCTAACATGGTGAAACCCAGTCTGTACTAAAAATACAAAAAATTAGTTGGGCATGGTGGCACGCACCTGTAGTCCCAGTTACTTGGTAGGCTGAGGCAGGAGAATCACTTGAACTGTGAAAGTGGAGGTTGAAGCAAGCCGAGATCACGCCACTGCACTCTAGCCTGGGCAACAGAGTGAGACTCCATCTCAAAAAAAGAAAAGAAAAAAAAATGTCCATATCAGCCAAAGCAGTCTACGGATTCAATGCAATCTCTGTCAAAATACCAATGGTGTTCTTTACAAAAATAGAAAACAACAATCCAAAAAGTTATATGGAAACACAATCCATCCTAAGCAAAAAAAGCAAAACTAGAGGCATCATATTATCTGATTTCAAATTATACTACAGAGCTATAGTAACCAAAGTAGCATAGTACTGGCATAAAAACAGACACATAGACAAATGGAACAGAAAAGAGAACGTCGAACTAAATTTATGCATTTACAATGAACTCATTTTTGACAAACGTGCCAAGAAGATGCACTGGAGAAAGGACGGTCTCTTCAAATGGTACTGGGAAAACTGGATATCCATATGCAGAAGAATGAAACTAGACCCCTATTCCTTGCAGTATACAAAAATCAAATCAAGGTTGCTTAAAAACTTAAATATAAGACCTGAAACTATGAAGCTACCAGAAGAAAATATTGGGGAAACACTTCGGGATATTGGTCTAGGCGAAGATTTCTTGAGTAACACCTCAAAAGTACAGGCAACCATAGCAAAAATGGAAATATGGGGTCACACCAAGTTAAAAAGTTCTTGCACGGAGAATGGCATGAACCCGGGAGGCGGAGCTTGCAGTGAATCGAGACGGCACCACTGTACTCCAACCTGGGAGACAGCAAGACTCCGTCTCAAAAAAAAAAAAGTTCCTTCACAGCAAAGGAAGCAGTCAACAAAGTGAAGAGACAACCCACAGAATAGGAGGAAAATATTGGTAAACTACCTGTTTGACAAAGGATTAATAACCAGAATACACAAGGTACTCAAACAACTCTATAGGAAAAAAATCTAATAATCTAATTAAAAATTTGGCAAAAGATTTGAATAGACAGCTCTCAAAAGAAGACATACAATGCTAAACAGGTATATGAAAAGGTGCTCAACATCACTGAACATCAGAGAAATGCAAATTGAACCTATAATAACATGTCATCTTACCCCAGTTAAAATGGCTTTTATCCAAAAGACAGGCAATAACATATGCTGGCAAGGGTGTGGAGAAAAGGGGAGCCTCATACACTGTTGGTGGAAATGTAAATTAATGCAACCACTGTGGAGAACAGTTTGGAGGTTCCTCAAAAAACTAAAAATAGAACTACCAAATGATTCAGCAACCCTACTGCAGGGTATATACCCAAAAGAAAGGAAGTCAGTATATCGGAGAGATACCTGCACTCTCACGTTTGTTGCAGCAGTGTTCACAACAGTCAAGATTTGGAAACAACCTAAGAGTCCATCAACAGATGAATGGATAAAGAAAATGTGATACATGTATACAATGGGGTACTATTCCACCATAAAAGAAAAAAATGAGATTCTGTCATTTGTCACCACATGGATGGAACTGGATGTCATTATGTGAAGTGAAATAAGCCAGGCACAGAAAGACAAACATCGCATATGCTCACTTTTTTGTAGGATCTAAAAATCAAAACAATTGAACTAAAAGAGATAGAGAGTAGAAGGATGATTACCAGAGGCTGGACAGCGTAGTGGGAGGGTGGGGAGATGGGGATGGTTAATGGGTACAAAAAATAATTAAAAAGAATGAATAAGACCTAGTATTTGATAGCACAACAGGGTGACTATAGTCAATAATAATTTAATTGTACATTTTAAAATAACTAAAAGACTATAATTGCATTGTTTATAACACAAAAGATAAACGTTTGAAGGGACAGAGAGCTCATTTTACATGATGTGACTATTATGCACTCTATGCCTATGCCAGGCGCGGTGGCTCACGCCTCTAATCCCAGCACTTTGGGAGGCCGAAGCGGGCAGATCACAAGGTCAGGAGATCGAGACCATCCTGACTAACATGGTCAAACCCCGTCTCTACTAAAAATACAAAAAACTAGCCGGGCATGGGGGCGGGTACCTGTAGTCCCCGCTACTCGGGAGGCTGAGGCAGGAGAATGGTGTGAACCTGGGAGGCGGAGCTTGCAGCGAGCTGAGATCGCAGCACTGCACTACAACCTGGGTGACAGAGTGAGACTCCATCTCAAAAAAAAAAAAAAAAAAAAAACTCATCTACCCCCATAAATATATACACTTATTATGTGCCCACAAAAATTAAAAGTTAAAGAGAAAGAGGTAATGCTTATAAGGTCAAGCCATGGAGTCACTAGAAGACTGCACCAACAGGGCAGAGCCATCGCAACCTCTAGCTGTACTGAAAACTGTGGTCGTCAAGGTAAGGAAGACAGTTGGCCAACGTGTTCTTCAGTGCAATATAGTCAAGTGGAAAGGGCACCAGGCAGTCAGGAAAGCAAGGTGTCAATCTTGCTGAACTTTTAACTACCTGTGGGGCCAATACAACCTCTCTGAACATTTTGTATATGTCTTGCCTATAAAATGAAGGGGATGAATATCATGACTGCTAGGTCCCTTGCAGCTCTAGGACTCTGTGATGTTCATAAAATCCTCCCTCATTAGAGATAATAAGAAGATAATGTTATTTTTTTAAGCAAGAACTATACACCTAAATGTGGCATAATTTACCCCCAATTTTTGAAAGAAACAAACTCAATTTTTTAAGTTTGTCAGAAAAGATGGAAATTCAATTAAGTAAAGCGATTTCTTTACATATTCCAAATTCAAAATAAATGATGTTCAGTCTATTATGAGTGATTTTGAGAAATCTTACATGAACAACAATTTGGCTCTCAGCTGAAAAATCCTGGTGGCTTGTATTTCTGACCTGTATGAGCAATTAACATGCCTCTCAATGGACACATGAGCAACAACTTGGGGCCACAAGCAATCGAGGAGTCCATTTTCATTTCCTGGAGCATGAAAGAGAGAAACCGGGGGTTTCGGCAGAAGCAAGAAAATGGCAGAAGAGATGCTGATTGTGGTTTTAACTTTCTAATTTCATCTTCAAGTGCAGAATGTGCCCAGAAGCAACACCCAGCACAGAAACCTACAGCAAATGTCCTTAATTACTTCTTTCCCAGCCTCCTTGAAACATTAGCAATCTGGAGGCCAGGTCCATAAAACTGGCCAGAAATCACTCCAAATCAATTTCCTAATCGTTGTCTTGAGAAGCAGGCAGACGTTATGCCATAATGTGACTCCCCTAAATAATTATTCAATGAAATAGGGCTCCTGCCTCTGAAATCCTCTAGGACCAATGGGATTTCAGAGGCAGCAATGAAGCGAATATTTTGTTTCCCTTGGAATTCAAATCATGTGGTTCGCTCTGTTTCCCTGTTCTGTATACCTAGATAGATGCTTATTGCTTTCTTCTAAGTTCTGAGACAGCCAAAATATAGAACAGTCTGCCTTATTATAATACTTCCATGTTTACAAACATATTTGCCAGGCTATGTTCCCAATCTGTACCCTGAAAAATTGGATATCCTGACTACTGGACCTGCCATAATTTATCCTCTATACATTCACAAGCTCTTTCTTGCTCTCACTCCTCTTCTCCAGGCTGGTACCAATCAAACAGTCTTGGCATTTCTTCAAATAAAATTTTAAAACCCCAAACCCCAAGTTGGTTTTGGTCAAAAGATTCTTTCAAATCCTAATCAAAATCATTCAGAAAAATAAGAATTTATTTTGTCTCCAGAGGTCCATCTGAGATGTCAATTACTAGTATAGACGTAAACATATGGAGACTTAAACGCTCTGGCTGACGATGTCAAACGTTGCAGTGGAAGGACAGGGTGGGGAGGCTGGAACACAAGGATGCAAGATAAAGAAGGGACAGAGAGAACAGCATGATACAATTTATCTTGGACAGCAGGAATTTGTTTAACCCTTTCAGTTTTCATAAAACATCATCCTTGGAACAAGATGACCAAGTGGGGAGAAAATCCAGCCACCGTCTGTGCTGACATCGTACTCAGCAGAAGTCAAGCAAGAAATCCTACCTTGAGGGAAGCCAGTGCCCTCCTCAGACAGATGGAGTCTGCTGAATACCTGCAGGAAGATGTCTAAGTGATACCCATTCAGACATCTTCATTCCACTACCTCCTCTTAAGAGGCCAGAAAGACCATTTTGCAGCTGCAAATGTTCCCACCCTAGACTCCTGGCAAGCAGTCGAGTGCCGGGCCAATTCACTAACAATGGAAAAGAAGCCACTTGACCTCTCTTCAGGACTTCCCTCCATCCCAGCAGCCCCCACCACACCTGCCCTTCCTGTAATTGCTCAGGGCAGGCAGCAGGTCATTACTGGAAGGGCAGATGTGCCTCCCCTCCTGACATTCAGGCAACATTTTCACACTGCTGAGCAACAATTCACAGCATGAATAAAATAAAAGAGGCAAAGAGATGGATTCTTTTACTGCAGGTGAATATGGAAATCTGCTCTGGTACTCTAAAGTTATAAAGGTGCAGTAGACACACTGGGTTTCCCTGAATTCACCAAGAAAACCTTGGCATCATATAAGCAGAGGAATGCAAAGACTGTTAAAGTTAATAGTTGCACTGGAACAACTCAGGAGGGTGTCCTCTAGTCTAGGGCATAGAATGAGGGAACCTTTCTAGGCCTTTTTAGTTTTCATAAACAACATTGCCAGACCCACTGTATTGGTGCCTTGATTATTTTAAAAAGGTAATACAGAGTCCTCTTGTGTGCCAATCTGGCCTACTCACATCTGGTATATCTAACTCCATCATTAGTTTTAAAGCTGACCCAAAAAGAGCGTATGGTTTTGGTCAAGTGGCTTATCTTGTATGATGGACAAAACTCAATGATGTTGGTCAGGAGATGCCATGAAGCTGCCATCTTAACCAACGTCAATTTGGTCTTCCAATGAGGCTAGACCTGCAGAGTCAATGGCAGCCCCATTCATTGGCTTTTTTTTCTCCTCTATTTCTTCTCCCTTTCTTAAAATTTTATTTTTAAAATTCCTTATACATATATAAACATTTGTAATCAAATGTACAAATATACCATATCAGACATCTTGGTTTTTTGTGTTGTTTTGCTCCCCTGCTCCCATTCATTCTTAAAGCTCCACTCACATGATGGCCCTGTTCCCCAGCGAGGAATCTTCTAGTGACAACCTAGCATGTGTCCTTCCTTATTTTTCCTTGTGCTCATATAATAATAAATACAAAAATATATATAAAATATACATATATCCAAGATATGGCAATGTTTTACAAAAATGGGATTATATTTTAAGCGCTTTGCATCTTGCTTTTCTTACTATAAACCAGCTCATGGAAGTCCCTCCAAGTAAAGCAATGGAGTTACAGGTTTTCATTTGGTTTTGCTTTTGATTTTGCTTTTTTAATGCCTGCATAAGACATTAGGGTGTGAATGAAAATATAATAATTGACAAAACCACTCCCCTCCTGATAAACATTCACTTTGTTTCCCGTGTGTGTGTGTGTTTTATGTATATATTTTATACACACATATAAAAATCAAGAGAGAGAGAAAGAGAGATATTTATTATGTAAAATTGGAGGCTGAAAATTCCCAAGATCTGCAATCAGCAGGCTGGAGCCCCAGGAGAGCTGATGGCTTAAGTTCCAGTCCAAAAGCCAGAAGGCTCAAGACTCAACAAGACCCAGTGGTTCCGTTCATGGCAGAAGAAAAGAAAAGAGTAATGTCGCAGCTCAGGGAAGTCAAGCAGAAGGAGGCCTCTCTTACTGGAGGAAGGGACAGCATTGTTGTTCTAGTCAGGGTTTCAGTTGATTAGATGAGCCCCACCCACACTGTGGAGGGCAGCCTGCTTTACTCACTCTACTGATTCAAATGTTAATCTCATCCAGAAACACTCTCATGGACACACTCAGCATGATGTTTGACCAAATGTCTGGGCACCCTTTGGCCCAGTCACATTGACACATAAAATTGCCCATCACAATATCTCCACGTATTAGTGTTTTTGTCCTTACAGGATAAAATCGGTCATGCTTAGCTCAGGCTACTATAACAAAATACCTTAAACTGGATGGCTGACAAACAGAAATTTATTTCTCACAGTTCTAGAGACTGGGAAGTCCAAATTCAAGGTACCAGCAGATTCAGTATCTGGTTCATAGATGGCACCTTATTGTATCCTCACATGATGGAAGGGGCAAGGCATCTTTCTGGGGCCTTTTTTATGAGGCACTAAACCCATTCATGAGGATTTTACCCCTTGATCTAATCACCTCCCAAAAGGTCTCACCTTCTAATACCATCACATTGATGAATAGGTTTGAACATATAAATGTGGGGGCATGACAAAACACACAGACTATATCAGAGTCACAGCAGTGGAATTAGCGAACAGAAAGGAATGTGCAGTGTTAATTTTAATGGTGTTTGACAGTTTGATTTCCACAAAGACAAACGATTTCTATTTCCAGCAGCATTGAAGAGGACTCTTCTCCCCAAAGACATGGAACCAACCCAAATGTCCATCAATGATAGACTGGATAAAGAAAATGTGGCACATATACACCACAAAATACTATGTAGCCATGAAAAGGAATGAGATCACGTCCTTTGCAGGGACATGGATGAAGCTGGAAGCCAACATCCTCAGCAAACTAACACAGGAACAGAAAACCAAATACTACATGTTCTCACTCATAAGTGGGAGGTGAACATTGAGAACACATGGACACAGGGAGGGGAACAACACTCACCAGGGCCTGTTGGGTGTTGGGAGGTGAGGGTAGGGAACTTAGAGGACAGGTCAATAGGTACAGCAAACCACCATGGCACATGTATACCTATGTAACAGAACTGCACATTCTGCACATGTATCCCTGATTTTCTTTTTTAGAAGAAATAAAGGGAAAAAAGAAAAAAGCAGGACTCTTCTCCATATTCCCACCAGCAATGAAAATTAATGCTATCTTAAATTTTGGCCTTTGATTTTTTTTTCATATCTCACTGTTACTTAAAATTGAATTCCCTGAACACAAGTGACTTTTAATATCTTTTCATAAGGCTTTGGCCATCTGGAGTTCTTCTTCTGCAAATAGTCTCTGCATTCCATTTGTCCATTTTCCCACTGGGTGGTTTGTCCCTTTTTGACAGTTGTAAAAGTTGTTTGTAAATTATTAGATGTATGGCTATTAATCCTGCTTTTCATTGATTTTTTTTCTGTGACTATCACGTACTTGGTTTTCTTTCATTTTGTTTGGTAAAATCTTTTCTTTGGTTATGACCTCCCCTGCCATCAGATTGTACAGGTTAAATCCCATTTGTTTTGCAAGATTTGTATTACCGTATGCTTATAAAAATAATCCAATTTTGCTTTCATCCAGATGGAGAACTAGGAATCCCAAGACCATATTATTAAATCCAGCCTTTTCCTACTGCAACACATTAAATTCTCACACAAATCAAGCTTTATTAATGGATTATCTATTCTGTTCCACTAATCTCTTTATTTTTCTTAATGCCAGTATCATGTTGATATTATCTCATTGTCTTAAAAGTGGATCATAATATCTGGTAAGTGAAGTCTCCCCTTCAGTTTTGTTTTGCACATTTCTCTTTGTTAGTCTAAAAAAACCTCACTCTTCCAAACAGATAGAAAATTACAGCTAGATAGGAGGAGTAAGTTTCAGCTTTCTATAGCACTATAGAGTGAGTAATAAACAATTTATTATATATTTTCATATAGCTAGAACAGTGCATTTTGAATGTTCCTAACACAAACAAATGATAAATGTTTGAGGTGATGGATATACAAATTACCCTGATTTGAGCATTACACATTGTATACATACATGTACAGAAATATCACACTCTACCTGATAAATATGTATAATTATGTGTCAATTAAAATATTGAAAATTTAAAAAAATGCTTCCTCCACATTACACTGTAAGATTGTCTAATTTCTAAGATAATAACTCTGTTGGGATATTCACAGAAATTACCTAAAGTTTGTACATAAATTTTTGAAGAAATTACTTTTGTACTAAATGCTTTCCTTTGGAAAAAGAAAGTCTTTCCAAATGGTTAGATATTGTTGTGTGTCCCTCAATAAGGTTGTATCGTTTTCCTCAAATAAGTCTATGTCTTTCTTAATATAGTCATTTAGTACTTAAAGTTATAAATGAGTTTTTTCTGTTTCTGACTGCTTACTTACTGAAAAAGACAAGTTTTGGTATTTGTATATGAATCTTATTCCAGCTACCTTACAAAATTATTTTACTAACTTGAGTAGCCTTTTTTAATATCTAAAAGTGGAGTCTTGGAGGCTTTGAAAGTTTAAAAAAAAAAAGCATACTTCTTTTCTTGACTTATTTCATTCACTAGAACTCCAACACAACGTTGTACAATGATGGTGAGAATATTCCTTTTCAGTGCCTGATTTTGACAGAAATAGATGTAGTGTTTTGTCACTTAAGGTAATATTTGCTGGTAGGTAGCATGACTGATCTTTATTATATTTAGGTTGTTTACTTCTATTCCTATATTACTTCGCTGTCTTTTATAAGAATTTTATAAAATGTCTTTTCAAAATCTACTGATGTAATTTTGTAATTTTTCTCTTTCAATTAGCTCTTTTAATCTCTTTCCGTTTGTTCATTAGAGTTATACTGATACAGATATTTATATCCATCTTTTCTTGCATTTCTAAAATAAATCTTATTAGGTCACAGCATTCTTTTAAAACTCCACTAGATTCTATCTGCTATTTATTTTATTTTTTGCATCAGTACTCTTAAGTTAGATTATTTATAGTTTTTAAATTTTCAATTATACTTTATTAGAGCTGAGTATTAAAATAAGATGGACTCTGTTAAGTGAATTAGCATCTTCATTTTTTCATGATCTAGAAAAGTTTATTTAACACTGCAACTATCTTTCTTTAACTATTACAGAAATCTGAGTTAAGAACCCGTTTAGTTTCACAGCCTATTTTCATTGGAAATTCTTTCACCAAGTGTTGTTCTCCTCTCTGCTCTCTACACTTCCAGCTCCAGGGTTCAGCTCAGTGGTTCAGGGTCTAGAGAGCAAAGTTCTTTGCTCAATACTGTTTCCTCTCCACTTCATTTTCTTCCCAGTCTAGTTCATTTGCTATTTGTTTTGAGTCCTTTTCAAGTATTTTGCTGAGATAGTGAATGAGTGAAATACACGCTAGAGGATTGCATGTCTTCAAATCATGGTAGTTTTTTTTGCTTGTTTGTTTTGGGGCTTTTTTTTGGGGGGGGGGGGGGACTTGATAGGAGAATATCTTGGCTGGACATTGGATTCTTAGGCTGTGTAGTTTCCGTAGATTTTGCTCCAGTATCTTCTAGCTTCCAGATGAGAAGTCTGATGCTAATCTTCCTCATATTTCCTTATGAGTAATCTTTCTTCCTGTCTAAAAACTTATAGGATTTTCTCATTATACTTAGAATTCAGGAATTTTTAGCAGAGTATGTCGGGTCTCACTTTTTTCATCAACCTGACCTGGAACTTGGCTAGACCCTTCAATATACTGACTCAAGTCTTTTCAGAAATTTTTCTTCTATGTTTAATTATTACCTCTTCTTTAGCTGTTCCTTTGTATCCTATTGCAAATCCTATTCATTCCAAGTTGTCCCCTGGTTCTATCCTCCCAGTCTCTCTCTCCTTTTCTCTCATGATTTTATCTGCTTTTTTCTCATGATTTTCATTTGATTTTGCTCTGTGCTTTGATCCTCTAAGCCACCAACATGGGTGGCCCTCAAAAGTGACCATTAACTCCTTCAGTTACATCTACTAAATTGGTGAGGACTTTTCTTTCCTTTAGAAAGTCCTTTCGTAATGCACTTACATTTCTTTGGGTTTTCTTACTGCTTTTTTACTCATTTCCTCCAACAGCTCTGTTTTGCTGAGATTGTGTTCTGTTGGTTGTGACTCATCTTTCTCCAGCTGGTAGAATCTTTCAGATGCATGTTCTTTTTCTCTGTTGGCTCTGTGTGATCAGGTCTGGTTGACGGCAAACAGGACAGAGTCTCTTTCTCCAAAGACTGGTAATACAAAAGCAGGCAGGTTGCAGGTCCTGCCAAGGCTGCAGGAGGAAAGTGCCCGGCACCCCAGGAGCCTCAAAGAGAGAGGCGGTTGGCCTACTGCTCAGCTCTTTATTGGCCTCTTAGGCACCAGGGGAACCAGAAGTGTCCACAAGACTGATGTCATCCTTCTTCCTGGGGTACTGAGATCTCTCTGGGCCAAGTCATTTGCAGGATCAACTGCTTGCCAATTTCCATAGAACTCTGATGGTTGTCCCCACACTCTTACTAAATCTGTGTCTAGCTCTGATATAAAATTCCTGTCTAAATTCTCCAGAGCCTCCAGCCCCACCTGGTCCCAGCACTCACAGCTCCAGCTGCCGGTTAGTCTCAGAGATGCAGATAAATTGGAATTGGGAGTGTGATGACATTAATGTATTTCCCGGTTAATAAAACACACACACACAAAAAAAAAAAAAAAGAAAGAAAGAAAAAAAAATACTCTGTATATCTCTCCTCCCCACTCAGTCTATTTCTAACAAGAAAATCACATGGGTGCCTGGTACACAGGCCTGCTAGAAATAAAAATAAAAAAAAAAAAAGGAGCAATCCAAATTAAGAAACACTTTAAATGATATTTTTCTTCATTTCTGCAAGGCCTGTCCTGGTTCTGTGGAGGCCCACAGCATGTGGGTCAATTCTTATGTTCGCCACTGTGTTAATTAAAAACAGGAAACTGGGCTGAGAAGGTAGATCAGAGGGGAGGAGTTCTTTCCTTCCAGCTCTCACTTGGTCTTCATTTAATTCAGCCACAATGCCAAGAAAACTAAATATTACAAAGTAATAATCCTTGTGTGAGCACTAAGTTAGGAAATGAAGAAAAATATCACTGGCTCATGCCCTAATAAAGCCAAGCTATTGAAAAGGCTGAGAATTTATAGCAAATTCCCCTCTGAGGTGCTTAACGACCATTCTGCTTCTCTGTTTCCTTTTTACCAATGTTTGAAGTATGTTTGTGCAGCCTGCAGCTGCCCTGGACTCTCAGCCTACCTCACTTCACATCAAGCCCATTGGAAAACTGCAGGCTCCAGAAGTCTTTGGGAAGCAACAGTGGGCTCCAAAGAACAAACATAAATGGCACAGGTCCCTCAGGGCCCAGAGTGGGGAGAAAGCTCTGGACCAGGAGTCTGCCTAGGTCTCCTCACCTGTAGGGTGGAGGCCAAAACTCCTGCCTTCCAGGACTCTTGGAAGGTTAAAGGAAAATGCTTCATAAAGAGCCATGCAAAAGCAAAGTGATGGAAGCTGTTACCGTCACATCCTCATCCCAAAGGCTTTTGTGGGTCTTGCTTTCCAGGCCCATGCTTCTGCTCCATTCAAGCCTGACAAGTTTCAGAAAACACATTGCTTCACACCTCTATTTTTACAATCCCCATTAGCAACAAGAGGCATCAGAGTGATTAAGCCAGTGCTACTATTAACAGTCTCTCATTGATTTATGACAATGCAAACAGAAATATCATACGGGTGTAGTTTAACTGGATACATTAACTGTGCAATAAAAGGTGTTATTTATCATTAATAAACTTAAATCAATCCTGACTCTGATAAAAACATAAGAATAAAAGATCTTAACAGGTTCAAGTATCTAGAAGGAAAGCACTGTTTTTTGTTTTACTTTTCTTCTCTGCTTTTGTCTTTCCTAATAAGGGTCTTCTCTCTAGTTCTTTTGGCAGGGAAATAACAAGATTTTTCTTCACTAGAGCGCTCAGCAATTATAGGATGTGTTTGCCTTGATTTACTGCCCTCCCACGAATAACAGAGGGAGGCATCTTATCTCCAAAGGGCAAAAAGCAACTGAGAAATTCTGGAAGCATCACTAATCCCATAAACTGTCAATCCAGGGTAGTGGCTCAGAGACAGGCTTCCTTTTAGAGTCAGAAACATTTCAGTTCTAACTATATTCCTCCGCTTGATCGCCTGAACTAGTCATTCAAAGATTTCTTCAGCCTCTTTTAGTTTCCGTTTTCTTGGCTTTGGAATATGAAGATGCTCTATAACCTATCAGTGAGGATAACATTAAGTAAGATAAGTATTTGAAAAGAAGCTATCCCAATAGCAAGTATGCTGTGATTTGATATTAGTTTTTGTTAATAAACACCATTTACTTCTACCCTAAAATGCCCACGTATTATTCAAAGAAAATAAAATGCTGATGTATCCAAAGCCAGGGTTATCAATCTGAGAATGTGGCTCGGATGAGTGATTCCCAAACCTGCCTGCTCATCGGAATTTTCTGATGAACTTAAATTGCAGAGGCCACATCCCCAGTGAATCAGAACCCCCTGGGGGAGGGGGTCATGGCAAGAAGCTGTGTCTATTAAAAGCTTCCCAGGTGATCTTAAGGAGCAGTTGTGTATGGGAACCAGTGGCTGAGACCATCAAGGCTCCAGAAAAATTAGTCCCGTTACATAAAAAGCAAAAGCTAAAAAAAAGAAAAATTGCATCCCAATTTCATTTCCAAATATGTCGCTAAGTTGCCTTTTAAGACACTATCTTGGAGAATGCCTCGTATGTGTGATTAAATGTGATAAATATAAATACGTAAAGAAACAATACTCACAGAAGTAAAACACCAGTGGCAGCCACCAAAGGTACACATTGCCATAAATGAGCTTCATGAAGCACAGACACATTGTCTGATGAAAAACATGAACCAAACAATCTTTTAGTTTTTACGTTACAATTGGTTAAAATTCAGTAAAGGGTCCTGAGGGCCACTGAAAACTCTTCCCTGATGAAGTGGCCCAGAAAAGCCTACAGGAAGTTGCATAACATCTCAAGAAAGGGTGGTATATGGGAAGCACACATGGATGCCAGCTTCCTTTATATTTGCCCTTAAGGCTGGTCCTTTCCTGTGTATGCCGCCTACCCAGTGGCCCAAGGCAAAAACCTGGCAACACCCCTGACTCCCCCTTTCCCCCCACTTGCCTCTCCTGCGCAGTGACCAATGCGTCCTCTCTATTTCACCTTCTAATCATCTTTCCTCTTGTCCCCCTCTACTGGACCATCACTGGTCCCAAAGAGGCTGTTATTTTCCCATCCTAGCTATTCCAGTGCCTTGAAAGACAGGAATCTGCTTGGGACCAAGGTCCTAACAAAAATGCACTCAGGAACTCATGGATGCTGAAAGTGGACAATGCAATAGATGGGACAGGCAGGTACAAAATTCTCTGGGCCTGATTTGAGACCCCTCAGAGAAGTCTATGTAGAGTCTCCTGGTCTAGAGAGTCTTGTGTGTTTTTATTGGACAAGTCATGGAAAGGGAGGGCCACCAACCCCAGGATCAAGGTCTCTAGCCAGAAGCTCTAAAAATTTCTATCCACAGAATAAAGAAAACACATTATAGGGTAATATAAGACAACAGGCAAGATCCGGGTCAGAGCAGGTATGGATTTGAGCTGCACTGCTGCTGTGTCATCTTAGACAAATTCATCTCTCTGAACCCCAGCTTCCCTATTTGAAAATGAGAATGACAATGCCCATTTTACAGAGCTACTCTGAGAATTAAAAATATTTAAAAGTGCCCAACATGCAGCAATCACTCAATAAATTCTAGCTAATACTCTTATCAATAACTGGATGTATATGCATGTAAGTTTGCCTTTTAGAAAGAAACTGAAAAGATATATTCTAAAGAGAACTATTCTTTAGGGTTGCGTCACCCTCAGTTTTAATTTTCGATATTTTACGAATTTCCCCACAGCTTAAAAATCTAAGATTCTTCATCCTTTAACGACACAGTCTAAATCCAATGCCACTTTGATGACAGTAAGGCCATCAAAATGTGGAAGGGTGAGGGATGAGAGTGGAGAACAGAAATGGGTGAGAAACGTACTTAAAATGAATGACTTTTGAAGCCTTATTACAACAAAATCAATCACCAATGGCCTTGACCAAAAGGAAAAAAGAGTACACATTCAAATACAAGATGCTATCACATTTACCTATACAATCTATCCAGAATTGGGACACCCATTTGCAGCATGTGAACAAAGTATAATCTTAAATAAACCATGTATTAGTCTGTTTTCATGCTGCTGATAAAGACATACCTGAGACTGTAATTTATAAAGAAAAAGAGGTTTAATGGACTCCCAGTTCCACGTGGCTGGGGAGGCCTCACAATCATGGCGGAAGGTGAAAGGCTTGTCTTACATGGCGGTGGCAAGAGAGAATGAGAACCAAGTGAAAGGGGTTTCCCCTTATAAAACCATCAGATCTCGTGAGACTTATTCACTACCATGAGAACAGTATGGGGGAAATAACTCCCATGATTCAATTATCTCCCACAGGTCCCTCCCATAACACATGGGAATTATGGGAGCTTCAATTCAAGATGAGACTTGGGTGGGGACACAGCCAAACCATAACAAACTGTATGAAGGTAAATAAAGCCAGCTGCTAGAATGACAACCCCCAAATCTCAGTGGTGCCATTCCACTATGCTCTGTTTCTTACAAAACAGGATCATCATTTCACAAGACAAGAACACATGGTCATGCAAAGACCCAGACGCCTTGCATCCTAGGACCCCATCCTCTTTGGAATCCTCTCCAGCCCACTGGGAAACTGGAGGAGAGAGAGATGATCAGAAATGGTAGGTTCTTATGGATCAGGGCTGAAAATAGGCCTCATCTCCTCTTCCACTCATATTGTATTGGGCTGAACTCAGTTAGGTGCTTCCTCACCTACTCACCTAATAGCGATGACGGTTGGAAAATATAGTGCAGCCACAGCCCAGCAAGAAAAAGAGAGCACAAATACTGGTGAGCCTCATGAGTCTCTGAGATTTTCCTAAAGCAAATACTGCATTCAGAGGATTTATTCACTGTGCATTTTTTCCCAAAGACTGGGAAACCTGTTTAATTTTTAAGATCGTTTACTGATTTCAGGAGCGATTGGCTAATCAAGTCCTAGGTTCACTACAGGTGGCGTCTGGCCCTTCTTAGACTACCCTGAGTTCACTTTACCTGTCAGATGTCACCCAGGCCCTACCACTTGAGCCACAGGGACACTAGTCAGGGCACTGTCGAAATTAGCAACCAAGCAAGATTTCCAGGAAGGCAAAGTAATCCAATCGGGTTACAGCCTGGAAGCTGGAAGTCTGAGAAGAGACAGGGGTGAAGTCTGTCTGAGGTTTCCAAGGTACAGCTATGGAGAAGCCTTTATAGCTCCCAGCCAGAGAACACCAGGTAACCTCTACCCCATAGGCCATCTCAGCATGGCTGGCCAATTGACTTGCTTCTCAGTCCCATCCTGAAACAGCACTGTCTTTTCAGCTAATTGCTAATGCAGGGTAGTAAGGAAAGCTCAGGAAGAAGCCCTTGAGGAGAACTCCACATATAGTAGATAATAATAATAATAGCTGATGTATCTCATGCCAGTCAGAATGGCAATTATTAAAAAGTCAGGAAACAATAGATGCTGGTGAGACTGGAGAAACAGGAACGCTTTTACACTGCTGGTGGGAGTGTAAATTAGTTCAACTATTGTGAAAGACAGTGTGGTGATTCCTCAAGGATCTAGAGCCAGAAATACCATTTGACCCAGCCGTCCCATTACTGGGTATATACCCAAAGGATTATAAATCATTCTACTATAAAGACACATGCACACGTATGTTTATTGTGGCACTATTTACAATAGCAAAGACTTGGAACCAACCCAAATGCCCTGGATAAAGAAAATGTGGCACATATACAACATGGAATACTATGCAGCCATAAAAAAGGATGAGTTCATGTCCTTTGCAGGGACATGGATGAAGCTGGAAGCCATCACTCTCAGCAAACTAACACAGGAACAGAAAACCAAACACTGCATGTTCTCACTCATAAGTGGAAGTTGAACAATGAGAACACATGGACACAGGGAGGGGAACAACACACACCAGGGCCTGTTGAGTGGTGGGGGGCAAGGGGAGGGAGAGCATTAGGACAATACCTAATGCATGTGGGGCTTAAAACCTAGATGACGGGTTGATAGGTGCAGCAAACCACCATGGCACATGTATACCTATGTAACAAACCTGCACATTCTGCACATGTATCCTGGAACTTAAAGTAAGAACAAAAAGAGAAAGTCTTAAATAATAACAATAATAATAGCTGATGTATCAAAATTGGATTTTGTTCCCAGGTCCTGTCATAAGCAGCTTTACCTTGGCTTTCCTGTGTAATTCTCATAATCACCTTCTGAGGTGCGTTCTACTATTATGCCCAGTTTATAGAGGAGGGGACCGACACTTGGCAAGGTTCAGTCACTTCACTAAGGCGTTTCAGAAAATAGAGGCAAAGCTGGGATTCAGTCTCCAAGGCCCAAGAATGGAGCTGCTACAATCTGCCCTCTGCAAAACCTCTGATAGGGCTTCTGGTTCTTGCTCTGCATTTAGCATGGGAAAGAACTGACCCTAAAGAGTGATTCTCCTGAAATAGGATGCAGTCCCTTCGCTTCTCCTCAGATGCTTTTCATCGTGGTGGGGAAGAGAGTCGGAGAGGGGCTGTTGTCTAGCAACATTACATTTGCTGCCGCACCCTTCCAACTCCCTCCTTGCAGATTCACAAATAACCTCTCTCCTCACATTATGGTGATCCTTGCCCCCTGACGCCTCAACATCCAGGAGGCAGAGTAAATACACGGTCATCTTCCCCATAGACACCTCTAGGCTAGGAGAGGCTAGGCTGCAAATCATCTACCACTTCAGAGACGGAAGATGTAGAGGGTGCAGAACCTTACTTTCCCCAATGCAACCCTCTTGGGATGCTTTATGTAAATGTCTTCTGATTATAAAAGAATGAGGAGGGGAAGGGTTGATTCGCAGCCAGCCAGGTCTTCACAAAGCCCTGGGGCAGCCTGTACAGCCCCAGGCTGCAAAGACTATCCCTGAGACCACCAGAGGTAAGACAGGCTCCAGAGATGTGCATGTGGGGAGGGGGAATGGATGTGTAAGCTCTACCCACAGGAAATTCAGGACCAATCCCCCCAGAGCAAATGCCCCAAAATCTATAATGCAGGTGCAAGAAACCTGCCGAATGCTTTTCGATCAGAATAAAACAGATTTCTTTTTCTGCTTTTTCTTACCAAGTGACTCCTAGAGTTGGGTCACGGTGTCCCTGTCCTCCCAGCAAGCACCACGTGGGTAAGCGCTTCCGCACGACCTTGTTAGGATCTGAATTGAACACGCTCTGTCCACGTAATACCTAATGCAGTGCTCAGCGCAGGCAGATGCTTAGAAATTACTTTCAAATGAGCATTTTACAGATGACCTCTCTTCTCTCTCTGCAAGCCATGTTGAAATAAAGAAGACAATGATAACGGTAATACGCAGGAACTTTGTTAGAGCACTATTTGTTCTCTTGAGGCTCTATCCTGGGTCCTTTTCAAAGGGATTTGGTTATTAAAATACCTCAAAGATGTATTACAAGGCGGTTTCACCAAAAAGACAGTGGGGATATATCAAAATTTTTTTAAAAACTAAATGCCCTGCCGTACCTCCATCCTTCAGGAGTTAGAAGGGGGAGGCACTGGGATGAGGAGAGGAGGAGGCAGATCACACTTTATGACCTTCCCAATAGTTTACCTATGCATGGAAGAGGGACAGGGGAGGGAATCTTGATTTCCTCAATTCACTGAAGCAGCTTCCTGTAGCTATATCAAGTCCCCCAAATTTCCAATCGTGATGGAGACATTGGGACTAAAACACAACCCTTTATTCTTTCAGTGTGAATTAAATGCCTTAACATACCAGATACTCTGCTGTGCAAACAGGGATACAGTCATGAAAAAGACCAGCCTTCTTGGAGTTCCTAGTCCAATAGGGGAAGCAGACGAACAGGAGTCTCGTGGCGATGTGAGTAGGGGGTGAAGGAGCATCTTGCACACTCCCCAATATCAGATACCTCCTGGCCTCACCTCACATCCTCTAGGCTTAACTTTTACCCCAGCAGTTCTTCCACGGATACACCCTGAAAGCTGCTCCACATGGCTCTCACTCTCTGTCCTGGAGATTCTCTGCAGTCACTTGGGATACCAGCAAGAGCCACTGGCTATTCACGCGGGTGCAATCTGGAAGAGCAATACCCCTTGGTGCACTGACAATGGAGAGCAGGAGCCAATGCTTTTCTTTGAGGTACCTTAGGCAGACAGTTCTGAGGTCCATTTATACAGCTTGTTATGCATTGAATCGTGTTCCCAAAAAAGATGCTGAAGCCCTAACTCCCAGTACCTGTGAATTTGACCTTACATGGAAATAGGATCTTTGCAGATGATCAAGTTCAAGGTGGGTCCTATTCCAATATGACTGGTGTCATTTTAGAAAGGGGAAATTTGAAGACAGACTTGCAGATAGGGAGAGCATCATGTCAAGATGAAGGCAGCAAGCAGAGTGACATGCCTGCAAGCCAGGGAACATCAAAGAGGGTCAACAAACCTCCAGAAGCTAGGCAAGTAGCATGGAAGGGATTCTCCCTAACAGCCCTCAGAATGAACCAACCTTGCCAACACCTTGATCTGGGATTTTTAGAACCCTGAGACAATACACTTCTGTTGTTTCAGTCACCCAGTTTGTGGTACTTCGTTATAGCAGCCCTAGCAAACTCATACACAACTCCTCAGAATTCCCAGTGAGGTGCTTCCTCTGCTTCTCACAATGAGGTCCAGCTTGGTAGCCCATGCTTGTGATGGCTTCACTTCAATCCCTGCTTCCATTTTCCCAGCAACCTTCACATAGTTCCTTGGATCCCAAAATTAAGTCCTCTAATTAAAGCACCTGTACCAAACCCTTGACTTTGCTTTCTAATGGGAAAAGCCAGGCTATGGCACCCACCTTTGGAAGAGAGTCAGCCATCAATCTAGGTCCCTGAGTGGCTACATGGAGGGGAGACCTTGGACTGTTATGTGAGAAACAAGCTAATCTAGAGTTCACTCACTTGATGGGGATGAGCTGCTTAGCCTACTCTGAGTCACACAGGGTGAGCCCCCTCAGGGCCTGGCTCTGACAGACACATCCTTTCTAGTACAGGGGTGTAATCAAGCCCATGATGGTGCTATTAGGAGAAATTAACAAGGTGTTGGGGCAAAAGGTCACCAGTAACAATGCTCACTTCCACATCTTCCCAATGCAGACCTTCTTCACTGCCTTTATTTAATCAAGTGCAGGGGTAGAGTCTCTTTGTGGAGGCCCCCTTGTTGGCTTCCTGGAGAATCCCACCACCTGTCTTTCCCTTCCTCATCCTACCTCACCCCCACCCATCTATTCCTCCTGGGTCGGGGGCTGCTGGGTTAATCAGATACATTGCTTAACCACTCCAGCTACTTCCTAAGAGGTATTCCAGAAGAAATAAAAGAAAACCCTTTATATGCTAAAAAGGTGCTACTGGAAAGTATTTATTATATTATTAAAATGTCTATGTTTGTATCTTGACTCCTGCACGAGACTGTAAACTCTTAGTGTCAACAAATGTGGGGAAATCTTTCTTGCTTTGTATAAAGTAGGAACTGAATAAATATTTTAAAACTGGGAAGGCACGGTGGCTCACACCTGTAATCCCAGCACTCTGGGATGCCCAGACAGGAGGATCACTTGAGGCCAGGAGTTCAAGACCAGCCTGGGCAACATAGCAAAACCCCATCTCTAAGTTAAAATGAATAAAAATAAATAAATATATAATTTGAAAAAGAATTTATTCTCCTCACACTTAAATTTAATATTCCCTAATCACTCCCTTTTATCAAGTATTATCCCAAGTATGGTAGTAAAAGAGCAAAATTCAGCATTTTTCCAAGATAATTTTTTTACATATTTACAAATGACTGGTTTTAATGCCATGGTTTGAAATGAGCATGTCTGTGTAGAGAACTGGGAAAGTCCTTCCCTGTGGCCTTGCCTCTGACCACGCGCACGAGTGGTGAGCTACTCCTGCTCACCTCCCAGAGCGCCCTGTACGCACACGATAATCAAGCTGCATTCGTCCATCTGGCACTCAAGGACTTGGAAAGGGAGCCAGAAAACATAAAGGCAAATCTCTTTCCACAAAGCTTCCCACCTGCAGAAGAGCTGTGATAACACTCCTATTTTTAGCACAGAATAATCACATCAGGTGCTTAGTGAGGGACTGGGGGAAAGGGCTGGAATGAACCAGAAGTTCTGCACACACTCACTCTGCCTCTGTGCTGTGGACACCCTCCAAAACGTGCTTGCTGCCAGTGGCATTTAAAAATCATAGAGTAAGGCTGGGCACGGTGGCCCACGCCTGTAATCCCAGCACTTTGGGAGGCTGAGGTGGGTGGATCATGAGGTCAGGAGTTCAAGACTAGCCTGGCTAAGATGGTGAAATCCTGTCTCTACTAAAAATACAAAAAAATTTAGCCAGGCATGGTGGTGGGCACGTATAATCTCAGTTACACAGGAGGCTGAGGTAGAGAATTGCTTGAACCCAGGAGGCAAAGGTTGCAGTGAGCAGAGATCGCACCACTGTACTCCAGCCTGGGCAACAGAGTGAGACTCTGTCTGGGGAAAAAAAAAAAATCATAGAGTGTGTTCGAGACACTAGCAGCACAGAATACTAAATACTACAAACAATTTAACTCTGTGGGCAATTATTTGCTCAGGATTTGTGTGTGCCTGCAAATATTTGGGCAAGGTCTGAATAGCAGAGGCATGGAGAGGTGAGGAGTGGTTGAGGGAAGCCAGCCTTACATTTCCCTACTAGGGCCTGGTGAGGTCTGTCAGCAGCATTTAGAAACCAGCCTCCAGGGGAAGTGGGTCTGCCCTAGTTTCCAGCATCCTGGAAAGCTCCAAGTCTTCCCAATGATACCAGGAAAGCAAATTAGGCAGAGACAGTGGTGATTCAGTGGCTGGTACAACACTGGGTAGGTCCTGAAGCCTAGGAAACTGGAACAGAGTCTAAGTCAGTGCAGTTCAGCTACAATAAACCAATCAGAGTTACAACTTACGAGCACCTAGTGGGTTTTCATTTGTTTCTTGTTTTGTCTTTTTTTTTTTTCTTTTTGAGACAGGGTCTTGCTCTGTCACCCAGGCTGGAGTGCAGTGGCACAATCGTAGCTCACTGCAGCCTCTATCTCCTGGGCTTAAGTGATCCTCCAGGCTCAGCCTCCCAAGTAGCTAGGACCATAGGCTCAGGGCACCACACCCAGATAATTTTTTTAAAATTTCTTTTGAGACGAGGTCTGTATGTGTTGCTCAGGTTGGTCTTGAACTCCTGGCCTCAAGCAATCCTCCTGTCTCAGCCTCCCAAAGTACTGAGATGACAGTACCTTTACTGTAAGGTGTTTACTGGGCCTTTCCAAACTTGTGGATGGAGGTGCCCATTCCCACGTGAACTGCACAGGAGCATCACTGATCAGGAACTGTCTCCTTTGGATCCAAAGAGCAGAGGAGTTTTCCAGTTGTTACACAAGTCTCAGTTTTAACCACTTTTGAGAAGTACCACACACATTCTGCTCTGAACCTCTTGCCAATAAAAAAATAAATTATTATCCCCAGCAGCAATCCTGTGGCTATAAGCCACAATAAAATTATGAAATATATCAATGAAGGTGCTAACACACTATCCAATGAAGAATGCTCTCAGCTCATCAGATGCAGTAAAATTGATCCACTGGCATGATGTGAGCACTTGATCCATTTATTTCATTGACAAAGGGATCCATATGCCGATTTTTTACGGTATTAATCATTAGGTGAATTGTATTCGTTCTGCAAAACCCTTTATACACTTAGTAAAAGGGTTTTCTCTCTCAAAACTGTCACTGTGAGGCTTTTTTCTCTGCAGAGTTGGCATTTCAGCACTCAGGCCCACCTATGGACTGAGGACCGTGAACACAGAGCAACCCCAGTCTCGGGTGGCAGGCACAAGAGGCAGGGGCTTTCTTCTTCCAGGCGTGTGATGATCTCACGCAATGCTAAAAAAGCGGTGGAAATCTGGAGGCAGAACGAGCATTCACTGTCAAGCCCCGGACCAGATAGAAAACACGTGGCTTTCTTCCCCCATCCTCACTTTCCCCAACACTCTGGTGCCCTGGTGTCTCCCGGTCTAGTGCCATAAAGCTCTCTTCTGAGTTTGGTAGGTGACTGAATGACCAGAGCCTCAGGAAACAGGAGGCAGGGAAAGAGCAACAGAGATCCCACCTGAGAGCCTGAGGCCCTGCTAGGACAGGCAGGAATATCATCGCACCAGAGTCCTTCCAAGAGCAGACTGGTTTAAAGGAAAAGTTAACAGGTGAGCTGAGGTCTGAAGCATCCATTTAAAAAAAAAATACAATAAGCCACCAAAACTTGCAGTACCGAGTCAGCCCTAGGGAAATGGCTCAGAAGGAAAAAGCTACAAGTATTATCAGAGACTGTCATCAACTGGAAATTGACATTCCTCAACTCAGGAGGCACCTACTGCAGAGATGGCAGCTGACTCCCAGTGATGCCAGCAGGCTCTTCGCATCTGCGCTGGCAATAAAAGGCAATGCAAGGAAAGCATGTGCGATCAAAGCATGGAAACACAAGAATATCTTTCTGATGTCTGTCCAGAGATTATTCTCCTGCCAAGGGCCATTTTTACCAAAAGGGAAGCACACCGGGGCCATCCTGATGTGTGTTTGTCATGGACACCTTGCTGGACATAGGATGTAGGACTCCAGGATAGGAAATCAGGGCAGGGTACGAGCAGAGTACATTGTGTAACAGGGAGACAACAGTGAAAATGACCAGCACGAACATCGTGTCTTGGAACTCAGTCCCAGGTGGACGCAGCTGGGACCTCTTAACATGAAGTGGGGGCGATTCAGAGTGATTGGGGAAATGCAAGGCCACAAGAAGCTAGTCCTAAAAGGAGGTGTCCTAAGTGAGGAACGGGCTCTTCTCAGAGGCCCTGGAAGGATTGCTACAGAGGAGCAGGAGGAGGGTACGGAAGGACGACAGTCAATATTTTGTCAGTTACCCAGCGTTGTCCTGGTAAATTTAAACACTCACCTTCCTGCTCTGCTCCCACCTCCACCAGAGCTCCTAGTCCAGTTGCTCAGAACACTGACAGATGACCCAGTGGCACTGCTCCTCTGACACTGCAGACCCAGTGTGTGCAGGCACATGTCCACAACAGCTCTTTAGGGGGCAAAAATGTATATATATGTATATATCCATTCATTTCTTATAAATGTTGTAGATATAAAAGGTGTAAAACACACAAGTGACAACTAATAATAACATTTATAATACTCTCTATTGTACATTTCATATAACTGATTCTTCCAGAATGCTTTTGTCAATTTTGCCAAAGTCTTCTAATTGACTGAAGAGCTGTCTGAGGACCACCACCCGATGGGGCGACATTCAGACAAAGGAGTGGGTGGGCAGAAATTTCAGAGTTACCAGGAATTTGTCTGGCCAAGAATTACTTTGAATATGATAGTCAAAAGTTGCTGCTCCTACCCCAGCAGCGCTGCTCCTGCGCACATCTGTGTACAACACACACACACACACATACACACACACTCTCCCTGCCATCCGGAACAGCCTCACTTTTCTATTCTCCAGCCAGCAAATTCCTGAGCCATGGTGTTAAACGTGGAGTTACCATATGACCCAGCAATTCCACTCAAGGGAAATGAAAATGTAGGTCCACACAAAAACTTGTAGATGAATGTTTATAGCAGCATTATTCATAATAGCCAAAAAGTGGAAACAAGTCGAATGTCCATCAACTGAAAAACAAATAAACATGATGTGGTATATCCATATAATGGAATATAATTTGGAAATAAAACGGAATGAAGCACTGATACATGTTACAGCACGGATGAACTTGGAAAACCTTCTGCTAACTGAAAGGAACCAGACCCAGAAGGTCACATATTGAATAATTCCATTTATGGAAACCCAGAGACAGAAAGTAGACTAGTGTTTGCCTCAGGCTGGGAAGGTTGAAGGAGAAATGGGATGTAACTACTAACAGATATGAGGTTTCTTTTGAAGATGATGAAAATGTTTGAAAATTGATTATGGTGATGTCTGCACAACTCCGTGAATATACTAAAAACCACTGGGAAGGACACTTTAAAATGGTAAATTATATGATATGTTAATTATATCTCAATAAAGCTGTTTTTCAAAATTTCTGAGCCATGGCAAAAAAGCTGGTTGACATCTTATTTCCTGTGAACGTACTTCCATTGCTAATGGTTGAAGAAGAGCTTTATGAAATGTTTTGAGCTCATTTTCAGATTGGATTCCCACAACTACCCTGTGAGGCCAGCAGAGACGAGATTGTGTCTATTTATAAAAGGCTGAGGTTCAATCTGTTAGGTGACTTGCTTAGGGTCACACAGCAGATTTAGAATGGAAGTTGGTCTTAGCATTTTCTACAACTTATGCCGACACACTTCAACTAACTGCAAACTAAAGAGAGGGTAATTACCCTACAAGTGGGTCACATGGTAAGGCTAGGAGTTCAGGCGGGTTACAGAACTAGACCAGGGGTGTGAAGGCCCTGCTGAAAGTCCTCCCCATAAGGCTGAAGAACAGGAGAGCTGAGGTGCTGATTCACAGAATGAGGCCCTAAGAGTGGGTGAGATCAGGGCTCCATAGGCTGAACGTCAGGCACACCTAATTGATTCAGGTGTCCACCCAGTTAATACTTACTGGGCATCTACTGTGACCTAGGCCCCAGGGATTCAAAAGAGAACAAAGTCCTCACTCTCATGGCTTTCAGGGTAGAAAAGGACAGACGATCCTATGACCAACTAATTACGATTGTGATAAGGGCTCCAAGAGGGGAAATAAAAATGCCAAGAGCATAAAACAGGATACGGCCTGCTTCAGACTGAAGACAAACTGGGAAGAGAAAATCCAATATTTCGCCAGATTCTATCTTACCAATTCTAAGTATGTCTTTTCCTTGCAAAGTCAAACCAAATAACCTGTTTCTGGTTTTTTTGGTTGTTTTTTTTTTTTTTTTTCACATTGAGCATATAATATTTACTCCTCTGCTCTCAGGTTTTCACAGAAGAAGAAACATCTACAAACAGTTCAAATCACTCAAGAAGTCCCAGGAAGGGATACTTGATCTTTCTTTTTGCCTTTTTGCTTGCTTTTTCCCAGAGAAAATCAGGTTTATCTGATTAGCAAAACCGGTGAAAGGCTGATACCCACTGGGCCCATTTACAGTGGGCAGGCCCATGCACTGTAACGAAATTATGGGCCGATCACTCACCTCTCACTCTTATGGGCCCCTAGGCTCTGGAGGCCTGGGCTCTCCTTGGGTTCCCAGGCTCTTTTTATTAAGCAGAACCAGAGAGTGCCTGCCTATTATGCCAAGCCCAATCTCTACTCTGTGTTCCAGTTTCTTTATCTGAGGCGGGGTGAGTGTTCCAATTACCCATGAGTAACAAACTATGCTAAAGCTTAGTAGCTTACAAGAACAGTTATTTCATAACATATTACAATTTTGCAGGTCAAGAATCTGGGATGAACTCAACTGAGCAATTCTTCTGCACCGCATGACATTGACTGGTGTTACTTCATGGTGTTTGGCTAGTGGCGGGGTCAGGTCGCGGGGGAGGTGGGTCAGACAGCTTCACTCGTATGCCTGGCACCATGGCAGGGACGGCTGGAAGGCTGGGCTCAGGTGGGCGCCTCTTCCTCTCCATGGAGTCTCAGGGCTACTGTGTGGTTTCCCAGCAGGGAAGTTGGACTTCTCACCTGCCCGTCTGAGTTCTAATAGTGAGTAGTCCAAAAAAACAGAAAAATAAGTCACTAGGAAACTGGTACAATGTTACTTCTACCCATATACTATTGATCAAAGCAGCCAAAGATCCTGTCCTGATTCAAGAGTGGGGGACACAGATCCTACTTGCAATGGGAGGCCCAGGGTCAAAGGATATGAAGCTATCTTTATCTACCATAATGGGTAGGTCTGATTTTGAGGTGGGGGAAGATAGAGAAAGCTCTATTTGGCCTCGAGTCTACACAGTTTTCTGGAGAGCCCGTACTGTGGTAAATAAAGGTGCCCTGTGGACCCCTGCTTAACTCAGTTCTTTGTGTTTACTTTCTAAAAGTCAGAACCCTGGAGAGTAAAAGGAGTGACTGTACACCCAGACCTAGGATAGCCTGGGTTTAGAGAAGCTAAAAATCCTAAGAAACCAGGGCAGGCTAATAGAGTGAGAACTCCAGAGAACACTTACAATTTCTTCTAACCTCTTTTTTTGCTGCCAGTATGAAACTCAGACTTGGTGTGCTCAGCAGTTGCTATGCTGTGACCTGTGGGGTAGGCTGGGACTGGAAATGAAAGACTACAAATAAAGCTTTTGGAGTTCTTCCCCAGTCATTCCATTAGAAATGGGCCTTGTGGGCCCTGGAGGTGTAATTCCTGGGATCTAACAGCTGTGGCCTCTGCATTGCTTGGCATCTTGCACCACCTTTTCTGGAGCAAACAGTCTCACAGCAGACCTGGTGTGCTGACCCTGGGGACCGTGTGCCATCTGAATCACAGATGGCTCTCACGCAGCAGAGCCCTGCACTGGCACATGCAAACCTGAAGATGAGATGCACATGCGTGTTTAATCAGCCTTGTGCCTAATCCTGGTAAGGAGCCCCTGTAGCCCTCATCAAGGCCATGTTTCTGGGAGCATGGATGTGGAATGTTGAATAAACAACGCACAGAGGCAAGGGCATGCCTGATTAAAGCAGCAGGGATCAGTGCTGAAGATCTGGGACATCTTATTTCCCATCCCAAATCCAAGTGAATGATGCCACCAACAACAATAAGGGTAACAGCAACCACTGCTCTAAATATTTAAGTATGTAAACTCACTTAATCCCCAAAATAATCCTGTGAGGTAGGACGACCATTAACTGCATCATACAGGTAAGAAATCCAAGCACATAGCAATTGAATAATTTGCTCAAGGTCACCTAGAAAGTAGGTGGAGGAGGAGGGCTCTTGAAATCCAGAGCCCATGCCCTCAGTCACCCTGTCTTTATCCTGGTTAACCTTAACAACATAGCTGTGGACTGTGTCCTTAAAATCAGGAGAGTGAGACCGGGCATGGTGGCTCACACCCATAATCCCAACACTTTGGGAGGCCGAGGCAGGTGGATCACCTGAGGTCAGGAGTTCAAGACTAGCTGAGCCAACACGGTGAAACCCTGTTTCTACTAAAAATACAAAAATTAGCTGGGCATGGTGGTGGACACCTGTAATCCTAGCTACTTGGGAGGCTGAGGCATGAGAATTGCTTGAACCCGGGAGGCAGAGGTTGCAGTGAGCCAAGATTGTGCTACTACACCCCAGCCTGGGCAACTAAGTGAGACTTTGTTTCAAAAAAAAAAAAAAAAAAAAAAAAAAGGCCGGGTGCGGTGGCTCACGCCTGTAATCCCAGCACTTTGGGAGGCCGAGGTGGGCGGATCACGAGGTCAGGGGATCCAGACCATCCTGGCTAACATGGTGAAACTCTGTCTCTACTAAAAACTCCAAAAAATTAGCTGGGCGTGGTGGCGGGCGCCTGTAGTCCCAGCTACTCGGGAGGCTGAGGCAAGAGAATGGCGTGAACCCGGGAGGCGGAGCTTGCAGTGAGCTGAGATGGTGCCACTGCACTCCAGCCTGGGCGACAGAGCGAGACTCCGTCTCAAAAAAAAAAAAAAAAAAAAAAAAATCAGGAGAGTGAAGCAGGACTTCGACTTCTGGGTTTCTCAGCTCCTCTGGTGTGTTGGTTTGCTAGGGCTTCCATAATCAACTGCCACAGATGAGGTGACTTAAAATAATAGAAACGTATCCCCTCCGGTTTCCGGCGGCTAGACATCCAAAAGCAAAGCATCAGCAGGGCCAGGCTCCCTCCGAAGTCTCTAAGGGAGGGTTCCTTTTCGCCTCTTGCTAGCTTCTGGTGATGGGCAGCAATCTTTAGCTTTCTTAGCTTGTAGAGGCATCGCTCCCATCCCGGCTTCCACCTTCACAGGACCATCTTCCCTGTGTGTCTGTGTCCTCTGTGTATGTCTCTGCTTCTCTTTTCCTCTTCCTGTAAGGAAGGTAGTCATTGGATTTGGGGCCCGCTCTATTCCAGAATTACCTCATCTTAACTAATTTACCGAAAGATTCTACTTCCAAATAAGGGCACACTCTGAGGTTCAGGGATGAGAAATTCTGGGGGATACAATTCGAACCAGTATATTTGGGGACAAAAATGGGGCCATTCCACTGCAAAGAGGCAAGGACATCTTGATTTGGACTCGACTCTACCTTCCCTGAAATTAAAATGGCTGGTCCATTTGCCCAGCTTATCTTTCTCTGTGGTCTCTAAGCTCTTTCAGAGTTTGTATTTCATCTGTGGTAAGAACCCCAGCATTTAGGTAAGAACCCTGGCTCACTTGTGAGGTCTGCTTGTTAAGGAGACTACGCTTCCCGTTGGTGGGGCAGTATCCCATGTTTTCTGCCTCTCATGACAGCTTGCACAGCCTGTATTCACACAGGTCACAAAATGGTCTTTCCAAAGCACAGTCTGAATGCGTCATTTTCTAAAGGCTAAAATCTTCCCCAAACCCTCACCCCTCCCAGGAGCTCAGCCTGGCATGCAGTCTCCGTGACAATGTGGAATAGCCCCGTGCTCACAAGCATGAGCTCTGGAGTCAGACTGCCTTGGCTCAGAATCCTGGCTCTGCCACTGGTAAGCTGAGATTATATGGGCAATGCACTTAAGCAGTGCCTGGCACATAAGAAGTGTCTGCTAAATGTTGGCGATCATCATTATCATCACTGCTTTCCAGCCTGGGTTCCCGATCCACATTAGCTCCTCACTACTGCCCAAACACTGACATTTTTCAAGCTCCCGTTCTTCACTTTTCTAGAATGCCCTTTTTCCTCTCTTTCCACTGGAAATTCGAATTTATTGTTTTAAGCCCAGTTCAAATTTGCCCTTTCAGTGATGCCTTCTCCCACCTGGCCTGAGCAAATTGTTGCTTTCTCCTCTGTGCTCCCACACACCCTGACCTTTCCATCCTCCCTCTCTGTATCACCTACCCCTCTTGTCCCCAAAAGCATCCAGCACCGTGGCAGGCACATCGGTAAGCTGTCAAAAGCTATTTATTAAATGGATGTACAAAATGCTGAATATTGGACATTTTTTTCAGCCTTTCCGCTCTAGTCTCTCACCCTTACAGACTCACCACTGTCCTTCAGTCCGCCTCCCGACCCACAGCCCCTCCAGGCTCATTTATAAATAGGAAATGACATCTGCATACAAATATATCCCAGAGGCCAGGAATGCTCTGAAGACAAGGTCAGATACACTTGTTTTTTTCACCTTCTGAAACATCTGATTCCTACCTATTTTAGCTTCAGTATCTAAAACTCAGGCGTCTCCCTCAAGGTCAGTGAAGGTTTATGCCCACCTTTTCACACTCTTCATGGAAAGCCTCTCTCTTTGGCTGGTAGCCCTTCCCCAGGATAACTCCCATCTGGTTCTAAAGCGCACCATCTGAAATGATTACACCACGCCTGAAGAACCCAGTGCTTTATTTCTTCACCCATTCAACACAGACTTTAACAAGACAGACAGATTTGGAACCTCTGAGTTCTCTATTGTCAAATGAAGACGGTGTTATCCCATGAGGAGCTGCATGTTTTGTAGGCCTTATGAACATGCAAGGGGTATGGAAATGTATAGCACAGGTGTGTTCCCCAGTCTGAGGGGAGACAGGAAGTCCCCGTGTGGAAGTGATGTTTACTCAAATATAATGAAGGATGAGGAGGAGTTATCCAGGAGAAGAGCTCGGGAAAGACTGCTCAAGGTGACCCCGAGGCAGGAGAGAAAGGTTCTTTATACCCAAGAGCTGAGACAGCTAACACAGCTGGAGAACGGCAAGCCATCGGGCTGATGAAGGAGGCAGAGGCCCTATTACAGAGGACAGCATGACTCGAGGGAAAGGTCTTCAACCTTATCCAAACAACAGAGAGCCTCTAAAGGGATGGAAGCAGGGAAGGGAGCTGCTTCGATTTGGTTTAGAAGGTTCATTTGGCTGTGGACTGGATAACAGGTTGGGGGTGGTGAGGTGATGAGTTAGCAGGCTGCTACCGAAGTCCAGGCTCCTCCTAATGATGTACTAACTTGAATTCTGACACTCTTTCTTGAGTAGGAGAGAAAGCGGCGATGCTGGCACATCAGGAGTATGAACAGAAGGGTTCAGCCCATCAGCACATCATCCATCCATGCACTGGGGACCATCATCTGATGCATCAAACGGGTCATCCTGGTTGAAAGTTGCTGAGAGTGGCTGCCATTCTTCACCTCCTCTCTCTGCTCTGCTTCCTCGTCCCACTGCTTGCTATGTCTCCACTTGGCTCTTACAACACCAGCAGTGGAGGACGCTGGTAGTCCACCAAAATCCGCTGTTCCCTTTTTCCATAGGAGTGGAATCAAAGTCAGGCATGAGGCTGCCCAGCCATGCTACATTTGCCAGCTTAGCTTCCATTACAGTTAGGTGAGGTCGTGGATGAAGCTCTTACCAGTGGGATGTGTTGTAACCAGGACCACTTGCAGCCTGCAGCTCCAGCAGTGTGCCCTGACCTCCTCCATACTCTCTTCCCACATGTGGCTGTGACTCAGCCTTGGCCATCCAGGCAGTGAATGGCAGAGTGCTGGAGAAGGACAGAACCTTGAGATGGAAGCAATCTAGTCCTCTAGCAAGTGGACAATACTGCCCATGGTCTAGGAATGCTTATCTAAGACATGCAAGACAAACTCCTTTCCTCTTTATCCCACCAAATTTGGGGTCTTTTTGTAAGAGCAGCTTAGCTCACACTCATGTGCTGACCTCCCTTCTGCCCAACTCTTCTAACACAGGAACTCACACTTCTTGTCACAACACTTCTTGCTTTTCACAAATTATCACTAAGCAGTTTGGTTTTCTTTTCTCCCCTTTTTAAAAAGAAAAAAAAAAACAAAAACATTGTAGATACCAGAGGGAAGATACAAAATGCAGACAGGCAAGAAAAATGATGCATAATCTCATGAAAATATGCAATTATTTAATGGTTCATTCTGTGTTATTATATTTGTGACCTCTTTTAATGTAAGAATATAGTAAACATCTTCATGGGTTTTTTTTTTTTTTTTTTTTTTTGAGACTGAGTCTCGCTCTGTTGCCCAGGCTGGAGTGCAGTGGTACGATCTCAGCTCACTGAAACATCCACCTCCCGGGGTCAAGTGATTTTCCTGCCTCAGCCTCCCAAGTAGCTGGGACTACAGGCATGCACCCCCACGCCGAGCTAATTTTTGTATTTTTGGTAGAGACGGGGTTTCACCATGTTGGTCAAGATGGTCTCGATCTCTTGACATCATGATCTGCCTGCCTCAGCCTCCCAAAGTGCTGGGATTACAGGCCTGAGCCACCAGGTCTGGCCAGGGAACATTTTTTCATATCAAGAAATATATTTTTCAACAGAATTTTTCATTTTTAAATTTTTAAATTTTTTATTTTTAGATGTGACTTTTTAAAATTGAAAACCAAAATGCCCTCAAATCTTTGAAGTCCTATTGGATTGGGATAAGTAGAGACAATGAACAAGTATTTTGAGTAAAACAAACCTGATACAAGTCATGGCAAGTAAGGAATGTCCCAAAGAGGATTTTCCAGAGTTAAAATACATTCCAAGGCCAACCATCGTGCCCTTCACTTAGACCCATGCTTCATCCTGGCCTTTGATTTGTAAATTTGCTTTGTTTCTGATTTACCATAAACTGGAAAAAAAATAGAAATAAGTCTTTTAAATAATCTTTTTGTTATTTTTACTTTATTTTCTCCCTTTATATATATTTTTTACCTTTTCAAATAATTTCAACTATTATTTTAGATTCAGGGGACACCTGTGCAGGTTCATTACTTGGATATACTGTGATGCTGAGGTTTAGGGTACACATGAACCCATCACCCAGGTACTGAGCATAGCACTCAGTAGTTAGTATTTGAGCCCTCTCCTCAGGCCCCCTCCCTTTTCTAGTGGTCCTCAGTTTCTATTGTTCCCATCTTTATGTCCGTAAGTACCCAGTGTTTAGCTTCCACTTATAAGTGAGGACTTGCAGTATTTGGTTTTCTGTTCCTGAGTTAATTCGCTTAAGACAATGGCCTCCAGCTGTATTCATGTTGCTGCAAAGGATATACTTTCATTCTTCTCATGGCTGCATAGTATTACGTGGTGTATATGTACCATGTTTTTTAATCCAGTCCACTGTTGATGGACACCTAGGTTGATCTCATGTCTTTTTTTTTTCTTTTGAGATAGGGTCTTGTTCTGTCGCCCAGGCTGGAGTACAGTGGCACGATCTTGGTTCACTGCAACCTCTACCTCCTGGGTCCAAGCAATTCTCCTGCGTCAGCCTCCTGAGTAGCTGGTATTACAGGTGTGAGCCACTATACCCGATGGATTCCATGTGCTTGCTATTGTGAATAGCACTATGATGAACATACATGTGCATGTGTCTTTTGGAAGAATAATTTATTTTTCTTTGGGTACATATCCAAGAATGACATGGCTGGGTCAAATGGTAGCTCTGTTTTAACTTCTTTGAGAAATCTCCAAACTGCTATCCACGGCAGCTGAACTAATTTACTTTCTGGCAACAGTGCATAAGCATTCTCTTTTCTCTGCAGCCTCACCAGCATCTGTTGTTTTTTTTGACTTTTTAGTAATAGCCATTCTGACTGCTGTGAGATGGTATCTGAGTGTGGTTTTCATTTGCATTGCTCTGATGATTAGTAATGTGGAGTATTTTTTCATATGTTTGTTAGCTGCTTGTATTCTTCTTCTGAGAAGTGTCTGTTTATGTCCTTTTTTACAACAGAATTTTTAATGGATGCATAGTATTCCATTGAGTCTACCACAATTGACTCATCCACTATCCAACTGTTGGAAATGTATGTCATTTCCAGTTTGTTTGTTTTATTCTAAACAACTCTAAAATGAAGATCCTTCAATATCCTTTATTATTTCCTTAGCATAAATTGCTGAAAGTAAAATTGCTGTATAACGGAGACACAAAATTCACAGCTTTTGATGTATACTGCCAGCTTGTCCTCGAGAAACAGTAAACCAATTTAAGGCAGGTTGGTTTTCTAATGACCGCTATACTATGTACTGTGTATTTGGGCAAACAGAATACAAACAAGAAGTCCCTCAAGCCTCACACGCCCCTCCCTTGCACTTGTAACCATACCATCTTCTTGGGCAGGCACTGAGCCTCCTGCCTCCCAGGTGCCCAGGCAGCAATTCTGCAAATGCAGCTTGCTGTCCCTCATATGGAATAAAGATTGGAGGCCGGGTGCGGTGGCTCACGCCTGTAATCCCAGCACTTTGGGAGGCTGAGGTGGGTGGATCACGAGGCCAGGAGTTTGACATCAGAGTGGCCAACATGCTGAAATCCCCGTCTTTACTAAAAATACAAAAATTAACTGCGTATAGTGGCTGGCGCCTGTAATCCCAGCTACTCGGGAGGCTGAGGCAGGAGAATCCTTGAACCTGGGAAGCGGAGGTTGCAGTGAGCCAAGATCATGCCATTGCACTCCAGCCTGGGTGACAGGGCGAGACTCTGTCTCAAACAAACAAACAAAAAAAAGATATGTAAGGCAAGAAAAAAAACGTAATTTCTGCTATTTTTATTAAGGGCAGCTTCTTGAGACTCTCCGAACAGGGCTAATTTCCATTTTCTGAGACCTCAATAACCCTCTCTCTCCACAGGAAAAAAAAAAAATCAAAATATAAATTCCTTAGTGGACTCCTCTCTGATCTCTGCAAAGATTTAATGGCAGAGTGGAAGCAAAGTCTTAAGGTACTTCAACAGCTTAACCACATAGCATACCTATGCATTTGCCCCACATGAGGTAGGGCTGCAACTGTGTCTGTCCAAGTAAACACAGGGGCGCCCCTTGATAATATCCCTTGTTGGCTTTTCTTTTCTCCAAAGTCACAAAGTCAGATCAAAACAACTCTACCAATGCCTTAAAATCCTAATGGGTTTCTTCATTTAGGATACCTTCGTGAAGATTTTCTGCACTTGCTTTTTCTTTGAGCGATCTAAGCCGCAAGCATTCTGAAGCCCGGAGATCAGGGTTTCGAATGTTAAGTCTATTCTTGACATCTTCTCCTCTTTCTTTTCCTACTCCTCTTTTTAATGATGGACCCACAGATTCTTAACATTTCTTCCAAGTTCCTTAGCCTCCCCAGAAGCCATGCTTAAGATCTTACAGTGGCTGTTATTTGGGAGATGGTCAGAGGAAGGGCTGCGGTACACTGACAGCGTGGTACATATGCTCACCTGGCCGACTTCATTTCCTTGCCTGTACATCGAAGACATCCAGGCCTCCTCCTGCCCTGTGTGCCCGTGGGTATATCACAAAGACAGGCATTGCAGTGACAGCCATTTCCAGCCGATCTTCACAGTTGCTTCAATAACGTCGAAAGGTGTTTACTTTATTCAGCTGGGGGCACAGCTAAGACTCGATCATCATGGACCGTCATGGGCCCTGCAGAACATAGATGTTACACTGGGGGCAGCAGTTCTAATATTTTTAGATTAGAAGGGGAAAAAATGAAAGGGAAAATGTGATTCCTACAGTGTGAGGCTTTAGGTGAGATGCAATACTGAGCTGTGGCTTCTGTCTACCTCTAGCATGTGCGCGCTAGTGGTTCCTCAAAATCCTAGCTTAGATGTGGCCTGCTGTGGCAACTCTGGTGTCTCTTCAATGCCACAAACTTCTGGCTCTGACAACCACTCCCAGCTCCACTGCTGTGACTCTGTAGTACCTAATTTAAACTCCCCTGAATTTCAATGAGCAGGAGACTCTCACTGACCCAGTTTATTTTTTGCTCTCTTGTGTATCAAGTCAGAGTTTGTCGGGTCAAGGCTAGGCCTCACCGTGGTCTGGTCAGCTGGGGCCGTGAAGTATAAGGGAGAAGAGGTTCCTATTAGGCCAACCCTTTCATGTGGCAGGGAGGTGGAAGGGGTCTCCTTACTTAGAAGGTACTTGTGGTGCCAGAAAGGCCTCCATCTATGAATTAATATTCTAGCAGGGAGGAGAGGAAGAGAAATTTGAATAACGCAGACAGCCCATGCTGAAGCCGGATCCACCCCACACTGAGTTCTCTTTGTCAGGTGTAGGAGGCACATGAAAGAAGAGGGGTAGAAGGAGATGCGTTTTAAAGAGACAGGAGCCTTCTCCAAGGGAGAGATTCCTCCCTGAGTCTCAGAAACCTTAACAGCGCCTGGACTATCTACACACTGAAGTGCCTGCTCAACTGAAAAGCCAGGAAGCAAACACAGGCTCCCCACGGGGAATCTCCAGACACAAAGGGATCCCTCCTCTCACCCGTCCCTGCATTGTCTTCCAGAACATCCGGAGGTGTGTGCCTGGGAGGAGGGCAGAGCTGAACATGACTCACCTGAAGAGCTGGGTGGCAAGGCTTCTGTGCAGGCAGCAGTTTTCATTCCCATGGAGTGCTCACTCTTGAGGAGGCAACTGGGAACCCTCCTCCTCCTCTTCCTCATCCCTTTGGTGTCTTCTTTGCAGAGAAGCAGCTTACAGCTCCCTCTGAATGGTGGGGGCCAAGCTGATTTGCCCTTGTACTTATGGGAGCTCTGGGACAACAAGCTGGCTCCAAAGCTGAAGGAATCATCAGCAATTGAGGCTCAAAATCCTTCCTGAGTAGCCAGACTATCTGCTAGATGCCTCAGCACACTGGGAGTGACGCCGAGCTGCAGGCAGTTCTGAGGTTTAAGGCACAGGTGGCTGTCTGGTCCTTGCCAACTCTTCCAGGCCATCCTTTTTTTTCACCAAATAGTACACACTGGGCATGGTCTGTGTCATCATCAAGGGGAGCACACCCTCTCCCCATGGCTGGGAACCCTGCATTTCCATCATTACGCCTCCCAAGGTGAACCAAGGCCTGCAAACATAGCTCTCAGAGTCCCACAGCTCCATGCCCCAAGCAGAGACCTTCCTCCACTGTGGTCAGCCATCGGCTGCTCCACCGGCCACAGAGACCTTCAGCTGAGGCTGTGCAGGGAAGAGGCTGTGGTGAGGAGGCCAAGCCGTGGACTTAGCCCAGATTCAAATCCTGGCTCTGTGACACGGGGAAGTCACTTACCTCTCAGCCTGTTTGCTTACCTGTAGGACTGGGTAAAACACCATCCCTTCAGAATTAAAGGATTAAATTCTACCTAGATTAAAGGAGACAATGGGTGCAAATGGCTTCACACAGATAGGGCTTGGTGTAGTTAGGCAGAACCAGTAGCTCTCATTTATCATTCATTTATTCACACGCACACATTATCATAGGCACTTTCCATGTGGCAGGCACTGGGCTAGGTGCTAGAAGGTGGAGAAATCGGACAAATAAACAGTTATTTTTACTGCAGCACATAGAAGCACTGAGTGTTGGGCAAATATATGGAAAAGAGTTCTAACTCAGGTTGGGGGAGGAAATCAAGGAATACTTCCAAGAGGAGGTGGCAGCAGTGAGCCAGGAAAAGAGGGGTGATGGGAGAAAAGGGTGTTCTTGGCAGAGGCAGCAGCACATTCCAAAGCCCAGGGGGTTATGAGAGAGTCTCCTGTGCTGGGGCCCACAAGGCCACAGTCCTGGCTGCTACCCTAACACCACGGGAGTCAATTGTTTTCTCAGTGAATTTGAAGGCCGGCAATGTATCTGTGCAGATGATTTCTGATATCAACACACATGTAATGCTATTAGGTTCAAATGCTTCCAAGTCAGCGCCTCACAGAGAAAACACTTGCTGACAGTGAACATCTGTGGCCTAGAGGAATCCAGTGCTGGTGATGGGGCTGTGGTTTTAAATTTAATAACATTTTTACTCACTCGAGGATAGTTTCTGTTCAGCCCTGCGGCCCTAAGAGTCAGGCTAATTTGCACACAGCAGAGACACCCAGATTTGTTTTACCCAGAGCAGCAGATAATAAATAGGTGAGGACGAAAATTCTCATTGGATAAAGGTAGTTCGACTGCAGGTGAAAATAAAAGTAAAAATCCTCATGAACTACCCAGTCTCATGTGTTACCAAGTGGTACCTCCAACGGGGGCATTCCAGTCATTCAGGATAACAGACAGGCTGATGTTTCAATGACTCATCTTTGCAACAGCAGGGTCAAGACCAGAGGTTAAGAGACATGTTTTAATTTAATAAACCATCTGTAGGAAATGCAAGGTTTTCAGTTTAGTGTCTTTGGCTTCCCTATCTAAATACATTTACATTAAGGTCCAGCACATCTCTAATTAAAATCTAAATTGTATTCCAGACTCACCTCCAAAGAATGGCCCTGAGTTCTGCGAAGACCTGGCCCACGGACTTGTGAGTTCATATTTGAAAGCTCTTTAACTCTTTCCTCCCCAGTACACCGTTTTCCATTTTTCACCTGGCTGGCAGTAACCTTGCTATGAATATAACTAGGGCTCATTTCTCCTCCCAGCAGATATAACTGCCACTTCATAAAAATAGTCAGAAATCTTCAAATGATTCATCTCATCAGCAGCATAACAATAGCTTAGAAATATACTAGATTTTCAGACATGGCTCTTACATGTCAGAGAACGGGGAGAAAAAAACGCACCGTAAAGCCGATTAAGTCTACTTATAGAATACTAACTCCAGGCTCCACGGTCCACCCAGCAGTTCTCAACCCCGGTTGCACATTAAGATCACCGAGGAAAGATTCAACTACACGAAAGAGATGGAATGACTAAAAACAATGAATTCTCCAGAATGATGTAGAACGATCCACCAAGTGCAACTGACACCGTTTGAATAAGGTCTGTAGATGAGTGAACGGTATTGTATCAATGTTAATATCCTGGCTTGGATAGCTGCGCTGTGGTTATGTAAGATGTTAACATTTGGAAAAACTGGGGGAAGGATACACAGGACTGCTTTGTACTATTTCACATCTTTTTTTGGAAGTCTGAAATTATTTCAAATGAAAAGTTAAAAAAAAATTTTAAAGAAAGTAACTGGGAAAAAAAAATACCCAGGAAGCCTTTAAAACATACCAGTGCCTAGGCCCCATCTCAGACCAATTAAATGGAATCATTGTGTACAGAGCCTGGGTTGCAGTATTTTTAAAACCTCTCCGGTGATTTTAATGTGTAGCTAGAATTGAAAACACGGTTGGGGTGGGTGAAGTGATTCTGATTCCAGTTTTCCCAGTTGTGTCACACCCTGCTCCATGACTTCAGGCAGGTCATTGAACCTTGCTAAGTCTCAGTGGTCTTATCTGTTAAATGGGGAGACTAAGCTGTAGCAGAGTATATTGACAGTGTGACAGTGGAGGGAAAGTGCAGATAGAAAAGGCTTTATACAGTTTCAAGAACTGTGGAAACAGGAGGTGTCGGTGAGTCATTTCCTCTAAAGAGAAGCATCAATACTTAAGAGCCCCAGTACCTTTAGAATGCAATGACATGTGCCAGGTGCGGTGGCTCACGCCTGTAATTACAGCACTTTGGGAGGCCGAGGCGGGTGGATCACAAGGTCAAGAGATTGAGACCATCCTGGCCAACATGGTGAAACCCCATCTCTACTAAAAATGCAAAATTTAGCCAGGCATGGTGGCGCGTGCCTTAGTCCCAGCTACTCAAGAGGTTGAGGCGGGAGAATCACTTGAACCCGGGAGGCGGAGGTTGCAGTGAGCTGAGATTGTGCCATTGCACTTCAGCCTGATGACAGAGTGAGATGCCATCTAAAAATAAAAAAAGAATGCAATGACATACCAGTACATTAATAGGGGTAGCCTAGTGGTCAAAAAGCAGGCATTTCCATTATAACCAGGGCTTCCTTTCCTTTGGTCACCTCAACCCAACCTTGCCTTGCATCTCTTTTTTTTTTTTTTTTTGAGACGGAGTTTCCCTCTTTTGCCCAGGCTGGAGTGCAATGGCGTGATCTCGGCTCACCACAACCTCCACCTCCTGGGTTCAAGCGATTCTCCTGCCTCAGCCTCCCAAGTAGCTGAGATTACAGGCATGCGCCACCATGCGTGGCTAATTTTTATATTTTTAGTAGAGACGGGGTTTCTCTATGTTGGTCAGGCTTGTCTCGAACTTCCGACCTCAGGTGATCCACTCACCACGGCCTCCCAAAATGTTGGGATTACAGGCGTGAGCCACCGTGCCTGGTCCTTGCCTTGCATCTCTACAGTGACAAGGACATTTGTGCTTGGACCACACACCATCAGATTTCACTACCTAGGTTTTTCATTTTCTACGTGGGCTTATGACCTAAAGGATAGGTGATGATCTCTATTTATTAAAAGAACTATCTTCTATTTGTTCTTGTAACCACTCCATCTATAATAATGGTTCTTAAATGGTAGCATGCACTAGAATCACCTGAAGGGTTGTGAAAATATATATTGCACAGAAATGTTCATAGCAGCAATATTCCTACTATGGTTTGAATGCCCCTCCAAAATTCATGTTGAAACTTAATCCTCAAGGTGGCAGTATTGAGAGGTGGGGCCTTGGAGAGATGATTGAATCATAAAGGCCCTGCCCTCATGAATGTGTTAATCCATTCATGGATTAATGGTTTGATGAAATAATAGATTATCCAGGGAGGGAGACTGGTGGTTTTACAAGAAGAGGAAGGAAGACCTGAGATAGCAGTTAGCGTGCTCGGCCCCCTTGCCTGCATTATCTCAGGACTCTTTAAAGTATCCCTAAGCACAAGAAGGCTCTCACCAGATGCGCCTCCCAACCCCAACCTTAGACTTCTCTGCCTCCATAACTGTAAGAAACAAATTCCTTTTCTTTATAAATTACCTAGTTTCAGGTATTCTGATAAAAGCAACAGAAAATGGACTAAGACAATTCCTAACAGCCAAAATGTAGAAAAACCCCAAGTGTCCACCAACTCACGAATATATAAACAAAGTGTGGTATATCCAAATAATGGAATATGGTTTGGCCATAAAAAGGAATGAAGTACAAATGCCTCCTGTAACATGAATGAGCCTTGAAAACATTGTTCAGTGAAAGAAGCCACACACAAAAGGTCTATATTATAGTTTTCTTCTTTTTTTTTTCCTATTTCTTCCTGGTTAAATCTTGGGAGGTTATGTGAAAAGGAAATTTACCTATTTTCTCTAGATTTTATTTATTTATTTTATTTTACTTCAAGTTCTGGGATACATGTGCAGAACGTGCAGGTTTGTTACACAGGTATACGTGTGCCATGGTCGTTTGCTGCACCCATCAACCTTCATCCAGGTTTTAATCCCCACATGCATTAGGTATTTGTCCTAATGCTATCCCTCCCCTTGCTCCCCAATCCCCGACAGGCTCCAGTGTGTGATGTTCCCCTCCCTGTGTCCATGTACTCTCATTGTTCAACTCCCACTTATGAGTGAGAACATGCAGTGCTTGGTTTTCTGTTCCTGTGTTGGTTTGCTGAGAATGATGGTTTCCAGCTTCATCCATATCCCTGCAAAGGACATGAACTCATCCTTTTTTATGGCTGTGTAGCATTCCATGGTGTATATGTGTCACAGTTTCTTTATCCAGTCTATCATTGATGGGCATTTGGGTTGGTTCCATGACTTTGCTATTATAAATACTGCTGCCTTAAACATACATGTGCATGTGTCTTTAGTAGAATGATTTATAATCCTTTGGGTATACACCCAGTAATGGGATGGCTGGGTCAAATGGTATTTCTGGTTCTAGATCCTTGAAGAATCACCACACTGTTTTCCACAATGGTTGAACTAATTTACACTTCCACTAAAAGTGTAAAAGCGTTCCCATTTCTCCACATCCTCTCCAGCATCTGTTGTTTCCTGACTTTTAAATGATCACCATTCTAACTGGTGTGAGATGGTATCTCATTGTGGTTTTGATTTGCATTTCTCTAATGACCAGTGATGATGAGCTTTTTTTCATATTTGTTGGCCACATAAATGTCTTCTTTTGAGAAGTATCTGTTCATATCCTTCACCCTCTTTTTGATGGGGTTGGTTTTTTGGTCTAAATTTGTTTAAGTTCCTTGTAGATTCTGGATATTAGACCTTTGTCAGAGGGATAGATTGCAAAAATTTTCCCCATTCTGTAGGTTGTCTGTTCACTCTGATGATAGATTCTTTTGCTGTGCAGGTATTTTCCGATTTATACAAAATGTCCAGAATAGGTAAATCCACAGAGACAGAAAGTACATTCGTGACTGCTAGGGCTAGGGAACATGGTGGGAGAGGAGGGGATACCTAAAGAGTACAGGGTTTCCTTATAAGGTAATGAAAATGTTTTAAAATGATTGTGTTGATAATTGCATGAATCTCTGAATACACTAAAAACCATTAAGCTATACACTTTAAATGAGTTCATTGTATGGTATGTGAATTACATATCAATAAACCTGCCAAAATGTATTAAAAAGTATATCCACTTCTCAAAAAGAAACCCCACACATTTCTGGGCCCTAACTCCAGAGTTTCTGACGCAGTGTATCTAGGGTAGAACCCACGAATTCACATTTCTAACAAGTTTCCAGGTGATACTGACGCTGCTGGTTCTGAGGCCACACTGCAAGAACCACAGATCTACAGTATTCTCAGTCTGATTCCCTAACAAAATGCAGGAGGGCTCTGCGCATGTCTTCTGGGTCTTTGGAGATCTGCATTCCCCTTTTTGTTTTTTTGTTTTTCTTTCTTATACTGGGATGGTCACAGCATGAGGAAGTGAAGTCTTCTGATTTATCTCTTGTAAGAGCAGTGGATGCCCAATGCAAGACATACGCCTGAACACAGGTTCTATGCTGGTGAGTGGTTTTCTCAGGGTGTTGAAAATAATTCCTTGTGGCATTTGATGTGACTGGCTTGGATGCAAAAAAGTATCCAAGAGTCTTTTCTAAACCTTCATCTTGACTGTAATTTAGAGTTAACTTATTCTTTAACTGAGGGGGCCTCATTAGGTATCTTGCCTCAACATCTTTAATACTGTTATAATATGCACATTTATTATCCCACAATTTCCCTTCTACAAATGTATTCTGAAGGAAGTAAGAAGGATGTGTGCAAAGATTTAACTGTAAGGACATTCATCATAAATGCATTCAATAGCAAAAATTTAGAAACCACCTAAATGTTCAATCATAAGAGATTAAATAAAATATGATGCATCTGCTGCATGTCATTTTCTGAATAAACCTTTTCTTTTAGAACCACTTTAGATGCACAGAATCACTGTGAAGCCAGCATAGAGTTTCCATATACCCACACCCAATTCTCCTATTATTAACACCTTACACTAGTATGGTATATTTGGCACAATTAATGAACCAATACTGATTAAATTATGATGAACTAAAATGCATACTTTATTCAGATTTTCTTACTTTTTACCAAATGTGTTACCCGTCCCCTAAACTCCTCTTGACTGTGACCATTTCTCAGATTTTCCTTGTTTTCAATGATCTTCAGAGTTTGGGAAAGTACCAGTCAGGGATTTTGTAGAACGTCTCTCCACTTGGATTTGTCCGATGTTTTTCTCGTGATTAAACTGGGGTTGTGTATTCTGGGAGAAAGACCACAGAGGTAAAGAGTCATTCTTTTCTTCTTTTCTTTTTTTTTCGTTTTGTTTTGTGTTTTTTGAGACTGAGTCTTGCTCTGTCTCCCAGGCCATGGTGCAGGGGCGCGATCTCGGCTCACTACAAGCTCCGCTTCCCAGGTTCACACCATTCTCCTGCCTCAGCCTCCCGAGTAGCTGGGACTACAGGCACCTGCCACCACGCCCAGCTAATTTTTTGTGGTTTTAGTAGAGACGGGGTTTCACCGTGTTAGCCAGGATGGTCTCGATCTCCTGACCTCATGATCCGCCCGCCTCAGCCTCCCAAAGTGCTGGGATTACAGGCATGAGCCACCGCGCCTGGCCTAAAGTGCCATTCTTATCACCTCATATCAAAGATACACACTATCAGTATGACTTATCACTGTTGATGTTGACTTTGATCACTTGGCAGAGTTACTGTTTTTCAGGTGTTTCCACTGTAGATTTACTCTCTTTTTTGCTCTTTTCATACTGTACTCTTTGGAGGAAAGTCACTATGCACAGCCCACACTTTAGGAGTGGGAGTTTATGTTTCATCCCCTTAAGGACAAGACAACTACATGAATTATTGTGAATTCTTCTGCACAAGAGACTTGTCTCTACTCCCACAATTATTTATGTATTCAATCATTTATATCAGCATAGACTCACGAAAACTTATTTTGCATGTTGGGTTATAAGTCAATACTACTTTATTTTGTTGCTCAAATTCTTTCATCTTTGGCCACTAGTTCTTTCACTTGGCTCCTGTACTCTTTGGCATATTCTCACACTGTGAGTTTCACGTGTGTTTCACACTCTCTTACTTTCGGGCACTACAAGATGTTCCAGGCTCATCTTGTATATTTCTTTTCCTTTCTTTTTTTTTTTTTTTTTTTTGAGAGAGGGTCTTTCTCTGTTGCCCATGTTGGAGTGCAGCAGTGGCAAGATCATAGCTCACTGTTAACCTTGAACTCCTGGGCTCAAGCGATCCTCCCACCTCCGTTTCCTGAGTAGCTGGGACTACAGGGGTGCACCACCACAGCCGGCAAATTTTTGTAGAGATGAGGCTTCATTATGTTGCTCAGGCTGGTCTCTAACTCCTGGCCTCAAACCATCCTCCCACCATAGCCTCCCAAAGTGCTGGGATTATAGGTATGAGCCACCATGCCCAGCCTCATCTTGTATATTTCTTCCCACAGTTATAGAATCAGCCGTTTCTCCAATTTTTTTCCTTTGTTTGGAGAATGGTATCAGATACTGGAAACCAAGATCTGGGCACTAGGTGTGCTCATTGCTTCTATGTTATATTCAATGAAATTTTAGTATGTCACTGAAAATTGTGTTGTAAAAAGATACTTGATGTCTACCAAATATTTAGAGAAATACGTAATTTATAAAATAGTACAATCTCATAAATTATTTCATATGTAGAGAAGAAAATACACTAAAATACTAACAATGGTTATCTGTAGACATTCAATGATCGGTAACTGTATTAGGCTGGTTTTGCATTGCTATAAAGCAGTACCTGGCCAGGTGTGGTGGCTCACACTTTGGGAGGCCAAGGTTGGAGAATCCCTTGAGCCCAGGAGTTTGAGCCCAGCCTGGGCAACATGGAAAAACTCTGTCTCTAAATAACAACAACAACAATAATAATAAAAGAAATGCCTGATTGGATAATTTATAAGAAAAGGGGTTTTATTGGCTTATGGTTCTGCAGGATATACAGGAAGGATAGCAGCATCTGCTTCTGGGGAGGCCTCAGGAAGCTTCCAATCATGATGGAAGGCAAACTGGGAGCAGGCACATCACACAGAGAAAGCACGAGCAAGAGAGAGAGAAAGTGCCACACACTTTGAAACAGCCAAATCTCAAGAGAATTCACTTACTATCGCGAGGACAGCACCAAGAGGTTGGTGCCAAACCATTCATGAGAAACTGCCCCCATGATCTAATTGCCTCCCAACTGGCCCAACCTCCAACATTGGGGATTACATTTCAACATGAGATTTGGGTGGGGACACAGATCCCATCTATATCAGTAACTTATTTTCTTTGTTTTGCATAACTACAATTTTAAAGTTTCTAAAACATACATGTATTCATTAATAATATGAAAAGAAAATGAGCTTAGGAAGCTCCTGTGACTGACCCAAAGTCACAGAGGTTCTACTGGTAGAGCTAGGAGCAGAGTCTGAAGTTGGAAGATTCCACTCCAGCCTTGCTCCCACAGCATGAGGCCCATCATGTATCCCAAAGGGTGTCACTGGCACATTGAGGGAGTTGGGTTAAGACGTCTGACATCCCTTACCACTGAGAAGATGATGGTATAATCCCCTCTCCCTAAATAAATAAAAACAGTACTAAATTATAAAACACAAAATGTATATGAATGTCAAAATTAAAAGATCTTTCCAAATTTTTTAAACTGCAAAATGCTAGCAACATCTATTAAACCTCAATCTTTCACACTTTTAAAAACTGTTGTGGCTTGGTTAGATAAGCATAATGAAGTAATCGTGCTGCCTGGGACACAGCAGTGCAGGGCTGGTCCCCCAGTTCTACCAGCCACGCTCCTGATTTCCACAGATGCCAGGGATCATGCACAGCACCTCCCACCTACAGAGAAAAGCTAGGCCCTAGGTAGTCAGACCAATACGAGTTGCATTATTTTTGGGAAGGGCTGGAGATAATCCAGTTTCCTGCAGAATTCAGATGGAAGGTCTCTAAAGATGCTTCTCCAAGGTCCATGACTGTAGGGTTCTTGTTAATGCAAAGAATGATAAAACCTTTTCATTAATTTTATAGCTAAAAATCACACTGGCTATTCCATTGTACCTATTAGAACCAGTTAAAATGAATAAAGTAACATACCCCTACAATGGAGGGGAAGTAAGCCTTCTAGCTATTGATTCATTTATTGGCAATGTAGAGTAAGGTATCTTGCAAGAGTTTATGGAGTAGTTAATTTATATACTTGTTTGTTTGTTTACAAATACATACATCCATACAAGAATGTATATGGCAGCTTTATTCATAATAGCCCCAACCTGGAAACAATGCAAATGCCTGTCAACAGGAAAATGAAAAACAAATTGTGGTAGAATGATTCTCTTTTAGTTATCTATTGCTACATAATAAACTACAACAAAATTTAAAGGCTTACACAATAATTTGTTTTTTCTCACAATTCTGTGGGCTTGGTTGTATTGAGCTGGGCAGTTTTTCTGTTCCATGTGGTGTTGACCATGGTTATGCATATGGCTACATTCAGCCAAGAGTTTGGCTGGGCCATGTCTGGCATCTCAGCTGGGTGACTGGAATGTCTGGTAGCTGGGTAAGCCGCTCCCTCCACATGGTTTCCCGTGGTTCTGTAGTCTAGCTGAATTTCAAGAGCAGCCAATGTCTTATTACCAATAACTTTTTCTTGAGCACTTACTATAACCCAGACACATCATTATATTGTCTTGTTTAATCTTCAAAAAAGTGACTGGAGGTGCACATAATTATTATGCTTTACGGTAGACTAATATGAAGCTCAGAAACAACAAATGTCAAATCTAAGTTCAACAGCTAATTAAGTGTCAGGGACCAATTAACCAGGAGTAAGAGATAGAGTTGGAGCTCCAATTCCTATCTGTCCCATTGCAACGGGAGTAACAATACTGCCAATATACAATTGGTCAGTGGCTTAGGGTAGCACTAATTTGATTTCTAAGCAAGAGAGCAGCTCCCAAAACAAAGAGACAAATATGTCCTGGGTATCTTCATGCTCAGTAAATTCAACACATCCCCTAGGATTAGTTGGGTTCTTGCTGCTCTATGGCTGTGCAAAGCCCATCTCAATGGGGTGCTTGCCACTTTCTACACTCAGCCAAGGGCTTTACCTTCCAAGCTCAACATTTTTCTTCCCCTAGCTGAGTATTAGGCAATGGCTGTCTTCGGTAAACTTTAGTGTGAATGACTAAAAGTCTCAGTCCTGCCAGGCTTATATGCTTTTTAAAAGAAAATCTCATGAACCCCAAATGGATGTATAATTAGTCAGCTGTATCCATTCATTCAACCAATGCTTGTTGTGTGTTCACTATGTGCCTTTTACTATTCTAGGAGCGGGGATACAGCTATGAACAAAGATGATACTCTCTGGCCTCAATCAAGGAGCTTACTTTGTTTGGCGGGGGTAGGAGAGGAGAGTAGCACGGAGATGGACAAAAACAATGTCAGACAGTGGTAAGTGATAAGTACGTGGTTAGGATGGAGTATGCCTGGGTGGTTTAGAGGGTGCTATTTTCCATGGACTGGTCAGAGAAGGCATCTCATGAGGTGACACTTGAGCCATTCAGGCACCTGAGAGTCAAGAACTTCAGGCAGAAAAAATGCCAGAGTCCGATGGCTGGGTGCAGTGGCTCACACCTGTAATCCCAGCACTTTGGGAGACCGAGGTTGGTGGATCACCTGAGGTCAGGAGTTCAAGATCAGCCTGGCCAAAATGGTGAAACCCCATCTCTACTAAAAATACAAAAAGCTTATCCATCACGATCAAGTTGGCTTCATCTCTGGGATGCAAGGCTGGTTCAACATATGCAAATCAATAAACATAATCCATCACTTAAACAGAACCAATGACAAAAACTACATGATTGTCTCCATAGATGCAGAAAAGGCCTTCGACAAAATTCAACAGCCTTCATGCTAAAAACTGTCAATAAACTAGGTATTGATGGAACATATCTCAAAATAGTAAGAGCTATTTATGACAAACCCACAGCCAATATCATACTGAATGGGTAAAAACTGGAAGCATTCCCTTTGAAAACTGGCATAAGACAAGGATGCCCTCTCTCACCACTCCTATTCAGCATAGTACTGGAAGTTCTGGCTGGGGCAATCAGGCAAGAGAAAGAAATAAAGGTATTCACGCAGCAAGAGAGGAAGTCAAATTATCTCTGTTTGCAGACGACATGATTGTATATTTAGAAAACCCCATCATCTCAGTCCAAAACCTCCTTAAGCTGATAAGCAATTTGAGCAAAGTCTCAGGATACAGAATCAATGTGCAAACATCACAAGCATTCCTTGTGACACCAGTAATACACCAATAATAGACAAACAGCCAAATCATGAGTGAACTCCCATTCGCAATTGTTACCAAGAGAATAAAATACCTAGGAATACAACTTACAAAGGATGTGAAGGACCTCTTCAAGGAGAACTACAAACCACGGCTCGAGGAAATAAGAGAGGACACAAACAAATGGAAAAGTATTCCATGCTCGTGGATAGGAAGAATCAATATCGTGAAAATGACCATACTCCCCAAAGTAATTTATAGATTCAATGCCATCCCCATGAAGCCACCATTGACTTTCTTCACAGAATTAGAAAAAAAGAACTTTAAATTTCATATGGAACCAAAAAAGAGCCCGCATAGCCATGACAATCCTAAGCAAAAAGAACAAAGCTGGAGGCATCACGCTACCTGACTTCAATCTATAATACAAGGCCAAATACAAGTAACCAAAACAGCATGGTACTGGTACCAAAACAGAGATGTAGACCAATGGAACAGAATAGAGGCCTCAGAAATAACACCACACGTCTACAACCATCTGATCTTTGACAAACCTGACAAAAACAAGCAATGGGGAAAGGATTCCCTATTTAATAAATGGTGTTGGGAAAACTGGCTAGCCATATGCAGAAAACTGAAACTGGACCCCTTCCTTACGCCTAACACAAAAATTAACTCAAGATGGATTAAAGACTTAAACATAAGACCTAAAATAATAAAAACCCTAGAAGAAAACCTAGGCAATACCATTCAGGACATAGGCATGGGCAAAGACTTCATGACTAAAACATCAAAAGCAATGGCAACAAAAGCCAAAACTGACACAAATGGGATCTAATTAAACTTAAGAGCTTCTGCGCAGCAAAATAAACTATAATCAGAGTGAACAGGCAACCTACAGAATAGGAGATAATTTTTGCAATTTATCCATCTGACAAAGGGCTAATATCCAGAATCTACAAAGAACTTAAACAAATTTACAAGAAAAAAAAATCCCATCAAAAAGTGGGCAGAGGATATGAACAGACACTTCTCAAAAGAAGACATTTATAGCCAACAAACATAAGAAAAAAGAAGTTCATAATCACTGGTCATCAGAGAAATGAAAATCAAGACCACAATGAGACACTATCTCACCCCAGTTCGAATGGTGATCATTAAAAAGTCAGGAAACAACAGATGATGGAGAGGATATGGAGAAATAGGAACACTTTTACACTGTTGGTGGGAGTGTAAACTAGTTCAACCATTGTGGAAGACACTGTGGCAATTCCTCAAGGATGTAGAAGATGAAATACCATTTGACCCAGAAATCCCATTACTGGGTATATACCCAAAGGAATGTAAACCATTCTCTGTAAAGACACATGCACATGTATGTTTATTGTGGCACTGTTCACAATAGCAAAGACTTGTAACCAACCCAAATGCCTATCAGTGACAGACTGGATAAAGAAAATGTGGCACATATACACCATGGAATACTGTGTAGCCATATAAAAGGATGAGTTCATGTCTTTGCAGGGACATGGATGAAGCTGGAAACTATCATTCTCAGCAAACTAACACAAGAACAGAAAACCAAACACCGCATGTTCTCACTCATAAGTGGGAGTTGAACAATGAGAACACATGGACACAGGGAGGGGAACAACACACACTGGGACCTGTTGTGGGGTGGGGGACTAGGGGAGGGATAGCATTAGGAGAAATACCTAATGTAGATGATGGGTTGATGGGTGCAGCAAACCACCATGGCACATGTATACCTATGTAACAAACTTGCACGTTCTGCACATGTATCCCAGAACTTAAAGTATAATAATAATAATAATAATAATAATAATAATAAACACAAAAATTAGCTGGGTGTGGTGGTGGGTGCCTGTAATCCCAGCTACTCGGGAGGCTGAGGCAGAAGAATTGCTTGAACCCTTAGCTGGGTGTGGTGGTGGGTGCCTGTAATCCCAGCTACTCGGGAGGCTGAGGCAGAAGAATTGCTTGAACCCGGGAGGCAAATGTTGCAGTGAGCTAAGATCGTGCCACTGCACTCCAGCCTGGGCAACAAGAGTGGACTCTGTCTCCAAAAAAAAGAAAAAAACAACAACAAAAAACAAACAAACAAAAGCAGAGTCCAGTGTAACTAGAATGGTGTAAAAAAGTAGCAGATGAGGTTAGAGTTAGAACAAAATATATGGCCTTGTAGGTTACGGAAAAGGCACTCGATTTTACAATAGTCCCCACATATCCATAGGCATATACGTTCCAAGACCCCCAGTGGATGCCTGAAACCACAGATAGTAACGAACCCAATTGCTGTCAATTGGAAGACATGTCTGTTCATGTCCTCCACCCATAAATGTAATGCCTTTCCATCTTAACTAAGCGCATATCACACACTGTGGCCGTAACTTGTGCAGTTTGAAGTGTAACACCAAAACTAGCACGCATTTGTTTTTCCTTCTTCACAGTTTCACAAATAGAAAAATCACTGTTACTGTCCATCTTAGCCAACTTAGCATACTATTTTTTTCTCCTTCCTTATTAAGCCAAGAGCTTTCACCTTTTCACTTAAAGGTGGCTTCTCTTTGGCATATCTGAATTGGCAGCATCACGACTCTTCTGCTCTGGGGCCATTATACAGTAAAACAAGGTGACTCGAACACAAGCACTGTGATATCTTGACAGTAGATTTGATAACCGAGATGGGTGACTAATGGGTGAATAGTGCAGGAAGTGTGGATCCAATAGACAAGGAATGATTCACATCACAGACAGAATGGGGCAGGAAGGGGCTAGATTTCGTCACACTACTCAAAATGGTACACATTTAAAACTTCTGAATTTCTTACTTCCGAAATTTTCCATTTAATATTTTCAGACCACAGGTAACTGCAGGTAAGCAAAACCTTGGAAAGCAAAACTGCAGATAAAAAGGGACTACTGTATTTGAAGTGAGATAGGAAACCATTAGTTTTTAGCAGAGTCATCACACAATCCAGTTGATGATTTAAAAGGATCATTTTGACTGCTGTGTGAGGGAAAGGGTAGAAACAGGTAGACTAGTTAAGAGGTTATTGCAAAAGACCAGGGAATCGTGGCGTGGAATAGAGTAGAAACTGCCATGGAAATGGTGTTAAAAAGTTGGCTTTTGAATGTATTTCAAAAGAAGAGCTGGTGAGATTTGCTAATACATTGGATGGAAGATGGAAGAGACAAGTCAAGAATGTCTCCAAGTTTTTGGCCTGACAAACCAAAACGGTGGAGATGAAATTTACTGAGATGGGAAAGAAAAAGGAGGGGAAGACTGGGGGGTGAAATTAGGAGTTCATTTTGGAACATATTAAGTATGAGACGCCCACGAAACATCCAGGTAGACATGTTGAACATGAGTCTGGAAAGCAAAGATGTTCATCTACAGACAGAAATTTGGGAGTGATCAGTGTATACATGCAATTTTATGCCATGAGACTAGATGAGATCATTCAGGGAGGGAATTTATTAGGTTGGTGCAAAAGGAATTGCGGTTTCTGTACTGTTGGAATTTGCCATTTGATACTGAAATAAATGTGGTTATGTTATACATCATTTTAATGGGCATTTCTTGCTTTTTTTTTTTTTTTTTTTGCTAAGGACTTATTTCTTGCTGTTTATGTTTATTTTAGACTTTGGAAATGATGTTAGACAAAAGGCAAATGCAAGTGATTTTCTTATTCAAATTCAAAATGGGTCATAAAGGAGTGGAGACAACTTGCAACATCAACAATGCATTTGGCCCAGGAACTGCTAACAAACCTACAGTGCAATGGTGGTTCAATAAGTTTTGCAAAGCAGATGAGAGCCTTGAAGATGAGGAGCATAGTGGCCAGCCATCGGAAGTTAACAATGACTAATTGAGAGCAATCATCAAAGCTGATCCTCTTACATGAGAAGTTGCCAAAGAACTCAACACTGATCATTCTAAATTAAAAGCTCAACATTGACCATTCTAAATTTTTTTTTAAAATCGCATCTTCTCTTATTCTACACACCAACAATAAACCATTTCTCAATCAGATTGTGACGTGCGACAAAAAGTGGATTTTATATGCCAACTGGCGACAACCAGCTCAGTGGTTGAATGGAGAGGAAGCTCTAAAGCACTTCCCAAAGCCAAACTTGCACCAAAAAAGGTCTTGGTCACCATTTGGTGGTCTGCTGCCAGTCTGATCCACTACAGCTTTCTGAATCCCGGCAAAATCATTACATCTGAGAAGTAAGTATGCTCAACAAATTGATGAGATACACCAAAAACTGCAATGCTTGCAGCCGGCATTGGTCAACAGAAAGGGCCCAGTTCTCCATGACAACACTGGACCGCACATCGCACAACCAATGCTTCAAAAATTGAACGAACTGGGCTATAAAGTTTTGCCTCATCCGCCACATTCACCTGACCTCTCATCAACCAACTACCACTTCTTCAAGCATATCGACAGCTTTTTGCAGAGAAAACCTTTTCACAACCAGCAGGATGCAGACAGTGCAATCAAAGAGTCCATTGAAGCCTTAGTACGGGTTTTACGCTATAGGAAAAAACAAACTTATTTCTCATTGGCAAAAATGTGTTGATTCTAATCGTTCCTATTTTGATTAATAAAGATGTGTTTGAGCCTAGTTATAATGATGTAACATTCATGGTCTGAAAGTACAATTACTTCTGCACCAACCTGAAGGCCCCTAATGTTTAGAAGTCAAGAACATGAGGAGCAACCAGAAAAGGGGAGTGAAAAGTAGTAGTTAGTAAGGACACAGAAAGAGAGAGAGATCTCTGAAAGCTAAGCAAAAAGGCATTTTGAGAAGGTAGGAACATCACTTGTACTGGAAGGTTGATTAGGATGAGCCCCAAGAACTGTTTTTGGATATAGCAAGATGGAAGCTGGTAGTGAGTTGACAAGAGTTGTTTCCGTGGAGTGACAGGAACAAAAATTTAATTAAAACACTTTAAAAGAGATGGGAGAGCTGCCAGCACCCATCTTCCCACTGCAACCTGAAGGTGTGACACTCAGAAATGCTCCAAGGACTCTTGGTGCTGGAGAAAACATCTAACGTCACAGGTGGTCTCTCCAAGGAGGAGCACTGGAAGACTTTCAGCATTCCAGTGATAAAGATCATCAATCACATTGAGGAGGAACAGATTGCTGGTGCTGGCCATGAGGCTTGCTTCAGTGAAAGCCCCACACAACGATGTGGGGCATGGTTTGGAGACCATAGGAAGTGCTTCCTAGAGAAGTCAGCAGCACAGGATGGTTCACAAACACACCTGCTAAGGTGGCATCATGTCTAGCGGTGGCAGGCTACTTTGTGGGCACCCTGGCTGCATCCTCTATGCAGTGCCTGCCTGGTGCACAGCAGGTGCTGAGGGGATGAAGTCTATGAGGGACCCCACTCCCACAAAAGACTTCACCTATTTATGCCCTACATCTCTCCTGTGCCAGTTTCTCCTGTCTTCTCCCACACACTCTTTTCTACCTTGCTTTGTGTCCTGGAAGACTACAAATTACATCTACAGGCCACCTGCCCTCTGGTTTTGGGTCAAGTATGGCCAATGTGGACCCCAGGCAGAAGTCTAGAAAGAAGGAAAGCGAGGTCAGGGTATGTATTCTGTGGTTTCTTCCCTGTGGTCACCTCAGCCTGACAGCTTATGTCAACTGAAGGTCATGAATCAGGTGTTTATGTTCTCTCTCCATCCGGATTCTGATAGCTAAATACTCTCTCTCATCCCCTCAGGGGCGAGGGATGGTAACACTTCTATTCCTAGCTTCAGGGCAGACAATGCTTTGTGGTTTCCTTACCCTGCCCTTCTTATGCAAATAATTATTTTATTAAACCCCCTTAGAATTATCCTAATTTTTATGTGCCATCTGTTTCCTGAACTCAGATAGAATCTGTATCTGTGAATAATGACATTAATAACTCTCTGAATTCCACTAGAACCTTGCTACTCAAACATGCCAGCAGCATCACCATCTCCTGGGAGTTTGTTAGAAATGCACAATCTCAGGCCCCACCCCGAAGTACCGAATCAGAGTGTGCATGCACTTTAAAAAGAGTAATGAGGCTGGGCGCGACGGCTCACACCTGTAATCCCAGCACTTTGGGAGGCTGAGGCAGGCAGATTGCCTGAGCTCAGGAGTTCGAGACCAGCCTGGGCAACATGGTGAAACCCCATCTCTCCTAAAATACAAAAATATTAGCTGGGTGTGGTAGCGGGAGCCTGTAGTCCCAGCTACTCAGGAGGCTGAGGCAGGAGAATTGCTTATACCCGGGAGGCGGAGGTTGCAGTGAGCTGAGATCGTGCCACTGTGCTCCAGCCTGGGTGACAGAGCAAGACTCCATCTCATAGATAGATAGATAGATATAGATAGATAGATAGATAGATAGATAGATAGATAGATAGATAGATAGTAATGAGCCTTGCTTCATTGAAAACCCCATCACAACGATGTGAGGGAATGGCCTGGAGGCCAAAGGAAGTGCTTCCTAGAGAAGTCAGCAACACAGAATAGTTCACAAACACAACTGCTAAGTTTGGTGATTCCTGTACACGTTAAAATCTAAGAAGCACGGCATTGGAGTATTCTGAGTGTTACTGAAGCTCTTTAGGTACAAAAAACCCAAAGACTCACTAAGCCTAGCTGAGGCAGGACAATGGGGTCGCCTCAGGCAAAGGAGACAGACTTACACAGCAATCCAAGAAGAAGACCCATGAAAAGGTGAAGCCTCATGGAGACAAGAACCAGGGGGTCAGCTTGGATCTGGGAGTCTTCCCCAGATGGCCCTGACCAGGACTCACGACTCTGTGCATTGCTTCCGCTCCTATGACCAGTTGGGTCCCTCACCACTTGCTCTTGTCTTTTTGCCAGCTCTTTTTCACCTGTAGTTTTAACTAACTTCTAATTTGAGCTCTTTTTGCCTATCACGTGCTCCCTGGTCTGTCTCATAACCTTCCAATTTTGCTCACTACCTAAATTTCAGTTTCTGAGAGTAAAAAAGTCATTCACTCAATTCATCCCTGTTTGGGCAGAGCTTTTGGCACCAGCCTCCCTCACAGGCGAATGCGTTAGAATTTCTGAGTCAGCAGGCACTAGGTAATATGGTATAAAACATGTCTGCCCTGGGCTGTCGGGTCAGCAGGGGCTGTGGAAGAAAATCACACTATGATTACATGTCTAGTTAAAATGGTCTTAAAAGACATGAAACACGGTTTGAAATCTGGGTTGCAGGCTCTTTCCCCTTCACCTACACCACCATCTTCCATCCTCCCTCCTTCCCCCCACTTCCTACGAACACCTGCACCCTCTGGCAGTTGAGGTGACTTTTCATGTTCAGCATATTTCAAATGTTGTGTAACAAAATTAATTACATTTAATTGAACTTAACAATTTTTTACAGCCCCAAACAAATCTAAAATGCCATGTTAAGCTTATGAGATGGCAGCCCTCCAAAGGGTTCTGCTGCTGGGAGAATCCATCAGAGGCTTATGTAATTTTAGGGATCATTTTACATGAGTCTGATAAAAGGCCCCTTAGCCTTCATTAAGCATCACACAAGAATTATTGTCTGGATCCTAGACCAAGCAACTACCTATGTCCTCCCTCCTTCCTGCATTCCAGCAAGAATTCCCTCACTCAAACCACAATCTTCCTCTTTCCGTCTGCTCTTTTCAAGGTGCACTCAAATCATGAGATTGCTTCTCTCTTTCCCCCCCCTACACAGCAGCAAGGGAGGGAACTGTATCTCTTACGAGCACAGGGCCTGGTATATGGGAGTTGCTGAATTTATTAACATTTGTCGAATGAATGACTGCTCTTGCTCATTGGTTATGTGTTTCTCCCACCTCGTGTATGAGTCACGCTTTACTGTAATAAACCCCCAGGTCTCAGTGGATTTCTTGTTCTGCAGGATTGAGAGGTGGCTGTAGGTCTGCTTCACCTGCCTTCTCACCTTGGGCCCAGACTGAGGAGTGTCTTCTCTCTGGTTCATGCTGATCTGAAGGTGTAAGGCAGGACTGATGGAAACATCAATGCAGCTTCAAAGCTCTGCGTGTGACCAGCCCACAGTCACTTCTTCTGCGTACTATGGGCTAAAAGCAGGTCACATGACCAAGCCCAATATTGGTGGGCTGTTAAGAATATGTTCCCCAAGGGAGGGAGGGAGCTAGAGTGAGTATCTGCTGCACGAAATACAATCCATCATGCATTGTTGCATGAGTTTTCTACCAGCGCTTCTCTGATGCTTTAACTAGTTTTCAAAATTGGCAAAGTAAAAGCCCCTATGACACATATATTAGGATCCATTCAGTTCCAGGGACAGAAATACAAGCCAAATATTTTATGCAAAAGAGAAATGTACTTATTCATGACATAACCGCGAAGTCCACGAAATAGATTCGGGTGAAGCCCAGGGGCTCGATGTCATCAGGGCTTTTTCTTCATCTCATTACTCTGCTCGCCTCTGTGTGTTGGTCTTATTCTCTCCACTCTCTCAGAGGCAGCCCGAGGCCTTATGTCTACATCCTTCCTTCATAGTAACTCCCCATGTGTACAGAATTTCTTCTCACTTGCAGGGAAGGAGTCTAATTGTCCCCACCTGGGTATTACAGCTGCACCAATCTCTGTCTCTAGGAGACGGGTTCTGATGGCTGGCCAGATTTTAACCAGGTACCCACCCCTGATGTCAGAGAAAACAGGGTCTATTACTAAACATTCACACATGGTACAAATGACAGGGAGCCAAAACAGTAGCTAATTTAGCCCACTTACAAACATATTTGTTACCCAAGTTTTCTATTAGCACTGTTCTGATCTTTAGAATTCGTTTTCAAAAATCTGCACACTAAAATCCCCTACAACGTACACATTTGTCAGGATCCATTCAGTTCCAGCAACAGAATACAACTCAAACTAGTCTATGAACCAAAGGCCTTGCAATATGTCTATTCAATGTTTATATATAGGGACTAAACTGCCTTAATTCCTTACTTGGGTCAGGAAAAACAATCTGAAACCATACAGGGTAAATTCAACAGTAAACCTTCAGTGTATATACTCTTGCACTTTATGTCTTTTGAAAATATTTAAGGCCAAGAGATCCTGTATCAGAAACTTTTTTTTTTGAGACAGGGTCTCACTCTGTCACCCAGGCTGGAGCACAGTGATGCCATCACAGCTCACTGCAGCCTCGACCTCCTGGGCCCAAGCGATCCTCACAGCTCACTACAGCCTCCCAATTAGCTAAGGCCACAGGTATACACCATGACACCCAGCTAATTTATTAATTATTTGTAGAGACAAGATCTCACAAAGTTGCCCAGGCATGTCTCAAACTCCTGGCCTCAAGCGATCCTCCTGCCTCAGCCTCCCAGAAATGGGATCCCAAAGGCTTGAACCACCAGGCCCGGCCAGAAACTAATTTTAAAAATCTACCCAGGTTGTTGTCCACTGAATTCCTTTCCCATCTACTTTCCCCTTTCTTCTCTATACAGCCATTTCGTCCAGTTCTCATTTCTATCATTCTATATCCTTCCTACGAGAAGTGATAGGGGAATGTGCTACAAAAGATCTTTAAAAATTGAGCTGATTTTATAATGTCTCCTCATTAATTCACTAAGCAACCAGAGGGCAGCTGCTGTGTTTGGCTCGGGATGAAACATGGCCCTTTTGCTCTTTCAAGAAACTTGTCATTATAAAAGGGGCAACAGACATATAAACAAATGTCTGTAACATCGCACGATAGGCACTGTAATAGAAGGAACAGCTGGAGAGAAGTGTGCCGAGATCCACGTGCTGTGAAGAGAATTCTGAGCACCAGGGGAAGGCTTCGTGGGAGAAATGTGAGAGCAGAGGCAGTGGCCACGCAGGAGATGTTGCAGGGGTCTCAGCAGCACATGATGGGAGAATGAACTCTGACTGAAGGCAGCAGCTGTGAGAATAGAGAAGAAACAATGGATAAGAAAGTTGTGGCCGGGCATGACGGCTCACGCCTGTAATCCCAGCACTTTGGGAGGCTGAGGCAGGCAGATCACCTGAGGTCAGAAGTTCAAGACCAGCCTGACCAACATGGTGAAACCCTGTCTCTGCTAAAAATACAAAAAATTAGCCAGGCATGGTGGTGGGCGCCTGTACTCAGGAGGCTGAGGCAGGAGAATCACTTCAACCCAGGAGGTGGAGGTTGCAGTGAGCTGAGATCACACCATTGTACTCCAGCCTGGGCGACAAGAGCAAAACTCTGTCAACAACAACAAAAAGAAAGTTGTTACAGAAGAGGCATCAAAAGAACTAGTAAAGCAAAGAGTGGGAAGAGGGAGAAGATGAAGTGTCGCCTGATTTCATTTTGATAGTGAAATGATGTTGGTGCTGGCTCACAAGGATACCAAACAAAAAAAAGAAACTCTTCTGAGACAAACGCGGACTTAGGCTGAGTTGAAAAGGTTTGAGATATCCAGGTGTTAATGCCATCATTTCTCTTCCTTGTAATTTTATTTGCACCTGTTACTGAAAATATTTGTGCACGGAGTGGGAAAATAGGAAAGGGACGGAATCATGAGAAGGTAGCAGATCTATAAGATCAGTTTCATGTCAAGACTCATTTCTTTACCATATTCTTTCCCCTTGAAGAATCTGAGTTATCTGTAACAAAAAAGAGGCTCTGCCTTGTTTTGCATCGTACTCATTACCAGGAGCTGGGTCTGGGTGGGGCTCTGTGGTAGTGCTGACTGGAGCACTTGCAGAGGACCTGCAGCTACTACATGCGCAGTAAGAGGCCATGTTTCAGTCAGTCTTCGTATTTAGAACTTCTGTTAATTTTATAAACGATCGCTAGCAAACCTGCAAGTGTTAAGTTAAATGATATCCTTGAGAAGGCTAACTTAAGAACATGACAAATTCACTGTTTCAGGAATTGGCCAAGCACTTTAACCTTAAGAACCTTCCTTTGAGAGTTCTCTTACGTTACTGGACATAAACATTAATACTTTCTTTTACAGGAAATATGTTTATTATTGATTATCTCAATTCAAAAATATTCTTTCTCAGGGCTGGTCCATCACGCTCAGTCTCTTTGCAAATATTAAATACACTGAAATCATGAGCAATTTTAACAGTAACATAGAAACTTCTGTACAGTAAGTGAGACAGGAATTTCCAACAATGACACAAGAGCTCCAGAACTTGCCAGTAAAACAAAGGCAGCATTTCCAATGACAAGGTGTAAGAACCCATGGATAAAAATCTAACGGAATACATGCTGGAAACCGGGGTCAGGAAATGGTATCATCCACTCTGGGTCTGAGTATGCTCAGTGATGGCACAAAGCGTATCCTGTGAGAGGGACTTGGAGATACGATCGCTTCTATCCAGAAATGTGCCCTTTGGGAATGGGGCATATGGTACACCTAAGTGCCCCCAAATCAACTGTGTTTCAACTTCTTGCCTATACAATCATAACCAAGGTTTCAAGGAGAAGGCAGGCGCAGGAAGTATTTAGCTTTGACTTCTTAGCAGATGTAACACCAGCTCTTCATCCTCCGCTAAAGACAGGCCGGTATCCAAAGGCTCTAACGTGTCCCACTTGGCCTTCTTTCGGTTACGACTTGATGGTCCCACGTCTTCCACTTCACTGTTGTTCCTCTTCTTCATTCCCTGCTTCTTCTTGGTATCACTGGTGAGAAGAAATCCAAAGATTTACTTTAGACTCAGTATGAAATCAAACATTTAAAATAGGACAAAATTACAGACAGTTGGTAAAGTGATATTATTCAAGAATGAAGGAAACCATAGCAACATCAAGATATCTGTATAATTAGTAAGTACCTTCCCATTAGTAGATAGGTCCTACCATGCACCAGGCACGTGCAAGGTACTTTGTTCACACTGGGTATTCCGATCTTCACAATCATTCTAGGAAGTTACAGCTGTTATCATCGACAATTTGAGGACACGGAGAGGCACCACAGGTATGTCTGGCTCCAGTGTGTGCTTGTCCTGCCATGTCAAACTACCTCTACTGAAAGTCAGGTTATCCTTAGGTAACAGTGTGCAAGCTAACAGCTATCTGGACAACAGGTGCTGCTTCTAATATCTGTTGCATTAAGCTGTGATCTAGAGATCATGCACAAAATAGAACCTGAGATGTTAAATTACAGATTACTTAAGACGTCAAATAAATTTCCTCCATTTAAAAATCTGTATCAAAGACACACACATAGCCTTAAGAAAGCAAACATTATTGCAGTATTTTGTACATACCCAAGACATAGACTATAAAAACAAAGCTAATTTCTGAAAGTAGAGGAAATCACTTGATATGCTAAAAATAGAAGAAAAAGCAAAACATTCTCCTCCAAGCATTTTGAGATATTAGCTGTTCCAAGATGACCCAATTATTGGATATACGATTAAAACAAAATTAAAAAGTCCATCTATTGGCAGTAGCAACCATGAATACAAGGCTTCCTCAGGGTCTGGCACTGCGCTACATACCTTGCATAGATTATGTCATTGAAATTCATGGTAACCCTCAGTGTGGAGTGCATGAGTCTCGTTCTGCAATGAGGTTAAGAGAGGTTAAATGACTGGACCAAGATTACACCCATGGGATTCAAACCCAGGTATGAATGATACTGAACCCAGCCCCAAAGGCAGGCTTTTGAAAACAATTAGAGTTGACTCAATCAACATTTAAATACCAGGAACTGTGGAAAGAGCACTGGTTTGGCATCAACACAGTCAGACCTTTAATTAACACTTCTAACCCTCAGTTTTATTTGTAAAGACAGGTATTATGTAATTTATTTAAAATTGTGAGAATTAAATGAACTTATATAAATGAGAACACGCAGTAGTGCTCAATACATGTTAACTTTCTGTCTATAAACTACTTCCTTTTAAATTCTCACATTCACTATATCTAATCAGCAAAAAAATCACAGAAATATTACAGTATATCCCAAGCACATGACGTGTTCTGAAAGAGAACAAACTGCTCCACTTCCAATGGCCTGGATTACTCTTCAAGAAGACAGCCTGGATATCAAAGTGAATGCACCTAATCAGCATATCCATTTATGACCAGCTTGATGCAAACCTGGAAATCATTCCTCCATTTTCCTCCCAGAAGTGTCCAATGCTCTGACTCAGCCATGGAGGAAAGACAAACTAGATGGCACTATGAGGTTATTTAAAGCCACAAATCACTGTATTTTAAAAGAGTGCCTGGAGAGATGAACATGAAAGAGTTCCCTGTGATACAAATGCAGTCAGCAAATAATTAAAATAATTCTTAGTGAAAAAGGGCCTTAAAAAAAAGTATTGAGCCCTAATCTTATGAGTATGGCCAGTCCTGTGACAATCCCACAGGGTTATAGTGCCAGGATTTATCTGGTTCAAGGGAATACTGATTTTTGCTCTGCCTATACGTCAAGTGCATCTCAGGTCAGCTCATGAGAAATGGCCTGATTAGTGGGCTGTCTATTGCATCCTCTGTTAATGTGCTCCTGCACATTACATGCCCTACAGGAAACAGGTGGTTTGGATAACAAAAGGTGGAAAATTATATAGTTCAAGTATGTTCACAATAGGCAGCTTTGCTGCTTTGTGGATCACTTCAAATTCTAGGAAGGCCCTTTATACTACTTTCTATAGCAAATGAGCAGCAATCTGTATAATAAATTAATTATTAAACAACCGTATAGGTATTCTACAGATAAATTACCAAAAGGGGGATACTGTAATAAACCTAGAAAGTAATTAGGAAGCAGAAAGCAAACTATAGCCACCATCTGGTCTCTTCAGAAAAGGCCTCTTCCAAACGGAGTGGCACTAGAGGGCTCCCTTTCATTTACATCCTGATGAATCAGGCAGGCAGTGGGGTTCTGACCCCATCTAGCTAATGTTCACCTGGAGCTCACTGGATCCAATTAGGGACAGGGACTTCTTTCTGATGGGTTAACAATCTAATATACGTAATAGAGAATTCTAGTTTCTTGATTTTTAAATATTTTCTGCAAGTTCTGGGAGGGGCTCTTGCATCTTTCTATCATGAGTTCTGTTAGGAGCCATGGTGGCAGCACATCATTGGTGCCATGTATCAAACAGATAGTAAAACATTCTGAAGATAACAGGTCCACTGAAATGATGAAAATGCAATAGAAGTTGAAAAAGGAGTGAAATCAGTGTTCTCCACTAAGCCGAGGGAGGTAAGGAGGTCCCTGAGATGACTGACAACGAGGGGGTGGCCTGCAAAACTGGGGAGAGTCCAAGTCTGAGCTTCGCATTTTATCTTCATGTCAGCACTTCTGTGGGACTTAGACTCTTGCCACATTCTTTAAATGTTCAAGGCAAGGGTCAAAAGCAAACATATCACTGCTCAGCATTAAGACAGTGCAACATAATGGATAAAGCACATCTTAAAAAGCCAAAGCATGGCTTAACTCAGCACACCAAAAGCCCCACTACTGCTATAAAAATCAAAAGTAGAGCTAAAGAATTCAGAGATGTCAGTCTTTCAATAATCCAAATAACAAAGACTTTATTAGTAATGTCTGGTGTGCCATTTCAAGGACGTATCATACAACAGAGAAAAAATCATCATGTAATATGTAATCTGAACAGATGACGACAGGGAAATTCGATTTTGAAATTTTTGTGAAAATGGATACACAAAAGCTTGTCTGGATAACCAAAGTAACCATCTAAGCCAAACAACTCACTCATTGCTAATAATTAAGCAAACAAGATACAACATTGGAATGTGAATTCAATTTTAAAATCTTTATTTGTAATTGAGTTTTAAATGGAATATAACTTTCTGAAAATCTAAATTTTCTGAAACCAAACATCAGAATACTCGGAGAAATTGAACTTATTTTTCAACAGGGCTGATTTCCTGGTTTCAACATTTTAATTTTTTTAGACACTTGTAGTTTACATCATCACCCCGGAATAACAGGGTTAATTTCACAAGAAACGAAAGAGCTGGAAGAAAACCTGAAGTTAGCATGTTCAGGTCAGCCTTCCTCCCAGTCCCTCACTCCTTAGGCACGGCCCTCACTCGCGAGCTAGGCAGACGCTTGGGCATTTCCACCGGTGTTTGCTGCAAATGTGGTGCCTCCCTCTTCTGGGTCTTCCTTTGTCCTTCAAGACCCATCTCCAATTCCTTATCTCCCATGAAACGTACAAATCTGCCTATTAAAAGTGATCTCTTTCTTCTGAATTGGAAAAGCGCCAATTAACTATTAGTCATTTTGCATTAGTCATTTTGCACCGAAGATTGCTATTTCCTGATACTAAACTGACTTTCTTTTCCAACTGTATGCATCTTAACTCCCAATTAGAATGTAAACTCGTGAGTGGAAATGTGAATGGGCACAATCTTTCTTGAGGGCAATCTGGCAGCGCCCTTCAAACGTCTTTAAAATATATATGCCTGGTAATTTTTCTTCTGGGACTTTATTTGAAGGAAATAATTAGAGATCTAGACAAAGATTTAGGCACAAGGATATTCAAGGGATAGTTACTTTTAATTTCAGAAAGTTAGAAATCCCAAAGTCCAAACATAAAGGATTGAATAGGTTATAAAATTAGAAATGAGATACTATGCAGCTATTAAAAATGATGTTTCAGGAATTGCTTTTGACACTGACAACAGTTATAAAACCAACACAAAAAGACAGAGTCCATTTGTATTTTTAAAAGTCTATATGTAAGTTTGCATAGAAAAAGGTTTGGAAGATTTTTTTAGATTTTCTTTTTGCTGTTATATATGTCTTCTCATTTTTCTGTAATGAGCCTGTATTACTTTTTGCAATAAAAAAAGAAAAAAATTAAATTTGAAATTCTGGGTAGCTAGGTATACGTCAATTATTCTTTTAAATTCCACAAGGGTCAGAAGCATACAGAGTAGGTAAGTACTACTACTGCTACAAAAATAAAAAGTAGAGCTAAAGAATTCAGAGATATCAGTCTTTCAACAATCCAAATAGTAAAGACTTTATTAGTAATGTCTGGTATGCCATTTAAAGGACATATCATACAACAGAGAAAAAATCATCATGTAATATGTAATCTGAACAGATGATGACAGAGTAGGTATGCTACGTAATCTTTGTTCCTGTTGATAACCTGATCTCCAACTTAGGGTCCCTGTGTCTATGGGAAAAGGTGAGACTGCTTAGGTCAAGATATATGAATCATGGGTTATTTTCAATATATATATATTTTTTAATCTGAAATTGTGTGCCAAAGACTAAGTTGTGGGATTTGTTTGCTTTTGGCTAGAATTATATTAACTGGGCTTTGTAAATGCGCAATACTTCAGATACTTGGATGAACTGGAAATTACATCTTTGTTAATGAAACAAATGTGAAATATTAACTTTCTTGAGAGACAAAAATCTTTTAACACATGGGACCACTATGGTTGAAAACAAAACAGATGATGACAGGGAAATTCTATTTTGATGATTTTGAAATTTTTGTGAAAATGGTTATACAAAAGCTTGTCTTGTAATGACAAAAAGGTTGGGAGTCATCATTCCAGGATAGAAAATGGTGCTCCACTGATCATATGGAGAAACCTGTGAGAATTCCTGATAATTTTACTTTTCAGTCTTACATATCAGCCTTCTTAGGAAGCCATTCAATAATGGTTTCCATGACCACTCTCCCCTCAGGAAAATACAAAAAAATTAAGAACCAGTCATCTTAAATAAAAGTTCTTGCTGAAATATCATTTATAAAACCTTCATGTATAACATTTCTCTTTTCAGCCCATTGTAAGCACGCTTAGAGAAGTAGTCTCTGTCAAGCACAGCTTGGCTCTTGTCTTTTTCATAAAAATTTCAGTGGTTCTCTAGAAAGATTATTAGTATAATCTTTAAGGAGCCTCATGATCTGGTATATGCCTGCCTCTGTAACCTGTTCTGCATTAGTCCCCCTTAATATAAAAGAGCCCCTGTTCTTTGGGGCTCCTTTCGATTTCCTGAATATGCCCTAGCTTCTCAGTTTCTTTTATCTCGATATGGAATTTCCTTTTCTGTTTTCTAACTATCTAAACCTCCCTTATCCTTCAAAAGCCAGTTCAAGTAATACCTCTTCCTCAAGGATTCCACCTTGTGCATTGTAATTTGGTATAGATTTCTTCTTCTGCCTACTAAATGGGTAGCTTTTTGAGGTCTGGGGCTCCTTGTCTTCATTTCTGAAGATGACTTAAAGAATTCATTCAATAAAGGTCCATTCATCTGAACCGTAAAAATAATGACAGTTAGGGTTGTTAAAAAGCCCCAAGGATTACCATCACTGCAACAAAAAAGGCAATATTTCAATGGATTTTGCTTCTAATTCAACTTCCAGCAGAGTTAACAGAGGAGAGTGTCACATGTGGGAGCACCCCCCAGAACACTCAATCCAGTCTGTGGGTGCACAGGCTCCTGTCTGCTGAGTAATCCTCCGTTTTTAATATCACAAGTTCCGGTGTTCTAAATTTTGGCTTTGCATGTTTTAAAAAATTATATAAGTGGCCAAATTATGGCTAAACCCAGTAACTTGTTTTTTCAAACACAACTTCTGCTGAGTTAACGCCCTGTCAATGGACAGTTTAAATTTTACCACTACTGCAACTTCCATGAGATGTAATCAGCAATCATCTAAATTTAAAGTACTTAAAGGTTGACTACAACCTCCCTGATTGTACCTTCCCAGTTTCCTCTTCCTCTATCCATTACATAAATGCTCATTTCCCCAGGTTCCATCCTTGGGCCTCAACTGTCCTCATCTTACATATTCATTCTGGGTATTCTCATGCAGTTCAGTGTTTCCACAGTCTTCCACAATGCTAATGACTTAAAAATGTGCATCTTTAGCTTAGGGTTTTTTCCAGACCACCAGATCAGCATATTCAACCAACTCCTGGATGTTTCTACCTGCACCTCAAACTAAACATACTTCTATCACATGTTTTCCCCAAATCTGTTCTTCCTGTATTTATTTCCCTTCTAAGTGAAAAGGACTACTCTCCCACTGAAAACCTGGAAGTCATCCTTGAGCTACCTTCTCCTTTATAACCTTAATTTAATTGATCCTCTCTCAAATCCATCTACGTTTTCTAGGGCTTCTGCAACCACCCTCACTCGTTGCCCTCCTTCCAGCTCTGGGAAGCCTTCCCTGACCCACCCCCATGTGAGTTAAGTGCCCTCTTAGGGTTACCCTCACATTGTGATTACTTCCATCGCACCATCTGAAATGCCTTATGGCAACTGTCTATGTGTTTATCTTCTATTACATTACAAGTTCCCTAAGGACAAAAACTTTGTCTTGTTCTCTGCAGCCACACTGCCTTGGTACCCAAGGGCTTAATACATGTTTCTTGAAGAAACGAATAAACCCCCTGGGCCGAGCTTCTGTACTGCGTAGTATCTGACTGGCCCACTGTATGTCATATAGGGGCAGAAAGAATAATCCCCAACTAAAACCACATTCTTATCTTCTTTGCAGCATACATGATTCATTTTAAGCCGGTATGTAAGTAGACAATTAAATCTGCATTGTATTTTTTCTCTAAACACTGTATCATTAATTCCAAAGAAATTGAAGAGATCAAAGCCACAGTGAAAATTAACACACTAATGGTGGAAGGGAAATTATACTGTAAAAAAGTACCACCCAGTAACTTCAGACTCACAATGAGAAATGAGACAATACTTTTAAGATTATAAAAAGATCAAAACTTGGCATGTCACTTCAACAAAAATGAGTAATTTTGATGTTCTTTGCAATAAAATCTAACTATTATCCTTTTAAAAATGTGTGATCACATCAAAATCTTAACCCTCAATGAAGTACTGACAAACATACTCTCTTTTGAACAAACTTGAGTCTGGCTCTTCTAAGTCCTCTTTCTGACTGGGCTTTGTCTTTAGTCCAGGTCTGCCAACTTAGTCCAGTTTAACAAGAATCCTGCTGAGTCAGTGTAACAAAAATCTCTCACCCTTAATATCTGGTCAAATTTCCCATTCCCCAGGCTTGCCTTCAGTAACAATCCTGTGCAATCTGTTTAGCTGGCTAAACAGATCCTCCAAACCCTTGATGTTCCTTCTTAATAACTTTCCATTAATGATCCCTCCCTGTAAATCTTTGTAACTCTCACTCGTCTTAGTTGTACTCTCAGTTGAGTTCAGTCTCTCGCCCCTACTAAAAAACCCCATTGCAGTGGCCCCTACCCCTTGAATAAAGTTTGACTTACTATTCTTTAGTAAGTGAATTTTTTTTCTTTTTTTCTTTAACAGCATGTAGCACAGTCAACAAATGACTATGACTTCAAGACAAAGGTATCAGGTTCCTTAAGACCTGCAATAACAGTGGGATCTCCCCTCACTTTCCTGGACGTTAGACTCAGGGTGGTTTGCCACCAGCAGATACAATATTTCAACAGAGTATAATAAGCAAATACAGCACTTGTCAAAAACATTAAAAGTTAAAATTGAAGTTGCTTTCATTTTTATCACGAGAGTACTACCTAATGTTGATGGGAAACTAGACCAAGAAGCAAATTCTCAACTTATATGTTTTGTTTTCTTTTGAGGAGAAAGACCTTTAGAAAAAAACAAACAAGAAACATTGCTATCCAGGAAAGAAACAAAGTGGAGGAAGATTATATGAAGCCACCAGCTACTCTAAATGAAGTACTTCCCTGACTGTTGAGCACTACATACTGGGTTCTTAGAGAATGTGGAAACCATCTTGTTCATTAGGGTCAATGGAGAATGGAAGAGGATCCTCAAAGACTGGAGACTGGCAGAATGGTTGCCATTTTATTATTATTTCTTTTTAGAGATGGGGGGTCTTGCTATGTCACCCAAGCTAGCGTTGAACTGAGCTGACACAATCCTCCTGCCTCAACTTCCCTGGGACTAAAGGCGTATCCACCATGCTCAACCTGGTTCCCATTTTCAAAGAGAAGGAGAAGGTAAATTTTGCAAAGTACATAAAGCTTTCAACAGGACTTTAAAGTGGATTACCAACTTTAAAAAGGAAAGGCTGGTCAGCGAACTATACCTGTGGGCCGAATTTCACACAGTGCCTGTTTTATACATCAAGTTTTACTGATGATGCAGCCTCACCCACTTGTTTATGTATTGTCTACAGTTGCTTTACCACTGTACTGGCAGAGGTGAGTATCCCTCAAAGTGTAAAATGATTACTATTTGGCCCTTTACAGAAAAAAGGGTAGATCCCTTTTTTATATTTTACACACTGATGACATATGTGCAAAACAAACAAAACCAAAAACCAGACCCCTGGTTCTAGTAGCTTTTGTTGGCTCACTAAAAACAATTCCTGTAAGACTAACCTTACTGCTTTGAGAGGGTTATTTGACTGGTAAAGCAGGAAAATGAATGCTTTTAGGCTTCAGCAAGGCACAGAACACACCATAACCTTGTGGATAACATTGAGACACAGGATCTGAAGACAAAATTAGGTGGAAGCGTAACTAGGTGATTAAGAAGAACCTTTAGTTTCCTAGAAGGTTTATTGTTAAAGGTATTTTATAACATCTAGTTCATGGTGCCTGGATCTTATTGTAACTTTGTCTCTATCAAGTTTAACTCAGTATATTTGGAAGACACTGTGACCATGGAACCTTTTTTCCCCTTAACTTTACAGGTAAGTTCTCTGAAATATACACATGGCATAATGTAAAAAATATCTACTTTTCCCCCTTCCTTGTTTAATGTTGTAATGACTGCTTTTACAAATCAGTTACTTAACAATGATTCAAGTACTGTTATTAAATACGTCATTTCCAAAATTCTGGCACAGAGGAAAAGAAAATGGCTTTGGAGACAGTCTGACCCAATTTAAACCCTAGCAGTTGCCTAAAACTTGGGAAAACTGCTGAACGTCACGCAGTGTCAATTTTTATGTTTGCAAATGTGACTAATATCTACCTCATGGAGAGATTAAATAAGTGATATATGTATAGTGAATGTATTATAAATGTTAACTATGGCTTCTCCAACTCCCCATGGTAGGCATGATCTTACTTTTCTGTTGATGTTAACTGGATTATATTGGTCTTTACCATGTAAGGTGAAAGGCTTTTAACTTGAGATGTCCCCCCACCCCCTGAGACAGGGTCTTGCTTAGCCCAGGCTGGAGTACAGTGGCACTATCATGGCTCATGAGAGAACTCCTGGGGAGCTGGGACACTCAGGAAGGGATACTGAATGGGGTAGGGGTCTGGGACAAATTCTAGGAGGGAAGAGAGGTACTGGGCCCCTGTTAGGTTAAGGCCCTCAGCAAGCAACAATAGTCTTTGATGCGTTTATTAAAATTAAGTATATTATTATTAGCCTTATCTCAGGTAAATCTTCACTTTGAGAGGCTGAGAAGACAGTTCCTCAAAGGGCAACCCTGTTCGTAAGGAAGGGCTACGCTAAGCTAGAATTTCATGTTTGGCAGAATAGTACTTAATCCAGCATATAACCAAAATCTGAAAAGACAAAGTCTATTATTATCACAGTCTACTACACTTTAAAAATTAAAAACAGCTTTCTTTAAACTACAGAAATTATTATGAAATGGTTAAATTCCAAAAGACTGACAATACAAGATGCTGGTGGGGCTGTGGAGCAAAAAGAGCTCTCGTTCATTGCTGGTAGGAATGCAAAATGATGCAGCCACTTCGGAAGAGAGTTTAGCAGTTTCTTATAAAACTAAATATACTCCCTACCATGTGATCCAGCTGTCGTGCCCTTTGATATTTACCCAAAGGAGCTGAAAACTTATTACCACACAAAAACCTGCTCATGAATATTTATAGCAGCTTTATTCATAATTGCCAAAATGTGGAAGCAGCCAAGATGTCTTTCAATAGATGAACAAACTGTGATACATCCATACAATGGAATATTATTCAGTGATAAAAAGAAATGAGCTATCAAGCCACAAAAAGATATAGCGGAACCTTAAAAATATATTGCTAAGTGAAAGAAGCCAATCCGAAAAGGCTGCATATATGATTCCACCCATATGGCATTTCAGAAAAGGCAAAACTGTGAATACAATAAAAAGACCAGTGGTTGCAAGGGATTCGGAAAGAGAAGGATAAACAGGTGGAGCACAAGGGATTTTGAGGGCAATGAGCTATTCTGTGTGATACTATAATGATGGACACATGACATTATACATTTGTCAAAACCCATAAAATACACAACACCAAAAGTGAACTCTAATTTGAACTATAGACATTAGTTAATAATAATGTATCACTATTAGTTCATCCATTGTAACAAATACACCACACTAATGCAAGATGTTACTAATCGGGGAAACTGCAGAGGAAGTAAGGGGAAATATGAAAACTATATTTTTTATTCCATGTTTACTGTAAAAACTAAAACAGCTAGGAAGAAAGTCAAGAAAAAAAAGTATAGTTTAAAAGAGGTAGTATACCCCCCAATACATTATAACTTAATTAAATTAAGCATAAAAACACATTAGAGTTTTCTCTTTTTATCCCCAAAGAATTACATGTCCCTTAATACATCACCTGAGTTACCTTTCCCATCCTCATTTAGAGTACTCAGACCATCTCAATTTCACTTTTCTGTTCTTATGAGCATTTCAATGTTGGCTCACTCCTTTCTAATGAGTTGCCACTGTATGGACTAGAATAGCAACTGTTTCTTATACTCATCACCTTCCACGAAGTCAGTACCACAATCAGGATAGACACATGGGTAGAATGATGATGAGGTGAAAAGCAGCCAAGGAATCTCCTAACAGGAATACACAGAATTATACAGTCATGATGATGCTATTAGGGTAAATATTTAAATAATAATTGTCTACGCAAACCATGATTAGAACACTAGGATAAATATGAATCATTCCTTCTTCCCAGAGGTAGCTTTCAATAATTCGTCAGGTCTCGCCTCAGAGAGGGTTCTTCCTAACCATCTTGGCTAAAGCGAACTCTCCCAATTCCTCCCTCATCAGTTATTGTTTTCAAGGCCCTGTCACCACCTCTTATCTGGTTTTTGTTTACTTCCTTATGGTCCACCTCTCCTGCTGGAGTGTACGCTCTATGAGGGGCTGGGGTCCAGTACCTCTTCTTTATTGCTCTCTGCCAGTCACATGGTAAACTAGCAGTTTATCAAATGCCTAAATCATGGGACTGTCGAAGGAGAACAGACAGGTAAGGACAGTCCTACACTCCAATTTGGTAACATGGACTCTCTATCCATATTTTGAATAGGCTATGTTACATGACATTATTGTCACTACATCATTAATTTCAACCAGGCTGTAGGATATTTTTGCAAACTGTTTTGAATATAGGGCCTAGTGCTATCTGGGGACTTAATAAATGACTTCAATGAGGAAGACAGTGAAAAGTAGATATCCTAGAGGACATTAAGTTTTATTCCTATCAATGTATATACTCATGTACTAGCTCCTACCAGTTTCACTTTTAGTAATTAAAATAATTACTACATATTAATGACCCTATTCAATGTCATACTTCCCTTTCTTTTTACCCTTGTTAGATCTTTACGGTAACTTTGCAAGGTAAAAATTATCTTCCTTTGACTGATGACAAAAGCTGGGTCACACAGGTTAAGTAACTTGTCAAAGGTCTACAACTTGTGAAAGAAAGATTCAAACTCAGGTCTTTCTGATCCCCAAACCCGCGGTTTTCCCCACAAAGCCAAGTAGCCTGCCTTTGTTCTAACAGTCTTAATTTCATAAAACTACTTTCCCTGTTGCAAAGTTGATAATAATACTGCATGTAGAACAATATTCTAAAACTACAAGCAGTGGTGCATGTGGGCAAGGCATTCAGTCTCTCGGTTCACAGAACCTCACGTAATTCATATCTCACACCTGCTAGAGCAACTATTTTTGTAAAACGGATGCTTCTGAGAACACCCTGCCAGGATCAGGCATAGTTTAAATTCCTATGTATTGACAGAGAAAGGCATAAGGAGAGAGACTGACTCACTGATATATTATTCCAAGTAGCGGGAACTCCTAGGGCTTGTTCCACTTGAATTTTAAATTCCCTTTCTGGCTCTTAGGACACTTTAGCTAATAAACTTACAAGTGTGGGAAAGAGTGGGGCAAATGACATATTATCACAAGAAGAGGAAGGTAATCATTGGTACCTGCCATGAATAGGAAGACCACTCACTGGTAAACAGCATACTTTAAATAAATGATGTGTGAATTAAATCCAAAGAAAACAAGTCAGAATGTCCTTTGTAACCCAGAAACCACACTTCCTGGGCTGCAAGGACACAGTAATCAGAACCACTACACCAAACTTCAAGAATGTTCCCGCCAGGTGCGGGGCTCACGCCTGTAATCCCAGCACTTTGGGAGGCCAAGGCAGGCAGATTGCCTGAGGTCAAGAGTTCAATACCGGCCTGGCTAGCATGGTGAAACCCTTTCTCTACTAAAAATACAAAAAAATTAGACGGGCTTGGTGGTGTGCACCTGTAGTCCCAGCTATCGGGAGGCTGAGGCAGGAGAATTGCTTCAACCCAGGAGACGGAGGTTGCAGTGAGCTGAGACCGCGCCACTGCACTCCAGCCTGGGCGACAGAGTGAGACTCCATCAGGAAAAAAAAAAAAAAAAAAAAAGTTCCAAGTGCTGTCCGATAGGCTATGGCCAAGGCAACATACAAGAAAAACATCTTCTGGGAAAATCTGTCAACTTCTCTCCTACTGGATGCAATGCCTTATACAAACCCAAGGCTATGGCCAAGGCAACATACAAGAAAAACATCTTCTGGGAAAATCTGTCAACTTCTCTCCTACTGGATGCAATGCCTTATACAAACCCAACGTAGTGGAGTGAGCACTAAACTTCCAAGGATGCTGGGGCAGACAGTTCCAATAATTAAGTTATAAAACGGCAACTAAAATTATGGGGGATTCTGTAAACCTGACTCTGGAAAAGAGACTGTGCAGCCAGAAAGTGGCATAAGACTCATTTTAGAGCTCATAACTTCTGTGGCAACTGCATTTCTTCATGTACAATTAGGGGTGCGCAAGTTCGTATGTGTTAAATTACAAAATAGGGGATTGACATCACTGTATAGCCTATTCAAAAATTTCACAAAAGCAAGGACCAGGGGCTGCTAGAAAAAAGCACACTCCTTTTATTAGACTGTCTGAGCAGCTTTTCAACTTCTTGCTTTTTCTTCTCTTTCTTTTGGAATGCAAACTTTATCAGGTGAAACCACAGACTGATACAGCTGCAAGGCAGCTGAGGGTGGGTGTCCAGAGGTGGAGAACACTGAACATGCCCTTACACAGAAACCCTGGGGTGTCCTTTTACAACATGTAGCTAAACTAGCTGTGGAAAGCTACTGGGAGAGCCAAGAGTTTAGTGCCCGAGAGCCCAGTTTTGGGCATTTAATTGTATAAAACTCTCCTTCTTGCATTCATATCCATAAATGTAGCTTGGATTTTTTTCCTAAATAATTTAAACCTAATAAATGAGCTTGTGATCATTTGAAACATACTCAGAAACCTTTATACCTATCCTAATGTATTGGCACTTTGGTATTCAAAAATGTTGTGCCAGAGACTTTTCTCCTTACCATAAATTTTAATTTATGAGTCCATGCAACAGTCCTAATGAAGATTAATTATTGCAGTACATTCCATAAAATGTGCTCAGCTTTCTCCTGTCAGCAAAGGCCACTGCATGTAGAATTGGTAGTGAAAATGTATCACATCCTTAATGTCTCTTTTCTAGCTGCTCAGTACTAAAAACAAATTTGTAAAAACAATTTCATCTAAGAAAAGATTGATGGGCTCAGACTTCATTATAAACATAATTGCAAAAGGAGAGGAAAAAACTGGTCCTCTTGGATCAGAATTCTAATACTCAGAAAAGGCTGGGGGTGGTGAGGAAGAACGAGAAGGCAGAAGACTGCACATCACACCACTACTTCACATATGTGTTTCCATCTGTAAAATATCTACGACGCCATTTAGGACCGGCAAAAAGTTTTTGGCCCCACTCTATTTTTCTGGTCATAAATCCATCAGTTAACTACACAGGAGTGTCTACATGCACACCCACGCCATCATTTCGCATGCAATCTCAAGATTTCCCTAAAGCTCATCCAGAGTCCAGGTTAAGAATCCCTGCTCCACAGCAGTTTAGAAGGTACAATTATGTCTCTTCTCCCAGATTAAAAAAAAATTAAACATCATACAAGTTGAGTTTATGCTATGCATTTTTCTCATGGCTAATCCGCATGTAGAACATTTTGTGCTCCCCAGAAACACATCTCATCTGCTTCTCTCTCAATCTACTTTCCCTGATTAGTTTTCAATATCCAAGATCATCACCTACCCAAGCATGTCCCTAACGTTCCAGCTATCTGGCAAAATGAAGTTTTACAGTTTAGTCTCACTCTTCATCAGTCCTTCAAGTGACTTCAAAGGAGACAAAACCCAGTCTTCAACAAAGCTGCCCACTAAAACATTACTTATAATTACAAAATAAAATCAAATCACACAAGAACCCAAAACCTAAGCAACCTTTAAAAAATTTACTAACAATTTTTAAAAATTACTTACAATAACAAAAATTAAAACCCATTAAAATTACTTGTAATAACAAAATAAAACCAAACAAGAACCAAAAACCTAAGCATAGGTGAAATAAAATCAAACAAGAACCAAAAACCTAAGCATGGATACAATCTAAAAATTTTAAAAGGGAGGTGGGCAAGGAAATTATGGTGTAACCAAGGAATGGAAAGTTTGCAGTCATTAGGCACGAGTCATTCTATGTGAATGCAATGTGAAATGACAAAAAGAAACATCCTAAGAAGTCATTCACAAAGGTTTTTTCAGTGAAAACAAAGTTGCAGCGCTCCAGAGTTAGGGCACCTGCCAGAGAACCCTACCAGCAAGGGTGGTTCATCTTAATCTCATAGCATCCCGAGCTATTCGTCCTTCTTAGAGATCCTGGTGTTTCTGAAAAAATGACAGGTTCCCAACTGTCCTGAGTTATATAATGGTTGATTAAATGATAGAGTAGAAAGCACAGGGCAAAAACAGTAACAGTAAGAGAGTAGCTTCTTAAACTCCCAATTTCTCACACTATGTCTTCCCCATCTTAACTCAGCCCTTACCCCAGAAAATAACATCCTCCTTGCCCAGTGTGTAGCAACCTTTCTCTAAAAGTCCGAAGACAAATATTGCCTTTCCCACCCCCACCCCAACAATCTGCCTTGGGAGTTTCTCCAAATAGTGTTCTTATTTTCAAATGTTTGACAAGTAAGAAATGATTAAGATTTTCTCTTGAAAGTTGCTCGGCATGTGGGAATGGGGCACATACTCCCGAAGTTGAAAAGAGTAAGAGGAAAGAATGGCAGGCACACAATAAATTCACTACATAATTAAGCTGAGCCAACTTCTTTCTACATCTGCTACACACAATGACACTCAATCAAGTAGAGGTTCAAGTAATTGGAAACTGTAGTGAATAGTATTTTTTTAAACAATCATCTAGACTAAGAAAAAGCTCTTTTAGCTCCAGCCAAAAACAAGGAAATGAAAATGGCTTCTGAGAACTTTGTTTTCCAAGTGAAAAGCCTCCCACAAATTATGAAGCCGACTGTAAAATCTTAGAATAGGTACTGAGCAAAACTTATTTAAGAGATGTCACAGAACTCAATACTAGGAGAAACCACAGAGGTTAAAGTAGTTCATCTACTTCATGTAAGAGATCATTTTTAAAGACAGGCAAGTTCACTCAAAAGATAGACAAATGAATATGGAACAGATTTTTAGAAACAAAACAAAAACCCAAATAAAAGAACAAACATGCAGACCAAAAACATTGATTAGTCTTTTGATTCAGAGGTGTGTAAAAATAGGTTAAAAGAACCACCTAATTATATTTAGACGTGGAATCGTTTACTCTGTACAGGAAAAGGTATCAATCCATATAGAAGTTATCATATCTAAATGACGACAATGGCCTCAACAAACTACAGATGTAATTGGTCTTATGCTACCTAGAATAATCTACCAAATACCCTACACCATGTAAGAATTCTTGATAAAGCCACCTGCCTTAAAGAACGTAGGCTGCAAAGCAAAGATTGATATAAGGTACCAAGAGTCTAGTCACCACCTTTTCTTTTTCCTTTTTTTGTTTGAAAAAGGTTAAGATTATAAATATTAAAACCTTAATTTGACTGGATAATGAATATCTGGAACATCTAGTTGTTTCTTTTTCATTGTATTTAATACTTTGCAAATTTTCACATCATTAACAATTCACACGAAGATGGCCAAAAACCAAACATGATAAATGCTACTAGATATACAAAAATTAATCTTACATGTTCCGAGTCAAGTCTCTCAGCCTGCGAAGCACAGCTGTGAGAAGCAATTTTATTGAAAGAAGAGTTTTAAATGGAATATGATTCAAGACACTCATCTCACTTTAGAGGCCACACTTTTTAGAAGTGCAATTTACCCTCCCCTCTGCTCAGTTAACACTTACACCTAAGTCTGACTTAGTGTAGACATCACTGCCTTCAGGAAGCTCTTTCTGATCCACCAGGCCTAGACTGGACCCATCCCTTATGGGGTCTCCATGTTCATTCCCTACCTACTCCATTCCCCACCGCCTCCCCCAGTGCACAAACCACAAACTAATCCATCACACTGCTGTGTAATTGCTTACTTAGCCACCTGTAACCTCCTGGAACAAAAAGCTTTATGAAAGCAGTAAAGACACTCTTCCTGTTTAATGTTTTATCCTCTGTATCCATGCCTGGCCCATGACAGGCACTAAAACATTTTTAGTTGAAAGAATGGATGGAAGAAATGTTATAATCCGGAGACTAACAGATCAAGCGGGTATTCTTAACTCTTAAGTAAAATACGATTTAAATAATGCAGAAGATTCTTACTCTATTCCTTGGCACCCCATATAGAAGCTTTTAAAAATATTTTTATTTTGAACGTGATGTAACTTTATCGTATGGACAATTTGAAATGAAAAATCATTCACAAGCCCAAAGGCAATTACAGTATCTGAGGTCTTCGTTCCTAAAAAGGTACAAAACTCTTGCAAAACTTACTGGAGGAAAGAACACAGGATTCTGTGCAGTTCCCAGCAGACCAATAAATTCAATGAATGTCACAAAGCCCACTGAAACAGAGAGTTGGGTTTCCTACTAAGCTGTTTTGTCTACAACAACAACAACAAATCCTAACATCTATTAATTCTACCTGTGTTAACTCCACATTTTCGAAGAAAGAATGAGAGGTGAAAGCCAGAGTAAAACGCAGCCTAGACCAATGTGTAAGATGGATAAAGATGAGCAAAAAAGCCAGAGAACATCAAAGCAAGCTCTCGCTTCTACACCTGTTGTCAAAAATAGCACATGAAACCCTAGATCCTTAAATGGAGTTTGGACATCTGGCCCCAACTACTTCTGTACTACGGGTAGATTAGCTGGTCCCCTGTTTCACAGTTCTGTTTTTGAGGATAAATAAACTATTCATGGTAGCATTCTTAAAGCTCATCAAAAGAAACCCAAAGTCATATAATTTTCATTGTCCCTGAAACCATATTATAAGCAAGATCTCTTTTGGTAATGCTAACTAAACTGAGTTGAATCCACATCAGAACTCTTTTGAAATCTCAGTGCTGGAGATAACAATTCTGATAATCCTAGAGGGTCAAAGGTAGTTTAAATTCTAGTGCAGCTATGCACTGAACTGAGAAAGAAGGCAGAAGTACAAACTCTTTAAAATCCTGTCAGACCTCCCTGAGGGGGAACTATTGACCCCAGATTCTGTCATTCTCCACTAAATCTGGCTCCCCATTGCCTAGTTCCAACTGACAGTGTCTTTTCCACATGGAGCAACAAAAGTGTTACTCATGCTGAATATTTATGCGTGTCAATAAAGTCAAGGAAAAAGAAACACCCATAGAAAACTTTCAAAGAAACTAGCTCATGCTACTTACTTTGGGACTAATATCTACTTTCTAATTGGTCTATCTAGTCCCCTAAGAGTGAACTCATCTCTGAAAATGCTAAGTGTATGGCCAGAGAATAACCTACTGAGAGATGTGATGATGTCTAAGTGGCCAGAGTACTAGCCATTGTCTTAATTACTGAGTAGAGGGTTAGAGACTGCACAGCAAGTAAAACCTGTGAACCTATCAGGAGGACCCACTAAAGCTGACATCACAAGATCTTAGCACATAGTCATACAGCTTATGAGAAGCAAAGAAAAAGAAGGTGTAGCCAAACTAGAAGAATACAGAAAAACTGTACTGGTGCTACTATGCAAATAGTAATAGCAACAGCAATTACTACTGTCAAAATTCTAGTATATACAATCTTCCAAATACATTTTCTTTATCCAAAACAATTTTGGTTTTAGTTTACATACATCTTGATTCACTGCCATTGAGGTAAAGAAACCACAGAAAATGGAGAAAAATGGAAATTAAAGCATAAATAGAAATTACAGACATAGGTTACTATTTACAATTTATTCCAAATCCTGCCTGCTAGTACAGGAATGGCAAATAGGTTTTACCTTCTGTATCAGTTCCAATTGATTGATAGAGACTGTGCTGAGGACTGCTTAGGCCAAATGGAACTGAATAGAGAAATGGCCTACTCTGAATGAAGGACAGGGGAAATTAAGCACCAGTAATATGTATCTGCCATCTGGGGTCTAGTCCAGTTTCTCAACTGTGGGCAATTTTGCTTCCTCAGAGATACCTGACAATGTCTAAAGACGTTTTTAGTTGTGCCAAATGGTATTGTTAGAGGCCAGGGATGATGCTAAACAGCCTATACCCTTCCCCAAACAAAAAATTATCTGAGCCAGAATATCAATAATGCTGAGGGTGGGAAACCATGGTTTAGTGAAGTCTATGTTATGGTTAGTCCATGGAACCAGGTCTTTAGTCAAATGACATTATCCTGAGCTACCTCTCTCAACACCAGGATGATTCTATACACCTAACTGAGATTCTAGAACTAGGGAATCAGTTTAATTAACAAAGACCACATTGATCTGTCCCTAACTTTTATTGTGACCACAGACAAGTTATTTTAGCCCTTAAAGCCTTGGTTTTTTCATCTAAAAGGAGGCTATAAGATTAGACAATGTCTGTGTTCACAGGCCAAAACAAAAAACCTGCTAGGAAGCCCTTATATACACTACAGGAATAAAATCCCTCATCAGTAATCAAGCCCTTGCTGATATCCTCCTCTTCAACAAAAGACAATTTTTTGTCAGCTTAAAACAAGTTAACCAATCCCAGTCTCCACTAATGCAGACTTGTTAGCTGTGTCTGAAATTAAACTGCTGTAATTTTCATATAATGCTTAAATACTTTCCATCTGAACCCTTGTCTTTAAGTTAAGATGCTTTGTCATCTCTCAAGGTACTCCTACCTTCTTGTTCATCACCAGTACACTATATGAACTCGGCTTCTTCCAACTCTCCATCTATGTTCTGTCATCTCTTGTATCATTCAACCTATTAATATTAGGACCAATGATACAGCCTCTTACAACTACATTTCTTTTTTAACCCTGTAAATCTCCTTCATCAATCAATTAATCAATTCAAATATGTCAAGGCATTCTCTGTGCCATGACATTAATATTAGGGGTGGAAGTGAGGCTAGAGCAGTTAAGTGTTGGTACAAAAAAAATATGTAAAGACAATTTCTACGTACAAAACATTTACAGCTAATTAACAGGATGAAATACATAAGCTACTAGAGAACAAGTTATATTAACTAGGTGGTAGCACGGAAATGTCACTATAAGGGCAAGAAATGACAGAAGAATGAAAATGAAATGCCTGCTGTACACAGATGAAAGATGACCCAGAAACTATCATTAAAAATGTTAGGGAAAAAACCCACATAAGTCAAATGCAGAAGGATTGCTGACACCCTACCAAAGGTTTCAAAGGTTGACTCTATCTTTTAAAGGTATATTAGACAGATACGCAAAATACGGCTGCAGAACTGTAAGAACCAATTAATGCTCCTTCCAGGGAATCAAGTTACATGGAAACACTTGGAAGATAATGACTAAAAGTCATGTATGTTACATTCAATCACATCTACCAAAATACAGACCCAATAAACCCTTCTAAAAGAGGTACATTTATATAAGAACCCAAGGGGCAGCAAACCTGACCCCACTGGGGTTCATCTAGGTCTCAGACACATACACCAAGGAACTCAGTGTGTACATTTACTCTTAGAGGTCAATTTTCAATGATTAGGAACATGCCCAGAACCTAAATTATTTAATCCTTATGGCACAAACATTTATATATTTTTGTAAATTCTAATCAAATTCTTTTCATCTGTGGTGCCTCTTGTGGTAGTAAAGCAAACATGTCTACTACCTAGAGCCTCACATGCTGTATAAAGCTAGTATGTTCAACCACCTAGTTGTCCAACAGCAAATGGAAGTTTCTGGCATCACCTCAGAAGACTGCATTTGGATAAGTGAATTTTCCCTATTAAAAAATAATTCATGTTTAAATATGCATGAGACTCAAATGAAGAGTAACTCTGTCTCCCCACAGCATTTTCACCTAAGAAAATCTTTAAGACTTTTTCATAATGTTCTTGTTTAAAACAAATTATAACTCCCTATGGCCTATTTCTCCAACTCCAAACTCCCTGTGCTAGCACTTCAAGGGTTCCATCAAGCTTCCTCTTTTCTTCCATCATATTAATTCTATCTGTCATTAGTACCTCCCTTCCGTAAAGAAGCTCATTGGTTTAGATCGAGCATGAGGTTTAACATTCTCAACTTTTAAATCAATAGACTCTTAATGTAATCTAATACATAGTACTCTGAAAACAAATGCTAAGCAAGTCATACTATTCTTTAATTCTTCACATTTCATTTGTTTCTGGCAATGGTAGCAAATAAATAATCCATCGATTTTGAAGTGAAGGAATTTGTCAAAGGTCGTTTCTGTACAGGTTTTCCATTATTTTATTTATTAAAAACCATTTTTTTTTGGTAGATTCAGGGTCTCACTTTGTTGATTAGGCTGGTCTCAAACTCCTGGCTACAAGCAATCCTCCCACATCAGCCTCCCAAAGTGTTGGGATTACAGGCATAAGCTACGGTGCCCAGCCCCTCCAGTATTTTATTTGTTATTTAATTCCATATAAAAGAATATGGAAGAATAATGTCACCTTCTTAAAATTCAAGGACAATTTTTAGCAGTATCTTTAATAGCGTTCTTTGACAATGAAAAAAAATAAAACCCTAACGCTGTTTGCAGAGAACATATCTTAGTGCATCAAATACTTAGGCATAAAGGACTCAGAGAAAGATAAGGAAAAAAAAAAAGGAAAAACACAACTCATATATCACACATATCCATTAATAAGGATTATAAAAATGATCAACAAGGCACTAACATGATCAGAAAAGCGTATTTCTAGAACAATCTGCAACAAAATGAGTAAAAAAATAGCAGCAGGATTTCCAGGAATATAAGTAAAGGTATATTTTTAAAAAAAGAAAAAAAAAAAAGCAACAAACATCTCGGAGTAGAACTCTTAGTAACGTCTTTTGGATTCATTAGAAGACTCATGTGAGTATTGAGGATGAATTTCATACCAATGGTAAAAACATACCTAATTTTATTTTCCATATCTTCACTATCTGAATCTTCAGAGCTTCTGTACTTATCTGGATCTGGGAGCGTGCTTGGATCAAATCCATCATCATCATCATCACTCCAATCCAGAAAGGCTTCCTCTTCATCTTTGGCCTGAAAAATAATAATAACGGATATTGTAGTTGAAGAAGTCAGTTGATAAATAATCAGGTTTTATTTCCAGACCCAAATGGATACCCCTCTAATTGACATCCTCAGATTAGAAGCTTTCTATTCTGGTGAAGGCAAGTGACTTTCAGAACCACAACCATTTGCAAAGAGAATGAAAATCCTTATCATTTCAAAAATAAAATAAAATAAGATTCAGAAAGCAAATCACTACTCAGTCCTTTAAATACAATACAGGAGAAAACTGTCTATTTTATTATTTCCATGTAATTCAACTCAATTATCAAAGAAATAAAAGCCAAGTGCTGTGGCATGCTCCTGTCATCGCAGCTACTCAGGAGGATGAGGCAAGGGGCTTGCTTGAGCCCAGGAGTTTGAGGCGGCAGTACACAATGATCACGCCTGTGAATAGTCACTGCACACAAGCCTGGGCAACATCTCTAAAATAAAATAAAAATAAACATAAAGAAACAGCACATAAAGTTGTTTTAGTGCTCCTGTCCACACATCTAAGTTTCAAAACTACCAAAAATATTAGGTGAAAATATAAAAGACCAGAAGCAAGAGTATAGTAACATTTGTCTGATTTTACGACCACAAAAGTATAAGTCTTAAAAACTATCAGATCTATTAACTGGGCAGGGTAGCATGTGTCTGTCGTCCTAGCTACTCCAGGGGCTGAGGCTGGAAGATCTCATGTGCCAGATGGCTGAGGCTAGAGTGAGCCATGATTGCACCATCGCACGCCAGCTTGGGTGACGAGCGAGATCCCATCTCTTAAAAACAAAACAACAACAATAATCAGATGTGTACAAGTGTATTTATAGTGATGGGTCTTCTAAATTCAAATGCAAGTGCAAAGTCACTAAGAACAATGGGAAAAGGGGAGGAACACCAAGATGGGAAAAGCAATAGTGCATGGGAGGGAAGTTGAGATCTTTTCAGTTTCATGCAAGCAGGTAGGTAAGGGGGCTTTTTTTGTTTTTAATTTTTGGTGGTTATTTTTGTCAAAAAACAAAATAATGCAAAATTAAATTTATTATACATTTATGTTATGAACATCACATAACAAATTTATTTCTGGTAGACTGGTTTTGTCAACTACTAGATAAACCAAAACTAGCAGTGGCACATGCATTTAACAGAAAATTTTAAGTAGGACTAAAAAAATTTCAGGGTTTCTTTCAGTTACCATCTTTACAATTCTTCTTCATACCAAATGATACAAATTTCAATGATTCTTTGATTCTTTTGATTTCAAATGATTAATGCTCATTCCCAGAAATTGAATAATAATTCAGAATAGCATAATAATACTAATTCGAAATAATAAAAATTTACTTTCAAATGGACACAATGCTATTTTGGATTTTGTTTAATGTGTCTCTTGTAATTGACAACATCTAGGCCTTGCTATTTCCTAACCTACAAATGATTGCAATGTTGATGCTATACCGTATACCGTATTGTCTGCGCTGCATTACAGTCAATTCATGACAATGACCAATAAAATGTATAATACCTATATTATGGAAAGCATGATGTGACTAATTAATACCTTTAATTTATTAACAAACAAACAAAACCACTATCATTTACAACACAAGTCACTAAGTTAAAAACATCACCATAATGAAAACATTCTGAAGAACAATGTCTTTTTAGCAAAGCCTAAAAGTATGTACTTTCTAGCCATATACGGTAAGTAAATGGACATTCTTAGCTGCTTTGTCTCTTTGATTTCATGAATCATTTAAGAGATAATTTACAAAAATGGGACTGTGAAAGGAAAACAGGGACGGCAAAGTCACTAAGCCAGAGGGAAGTCAAGCTAGGGACTGTGTCAGGCAAACCTGTCTCCCATTTTATTCCTAAATAAGATAGCTACAAAAGCTACATACCTCCCTCGCCATTTGCCCACAAGGATATTCCTTGTGGACAAAGGACAGACAGAACTCAAAGTCCTCCCTCTGCTCATGTGAGACAAATACTTCCCTGATTGCTTTCTCTGCCCTGTTGTTTCACTGAGCCAGACTAAGGCGTCAATGATTCCGCTACCTCCGCCTCACATGTGATTTGTGTATTTAGTAAGAGGCTAATCAGAGACTCAAAAGAATGCAACTGTTTATCTCTTAGCTACCTATGACCTGGAAGTTCCTTCCCTGCTTCGAGTTGACCTGCCTTTCTGGACTGAACCGATGTACATCTTACAGATACTAATTGATGTCTCACGTCTCCCTAAAATGTACAAGCTGTGCCTCTACCGCCTTGGGCGCATGTCCTCAGGACCTCCTGAGGCTGTGTCATGGGTGTGTCCTTTAATCTTGGCAAAATAAACTTTCTAAATTGGTTAAGATTTGTCTCAGATATTTTGGACTGACAGAACTATCCTCGTTTTTACCTCCTTTTGACTTATTTTCATGAGTCAGACAAATATTCTCTGACATATCTATTACCTCACAACTGTCCAAAAGAGCGGGACAACTCGAAGCAGGGAGGGGGGTTTCAGGTCATAGGTAGATAAGAGACAAACGATTGCATTCTTTTGAGTCTCTGATTAGCCTCTCACTAAATACACAATTTACATGTGAGGTGGAGGTAGAGGAAAAGTCGCTTGTGCCTTAGTCTGGCTCAGTGAAACAACAGGGCAGAGGAAACACTCAGAGAAGTATTTGTCTCACATGAGCAGAGGGATGACTCTGAGTTCTGTCTGTCCTTTGTCCACAGGAATATCCTGTGGGCAAATTGTGAGGAGGGTATGTAGCTTTTTTAACTTTGTAGCTATCTAATATAGGAATCAAAGAGAAGACAAGTTTGCTTGACACAGTTCCCAGTCATGTCAGTGTGTTAGGACACCATGGCTGGAAACTCACTGCTGTAAGTAAGGGAAAACCATTTAAGTATTTTAGCAGGAAACTAAATTAGTACCTTAGAAATGCAGCAATAGAAAGGGTGGTTGGAAGGTATAACATTTGAAGGAAGGATATAAGTTTTAAAACTGTAATAATTAACGAAGGAAGTAGCAGTGGAGATGAAGGTGGAGGATCGGTATGAGACATATTAATGAAGGAGAATCAACTAGACTCTGTGGATTACAGGGGTATTACAATGGACAATGTTTGCACCTCTCTTCATTCATATGTCCATACCCTAATCCCAATGCGACGGTCATGAGGGTGGAGCCCTCATGCATGGAATTAGCACCCTCAAAAGAAGGAACTAGAGAGCTAGCTAACTCCCCTTCCACCATGTGAGGACACAGTGAGAAGCCATCTACAAATCAGTAAACAGGCTCTCATGAGATACTAAATCTACTGGCACCTTGATACTGAACTTTCCAGCCTCTAGAACTCTGAGAAATGTGTGTTGCTTAAATTACTAGTCTATGGAATTTGCTACAGCAGCCCAAAGTGACTGAGACAGGTACGTAACATATTTAAGAGAATTAGTATATACAGAAGCATAGTCGTACACATCAGACCTCTGTTAAATACAGAAACAAAGAAGACAGCAGTTTAATAAACACTGAGAGGCTACCTTACAAAACATGCTATGGTCTGAAGTTTGTGTCCCCCGCAAAAATTCATGTGTTGAAACCTAACCCCCAAGGCAACAGTATTAACAGGCAAAGCTTTTTGGGAGGCCGGGACAGGTGGATTGCTTGAGCTCAGAAGTTCTAGACCAGCCTGGACAACATGGTGAAACCCCATCTCTACAAAAAAATTAGTCAGGCATGGTGGCACGCTCCTATAGTTACCTGCTATTGGGAGGCTGAGATGGGAGAACAGCTTGAGTCCAAGAGGCAAAGGCTGCAGTGAGCCAAGATAACGCCACTGCACTCCAGTGGGTGACAGGATGACAGAGCTAGCTAGCCCTGTCTCAGGAGGGGAAAAAAAAAAAAAAAAAAAAAAAGTTGGAGGGCGGGGGAGCTTAGGTCCTAACAGTAGAGCCTATCTGAATGGGATTAGTGCCCTTATAAGAGGTCTGAGGAACCTTGCTCAGTCCCGCTATGAAGCAGAGAACAAGCCCTTACCAGACCCTGAATCTGTTGGCACCTTGATCTTTGACTTCCCACCTTCTAGAACTGTGAGCAGTTAATTTCTGTTGTTTATAAATTACCCCCAATCTAAGGTATTTTGTTATAACTGCACAAATGGATTAAGAGGGAGATGTCTTCATTCAACAAATCTTTATTAAGCACCTATTACCTAAAGCAGACACACTTTTAGGTTCTGGAGATGCTGCAGTGAAGAAAATAATGTCCCTGACCTGATAACAAAATGAGCTGTTCTCGAACAGTTACCCACATAAGTATGAAAATGAAAGCCAGGTTCTGCTATTTCTGGGGAGCAGTCAATCAAGAGTGAATCAACTCCACAAGCCCTGCGAAATGTCTAACATTTGATACAGACAGAAAGCAGTTTTCACCTTATGGATCCCCTAACATGTGGCTGACTGATTATGCATTCTGGCTGTCAACATGCTTCTTTTTCTTCAGATTTCCAGGTTGAAAGTTGCCACCACTACCCCCTCACCGACTAGTTCTCCCATCTTTCTCCACCCTTCCAGCCTGCTCAAAACAAGAACCCCCTATCATCCTCAGACACAGACACACACAGACACACACACTCCTCAAAGCCCTGGGCAGAGAGAGGGGGAGCATTTCACCCACATGAAGAGATCAGTGTCACCTCTATAACTGGCAGTTTCCGAAACACAGTTTAAGAACCCCTGAGGAAATTATTTCACCTAAAATAGGAATGACTTTTCTTAAAACAGTTAGTTGGAAAACTCATTTACAAGTAGGGCAGGTGAAAATGTCCCAAAACAGAAATGTTACCTGACTGGTTATTTTGGTTTTGGTTCGGATAATGGCAAGAAACACAAACAAGATGTGGCAGTCTCCTACAACAAACGTACAAAGTGCTTTAACATAGATTATCTTACTTGATCTTCAAAGCCTATGAAGTAGGTCAAAAAGATTTATTGTTCCCATTTTTGAAATTACAAAACTGTGCTTCAGATGACTACATTACTTACTGAGGTCACACAAACCTGGACATACACAAGGCGTTTTCTCCTACATCACCCTGAGTCTCAATTCTCATCATTAAAGCTTTGGATGTGCTTGCACAGTGTTTTTTTCAGTATCAAGCGTATTTTATAAGCTTTGTAAAACATGCAGGTGCTTCCTATGATACCTTACATGTGGTAATCTGCACTTTCCTTATCCTTGGCTCCCAAGCCTCCTTTTGGTTTTTGTTTTGCCTAGAACATTGCACCAGCTGCCAGATGGGTCTTCCTGCAAGTATTCTTTCCCCAATTCTGATCACTCCAATTCTGTGTTGTAATTAGAATTTTGAAATAGATTTCAAACCTGACATGTGATAATATAAGACACCGGTTTACAACACGTGTACTTTCAGGTCCTGGCACTAGTCAAGCCTCTTTCCACCTCAAGTCTTTGTGCATGCTATTCCTCTCCTGGAACACCCTCTGCTGCTTCTTGCCTGTTGTGGTGCCTTCTAACATCAAATGCATGGTGCCTCTTCACACCAATCCAACAGGTACCAACAGGTGCCCAAAAATACAACTCAATTCTGTCAGTAACCATGCAGAGTGTCTTAACACAGATCCCACAGGTCAAGGGTTCAGTCCCACAAGACTGTCCACACTTCAGACAACAGTGGCCAGTAGACTACAAATTCAGGGGTTCCTACAGGCCCCTCTCAGGTTCCATAACTCTCTACAACTTTTCACAGAACTCAGGAAAGTGTTTTGCTTAATGATTGCCCATTTATTATGAAGGCCTAAACTCAGAAACAGCCAGAGGAAGAGGCACAGGACAAGGGAAGGGGTGGGAGTGAGGCACAGGACAAGCGAAGGGGTGGGAGTGAGGCACAGGACAAGCGAAGGGGTGGGAGTGAGGCACAGGACAAAGGAAGGGGTAGGAGTGAGGCACAGGACAAGGGAAGGGGTGGGAGTGAGGCACAGGACAAGGGAAGGGGTGTGAGTGAGACACAGAACTTCCATGCCCTTCCTGGGTGGGCCACCGTCCCAGCACATGAATGTATCTACCCATGCAGCAGTGAACTCACTGTTCAAGGGCTTTTATAATTCAATCTCCAGCCACCCTTCCCTTCCGGGGAGGTTGGGGGAATAGGGCTAAAAGCCCCACCTCTAATCAACTGTTGGGTCTTTCTGGTAACCAGCCTGTATCCTGAAGCTATCCAGAGACACCACCCGAAGCCATCTCATTAGTATAAATGCCAAGTGCTGAAAGGACTTCTTAAGAATAACCAGAGACACTCCTGTCACTCAGGAAATCCCAGGGGCTTAAGGGTGTTCTATGCCAGGAACCAGGGACAAAGACCAAACATGTTTCTTTATACTATACCTGATAACACAAGTCATCAAGTATTTCTAAGCATCGATTCTTCAGTAAAACTTGTAAAAAGCATCTGTTTCATAGGACGACTGTGCAGGTGAAATGAAACAACATAGGTAAAGCACTTAAGAGTACCTGGCACACAGTAAGACCCTAAAATATGCTACATAATAACACACTTTTCATTTCCATTCCCCCAGAACTCAGCAAAGTACATGGTAATGTCTGTTGTCTGACGCCAAATATAAATGGGACACAGGAGTAAAAATATATTTAATGTATTAGAGACCCACTGCCTGATTTTTTAAACAAATTTCCTGATTAATCTGTTGCCCTAGTCATGCTAGGCTGTCAGTGATTATCAGTGAGAAAATGTATTAAAAGCCTAAATACAGAGAATTATCTTTATTACGTTCCTACATGCCATACAGCATTTATAAAAACAAAATAACCTTTAAGAAATGAATTTAAATTTTAGTTATTTAATTCCATCTAGGACTTAAAGTCTTCCCATATTGTATGAATTAAAAGCAAAATGTCAACTTTGAAATTTCACAAAGAGGAAAAATTCCAAAATTTATTATAAACTATTTTTTATTCCAACGAGGAATGTAAAGATTAAAAAGAAAATTTTAGAGAAAAGTGAGGCAATCAAAACACACTTTGTTCCACTAAAAAAACTTCAAAACAACTTTCTAAGAATGCATTAACTCTTCACAGTTTTTAAATGTAAGATAAAAATTGATTGCTAGGGATAGCTGACCATCCTCAGTAGTTAAAGAGAGACTGATTTTGAGATTTCCCCAAGCTATAAATCCTAGGCACTAAATTATTTACAGAAGAAATTTAAAATTTTTCTGAATTATGAACACAAAAAGGTTAGTGATGTTATTAAATGCATCACTGAAAGTGAGTATGTATTTACTAAGGCAGATGTGCAGAATAGGAAACATAAGAGCAACTGACAGTGCTGAGAAATTATGGTTCCCACACCATAATGTTAAATTTTAACACCCTGGCCCCATTACCTTTTAATAATAATGTTGTAACACTAACAAAAATATTTCACAATAATTTCAGTGTATCTGCCTCCTAGAAATTTATTCTACAATGGTGATTTGGGTTACAGCGTAATACTGATTTACATACTTCATCGTTGCAGTGAGCTGACATCGCGCCACTGTACTCCAACCTGGAGGACAGAGCGAGACATCGTCTCAAAAAAGGAAAAACAGGGAAAAAAAAAAAAAAAAAAAAAAGAGGCAATGGAGGATGCTGGGGAATGATAAAAGCCATATTGAGGAACAAGCAGGTAAATTCAGATAAATGCCACCTCAGTACAGAATTGGTCCCTTCAATAAAGTAGCACTTACACAATTTCCTCTCAATACTTTTATTTTTTTTCTCATCATTCTAAAACAATGGGAATATCTGACTGAAGGACTATGAGGAAGTGATATAAATAATGCATGCAGTGAATAAAGTTAAGAATGGCAGGCAAAGGGCTGGCACATGAATATGCAAAGCCCTAAAGAGCATATTCCAAAATTGGAAGGCTCTTCGGAACTTGGAATATTCATTTAACAACTGTTTACTGCACACTTCCTGGGTGCTGAGCATTGGTATAAAAGAAGAATGTAATCTGAGACACAGCACACCAGTAAAGGACTCTGATTCAGCATTTTAACCTTAAGACTTTTAGCAAAATGAGATTTTTTTCTAAGGTTGCTTTGCACAAAATTCATTCTTCTTCCTAAATTGCTTACTCACTTGCTTTCTTAATATACGAATATTCTACTGAGCCCAACAGGATACTGATGATGCTACAATTTCATAATGCCCTATTAAATAATGGTGCATCTTATTGACCATCTTTATTTCTTGTCTTTTCTGAGAAATGTTACACTAAATAAGATATTAAGTAAAAGAAAAATTGCAAGTCCAGTTCACTATTTTCCTTACAATAATAAACACTATAATAGGAGATGAGTCACAAGACACTAATTTGACTTCTGCTCCACTAATGGCTAGTTGTGTGTCCTTAGGCCATTAACTCAGGAAGCTTCTGCTTCCTCATCAGTTTAATCTGAACACTGACATCTACCATTCAAGGTTGTTATGAGCACTGGAAGAGAAATGCATGTGATGATGCCTATACTAACATTTACCATCAACCCACGTGTGCACACTGGGAAAAGACTTTCCAGCAGTTTGGCAGTCATATCCTTAAGGACCCTCCTGCTTTCTCTAAATTCTAAACATAAGCATAAATGTGAAATATTTACATCATCTAAGGAAGCAGTGTATCATACTAGAAAAATATACAATACTATACACAAAAGAATATAATTGAAACTAAATAAATGATTAAGGCTCAAAGGAGTATCAATGTTAGAATGAACTACAGTTTTTTGTTATTGTTGTTGTTGTTTTGAGATGGAGTCTAGTCTCATTCTGTTGCCCAGGCTGGAGTGCAGTGACAAGATTTCAGCTCACTGCAAGCTCCGCCTCCTGGGTTCACACCATTCTCCTGCCTCAGCCTCCTGAGTAGCTGGGACTACAGGCACCTGCCATGATGCTGGGCTAATTTTTTTTGTATTTTTGGTAGAGATGGGGTTTCACTGTGTTAGCCAGGATGGTCTCGATCTCCTGACCTCGTGATCCGCCCGCCTCGGCCTCCCAAAGTGCTGGGATTACAGGCATGAGCCACTGCGTCCGGCCCAGAATGAACTACAGTTCTTGAGGAAGATAAATAAAAGTAATACATGCTAAACCAGGTATTAATAGTAAATAGTTTGGTGACTAAAATATTACTCAATTAAAAAAAAGGAATATATACAAAACCATGGATGATATGATTTGGATCTGTGTCCCCACTCAAATCTCGTGTTGAATTGTAATCCCCGATGCTGGAGGTGGAGCCTGTGGGAGGTAATTGGATATCACAGGGTATATTTCTCGTGAATGGTTTAGTACCATCCCTTTGGTTCTGTCTTTGCAGTATCTCATGGTTTAGAAGTTATGTGTCACTCCACCCCCCTTCTCTTACATCTGCTCCATGCCTTCTGCCATGAGTGGAAGTTTCTTGAGACCTCCCCAGAAGCAGATGCCTCTATGCTTCCTGTATAGCCTGCAGAACCATGGGACAATTACCCAGTCTCAGGTAATTCTTTATAGTAATGCAAGAACAGCCTAATATAGTGGATGAATCTCAAATGCACCTTGCTAAACCCAAAAAAGCCAGACCCCAAAGGCTACATATTAGATGACTCAATTGATAAGAAATTCCAGAAAAGGCACACTTATTGGTACAGAAAACAGATCAGTAGGAGGCAGTAAGAGGGCACTTTTGAGGTGATGAAACTACGTCGCATCTTTGATTATGACGGATACATCACTATGCATTTGTCAAAACCCATAGAAGTGAACCACAAACAGTGAATTGTACTGCATGTAAATTTAAAAAAAAATAAAGGACTCCCCCACAGAATAATATTTTAATGACATTTAAGTGTTCACAGTGGGTTAGAATATAAAGAATGTACTATAAAAAACATATATAGAGGAAACTTCAGGTGGTGGGACTGGGTCACAGGATTTCCCCCCGCCTCCTTTTAAACAATCTAATAGTACCTTACAATAAATAACATTTTTGAAATTAAAGAGATGAAATTGTTTTAAAACTCTAAAAGATCTTGGTATAGAATATATTGTAACAGGTTCAGGAGAGCTTTAGATTAGGAGTTCTTCACCTGGGGTTCCTGGAAGCCACAAAACCACTGAAACAATATGAAAAATATATAGTAAATATATATAACACATTTTGTTGGGAGAGTAGAGCCATAACTTCAGAGTTCATGGGCAGCCCGCAACTCCCAGTTACTACTGCCCGGGGCTGAACTGATAATAACAACATAGGTCTCAAATTAGACTATCCTGAACTTTAAAGGTCATTCATCACTGAAAGCCTCGAACATGTTTTAGGTTTCAGCTGCCTGGTGACACATGCCAATCTTAGGCTGCTCAGAAGCAGAAAAACAGAACAAAAGCATAAATGCTACATTTTTTAAAGGTAAGAGTTAATAACATTTCAATAATTCAGAAAATAGCCATGGAGTCAGTGGGCTCATGTATCTCTCTGGCACATGGCTACATTTTCAATCTTTGGCCAAAACTGTCGTATCTCAGGGGAAAAGAAAAACCCTGACGGAGCTAGTTGAGATCTATTTTCAGATAAACAAACAGAGGAGATGGATTTTCAGTCAAGTGCATGTTTGGTTTACTACATTCTTCATTGGTTGTTCCATCAATTTATCATCACTTCTCCAAGTCGGAACCCAGTCCATTTCTCTCAGTGAGCTATCGAAAAACTACTCTTTGCAGTTACTAAAACTGACTCATATTTGGTAAAAAATAAATAGCAATTTGAAACCAGAAATGAATTGAATGAATTCAGGTTTTGACAAATGCATATTAATGAATCCAGCAGAATGTGAAAATCCATTAACCATGTGCATTCAAAAAGGCAGAAACACTAAATAGTGGGGAAAACATTCCTACAAATGTAAAAATTACCAACTATGACACACCATCTTGCCAAAAAAAGTGTCACCTTGATACCACTGAATGAAATGTCATGGAATGAACATTTCCAACCAAAAATCATTGTTTTCCTTTAGCATTTTATAAAGAGGCCTCAGTCACTTCTGTTGAAACCACCCTGCTCTGACACCCTTCTCTAATAGAGTAGGGTCATTTCCAACTCATTGGTTTTAAATAAAATGTCCATTTATAAAAAGAAAAATCAGAGAAAAAATATTTTTTTCTCTCCCAATTTCCAATATTATAACACCAATGACTCAAGGAAAGTGGAATCAAACAAGGAACTTAATTAACGAGTACTTTGCTTTGGAAAACAGGAAATCTTCAAAAAGTTAATCATAAAGTTATCATACAACATAGCAACTACAATCCTAGGTATATACCCAAGAGAACTTAACACATATCCACAGAAAAACTTGCACATAAATGTTCATAGCAACAACATTTATAACAGTCAGAAAGTGGAAACAATATACATGTCTTATAAATGGTAACTGGATAAATAAAATGTGGGCTACCCATATGATGGAATAAAATTGTCTCTTGGTATCTGTGGGGGATTGGTTCCAGGACCCTTTATAGTCATTCCTCAGTATCCATGGTTGGTTAGAATCAAACAAAATCCACGGGTGCTGAAGTCCCTGATATGAAATGGTATAGTATTTGCATATAACCTATGCATATCCTCCCATACACTTTAAATCATCTCTAGATTACTAATACCTAATATAATGTATTATAAGTGCTACGTAAACAGTTCTTATACTGTATTGTTTAGGAAATAATGACAAGAAAAAGTCTGTGCATGTTCAGTACAGATGCAATGTTTTTTCAACTATTTTTCATTCATGTTTGTTTGAATCCATGGATGAGGGACTCACAGATATGGAAAGCCAATTGTACTGTCAATGAAAGAAATGAAGTCCTGGTATATGCTACAACATGGATGAAGCTTGAAATTATTATGATAGGTGAAAGAAGCCCATCACAAAGGACGACATATTGCATTAATCCACTTATATGGAATGTCCAGAATAGACAGATCATGGAGACAGAAGGTAGTTTAGTAGTTGCCAAGGATGGGGGAAAAGGGAATGAAATGGAGCTAAAGGGTACTAGGTTCCTTTGGGGGGTGTCAAAATGTCTGAAATTAGATAGTGGTGCTGGTGGTTGCACAACATTATGAATATTAAAAGCCACAGTATTGTATTTCTTCAAAAGGGTCTGCAGGGCCAAGTTTTTCTGTGGATATGTATTCAATTCTCTTGTTATATAGCTGGGATTGTAGTTGCTGGGTTGTATGGTAACTACGACTAACTTTTTGAAGACTGCCTGTTTTCCAAAGCAATCTTTAATTTTACAGTACATAAATTATCACTATTTTAAAAATAAAAAAATTAAAGGTTATTTTGATTTTCAATGTAAAGGTGCAAAACTTTTTTACATTCTACTTAACAAATAGAAATGATTATTTAATAATGTAAAAATTCCCTTTAATTTCTCTAAAATGGTCAATCCAGTTATTCAATAAGAGTAAAATTAGAAAGGAAAGGAAGACGAAGAGATAGCATCTTAACGTCAGCTAAAAAACTCCAGCAGACTCAATACATTCAGGAACACTTCCTGATTTCAAATCCCATCGTTGCCAGAGAGGTTTAAACAGATTATACTCACTTAGAGTTCAAAAAGTGAATATTCAATGAGAGAAAAAAAAAAATCCTTAACTTTTTAGCTTAAAACAGGGTAAAGGCCACAACCATAGAAAGTGTTAATATTCCCATTACAGAAATTCAGATTTGAAAACTGAGATTTAAAGGGGCCAAATAACTTTCTCAATGACATAGTTTAGATTATAGAGTGGGAAAGAAATTCCAGTACATTTGACTCCAAAGTCCACCCTCTTCTCATTAGGTCATGAAGAACCAACTTCACTCTTAAGAAATCCAAAAATATGTTAGCCCAGGATTGTGGGTCCAGTTATTGTTATGGCTCGAACATAGCTTGTAGGCATGAAGTTTTGTGCCCTAAGCCTCTCGCCACAATCATTACTGCACACCTTGAACTCCTGATTTATGTTGCTGTTTAGATAAATTCTGCAGCCTCAAAAAAAATATTTCATGAGTTAGAGCCCTGTGTGCCAATCAACCTCCAATAAATTCTTTGTTAGAGACTATTCCTGACGCCGGTGGTCTCATGAAAACTGGTCATGTAAGTAACAGAGCTTAAGAGAAGAATTAGGACACACTAAGAAATCTGACACTAAGAAAATCTGATGTTATGTCTGAGTAGAATCTTTCTACACAAAGAACAATACAGTCCTTTCATTATTCTGTCAAATATTAATGAAGTTATCCACAAGTTCTACTGGCTGTTTAAGATTATTATTTCATAAATGCCCACAGACAGTTTTGCTCTAGTTCTTTCAGAATCCAACATTACCTAGTATATTTTAAGACATTTAATACATTTCCATAATGACTTTTTTAATACCCTAGATATCGAAATCCCTGTAGATAAGATAGGTGGTAAAACATTTTGGTTATTCCTAATGAAATATTTGTGCCTTTCAGATATTTGTGCTGGCTGGCCTATCTTTCCTCTTGTTTATAATTCTGATAAGAGCCACGGAGGAAAAATTTCTTATAGAGAAGTTGCTTATTAGCAAGTAAAATATTTAAGGCTACAGCATGTTTATGAACTTGCAGTTTATTTGGAGCAAAGGGATGTTTTCTGAAGTCTTTATTTGTAGGCACATTCCAACATAACCCCAGAATGTTAACAAAACTAAAAATTCTGTACTCTAGGATGCAGGGTAAAATGTCTCAGAAGACATATGTAGTCTCATATATACTGCTTACAGTTTTAGTCCTGGTAATAAATTCTATAATGAAAAGTTAGCTACACATATGGAAGCTAAAGTTTAAATCATGTAAATATCTTTTAACATAAATTTTAACTCAGAAAGAACAATGTGCTTAATGTCTCATTTGGTTCAGAAATCTAGGACTACGATTAGCTTGTGCATTAAATTCATGCAACAAATATTTAGTGAGTGCTTACTATGCATGATGTACACATGGTAAGGGACTTTGGGGAATACAAAGAAAAACCAAATCTGTTCCATGCTCTGAAAGTGCTTCCAGACAAACACAGTCAACAACACAGGGGCATGTATCATTCTAAAATGAGGGGGGGAGTGATACACGTATTACAGGAGAAACTACATAATTACAGTGCTAGTAAGGCTAGGCCAACAGAAGGCTAGATCTGGCACTCGGACAAGGTGGTGGTGGTGGCAGATATTAAGGAAGACTTCATGAAGGAGATGCCATTTCAGTTATGCTCAGGATAAACGAGGAAGGGAACATGTAGAGGTGACGAGGAGTGCATTTAGGTGATGGTACAGTATAAACAAAGACACAGGACACGAACTGTGTAGACACATACAAGGTAGATACTAGAAACAATTAGTAGAGGTACCAAGTCCTCCTCCTTTCAAGCAGAGACAGTCCCTTGCCAGAGTACACAACTTGGGAAGCAGGATTTCAACCCCCACAGACTCTGTCAACAAGGTATAATTCCACTGCTAACCTGATGACCGTATGGGGCAAACCCGGGCATGTATAAGAAGAACATACAGGGCAGAGGTAGTTATTTCTGCTAAATCTTGGGTCTACCACTCCGGTTGTGCAACTTTAAGTAAATCAACCTTACTGTACCAGAGATTCCTTATTTGGAATAAAATGGCATACTAACTAATGACTCTAAAGCCTAATGAGAAAATAAAGTGTCTTATACTAAGCTTGGCTAATGCAGGCACTCAATCAGTGACAGCAGTAGCCATTGTTTGTGTTAGCAGAAGGAAAGCAGAGGACTTTAAGTATTCTAGAAAGGTGGACTGGACATAGAATTCTGAGCTGACGTATCTTTAGATTTCTTAGTAGTCAAAATATCTGTAGTAGGGAGCCATTATTTTAGCTAGGTGTGTTAGGCCATTCTTGTACTGCTATAAAGAAATACCTGAGACTGGGTAATTTATCAGAAAATAGGTTTAATTGGCTCACAGTTCTGCAGGCTATATAGGAAGCATCGCACTGGTATCTACTCAGCTTCTGGTGAGGCCTCAGGAAGCTTACAATCTCAGTGGAAGGTAAAGGGAGAGCCAGTATCTCACATCGTAAGAACAGGAGCGAGGGGAGGAGGGAAGTACCACACTTTTTTTTTTTGAGATGGAGTTTCGCTCTTGCTGTGCAGGCTGGAGAGCAGTGCCACAACTTCAGCTGACTGCAACCTCTGCCTCCGGGGTTCAAGCGATTGTCTTGTCTCAGCCTCCTAAGTAACTGGGATTACAGGCACGTGTCATCACACCCAGCTAATTTTTTGTATTTAGTAGAGATGAGGTTTCACCATCTCAAGAGTTTCACATCTCGAACTCCTGACCTCAGGTGATCCACCCACCTCAGCCTCCCAAAGTGCTGGGATTACAGGCGTGAGTCACAGCACCTGTCATGGTACCACACATTTTTAAACAGCCAGGTCCCATGAGAACTCACTCACTATTGCGAGGACAGCACCAAGCCATGAGGGATCTGCCTCTGCGACCCAAACACCTCCCACCAGCCCCCACCTCCAACATTGGGGATTACAATTCAATATGAGATGTGGTGGGGACAGACATTCAAACTATATCACCAGGTAAAGGACAAGTTTAGGATGACAAAATAATTCTAACATTGTTGTGCATGTCTTTATGTTGATATAAAGGTACCAACATCATAGGAAAGGGCTTCCTTGTATTCTATTATCTTTTTCTATTTTATTTTCTTTTTACAAAAAAAAAAAAAAGGTAGCTGTGCATGCTTTTAAGTGTTCCTAATGTGAAAATATAAACAGGTGGCAACACCACATATCTCCCTCTTTTTCTGTTTATTTTGAAATGCAAAAGTATGGGAACCAGCATATTCAACACACTCCTGAGATCTCTGTAATTGGTTTTAAAATCTTCAGGCATCATAAATTTCATCCCAAGATTATAATGTTAAGAAATACCACTTGGAAAAGTCAAAATAATTCATAACTTAACACGGGGGGCAAGGAGGTAAGAAAAAAGAAAAACCCAATAAAGATAGTTCCAGAACTACTGCAGAGAAAAGGGATTGACATAGACCAGTGCATTTGTATGATGAGAAACTAGAGGCAGTTGAAAAGTGAGAAAGAATGAAATAGAGATTGAGAGATACCCAGAGACAGGAAGCTGCAGTTGAAATTCTGAACTTTCTTGTGTTCAATGCGCATTTGAAAATACTAGGATTTCTGGTGGCTTGCTTGAAGAGATTAATACACACAGTTCATATTTTGAATGACTCCCATGTAAATGTGTGTACATTAATAAACTGGCATGCCGTTTCTTCTAGTAATCTGCCTTTTGTCAGCTGACTTTCAGCAAACCTTCAGAAGGCAAAGGGGAAGTTCTCTATTTGCCCCTATGCTTTTGGCACCATGAGGAGGATATCAAAGCCCCTCTGCTCTTCTGGAAGCCACATTCAGGGGAACCTAGAGCCTGACAAGCTAGCAAGAGTGTTAAGTATTCCTTACCAGTTAGGCTCCCAGTCTCTGTATATGGAATCTGGTTGAGTGGATGGGAAAAATCTCACTTGTCTTTTTTTTTTTTTTTCCCCTCTGCAAAATTTTGATTAATGGGGGAAAATTATTGGTATGACTTGACTTAGGTGTAGAAATTCTGGTGTATTTTCAACATGAATATTCATATTGTCTGATCCTTTTCCTCCCAGAAATTGCCTTTGTTCTGCTGCCTTTGTCTTTTTGTGTCATTTGTTATAAAGGGTCCCTCTCATCTTATTTTACATCCTTGAGAGCTTGCTTTGGGACCAAATAGGAATACCTGCTCCTGGTTTCCACCATCTAGGGGACATGATTTTTGGGTCATGTCTGGTGGCCAGCCTGAAAAGACTGGGAACCCTGAGACATGTAACATATTAAGCAGCCTAGTCTTTGTTCTGAATGTGCCAAGATCTCAGGGGAGTTTGTCTTAAGTCCCATCCATAGTGGCCTTTTGTCATCTTGATTCTTGATGTCTGGTTAGTCCTGGGAAAGTCCAATCCCAGGAGGGCCTACCCAGTGTCATGGATTAATGGGTCTGTGATGGGCAGCCCCTCACAAATTTGTGGGATACTGGAGGCATTCTATGTACAAATGTCATCCTTGACTTCTGTGGCAACAAGAGTTTTTTTCTTTCTTAACCTATTTCGGGGAGTGAACTTTTTGAAGGATCATGGGAACTATCTCTTCTACACCCTCTCTAGGAACACCTTTTGCTTATATGGTAAAATTTTATTCTAAACCTAGAAAATTACTTCGTAGGCTTTCCATGAAGACGCTTATTGGATTGAGTTGATACTAGAATAATACACCATTGGAAATCCTAATTGTCAGTGGCTAGAAGATGGTTCCTTTGAATTAGAAACACTTCTGTATTTGAAAAAGACTTCGGATAACTCAAATTCTAAGCAGTTGCCTTATTTGTATTTATGGGAGGATCAAACTGAAAGAAAGACATATATTAGTGTCATGGTTAGCCTTAGATTGTCTCTTAAAAAAAAAAAGCAGAAATCAGATTTAAAACAAAGTTAAAATCCTTTGTACGTTCAAACTGCCTGCCTCGGGTCCCCTGCAGGATTTGCAAAGAAGGCCCCTCCACCCTGTAGTCTAGTAGTTAAAATTCCACACTCTCACCTTGGCAGCCTAGAAGTTTGATTCCCTGCCAAGGAACCAGTCCCTTGGAGATGTAAATCCTTTAACACAAAAGAGGAAAGAAAAAAGAAACATTTATTTTTAAAATGGGTTTGATATTTGTGTGACTCAACTTTTTGGGTACCCATTTGTTACTGATCCTTTTCCCTTCCGTGGACAGCTTTTGATTTCCTATCTCACTAACTGTCTCTTTTAATCCTCCATCCATGGGGCACACAGTTGTCAGGCCTTTGTGTGTAGACAGTCAGCTGGGAAGCTGAGACCCTAGAGAATACTGCCAAGCAGAAACATGGGCTGTCCCCTGCTTGCAGCTAGTGAAACTTTGCTTTCTTTGAACTGTCTTTGGGGGTGGTCCTGGATCTTGTGAGGCCTGCTTTCCGCCTCTTTGGAGATAATTTGCACTTCCTTGGTTAAGTCATAAAAGGCTTATTGTTTTTGGTCTTCAGTCACTTGGACGGTACCTTCAGTTTAAAGAAGTTAAAAAGCCAGGAATGTTAGCTGTTTCTCTCAGCTAAAGTCTAAAAAGAAATTTTTAAAAAAGTTTTTGAAAGAGCTCTATGGTCAAAGGTCAGCTTAATTAAAAGCTGATATTTGGATTATCATTTTTTCTTCTTTAAAAAAAAAGTCTTTCTACTTTTTATCTGTTGGATCCTATTTCTCTACAGGGATTTTTTTTTCCCCCAGTCAACTGAAACACTTAGTTTCTCAGTCTTCTAGTCAAGGTCAGATAATGTCACTATCATGTAAGGATTATACATGTACCAAGCATTCCGTACAAGGAAGGCACTCAATAAAGATTACCTTTCCTTCCTATCAGAGAAGCAACTACGATATGAGGACAGATGTATGATACCAAACTGGCTTGAATTCCTCTAAATATGTATCAGTTACAGAGGGATTATGATTTCAAACAGAACTCAGTGAATATTCTGGTAAAAACCAGGAATGCTCTCGCTTTAACAATAAAATCTAGATTGTTTTCTACTACAGTACCAATCAGACAATTTCCCACTCTAAAACATGTATGGGTTAGCATCCTGAGCTAAAGGAGACTGGCAACTAAACAGATACCAGTATATGCATTTATTATCACTCATATTAACACACCACAGACAATGTGCCTAAACCAATTCCTTCCACAATAAGCCTAGAGAGTACAGTTAAAACATGCATTGGCAGGAAGAAAAAAAATATGTATGTGAAGGACTACTGCTTTTAAAAAAAAATCACCAGTTCTAAATACCATCAAGGGGCTGCAGAGATCTGTAACGCTGGATTCACAAGCATGCTTGTTCATTTGTTTCGTCTTTTAAATATACCAGTGTCCACTGTCAGTACTCTTTAGAATGTATAAATAACTAACAAGAATTGCTCTATAACAATTCACAGTAGCTGTATGTAAGTAACAATTCTTAAGCCTATGATCTCAGATGGATAATATAGTCATGGCAAAGTGGAATATCCTACTAAAGTTACTTTCAATTAATTTGCATCTTAAAGTTCTGAGTCACTTCCTCTGAATGATTAAATTTGGGTGGCATGATGTACACAAACATTCCAGTCCTGCTCGGTAAATAGCGAATTGCCACAAAGAAGAAGTTGATATAACTTTCTTTTTGGCATAAATGGTTTATTTCAAATCACAAACTATCACCACAAAGGAAGAAAACAATTCAGTATTCTGGGCAGCAGGCTGATAACTTTTCATTAGTCTGAAAACACTTTCCTGAATTTTCTGAAAGCAGGACAATTGGAACAGAAGCCTCATATGTGGTTGGTATCTGGGCATCTATGCTATGAAAATAGGATTTGTGATCTTTCCTCTGCTACTAGCTCTATATTAATCAGAACTACTGAACTTTGGGTTAAAATTCCCCAAATATTTTTGGTGACAATTACTAAAGACTAGTGCTGCAATATTATTATTAAGTAAACTTGTATTATTAGTTACATCTTTCAAAAATCCCAGGAAAGATAGAGAAGGTATTAATTTTATAAGATGTTAAAATCAATATTGATGTATTACTGAAATATAGAAATATAAGTCCTTTATGGTCTGAAAACTAAATTGGGCTCTAGTCATGATATAATATGTCACAAAAGGAAACCTAGTGACTCCTTAATATCTGCTAGGAAGTAACACTCAGATTTTAGGAAAAGATCACTTAATAAGAGACTAATGAGTTTTTTTTTTTTTGACTGAGTTTATACCCAAAGGAGACCTGGATATAATACAAGGGAACTAATAACTCAGAAAAAACAAATCACACCTTAAGTACAAGCAAAAAAAGAAATCACTTATCCAGTGATGATACGTAATGCTCTGGCAAAGTTTCCTAAAGAATTTAAGAGAACAGTTAAACCTTTTAAAACAGAGCTAATTTTACTGTCCAAGCATTTGTAAGATTGGTCCCAGTATGCGCTTTTGTTAATTACCCAGGTCAAAGCTTGTCTCTATAAATCACTGCAGATATTTCAAACCTGGCTGAACTTAAATTACAAGTTACCTAAAATTCCATCTTTTTATTTTGAAATTGTCCAAAGTAGTTATGATCTAAAATATAGGCCAGAGCAAATGCCAACTACAAATCCAATTTTCTACAAAAGTTTCTACTTAGGTTATGTGAGAAATTTCCATTTTAAAAAAAGGGAAGAAAGCAATCACTTGTAATATTCTTTCCAGCAGTAAAGGAAGCTTTTCCTCTTCAAAAATGAGAACGAATTACAAAATGCCCCTGAGTGCCCTCAAAATTTCATAATAACCATTTTATTGAAAAGTCACATAGTTGTCCTTTACTGAAGGCTTTAATTTTTTATGCCAAAGTATTTTACAAAAGAGCATAAAAGAGTATGTCCATATGAGCAAAATACCATTTTTAAAGAAGTTTTGCATTTTGAATTCTATTGACTTTGTTATTTTCCCATGACATTTTGGCAACAGAAGAATTAAGTTTGTATTTACAAAAATTAAAGAAATGGCTCTAAGATACGCCATGATAATTTTCTTAAATCTGCTCCATTATTCACTTTAGGCTTCTACTTTCAAATTTAAATCATCCAAATTACACATTAAAATTAGTCGTGATCTGTAGCACATAATAAGCAATGGCTTATCATCAGGAAAAAGACTGATAACTCACTTTAAATTGTATAAATACATCTTTTAATACTCCACTGAAGAATCTCCATCTCAAGTGATTTAGAAAGGATGAACATTTTAGTATCAATTTCCTACATCTTTACCCACCTTCACCTTAAAGACGATGAGAATGCATGAAGGTATTTCAATTGCACTATTTCCTAATTCTTAGTCTTCCTGTTATCTGAAAACTAAGTGCCAATCTACTATCTCCACTGCTAAAACATGCCAAGTGTATTATTCTCATGCTCTCGCCTTTTTAAATCAAGAAAAGCAATTAACTAGTTCATAATTAACATCTGATCATTAGATTTTCTTTTTTTTTCTTTTTTTTTTTTTTTGAGACAGGGTCTCGCTCTGTTGCCCAGGCTGGAGTGCGGTGGCGCGATCTCGGCTCACTGTAAGCTCCGCCTCCTGGGTTCGCGCCATTCTCCTGCCTCAGCCTCCTGAGTAGCTGGGACTACAGGCGTCCGCCACCGTGCCCGGCTAATTTTTTGTATTTTTAGTAGAGACGGGGTTTCACCGTGGTCTCGATCTCCTGACCTTGTGATCCGCCCGCCTCGGCCTCCCAAAGTGCTGGGATTACAGGCGTGAGCCACCGCGCCCGGCTGATCATTAGATTTTCATAAAATTCACTTGTGCAGTGAAAACCTTCAAGTGCTGAAATTCTCTATTTCATCTCTTTACAGTTTGCTGCACAGTCATTTATAAGTGGACTTCAATAGGGGAACATTTAATATAATCAATTTTCCATTCAGCAAGACAAAATCAAAGAAAAATATTTTGTTTGCACAGGAGACATATACTTTGGGGAGATGAATACTTGGGAATCATAGCTAACTTATCCACTGCATACATTTGCATGAAATTTCTATTTTCTATTACTTTCCCTGGGGAAAAAAAATACCTAATCTTGCGTATCAATCTCTAATATTCTGTTTAGCAATCAATGCCCCCCTGGTAAGGGACTGACAAAAAGAATTTACATACATCATTGAGGTGCTGGACTAAGATTGAATCACCTATCCATATGTAATTATTTAAAGATAAATAGTTGAGACTACAATCTCTGGTGATGACATATTTGAAAGACAGTTTATTTTGTGCATTTTTAAAGGTACTTTTTCCCTCCAAAAAAATAAGGAAAATAAACTGCTAAAAGGAAAACACAAACATGGTGCAAAATTATAAGAAGGAACAGTATCATTATTTATGGGTTAACATTTAAAAGTTAACAATGTCTAGCACATATTTAATGAATGAAAAAATGAATGAATGAAAATGTGTTAGAATTTCACATTTTACAGATAAGAAAATTATAGGATGAGTAGACAAATATGGTAGTAGAACTAGAACCCAAATCTTTTGGTTTTAATATAAAATTATTTTTAATAAAATTAATACAAAATTATTTCCACAAAAGATAATTTATCCAAATATCCCTTACCATCCAAAATCTGCACTACCAAGTCAATGATGTGAATAATCTTCAAATCAATCCTAAACTATCACTATATTAAGAAGCTACTATACATGTTAATGAACTCTCATGTGCACTTCATCTTTTCCTTCCTTTCTTCAACAAATATTTATTGATCATCTGCTATATGTCAGTTTAGTAGATGAAAGACTTTCTATCGAGTAAAATACCTGTTAATAGAACTACTATATCAGCATACACATACACACAAATCAAGAGGACAGTGAAGATTTCACATATAAGATTTTAAACAGTCTTAAGGATGAGTTGGAACTTATAGGGCAAAGGGAAAGATGGAGAGGCAGGAAGGAACAGGGAGTGTTCAGTACAGCAACACTGAAGGATAGGTGAGAATAGTGGTAAGGGCCAGTTGTACAGGTGCTAAGGAAATTTGCACTAAATTCTGAGTCCAAGGTTATTAACCTTTTAGAAGTAAGAACGTCCTTCATCATTAAAAAAATGGTATAGATCCCTCAATCCCCATCTCATCCCAAATGATAACTGTACTTCTGTTATCTGAGAACATATACAGTGACAAAAACTATTATGAATTTAGAAACCCCTTTTTAAACTATAGTTTTCACTAGTTCTATTAATAACAGTACTCACATATTTTCAAATTAATAATATATATGTAGGCTAATTATTTGAGGTATGTCTTTAAAAAATGCTGATTGTATGGACATTACTACAGGATAATGCAAATGAAGAAAAACACCAACAAATGAGGTTAAAAATATTAATGGCAAAGAATATGAAATCACATGTCTCAGTCCATTTATGATGCTATAAAGGAGTACTTCAGACTGGGTAACTTCTAAAGAAAAATGGTTTATTTGGTTCACAATTCTGTTGGCTGGAAGACTGGGCATCTGGTGAGAGCCTCAGACTGCTTCCAGAGGGGAAGGGGATCAAGCTTGTGCAGAGATCACATGGTAAGAGAAGAGGCAAGAGAAAGAGGGAGGGAGGTGCCAGCTCTTATCACCAGCTCTCTTGACAACTAATAGAACAAGAACTCAGAACTCACTCGTTACCACAAGGATGGCACCAAGCCTTTCATGAGGGATCCACTCCCAAGACCCAAACACCTCTCATGAGGCCTCACTTCCAACACTGGAGGGATCAAATTTCAACATGAGGTTTGAAGGGTCAAATATCCAAACTACAGCAACATCTGTTCTGACTACTACAGAAAGCGTAAGACAATGCGGCATATTCCCAGACTCATATGCAGGCTTCCCAGGTCTCTCAGTCTTCTGGTTGGAGACACTGAGAAGCTATTGATAATACTTGAACAAATTGAGGATATTTGCTGCTAGGTCTGAGAAACTCATCTTTGCTAATTTTAGGGGGATTTTTATAACACCCGGTTAGCTCTTCTCTCTTCTCGGTGCCCTCCCCACAAAGTGTTCTGGAGAATTCTGGCTCCATGCCTGCTGCTCACAAATTCAAGTAGCACAATCCTGACTGTAAATTATGACAACAATGGGTGATCAGACAGCCAATTTTATAGGTGTAGCATACTTTAGAGGACAGGGTTGGTGCTTACCCGAGATTCATTCCTGAACCACAGTATGTAATATAATGTTAACAGTAACGGCATTATGATGGGGACTGATTTACAACTATACTTTGAGGCAAGAAAGTGCCGAATTGCAACACTTTTCTGAGAAGTCTACTTTATCTTTGGATATTGGTTAAGTTATCCACAGAGTTATATGTAATTTGAGAAGGTCCACGATGGAAAGTTCCAATTATTAAAAGAATGTGTTGTTCATTCATAATGCTTTCTGCAGATGCAAGAGTCAACTGGACAGACAGACTTACTTATCTGCCAGTCAATCATGATTTCATTGGCTAGGTTATAACCTCAGCCCTGCAGAGCGCCTGTGAAGGGCTCAGGAGGACAGTAAAACATGATCTTTCAAGGGCCTGGAAGTAAGTTGGGAGCACAGGCACCATTGCAGGATGATGAGAATGAAGGAAAAACCAACAGATTAGTTTTTAAAAATGTAAAAATTCCTCAAAATGCTTAAAATCTTTTTGAGAATGCTGGCCTAAAACATAATTCCTGACTGTCACCAAAATGCTTAATGAAGACCCCACACTGCTGCACAATCGGTGTAACTGCTACAGGGGTCACAGGAGTTCCACAAGGGCTTCATAAAAGGCAGGACATGGATTTGAGACAAAATTTTAAAACTAAGTGGCAGATGGAAAGACAGTCAGTAGACACACACAGAAATGGCCTCGAACGCAGAGGAGAGCAGGGAGAAAGGCTGCATGCACTAGAGCAAGAGACTCTAGAAGGCGAAGCAGAAAATCAGGTCACATCTAGCAGTTCAGAGCTAAACTTTAACCTCAGCTGCTGCAGGCATGGCATGTACAGGTGGGATTTCCTCCTTAGTCTCAACCTTCAGCTCTTTATTTCAGTATTTCCACGGTTCCTCCCTCATTTCTAAACATATTTACCCATTATTTTATTATAAGTGTTCTCACATGCTCCCCCAATTCTCTGTAGAGTAGAACTCAGTGTAATAAACAGGCAAATTTCTGGCAGGATTGTAGGGTAAGGTCATATTATGTTGAAAAAAGTAGTTTAATGAATGAGGAGCTCTCCACGGGTTTCTGAGCCTACCCATAAACAGGGTAGAGGCTTTTTTTTTTTTTAAGTGGCATTTGAAAAACTCATTCCAGCAGCAAGCACCATGTTGAAGCAATGGGGGAAAAAGAGGGTGTTGCAACACTATAGGAACCAGCTGACACTCAGAGGACTTGAGAGCAAAGTAGCAGCTCTAGAATAGCTGAGAGCATCTGCAACATACCATTGATAAATCCTACTACACAGGCACCATTTGTTATTACCAAGAAGTTACTAGGGGGCAGAATTCTCTCTCTCAGCTACGATTGGGAGTTATGGTTTATCATAGATGAATTCTTCAACTAATAGCCTACTTATAGGCTATTACCATCTAGGCACAGAATGTGGGCTCCATATTACATATTTTTTCCTCATTTTTACAATTGATCATGAATATCTAAGACATTTCTATGAAACTACATTTATCCTTATAGGAGACACCGTAAAACTACCAAATACTCAGAATAGTGAAATTCTCAGGGAAAGCCTTTGCCTAAGGCAATCCATGGATCTATACCATAACAAATACCCAAGGTCTATTGGTTTATTCTGTATTATCTGGTTATATATCAAGTTCTATATGCTTTTTATCTTTATAAGGATATTCAACACACATTTTTTGAATCTCTGCTACAAAAGAAATGAAATTCCTTAACCTGTTTAAGTACTGAAAACTATTAAAGAATTGATATGTTATGCGTTGCATTTTCTTTATACTGCTTCAAAGTGCCAGACCAATCATTTATACTTATCATGTGGCTACTCAAGCCAAACTTCAAAGTGAAAACATTTTCTCATTCTCATGCTTGTTTTTCATTCTTGGCTCTGTCTTCTAAAACTGTGAGTTTGCTTTATAATTCTGGTTTACTTGTCTCATAGCAACCATAAAAGCACACAGGTAAATGACTATTCTATGATTAAATAACCTTTTTAAGGTTTCTCCATATATTGCTGTAATTCAACTTATAATGTGAGCTACAGAATTTGACATTTGTTATGGTCATCCGTACTTTGGCACAAGTTTTTTTCAGTAATATTTTGTTTATTTAATAAAAAGCAATCTGAAGCAAAACAAACTGCTGACTTTTGATATTAGTGGGAACACAGATGATAATTTTATTTTGTACCTTTTCAATTAGTTTTAAAGGTTTTATTTATTTATTTATTTATTTATTTATTTATTTATTTATTTTGAGATGGCGTTTCACTCTTTTTGCCCAGGCTGGAGTGCAATGGTGTGATCTCGGCTCACTGCAACCTATGCCTCCTGGGTTCAAGCGATTCTCGTGCCTCAGCCTCCCAAGTAGCTGGAATTATAGGTGCCCACCACCATGCCTGGCTAATTTTTTGTATTTTTAGTACAGATGGGGTTTCACCGTGTTAGCCAGGATGGTCTTGATCTCTTGACCTTGGGATCTGCCCACCTCAGCCTCCAAAGTGCTGGGATTACAGGTGTGAGTCACGGCACCCAGCCTTTAAAGGTTTTATTATTTAAAATTTCAAAAAACCTTAAATATCAACAAAAAAGAATAATGTTTAAAAGAATAATATCTTTCGTCCATTGTGAGAATCCCTCACTAAAGTTTTATACAGTAACAGTACTTCTAGCTCATAAATAAAATAAAATTTCCATTATTCAAACACAATGAACTGGAATCTTCAATTAAGTTAAAATTTGGGGACATTAAAATTTTAGATGAAAGAAGCAATATGTGTTATGAATCACTACAGATTTCAGCTTTATTCTCTTCTGATTATGACATCTACAAATTATGTAATAATAGAAGCTGAAAAGGATAACCTGGAAACACTGTAAGATCCTGAAATAAGAATTCTGACACCTGTATAACCAATACAGTTTACAAAGCACTTTAACTAAATTGACTCTTAATTCTCAAACAAACCTATTTGATGGGCCTTTATTTCTATTTTATAGAAAAGGAAACTAGGGCTCAGATATTAAATACCTTGGCCATGCTGTTGGTAAATGGGCAAGGTCTGAACTAGAATCAAGTCTTCTAGCTACAAACTATGTTCTTATCACTAAATCATACCACTTGGTATCGCAGAAAACTAGATTTCAACCATGGAGATGAACACCAGGGTCTATTGGTTAGCTTTCAAAAAAAGTTTTGTTTTTTTTTTTTTTAAACGATGGAATTTGATAAATCCTGTCAGACACATCAATATGTATATCCCACGTCTAGTCTATTACCAGTGCAGCAGCACATCCACGCAGCATCCTTGGTAAAATGCTTTAGTTTAAGCCAACCTCATCAAATTAGGAAAGGACATAGGAATTGTGCAGCATAATCCCTAGTCAAAAATACAGGTACAGCTGCAGTCTTTCAGGAGTCTGTGTGTGCGGGGAAGTTAGGCAGGGAATATATAGAAATAGTCAAGACAAGTAACATTAACAACTATATTTGACTATAGGAAGCAAATGGCATATGACCTTTACAACCAGAAGAGAGTATATTTTGCTTACTTAGATCATCACCTACAATAAAGAAAGAAGTTTAGAGGACTCTTTGGCCAACATAACTACAATGCTAATAGAAGGGGGGAATATATGTTGAGTAAGTATAAATATTAAGAGAATTGGAGCCACCCATGGTATGTGCAGACATGCTACCAATAAATTCATGTTAGAGTACTATTGCCACCCCTTATTCAAATTTAGTTTGACATTCAATACAGAGAGGTGTTTTTTGTTTTTTTTTTTTTTTTTAGATGAAGTCTTGCTCTGTGGCCCAGGTTGGAGTGCAGAGGCGTGATCTCAGATCACTGCAACCTCTGCCCCTCCAGGTTTAAGCAATTCTCTGCCTCAGCCTCTGGAGTAGCTGGGATTACAGGCGCGTGCCACCACACCCAGCTAATTTTTTTGTATTTTTAGTAGAGACGGGGTTTCACCATCTTGACCAAGCTGGTCTACAGAGGTTTTTTTTTTTTTTTTTTTTTTTTTTTTACGGTTTATGGCCTACAGAAAAATAATATAAATTGTTTGATATCTTTATTTTCACCTCAATCATTACTCCTCTCCTAAGAAGACTTGTCTATGAAGTGAATGGCAGGCTATTAAAATCCGTGAGTCATCGAACCTAAAAAATAAGGTTCATAAGCATTAAGAACACTACCTCAGACAAGTAATATCCATTTTCTCTGATTGAAAACACTATAAAAACCAAGGGCAATTTAGTAACTAGAAAGTTAAGGGGGAAAAGAAGCAGCCTTTTTTTTTTTTTTTTTTTTTTTTTTGACATGGAGTCTTGCTCTGTCACCCAGGCTGGAGCGTAGGGGTGTGATCGCGGCTCACCGCAATCTCTACCTCGCACGTTAAAGCGATTTTCCTGCCTCAGCCTTCCTGAGGACTAGCTGGGACTAGAGGCACCCACTACCACAACCAGCTAATTTTTTGTATTTTTAGTGGAGAGGAAGTTTCACCGTGTTGGCCAGGCTGGTCTGGAACTCCTGTCATCAAGTGAACCACCCACCTCAGCCTCCCAAAGGGCTGGGATTACAGGAATGAGCCACTGCACCTGACCAAAAGCTGTATTTCTAACTAGTGGTGTTTTTTTATTTTTATTTATGTTTTATTTTTTAGCAGACTATGAGTTTCAGGTTAGTGCGGGTTTACTCTTACAACAAGAGAATTAACTAGCAATCTGCTCAGAGCATTAACAAACTTGCTGTACCACGTTTGTTTTTTTTTTTAAAAGGAAAAAAAAATCAATGACAAAGCTAGAACAAAGGAAAAATAAAAACAACTCTTTCCCAAGCAACTAATTTTCTACATACAGACAAATATAAAAGAAAAATACACCTCTAAGATTTTTTTTAAAAAGAATGCTTACTTTTCTGTTTTGGAAATAAGTACTTATTTCTAGATATCAATTAATTATCTCTATTCTATTATTCATTAATAGCCTTGACTATCACATTGGATAAAGGACAATATTACATGATACCTAAATGGGCTGTGTACAACATGGCAATAAATATTGCCATTCAGAAGACTGAAATTATAGATAAACACCCCAATTTTCCTTTTCTCTATTAAAAATATTCTAATTTGTAGGTATTTCCAAACTCTACAACATGGAAGTAACGAGCTAATTATTCCATTTCTAGTGTTTTCATATAATACGCCATTTTCCAAGAGTTACATATTTAGTTGCAGAAGAATACAGAAGGATGGTGACTAAGGCAGCCCAGAAGATAAAACACAGAAATGTTTCATTACAATAAAGCAATGGTCATAAAAGTAACAGATAACCTACAAATGTCCGGAATAGCACATGAATTTTCACCTGATGAAACCAGTTTTGAATGAGATTAGCAATGGGTGAGATCAGTCATGAACGAGATTAGTTTTATATGACTCATGGAATAACGTTTGCTGGAAAACGACACAAGAACACAGATTCAAACTTCACTTGGTGGTTAAATAACTGAAAAATGCTTGTTTATCTTGAAGAAGCATCTTTCTTATCTGCTGCCTAGTGGTTTTGATTTGTTTCATTCCAAATAAATCAAAGCTACTTTGTTTCTGGTATCTCATATCCTGAATTTGACTGATAAGTAAAGCAATGTTATAGACAGCATTCAAATGAGGATGGATTTTCAACGGCAAAATTCAAAAGGACTTTCAGAGGAACTCAGATTTCCAGGGGGTACAGGAGGCTTTTTACATTCTATTATCCAAAAACCTGGTATAAAGAATGAATTTTCACAGGCCACTGACAATAACCTATGAAAAAAACAATGCATTTTCACATAATTTTTCAGAGGAAGAAGACAGACTGTAGAGCTAAAAGCTCTGAGTTTGAACCTTAGATCTGATACTTCTTTAAGTATTTTACCTAATCTTTCTGAGTCTATCTTCTCATCTACAAACGGGGATTTAACAACCTGCTTTTTAGAGTTTTGAAGCTTAAATATCTTTCACAGGGCCTGGCAAATACAAGAAATTAACAAATGCTACTTCCCACCTACAGAAGCCAACAAGTGATATGCACAGATATCAGAGGAGAATGAATCATATACCCTTTCTCTTATCCCCTCCCCTTCTCAAAATAAAATGCCAAAAACCTGGTATTACACATGGGTACATTAATTTTTAGTTCACTGAAAGCTATTCCCAGTGCTGTATCTTCACTTGAATTTTGCCTTCTTCCCTTGACATGTCCAAATCCAATTATTCCTTTATGGATCAGCTCAAGTCTCAGTTTCCCAATAAAATCTTTTCCCTTAATTCTCTACACCTCTATGTGTAATAAATACAAGATTTTCTACCTCAAAGTGACTTATCTGAATGTCTGATTATTCATAAATTTTGGCCCCAGAGGTTACCTTTGGGAGCATTACACTTGTTACCATGTACATCCCTGAATTTTTCCATGCTGTTAGTTTTAACTCAATTTAAAAGCATTTTATCTTACTACCTGCAAAGCAGAGTATGGGAAAATGGGGGCAGAAGCAGGGGAAACTTAATGAGCCATTAAAATTGTGAAAATGGGCCGGATGCAGTGGCTCACACCTGTAATCCCACTTTGGGAGGCGGAGGAGGGTGGATCACCCGAGATCAGGAATTCGAGACCAGCCTGGCCAACATGGTGAAATCCTGTCCCTACTAAAAATATAAAAATTAACCAGGCGTGGTGGCGGGCACCTGTAATCCCAGTTACTCGACAGGCTGAGGCAGGAGAATTGCCTGAACCCAGGAGGCAGAGGTTGCAGTGAGTTGAGATCGTGCCACCACCCTCCAGCCTGGATGAGAGCACGAGACTCCATCTCAAAAACAAAAAAAAAAAAAGTGAAAATGGATGGAGATGGAATCATGGAAGGCCGATGATACCACACTGTGAGGTTACATGTATTTACTGTGCAATGAGGAGCTACTACAGGTACCAGGAGAATGACAAGATTAAATATGAGTTTGAGAAAAAACTGGTAGTGACACGGGGGCATTAAGATACACTGAAGGCCATTTGGAAGCTTACTGTCATTAGTCACATAAACAAACAAATGAAACCAACAATAACAAAAACAATGTGACAAAGAGTATTAAACTAAAGCAGTGGAAATTAGAATGTCTGTAAACGGAATTTAGACACAAAAAAGGAGGGAGGGGGAAGACTCAAAAAAGCTTGATCCATGTTTTTGGTAATTTCATTAAATTTCACAAAATCATGGTGGAAAGACCACCTGTAAGGGAAAAATGAGTCATATTATAAATATGTTTAATGTGTGAAGCTTATCAAAACATGTTTGTGCCGAAGTTGAGAAAGACACTCAAAAGAAAGGTGGGGCTGCATTCATAAGACTTGGAAGTCCGGTCTGAAGAGATCATAACTGAAGTTATGGGGGGAAATCTTTTAAAAGTACAATAAGAAGTAAAGAAGTGTGATGGCAAATTTTGTTCAATTCTCAAGCAGCAAAAGAGAAAACAAAACATTACATAACTGAACCAGTAAGATCAATAATTCTGAAATGGGTGGGGATAGAGAGTTAGAGAAACTGAGGAAGAAGAGTTTCATAAAAGAGGAGAATGTAGAGTAGGATAAAAGCTGAGATACGATCCAGTGCTGTGATTTCTGAGTTACAGAAGAGCAGAAAGAGCAGAGACGAATGAAGACAGGGACCTACATCAAGGCTGGAAAAATATTAATTAGAAGGTAATTGGTAGGTAGCCATCAATAGTTATGGGGGGAGGGGAAGAGGTAGAAGGCAAGAAGCGAAGGAGGGACAAGGAGGGAAGTGGGCAGAGAGGACGGTCCATATGTAGACTGGGGGAGAACAAGCTTTCTAGAATAAGGATCATCAAGTGTGAAGGCCCAGAGGTAGCCATGTACCTGGTATGTTAAAGGAAGGTGTGTGCCTAATCAACCCCTGGTGAGAAATGATGGTATATACTATGATGGAGAAGACTTGGAGAAGTACTGATTTAGCAGAAATCAGGATGAAGATATGTAAATAAAAAATTTGTCTAGTTGTGAAAAATTTGAAATGCCTAATAGACACCCAGTGAAAATATTAAGTAGGCAGTTAAATGCATGAACCAGGGCTTAGGAGAGAGGTCACAGCTAGAGATATAAATTTAGGGTTCATCAACATTGGAAAGGTATTTAAAGGCTAAAAATGGATGAGATCATCCAGGAGCACGTGAAGATAGAGAGGAAAAGAAGTCCAAGGACTAAACTCAGAAGCATTCCAACAACTGCAAGTCTGGAATTAGAAGAGAAGTTAGGAAACAAGACGGAAAAATAGTTCCCAGGGAGGTAAATAGAAAATCAGGAAAACTTTATATCCTCAAGTTTACTGAAGAAGGGCTTCAAGGAGAGAACGGACAACTGTGTCAAAGGCTGAGAGTTCCAGTAAAATAAAGACAGAATTGATCACTTTATTTGATAAGACAGAAGTTGTTGCTGATTATGAAAAGACAGGTTTTGGTGAAGTGGAGGTATAACATGCTGAGTACGTAGCCTGAAGAGATGAGAGATGAGGAAGTGCTAATAACAGCATATAGAATTCTGTGGCATTTGACTATAAAGGTAAATCAATGTGACACAACTGAGGATGAATGCAGACTCTAGAAAGAGACTTCCTCCCCTTATTAGATAACACGTTTGCATACTAATAAGAAGATCTGGTAAAGAGGAAGAAATTGCTAATACAGAAAAGACGTGGTATAATCCTGCAACAAAGTCCCCAAGGAGAAACAAGAGGATGGGATCCAGCAACCAAGTAGAGAGACTGGCCTTAAATTGGAGTTGGGACGATTCATTCATGGTAACAGATGGAAAGGCACAGATGCAGGAAAGAATATGATATAACAAAAAATAATATATTGAATTACTACTGTTTTCTCAGTAGTAATTTCAGAGATTCTGTCAGTGATTGCTTCAAAGCAATCATTAAAGGTAATACGGTCTACTGAAAATAGGACGAGCCAGGAAGTGGGTTCTAGATCTGGTTCTGCCAGTTTGCCACCTAGCACTTTGGGAGGCTGAGGCAGGCGGATCACGAGGTCAGGAGATCGAGACCATCCTGGCTAACACAGTGAAACACCATCTCTACTAAAAAATACAAAAAATTAGCCGGGCATGGTGACGGGCGCCTGTAGTCCCAGCTACTCGGGAGGCTGAGGCAGGAGAATGACCTGAACCCGGGAGGCAGAGGTTGCAGTGAGCCGAGATTGCGCCACTGCACCCCAGCCTGGGTGACAGAGCCAGACTCTGTCTCAAAATAAATAAATAAATAAATAGATAGATAGATAGATAGATAGATAGATAGATACCAGTCAAGTCTCTCAAGTTTCAGTGAAAATTAGTACACAGTGTCCTTAAGCAGAGAAAGCATGTCAAGGGAGGGGAAAAAAAACTCATAACATATCCCTTTCCTGTTCCTTTAAAGCCAACACTTAATGATTTTAATGATAATGATTATTTGAAATGGCAGGAGCGAAAAAAGAGGAACGAATGGACAAAGACATTATTGAACAACAGAACTTTGGATACGGAAGCAACATTTTAAGAATAAATGAGGAAATGTTGAAGACCCAGAGATTTTAAATGATTTGCTTAAGGTCGTATCATTGGCCCAAAAAAAGCAAAAAAGCATAGTATGGTGTATAGTTTATGTCCTTTCTTCAAAGAGCATTTTCGCACATTACTGAAAAGCACTTCTCTGTAATTTCCTAAAGTACTAACAGAAATAGAAACAAAAGTTAACACAGACAAGAAACTTGTTAAGTCTCACTTCCCATCCATCAATGAAAAGAAATAAATTTGACTCTCTATGTACATATAATAACTTAAGAGCATGTTTCAAATTACCTTATTATCTACACAATAGAGGATTAACTGCTTACATTATAGATGTCACCATGAAATTGTTATGGGGTTTTAAAACATGTTTCTTCACAAGGTGGAATTAAACACAAGTCTTCTTTAGTCAGACTGCTCAGCTCATTTCAGCCCAACATTCATTGATGAGGTGCTCAATCTTTTCTAACCACTGCCTCCATTTCTGAGACAGATGAGGAATTAAAGCATGAATAAAGCAGTCTGGGATCATAACATGAATGGAAGGCCCTGGCGTCGAGAGTTATCTTTTCAAATGAGCACAGAAAATGTGAATGCTTCTGCCTATTCCCAGATGTAAAGGAGTGGGGGCATATTTTGAGCAAACACCATTTCATGTAGGTTTTATGGTATAGGAAAGCAAGAAAATGACTTCAGAGAATTCTTAAGTTACTTGTAGTGATTATTTAATCTATTTTATGGAGGATGGGATGCTTTTCTAATTTTCTTTTCTCCCCACAGTTCATAATTACCTCATGGTAAAGCAACTCTGATGCTATTTACTTCTCCAATAGGAAGTAAACAGAGTTTTAAAATACTAAAGTATTTAGACTTGACAATTCAACTATTTGTTAGTGAATCTCCTACTGGTTTGCTCTTGAAGGATATTCTACCATAGGATAAAACAACACTGGTCAGCACCATACAGAGTGGTGGCAAAAAAAAATTTTTTTTAATTAAATAACATTTGGGAACTCTATGTAGACTATTTATCTAAAATATGTCCCTTATTGTCAAAAAGGACTACTGTATACAGATACTCCTTGACTTACAAAGGGGTTGCATCCTGATAAACCTATCATAAGTTGAAAATGCATTTAACACACCTAACCTACCAAACATCATACTTAGCCCACCTTACCTTAAACATGCGTAGAATGCTTATATTAGCCTATCATTGAGCAAACTCATCTAACATAAAGCCTATTTTATAATAAAGTGTTGAATAGCTCATGCAATTCATTGAATACTGTACTGAAAGTGAAAAACAGAAGGGTTGTATGGGTACTCAAAGCATGGCTTTTACAGAATGTGGATCACTTTCACACCATCATAAAGTTAGAAAATTCTAAGTCAAACCATCTTTAAGTTGAGAACCATGTATATACTACTGAATTGAAAGGATTAACACTCCCCAAACCATAATCCTGTTATGAAATAGAGAGACCTTGTTTTGTAAGGCTTATTTTTCCAGATTGCTTTACCTCAAATAGCAGGCTTGCCATTATGATCACACTGTGCTTATGCATCTTTAATTTACATCCAGGACTTCCACATCGCTAAGTTGATCTATGAGAAAAACTTGCATAAAGGCAATCATCCTATGGAGGGCAGTCATAAAACTTAACAGCCTCCCCATCTTGGGGGGGAAGGGGAATATTACCATTAAGCTACAAGCTTTTGACTATTTACAAAGGTTTCTAGGGGATAAAATACTGAATCCTTTTGATACTGTAAAATGTTGTGCTCACAATGCATGTGAAGCACTGAGAAACGGTTTAAAGAGTATTTTAAAAATGATTAAGTTTTAAACACAATACGTATGGTTTAGTTCAGAGAAAGCAAAAATATGCATAAGAGTCTGTCTATAAATATGTGGTACTCATAAAAATAAGGCTTTTTTCAGGTCAGTCAAAAGGGAGAACAATGTAAAAATGCCTTAAGCTACAAAATAAAAAATTCAATGTCAATAGCAGAAAGATTTCAAAACAGCACAGAAGAAAGCTTTTCTAGAAATACAGCTTTAAGTACCACTTGGTAATAATAGCTTTGATTAGATAGTTAAGGAAATAGAAAATTCCACATCTATCTAAAGTCTGGGCCAGATGACCTGGATTATGTTACTTTCCTGTTTAAAAGCTCCTTGAGGTTCCCTGTTAACTATAGAGCAACCCTGGGGTATATGATGTTACTTCCTTTTGCCAAAGTGCCTACGTTTTCCTTGTTCACAACAACTCCTACAATTTTTTTCAATACCCAGCTAAAATGAGACTGTCATTTGAATATATCTGCTATCATATTTATGAGATTATACTCTGATAATCTGTTTACAGAGTGGGCTTTAAGCACTAGAAAGTGGGCCCTTCAGAGATTAAGGTGATGTCTAATTGATTTTTACATATTCAACCATAATGCAATGCTGTTATAGATTAAATTTTCAGTACTCCACTCCCACCACCAAATTAACTTATTGAAACCCTAACCCCCAATGTGGCTGTATTTGGAGACAGGGCCTTTAAGGAGATAATAAGGTTATAAGGGTAGGACCCTAATCCGATAGGCTTAGTACACTTAGAAGAAGAGGAAGACACACCAGATCAGTATCATTCTCCTCCACTCCCGCCCCTCACCCTGCAAGCACAAAGGAAAGGCCATGTCAGGACACAGCAAGAGGGTGACCAGGAAGAGAGTCCTCCTCAGAAACCAACCTTGACAGCACCTTGAACTTGGACTTCTGGCTTACAAAACTGTGAGAAAATAAAAGTGTGATTTAAGCCATCCAGTCTGAAGTATTTTGTTATGACAACCTGAACTGACCAATACAAATGCTAAGAAAGTATTTTGTCAAGTGGAGTGTTATTCAAAGCTAGTCTTCAAGGATCCAAAAGTTAGGAAATTGCCTTCAGTTCCTAGCAAATTTTTTTTAACATCATGTCTTAAAGCTGAAAAAATATGCAATTATATCTATAAAAACCTGGTCTTGATAGGTATAAGAAGCAACAGAACGTTTTGATATGGCCACCTTGTAAAAAGGGACATTCTGACAAGGCTCGTTTAAAGAAGCCATGTCACAATAACCCCATTAAAATGTAAAATTCATTTTTTTATTAGTAAAATTTTGTGCACAGATAGCACTCTTATTCTATTTCTAATGTCACCTATCCAGAGCCGGTGAGAGTCATCCGATTAGGGTCAAGGTTACTTACTTTATTGAAGTAACTTGATAACAACTACAGGTGAAATAAAGGACCTTTGTCTTTTTGGGCCTTCAGCATTGCCCCTGTATCAAAATAGCCAAGCCAAATACTATAACCATGTGTTACTAAGTGCTCCCAAACCTGCTACAAATCTTACCCATGATATTTTATCAGTGGGAGCAATGTAGAAATTACCATTTTAGGAAAATTATATTACTACTTATAGTAATTCCACTACAGAAATTTGAAGAAGGATCTAAACTACAGTATATGCTATTTATATAAAAAGGAAGCGACCTGTTTATCTTTGTAAGAATACAACTAATCTTATTCCTACAAGTAATGAATCCAAATGTTTAGAAGACAGAAAATTTCAGCTGGACGTGGAAGCTCACGCCTGTAATCTCAGCACATTGGGAGGCCGAGGTGGGCGGATCACGAAGTCAGAAGATTGAGACCATCCTGGCTAACATGGTGAAACCCTGTCTCTATTAACATACAAAAAAAATCAGCCAGGTGTGGTGGCATGCACCTGTAGTCCCAGCTACCTGGAATGCTGAGGCAGGGGAATCACTTTGATCCCGGGAGGCGAGGGTTGCAGTGAGCTGAGATCGCACCACTGCACTCTAGCCTGGCAACAAAGCAAGACTCCGTCTCCAAAAAAAAAAAAAGAGAGACTTAGAAAATTTCCACAGTAAAAAAAAGTGCTCTATCCTCAATTCTAGTTAGTGCCAAACATGGAACACTATGGAAGTTAACGAAAGCAAAAGTATTTCAGTTGCATTTAGCGGCTATTCACTACCATAGGTCACTAAATTACAGTTTAGCAGTTAAATAATTTTTGTAAGTTCACATACATAGTAAGTTTTCAAACTGAGATTAAAAAAAAAAGAAAAGCTATGTTCATCTCTAATGCACAAGTTCTTTGCACTAACATATAGCTTTGACAACCAAATGACAAAGGCAAGTATTTACCACAGCAGTTCATGTTGCAATAAATCTAAGAAGTCTTTAATATAGAGAATCCCATGATAACATGTCAAATAATGACCCTCATCGGAAAGAACCAAGTGAAACATTATAGGAAGTCTTTGTCACAATACTTGATGGGTTATTGTGGCAGAAACAAGGAGAATTATTTTTAAATAATCATAATTTAATTTCAAAAGGAAAATTAAATTGCCACATTAGGGAAAGAAAACAAGAAAAGAAAACCAATACAAAAATTCAGTGGAAATAACAGTAGCTGGCCAAAAGAAATGAGTGAAAAAAGACATGAAAACTTTCTGTTGCTGTAGTGATGGTGTGGTATATACATCTATATTCACAAATAAACTTTTGACATGTAATCTCCAGTTCACTGAGGCAACTCGTTCTTCACAAGAGGATGCTTCAGTGCATCTCAGCTGAGTTGCCTTTTCTTCCAGGGAGAAACAGATGAACAAACAAAAATTTTGGTCCAATCTATCTTTTCTTTATAAAAACCTTTCCATATTTGGAAATGGAAAGTCATTACATTGAAATATCTTGTCCTGTATACAAATCCAATATGCCTATCTTTGTATAACATTCAATGACAATCAAATATAGTATTTTGTCATGGAAAATATTTTCAAATAAGTAGATGAAAAAACAGCTTTCCTTTAAAGCTTCCTTCATCTGAAAGAAAAGGAAGGAGGGAGGGAAAAAGAAATCACTAAGGTACAAACAGAAGCAAGATAAAGAAAACGAAAAAGACACATTTGCTAGCCCCATCCAGCTGTGCCTTAATAAGCCTTCTTGATGTAAACTTATTTTCCTCAGGCTAGACTGTTTCACTTCAAATGATGAGATAAACTCTGCCAGATTTGGAAAGCTACAACAAATGGCAAAGCAAATGGGAACTGTGCTTTTCTACCTACTCCTTACCAAGACAAAATTCTCCAAGCCAGGGAGCTATACAAGTGTCTTCCACAGGATTCCCATAGTGAAGTCTGTATCTACTCAGGTCCACAAGTTTAGACTAGGAAAAATATATCTTCTACACATCAAATGTAAACAATGCAAACTTATCTTCAAAAGGCACCCCCCATCCTCACAATAAGTCTCTAACAGAAGCTTGATTTGTACAAATATTTTAGAAATTCAATGAAGTTCTTTACAGCAACTATGCTGTAACAATAGGCTTCTAAGTGTGATTGAGATTTGGATATAACACTTCTGGAATCTCATTTGGTCATTAAAATGAAAAAGTAAAAATACTTTTTCTATAACCAAAAGTATTACATAAATTTAAAGAACTACAAATATACACAACTTACTAGACTTTTTACTTTCCCAGAATAATGTCTAGATCATGGAAAATAAAAGACAAACAGTGCTGATAACTTTCAAAGAATCATAAATATGAAGCAACCACAGAAATTTATATTCAAGTTTGCACCAAGATTTAATCTGAAAACATTATTTTGAAAAGTTAAGTATAGTATATAAAAACAGCCACAAGACAACCAGGACTTCATCCATTTACGCTTTTCACAATGGGGGCTATATATTCAGAGTTTTGAATTTTCTAGAATATTTTTTATTGTTTATGAAGACAATATGCCAAGCTTTGGCCTTCTGTTCTCAGTGTTTACAGCCATCTCTTCAAAGAACCCAAGAATTAGCAAAGGTTCAGGAGGTCAACTGGACTAACCACTATCAAACCAAGAATTTCCTTTATAAGGGAGGTTTTCGACTTTTATTTGGACACAGCTAGTAGTGGTGGCGAGACAACACTGAAATCTCTCTAAAAACTTCAAGGAAAGCTGCCACATTTTAACACCCATATGTTGGTCTTTGACATGACTTCTACAATAATCAAAAAAAGGATGCGATTTCTCTCTTCTAGAAAAGTGGGGTAAGAGAGGGAACTAATTTGCGGACAAGTCTGTAAGTGCCGTGTACTAACAGGTGCTGCACAAGTGTTATCTCACTTATTTTTTTTTTTTTTTTTAGCAACTTTAGAGTTTAGGTACTAATATAGCTCGACTTTACAAAGGAAAAAACTTAGGCTCAGAGAGTTTAAGAAACTTGTTCAAGATCACACAGCTAATAAATAAACTGGGTTTTAATCCAGGTCTGTGTGTCTCAAAAGTCAATGTTTTCCCTTCCTAAGTATCTTCTGGGCGAAACTAATTAAATATCCATAGTTCCTCTGTAACTGTGGATATAGTTATATACAGTATGTTCCTCATAACTCATGGCTCCAAAGACCCCTCACCATTTTGTCTGCTGATGTAGCATAGAGGGAAAAAAGGTATGAAGTCTGAGGTTTTTCCTGGTACGTAACTTATGTATAACTTCAGAGGAGTCATTTAACCTGTCTGACCTTCAGGCTCCTTATTTGATGACAGAAAATAACAAATGTCAGATATAACATGGTAACAGGAAGGTACTCCCAATGGACCTAAAAATGAGTGAAAAAAAGACTACTGCGTAAGAGTCAAACCACAAAAATCAACATCAAATCAGAAATACACAAATAATTATTAGATTCAAACTATCATGTGATATTACTGTTTTTATCAAGAGTCAATTATCAGTATTTTTTCTTAAAGATTCAACCTCATATTTTTTAAAGATTCAGCCTACTACTTTTCAAAGATTCAACCTAACATTCTCAGAGAATATATAATATTCTCCAAGGTTCTATTTTCTTTACGTGCAAACCTGGAAGAACGTCACATGCTCTAGTGTACATAACAGCCTTAGTCAGTCTAAGTTAGGTTCCCACGGTCTTATAAGCGAGGCAACATCTGTATGAAAATAAACAGTAAAACCCACAGATACTTCCCGGAGATTCATTATTTGGCCTTTCCAACCTCACTGACTATCTCCAGTACCTGCTAATACAACAGTAACCAGCTCCTTGCAAACGGCAGCAGTAAGAAGCCAACCAATAGGACTGCAAAACGTGAAAGTGCTTCATGAACTGGGAAGCCGAAGCCGACATTATTTATTATATTGGATGTTAGCTTTATATTCTTCCTGTGGAAACAAAGATCTTCTCTTTTTCTAACTGCTCTCCTGGACACCTGGTCATTTGTTGTGGATGAATATTAGTACATTACAGGCACTATTCTTCATCCGTGCACTTAACACATCAGCAGCCACAAAAGGCATTCTGATGAGAGCTTAAAAATTGCAACAACAAATCTCTTGCTGAGAGACCCTTCTAAGTTTACAACCCCTGAAACTGTTCTTCTATAATGACAGAAAAAAGGCTACAGGGAGTTCTAAAAATGGGATTAGAAGTACCTGCAATTTTTCACAAGCTTGTGACCCATCAAACCTGGTTTCTACCAGGATCTGCACTTTCAAATCATGACTCATTAAGTTCTCAATGTAGACAAAGGGCTAAGATACAACAAGTCTAATTTTTAAAATACGTGTATTAGAACTTTGGAAATGTGTGTGTCAGACAACCAGCATAGATTGACTAAACTCAGCCAGTCTCTTTTCCTTTAAATCAGAATTAAAATGTCATACACAGTAATGCAGGCTTCAGAAAAACTTTATGGTTCTATGGTTTCTTGGGTTAGGGTTATTTCTTCAAATAGGCAAAACCTCCTCCTGGCTCCATAATCCCATTTTATTGGTTGTTTAACTTTAGTTGTGGTAACTTTACATGCATTACTTCATTTAATTTCCCCAAACAGTGCTATGAAATAGGTACTATTTTTACCTTCATTATATAAATGGGGAAAATGCACAATGGGTTTAAATAACTTGCACAAGAATTCCAACCCAGACATTCTGATTCCAGTGCCTCTTTTTCACCAATAAAGGAACTCAGCTGAAGTATTGCAGCATTTCACTAATTCAAACCTCGTTATTCTGGCATTGACAGTTTTTCAAAAAAAAACAAGTCTGGCTGAAATGAGCTTTTGAGATGTCAAGTAAGGCTGGATTTGTCAGGAGGTTAGAAAGGTTTTAGAGCCACTAAAGAGATAAAACTATTCTCAAGGACCTTCAAATATCTCAGAGCACCCACTCTAAAAGCAACTGTCACTTGTAATCCCAGCATTTTGGGAGACTGAGGTGGGAGGATGGTTTAAAGCCAAATGTTCAAGAACAGACTGCGCAATAAATCAAGACCCCTCATCTTAAAAAAAATAATAAAATAAAAATGTTTAAAAAGCAACTGTCATGCTAACAGATAGCTCTCTGCTAAATAGTATGTTATTTTCTGCTTCTGATTACTTTCCAATGTAGAGTAATCAACAGAATTATGAGCTTCTGAGTGTCTTGAAAGGTCTTGGGATCTGTTTCATCCAAACTCCCACTAAGGGCAGAAATCCCTTGCTTCAATGAAAATGGCATCTAAAGTAGAGACAGTGTGCAGCACACTTCCCTCATGAGGGGGGCTCATTCTGTTTCTCAACAGTTCTAACTGTCATGCAGTTTTTCCACTAAGCAACTTTTTAAAAAAAAAATTATTTTAAGCAAATTTCAATCTTCATCACATACAGTCTTTTTTTTCCTATAAGTTCAGTCATCTTGGGTGAACCACTGATTTTACTGCATATCTTGAGCTATAAAACACTGTAGAGTTATTGTTTTTCCTGCTTTTATGAAAACATCACACAAAGCAATATAGCCTCTGACTCTCAGCAATCTTGCAGATTAAATAGAATGCATCTTCCCTTAGGTCAAGTAGGTAGCTACTTGGTTAGCTACAACACCTAACAGAAATAGACCCTTTGCAATTATTTGAATGAAACAAGTTCATGTACTATTTGATCCAATTTAGTCCAATACCTACAAGAATGGAAGATTAATAGAGTAATTTACTTGGGATTAGTGATTTACAGTCTGTGCTGTAATAAAACTATAATGACCTATAATCTTTACTTTCTCATAAATAGCTTTGTATTACAAATAAAACATTTGAGGGATGTTCTGGTTCAAGCAAAATGCCTAGACAGTGTACATGTGTGTCGGAGGGCCTTAAGTCTGAATTCTCCTTCTTGGACAATCAGTCATTCAATCTCTCTGGGAAGAGGTTTCATGAAAGAAATTTGAGATTCTTTACAAGGAAAAAAGAGAAGATGCAGACCACAAAAGAATTTGTCCAAAAGAAGGTGTTCTCAGAAAGATAAAAGGTTTCTTGCTTGGGACAGGCAGGACAATGTTATAAGACAAAGATAACCATAGATTATCAGGGGAAAACAATCCTATAATGGCTTACTCCTATAATAAATGGGTTGTTTAGTTTAGTCATTCAAAAACATCTTTCTCTGAACTATCAGGCATAACACATCTGTAGATCTAAAGCTGAAAGTGAAAAGGAAGAAAGAAAAATATTATAATTTTTATTCCCAAGGGGACAGAGGCAACATACGCATTTTTTTTTTTTTTTTTTTTTTTTTTTTTGAGACGGAGTCTCTCTCTGTCGCCCAGGCTGGAGTGCTGTGGCGCAATCTTGGCTCACTGCAAGCTCCGCCTCCCGGGTTCACGCCGTTCTCCTGCCTCAGCCTCCCGAGTAGCTGGGACTACAGGCGCCCGCCACTGCACCCGGCTAATTTTTTCTATTTTTAGTAGAGACGGGGTTTCACCATGGTCTCGATCTCCTGACCTTGTGATCCGCCCACCTCGGCCTCCCAAAGTGCTGGGATTACAGGCGTGAGCCACCGCGCCCGGCCAACATACGCATTTTTGATAAATATGCTACTCATGGACGTGTCAAGTTTTTCTCAAACTTGACCTTCAGACAATTAAGACATCCTTGTCTACCTACTTGGAAAAACAATATACCATGACTCAGTTTTTTACTCTAACAAAAGGGCCACTTAGTCCATACTTAAATATCTTATTACCCTAACACAAGATGACAACGCAAAATTTGCTGATCTTGCACTGATTCATGTGAGAGTCATAAAGAATTGTGTGAGCACTCAGGAAGATTTAAATATGAATTATGCCCATGATGTTTATTCCATAAACACTCACAGATTTTATTCCAGGCCTCCTCCTGAGCAGTGGCTCCTGATCTCAAGTCACAACACAGCCCATATTTAATGAGGGTAATTCCTAGTTTTCAGAAGCCTTTATAATATGAGAGCAGAAGAGGTGCGAGGAGTGGGAAAGTGAGAGAATGGAAGGGAAGGAGAATGACCATAAGAGAAAGGGAAATGGGAGGGGGGGAAATGGAAATTAGCATCCATATTTTTAAGAAAACATATTTGTATCTGCCCCAAAAAATACTGCTATAGAGAAATACTATCAAATATTTTCACAAATTCAAACACACACATCCCACTGGGTGCCACAATTAACTTACAAACTCTTCTAAAACAAACGATACTAGTGCCAGAAATAATAGAAGTCAGTTGAGAAGCTAGTACACTGAACCAAAATGGACTCCTATTTTTGTTGTTAAAACAAGTTTGTTTTGCAAACCAAAGCTGTCTAAATCTGGGGAGAATATTATCTCAAAGTATCCCTGATTTTGTGGAACTTAAAATACTTTTTATAAACTACACCCGCATCCTTCCATCCCCTACACAAACTTATATAAGTGCTAATTTCAAGGGAATGAGGGCTGTTTTCTTAAGTATTTTATGCTTGTATCAATTTGCTTTTCTCTGAAATAGCCAAACACAGTAAAGAAAATGCTTGTTTTATAGACACGAAAATAGAACACAATGATCTTAAAGGATATTCAATGCAAATAACCACTTAATGGAAAATTAATTATGTAAAATTGACTTTGAGTACAATTAGTCATCAATCTCTTTTATGCATTTGTGATTTATCTTGATATAATATTGTACCAGTGTTTGGTATCCACAGACACATTTGAGAAGATGAGTTTAAAAACAAACAGAACAAAAGTAAGAATCAAGATTACTGCAAGATCGTTAACTCTTAGGGCAAATTCAGAATGTTACAATGAATGTCATTTTAGCAAATTGCTACTAGCAATGCAATCATTTGTTTTAAATTTCTTAGTACCTCACTAAAACTCCTTTATACATAAACAAGGGGGAGACATTCACCCTATCAAAGCTCAATTATTATTATTTTTTTTTTTGAGGTGGCCCAGGCTGGAGTGCAATGGCATGAACTTGGCTCACCGCAACCTCCGCCTCCCAGGTTCAAGCGATTCTCCTGCCTCAGCCTCCCAAGTAGCTGGGATTACAGGCATGTGCCACCACGCCTGGCTAGTTTTGTATTTTTAGTAGAGACAGGGTTTGTCCATGTTGGTCAGACTGGTCTCAAACGCCCAACCTCAGGTGATCCACCCGCCTCAGCCTCCCAAAGTGCTGGGATTAGAGGTGTGAGCCACTGCACCCGGCCCAAAGCTCAATTTTTTTAATTAGTGGGACGGTTAAGGAGGAGGATGGAGTTGGGGTGTAGGCAAATGGATGGTACAGAGGAAGCAGAGCTAAAATTTGTTTTTAATCTAGAGCAGTGGAAGGAAAAGATTTTTTTTTTCTCAGTGCTAGGGTGACCAGTAGAGTATGCTGGAAAGAAAAGGGAATGAATAAAATGCAATGAGGCATTACATTATAATTCAAATTTTTCTACCAGCAGGAGTTTATGTGTTCTGGAGTTCCAAGCCCCCACCAGAGGGCAGGATGCCTGTTCCCATAGAAGCTGAAGGCAACTTTGAGTTACAATTAAGGTGATCACACCTGGGTTTGCCCAGGACAGTTATTTTGGTAGAATTAGTCACTGCAACCCCTTTCACTCACCAAAGTATCCTGTTGTATGATACTTTATATGGGCATCCTAAGTGATAATGGAAATCAACCACAGTATAGAACATCTTTTCTATGGGGGAAAAAATGTTCCAGTTTACATATGAACTCAGAGACAAAGTGTATAATTAGAGATTGTCCATGTGTGCTAATATCTATCTGGGTCCAGTTAACACTGCTTTCTAGCCCTCCCCCTCTTTATTTTGTTTTACTGTTCTGCTTCTGGAAGGATTCTGAAACATCCCTAGAGTTATTATGCCTTTCAATAAACAGTATGCTATAATTCTTCAATTTTGACACTATTTTGGAAGTGTCAATGAAAACAAGAAACTGTATTAAAGAGTTACTGCTTCTTTCACTCGATAAATACTCAGTACCTACTGTTTGCTCGTATCAGGCTAGGCACTGGTGATTCAGCAGTGAACAAAACAAAGTCCCTGTCCTGAGTTTCCTATTCTAGTGATGGTAAAAACAAGCAACAACAAACTAGTATGTATTTATATATTGCCTGGTAGAAAGGAGTACTATGGAGAAAAATAAATCAGGGTAAGAGAATACAGGATAAGAGGAGGTTGCTATGTTGCATCAGGAAATCAGTGAATGCTTCTCTAGTAAAGTTATGTTTTAGCAGAAATCTGGAGACAGTATGGAAACAAATAACAAAGCTATCTGGTGACACCAAGAGCAAAGGCCAGAATCTGCTTGGTGTATTTGAGGAGTAATTAGACAGTCTGAAGTTACGCAAGTTAGTGACAGAACAATGGGAAATAAGACCAGAGAAGGAGCTGGAAGCTAGATCATATGTGAACTTTGTAGCTTTTGTGACAAATTAGACAGGGAAACTCTTAAAGGATGGGGTTCTGAGCAGAAGAATTATAAAATGCGACTTATTTTTAAAGGCTTATTCTGGCTACTATAATTAAGAATAAACTGGGGATAGGAGAGTGGGAGGATAAGAGAAAGAAGACTAGCAGACTAGTTAGAAGACTGCTACAATTAGTAATTCATGTTACAGATTATGGTGACTTGGATGATAGGCATATCAGGAGTGTTAAAAAGTGGTTAAACTCTGGATCTATTTTTAATAGTTTTTATTTTTAAATAATTGTAGATTTACAAGAAACTTTCTTTTTTTTTTTTTTTAATTTATTTATTATTATTACACTTCAAGTTGTAGGGTACATGTGCACAACGTGCAGGTTTGCTACATATGTATACTTGTGAAAGGTAGTACAGAATTCCCATATACCCCTTATGCAGGTTTCTCCTATTGTAATTTTATAGTCTATTTCTCCCAACCAAGAAACTAACACTGGTATATTACTATTAACTAAACTCTAGATGCTATGTGGACTTCACCAAATTTTCTCATCTACTTTTAAGATACAGTCAAATAGTATTTACAAATAAATTGTGGTGCAGTATAATAATGAAAGAAGTGAAGGCTATCTCTAGGGTTTCTCCTGAGCAAGTGAAAGAATGAAGTAAGTTCTTCAATTTCAGCCTTCTCCTAATTCATATTCACATTTTACCATAATTTTCTATAACGAAAGTAAAAATCTCTACTGCCAAAATTGCAGTTAAAATCTTAAAAAATGAACACACTGCGGAAAGCAATGAGTCAGTATCGATATACTGACTCATAAAAGTTTGAACATATCAAACTTTTCTTGTTAAAAAAACAAAAATTCTTTTGGCAAAATTATAGGACATCACAAAAGCACAAAAATAAGATTTTAAAGTTTACTTGTAAACATGAATAATCCACAGTCTGCTCAGACTGAAATTTACGGCAAGACTTACTCATTGAATGAATTTTAGAAGGGTAAGAAATTCCCCAAAAATAAAATGTTAAAGAAAACTTATCAATAAAATGCAGAACAATCTGCATCAAAATGGAAGACTCGGTCACATCTGTAACAATTCACACTTGACAAAAGACCTGCTGACATGTCTTATTCCAAATGATATGCTTCTAAAGTTCAAATATCAGTATTTTTAGATTTCAACGTTAAACAATGAAAAATGCTTTCTCAATTCAGCTTCTTTCAAAGAGAAGATGAGTGATGAAAACAATCATAGGCCATGACAGAGCATAATGGCAATTTTATGCCCTGGCCTTGCCGGGTAAATGGGCTGGAATTTTACAAGATAACTTAAAAAAAAAAAAAAAAACTGGTTTAAAAATTAAAGAATCAGAGTTTAGAATGCATGTGCATGGCTTTTAATACACAAGTAAATTCATCAAGCAATTATTTGGGTTTTCCTTTAATTCTTCATCTAACTTCTCCCCCTTCCATGTCCATCCTTATCATTATTTCTTGCCCAGGTTTTTGAAAAGGAGAGTTTACCTTAGCTTTTTCTCCTACTCACTGTCAGGCAGTCACGGGAGAAAAAAAAAGGAAAAAAAAAGAGCTTAATTCTTAATTGTGGCTGGGGATTTACCTCTTTGACCCTCAGTTTTACGCAGTTTGCATCTGTATAAATGCAATAGATAGTTCCTCTTACCTTCATCTCAAGATTATTATGGGTAATGAATTAAGTAACATATGTGAAAGTTATTCACAAACTGTTAAGGAGCTCTGCTAGGGTATTATTGACATATTACAGTACTGGCACAAAGACATAGTTATGTTAGCAACCTGACACAAATTCTTCAAGGACTTTTGTTGCCTAGATCAGAGAACACTGGCACTGGAAAACATTTGGAATATAACCACAACATACCCCTCTAGCTTTGCCTCTCCATAAAATAATCCACTTTCAACTAACATTAGACCAGCGTCATCAAACTCATTAGAGTATCAACTCAGTGTACCATGAAGCCATCAGCGGATTGTGACCATCATTTTATAAAAAGAAAATAGAATGAAATAGAAAATTTTGAGCACGTGGAAGGGTATGTTATCATTTTGTGAAATTTTTCTTTTAATGTTGTGTGTACATGTTACCAGGAAGTGATGAAAAATGTATTTCTTACTCTAAAGTGTAGCCTCCCCCCAAATGTGGAAATCCCTACACTGAACTCCCTACTCTTCCACAGCCATACCTTCACGGTCTTCAATTGTCCAGCCATACTGATAACGTTCCTTGCACCCAGAATGCCCTTCTACCTAAGCTTTCTGGATCTCCTTTCCTTATCTGAAAAATGGAGGTAACACAAACAGCATTTCACAATGCTGCTATGAAAGTCCCTTGTTATTAGGTATTAAATGACATAAGGTCCCCCCAAAATTTTTTTCTGCCCCTTCTTTCCTGACTGCAAACCTCCATGACAAGGTAAAGAAATATAGTCAGTAGTCTTAAGAACTGGAGGCAAAAGAAAAATGAATCTGGTTCAGTATATGCAAAGCTATAATATCTAGAAAACTAGGAGTTTCCTCAAGCTACCATTCAAATGAAAGAGATCTTTAAGTCAGAGATCTTAAGTCAGGAGGGCTGCCTGAAGACAGATCATTAACTTATTATTTCCTTGATGTCGGAGGAAAAGCATTATAATTATCAGTGTTATAACAAAGTAGTGCCCTCTGGGTCCAGAGAGATTTCTGGGGACTCTGTGCCCCTACTACTGTGTTGTAAAGTCATGATATCTATTTCGTTAATAATTTTCCTATACATTTTCCTTGCTGCCCGTTATCATGTTTCACTTTCTGATAAGGGACTGGCCTTTAACAGACTACATGTTCTAATTTGCTATTTATCTTCTGCAGTGTTATAACTCACAAAACCATGTATGTTAGGACCAACTAAAATGAAAATTAGTGTGTATGGGTGTGGGCCTTGCCTGGAGGCAGAATGAATGTACTCCATACACACAGGTGTCATCACTTCTGTTGACTGACAGAGGCATTTTGTTCACTTCCAGGTTCTTGACCATGGTAGTTAATTTTCAAAACAGTGTGATATTTTATCATGGATGAGACTAGATCTCAGTTTTAAAAATTATTGGCCTAAATAAATTTCCCAAGGTAGAGTGTCAAATAAAGTTCTGGCTTGCTCTTCAAAGTTCAAACTTTCTACTCAAACTAGTGAATAAATGCATATGTGCGTGAACATACATTCCTACTTCTCTCAAGTCTTCAGTGACTACTGCTTATTCCATATACCTCAAACTACTTACTATAACTATAATTCTTAATAATCAAAGTCCTTATTTTAACTTGTACTGCTCCACTTTAAGAATCTCTACTTTTCAGGTAAAATTCTGCTGGTAATAACTTGTGACTTAATATTTCCTTTTGTTTGATGTTAACCTAGCACATTTGATCCCACTTATTGTTACTATAATATTTCCATGGTTCATTACTATGAAAGAACTTTCATGAACACTCATCTTGATTTATGTTTCAAGGCCTGACTCAAATGCCCTCCCTGGGATGCTTTCTTTTGTGAATCCTACAAGTCAAAAATAGTCTCTCCAATGTCTGAACTGTCTTTATACCAGTCACAAGTGGTGCTTCTATAACGATGTCCATTATTTTATCTTTTACTGACCTGCCTTACAGAACAGAAGCTAAATGTTAAGATTTGGAGTCGGTCACTTACTAAATGTCAGTCCTTGAGTAAATGTGTCAAAATGTGTTGATAATACCTACATGTGAGGGCTAAATGACATGCCTTAGCACAGTGTATGGTACGCAATAGTCCAATACTGGCAGCTATTAAAAACTGTCCTCTGTTGCAGATCTTAGTTCTTCCTAAAGCATTCAGCACATGATAAGTGCCAAGTTTTGGAAACCTCATCTCTCCGAATATCTCCATGTTCCAGTCAGTTACTGATATTTTACAGGTATACTTACTGAATAAAATGTCCTTTCCACCTATTCACAGTCCTGCCCAGGACTTAACATCTCAACTACTGAAATGGTCTCCCGACTTTTCCAGCTGCTCCAGCCCTCCCCATCAAATCACAGAGTGCAAACAAAATTGATCTTATTAACATAAAAATAATACTCTCATTGCCAAAGCCTATGTTTGTTTACAGTTCTCAACCTACTTCATCTCCTTGTGGCACTCCTGTCCAAGTCCTCCTTTAAATTCTCTTTTCATACTTCCCTGAAAAATATACCAGTTTTCCCAGCTGCTTTTCATCTGCCTGTTCCTTAACTGTTGCTATTCTCCAGGATTTGTGACCTGGCTCTTTCTCTCGTTCACTCTCCAGAGTCCAACTACCAAACTGGAATTCGGAATCCACTACACACAAGGAGGTATGCAACCTTCTATACTAAAATTTCTTCTTCTGTTAAATGGGGATAACATTATTACCTATAACTTCAAGAGCTGAAGTTTGTACACTTAAAATACATTACTTAAACTCCCCCTGGAGTTAGCACTTAGAATACTACCCGACACAGGCCGGGCGTGGTGGCTCACACCTGTAATCCCTGCACTTTGGGAGGCCGATGCGGGTGGATCACAAGGTCAGGAGATCGAGACCATCCTGGCTAACACAGTGAAATCCCGTCTCTACTAAAATATACAAAAAATTAGCCAGGCATGGTGGTGGGTGCCTGTGGTCCCAGCTACTTGGGAGACTGAGGCAGGAGAATGGCATGAACCCGGGAGGCAGAACTTTCAGTGAACCAAGATCGCACCACTGCACTCCAGCCTGGGTGACAGAGCAAGACTCTGTCTCCCCCCCCCCCCCCAAAAAAAGAATGCTACGCAACACATGGAAAATACCAAAGAGATGTTTCATTATTTTTTTCCCTTTGGATTCAATCATTACATATGTAGACAACTCCCAAAACTTCTCTATCATAGTATTAATTACATTGCTCTACTTACAAATTTCCTCCATTAGACTGTGGGTTCCTTAGAGCAGGCTAATTCTATCGTGGCATTATAAGGGGTAACACATAGTAGGGTACTCAAGAAATGTGTGTATGTGTGTGGAGAAAACAAATGAATCCTTCTAGGGTCATCCTACCACTTATACTGCATTCCCCCACCAAAATCTCAATGCATCCCGCACACTCTCCTGAGTCAGCCCAAATCTTCAACTTGGTGTTCAAGATCCTCTATGATTCACCAATTTCTCCAGCTCCAGCTCCTGTTATTCCTCTTGAGTGCCAGTAAAAAAAAATGATAAGACCCTCCCCAATCTTACACTTTCCAAAAGCCCCAAGGAGACCAATCAAATCCTTTCTACTGAAATGGTTAGTCTCTTGCTGTATTTCAACCACTGGTAAACATACTATTCAGAATAAGTGACACACCTCGAAAATATTACATGGGAAGGTTAGAAAGGATACAAAAAAATGATAGATCATCACCTCCTGAAAAACAGAAATCAGAATTGTAGAGCTAAAAGGATATATAGTCCTGAACACTTCAAGCAGTATAGTTAAGAGATTTTTCTTAAGGCCACACAGTGATCTACTGCTATCACCAGGATTAGAAATCAGAGTCCTAGACTGTCGGACCCTCTATGTCAGCACTGGTTCCACCTAACGCACCAGGGCCACTCTCTCCCAGTGTGGTCACTTGAAGCATTCTCTCCTTCTTCCAACACTGAGCTAAACACAACAGGATTTACATGTATACCCACCAAGGAGAAACCAAATCCTGCTGCCCCTTGTGTTTTACAAGGCTCTTGGCAATGTATCTCTCATATTCTGATGCCCTTATATCCCAGCATTGGTTTTAGACGGTGTTGAAAAGGGTTCGGGCTAAGAACAACAGGTGCCAGACTGTCTGCAATCAGGCACACTGAAGGACAACTAGAGCCTGGTCATGCTGGGTTTGTAAATAATTTAAGAGACTGGGCTTACATTTACCCTCATATCTTCTAGTAGACATTCTGCCATGGGGGTGTAGCCAAACCAAAAATGGAAAAGGTCTAGCACCTCAGGGTTGTAAGAAGTATACAAGTTGCCAGGCACGGTGGCTCATACCTGTAATCCCAGTACTTTGGAAGGCTGAGGCAAGAGGATCACTTGAGTCCAGCCTGGGCAAAACAGAGAGGTCTCATCTCTACAAAAAATAAACAAAACTGACCAGGTGTGGTGGCATGTATCTATGGTTCCAGCTACTCAGGAAGCTGAGGTAGGAGAATCACTGGAGCCCAGGAAGTGAAGGCTGCAGTGAGCCGAGATCACGCCACTGCACTCCAGCCTGGGCAACAAAGTAAGACCCTGTTACCAAAACAAAAAGTATAGAAGTTGATTCTATATATGAATATAGACTACTGGTTCTTAATGGGGTGGTAGTAGTATCTTAATTATACATATATACTGCATGAACACACGTAAATAAGTCCCCTACCCCAGTGATTCTGATGGGAGAAGGGTGAGGACAGAGGAAGCTAGATATGTGCATTGTGAGACAACTTTCAGTGATTTCCAGCCCTGATTGAACCACTGGTTCAGATCCTAAGTATCTGAGAATGAACCTGCCTAAAAAGGCAACATATACTAATGCTGATTAATCATGGCTCACATTTTTTAATGTGATTCATAGCTCACAAAGTCCTTACACATGTATTATCTTCACAAGAACCCTGGAAGGTCGGCAAGGCAGGTAACACCACTACTGTTATTCTAAAGAGGAAACTGAGGCTCGGAGGGAACATGACTGCCTTGGATTCCAAAGCTTACTGGCAAGAACTGAATTTGGACCTCCTATGTCTCAAACCTAATGCTCTTTGAGGAGAGCTCTAACAACCTGGCAGTAAATGATAAAGGCTGAATGAACTGAAGCCCAAAATCTGATCTAGCATTACTGATGAATTCACAATATGGACTAGAGTCCCATTCATTCTCATTTTTCTCGTCTGCTTAGAGAGGACAATATTTTTTTTTTCCTTCTCTCACTTTCTGTTCTCCTCAAAGCACCAACCACAAAAACATCATGTACTACTAGCTCTACTGAGTGGGGCAAAAATCTTATGGTTGGATGGATTCCAAGAGGCTGGGATCAATAGCAGTCGTGTTTAGAATTCAGACATGTACGACTCATGCTAAAAGCAATTAAATGAGGCTGAAGCCTTCCAATAATATACTTTCCAAAGAAAGCTGTGCTAATATAAATAAATGGATGAGCTTGAGAATATATATCATTTCCAACTGAAGGAAATGAGATAATTTTATGAAATAAAAATCAAATGTGTCTGTAGTAAGGGGGAAAACTAGTGTACACAGCTGAAAATCAAAATAGGTAAAATAAAACAATTGGTCTTAATTCTAGCAATAATCATCTTATAATCCAAAGACAGATAAGCGATAGAATTCTTGATAAAAGAACTTTTAGATCATGTATATACCATTTCTGCAGCATTTTCCAAGCTTAACATTTTATCTGGAATCTTATAAAAGATTTATTCCCTCAAGTAAAGACAAAAGTGAGGCTACATGAACAAAAAGTGCCTACTTCCCCCTTAATAATATCATAAACTCTTAGTACCAGACCAGACAGAGTCCAGGTACATTACAGATACTAAGTACCTTTACTCTGTAGATGGTGAAAGCAAAGAAATAAATATTTAATTCACATAAGATGTACATGGAAAAATAAATAATGTACATTACAGATACTAAGTACCTTTAGCCTGTAGATGGTGAAAGGCAAGAATATTTAATTCACATAAGATGCACATGGAAAAATAAAAAATAACCAGAATCTATGGTAAGAATGAGATAAGTCAAATGAATATGCCTCCTCATGGGAAAATAGTCACTTCTTTATTAGATGATCTTTCAGGCTTTGTATGTTTCTGAATTTCTATGGTCAGTTACTATTTATCTATTTCAATTTATAAAGTTACAGTAGTCACATATAATGATCTCTCAGACCAATGTCCCTTTCATCACCCTTGCGTTCCTTTATTCTAAATAAATGCCAATTCAACAGCTCTTAGTGTCCTATCAGACAGCATGAAGAGTAGAGATCTCCACAACATTCCAAGGCCACCACATCACCTCATCAGTTTAGAGCAGAAACTATAACTCACTGGGATGTGGAGGAGGTTAAATGTCTCTGAACAGCATAATGATGACCACACTCCTCCTCATTTAAAAAATACAATTTTTTCATTTTAGTTTGCACCAGAGTCAAAATAAAGCTCATTTTCTCATTTAGGGGAAATTGTTTTTTAAGTTTTAGGAGGTCAAACATCACACTTCTTGGAACAAGGGGATTTTAAAAGAAATGTGTATTTGAAGAATATGAATTATTAATTGTCTTTCATAGCTTTCATAAAACATGAATGACTCCAGGGACTAACGCTCCTAATGCTTCTAGAATTACAAGAGTTATCCATAATATATTATTTTCCTGAATCTACAGATTAAAATATCTAGGCTGAAAGCATATAAAGAGATCTCATCTTCCCCCACCATTTTTAAAAAGTAATCTTTGGCCGGGCTCAGTGGCTCATGCCTATAATTCCAGCACATTGGGAGGCCAAGGTGGGAGGATCACTTGGTGTCAGGAGTTCATGACCAGCCTAGTCAACATAGAGATCCTGTTTCTACCAAATATAAAAATAAAAAATTAGCCAGATTTGGTGGTACATTCTTGTAGTCCTCGCTACTCGGGAGGCTAAGGCGGGAGGATTGCTAGAGCCCAGGAGGTCAAGTTTACAGTGAGCTATGATAGTGCCACTACACCACAACCTGGGTGACAGAGTGAGACCTTGTTGATTAGATTGATGAAAGAGAGAGTGAGAGAGAGAGACAGAGAGAGAGAGAGAGAGAGAGAGAGACGGGGTTTAGTAGAGACGGGGTTTCACCATGTTGCCCAGGCTGGTCTCAAACTCCTGAGCTTTAATTGAAGTACGGCATACCTCCAAAAAAGTGCACAAACCATAGGCTTATAGCCTGATGAATTTTCATAAAGTAAATATACCCCATGTAACTACCAACCAGATTAAGAAATTGGAACACTCTCAAGTTCTCTAGGAGGCCCCCTTCATGCTCCTTCCCAGTATCACTCCCTCTTTTCCTCAAAGGTAAACTCTAACCCCAAATATTAGTTTTGCTTTTACAAAAAAACCTTTATGTAAATAGAGTATCATAGTATTTACTCTTCTGTCTGGCATCTTTTGCTCAATACCATGTTTCCGAAATTTGTCCGTTATTGGATGTAGCAGTAATTCCTTCATAGCTATATAACAATTCGTCATATGACTATGCCACAATTTATCTACCCTACAATTTAGGTTATTTCTAATCTTTGACAGTGATACTTAGTGCTGCTGTGAGAAACACACTCACCCGTCCAAACCCAAAGAATGGACTTAGAGGCACAAAGAACAGCAAAAGTGAGACTTTAATAATGGTCTTACAAGATCAGATGTCTGGTAGGCAGGCACGTCCAGGGCAGTCACGACAGGTAATTTATCTGGGTAGGAAGCATCCAGCAAGGGAGAAAGATGTAGCCTGGGAGACTAGGCCAGTCTCTGCTTTACACGTTTTTCTGCCTGCTTTATATTCGCTGGCAGCTGATTAGATTGCGCCCACAAGATTAAGGGTGGATCTGCCTTCCCTAGTCCACTGACTCAAACATTAATCTCTCTTGGTAACACCCTCACAGACACACCCAGGATCAATACTTTGTATCCTTCAATCCAATCAAGTTGACAAGCAGTATCAACTAGCACAGTAGGAAACTTAGGTCTGTTCTTCTTCTGTGTTCCATCTCTGTTATTTCCTTTTCCTACTGACTTTTTTCTCCTTTAAGATATGGAAGAAATGGAGCCTTCCCTGCCATTTCAGAAATAGTGGTGGCCGGGCACAGTGGATGATGCCTGCAATCCCAGCACTCTGATAGGCCAACGTGGGCAGATCACTTGAGGTCAGGAGTTCAAGACCACCCTGGCCATCACAGCAAAACCCCGTCTGTACTAAAAATAGAAAAAGTAGCTGGGCAAGGTGGCATGTGCCTGTAGTCCCAGCTACTTGGGACAGTAAGGCACAAGAATCACTCCAGCCTGGGAGGCGGAGGTGGCAGTAAGCTGAAGTCACGCCACTGCACTCCAGCCTGGGTGATGAAGTGAGACTCTGTCTCTCAACAAAAAGAAAAAAGAGAAAAAAAGTGGCATCCTCCTCCTCCTCCTCCTCCTCCTCCTCCTCTGCCCCATCTTCCCCCTCTTTTCTTCCTCCCTATGACTGACTGTCTTCAATTTTGACTAAGTGTTAAGAGTATGGTTGTTTCTGCTTACATACCATATGGCAGTGCTCTCAATCTTTTTCAGTAGAAGAAGACGTTTAACATCAAACTATTTACAAGATGATAATTCTACAGTGATATATGTCATTTAAGAAAACACAAGACAGAAAATTACTCTGAATTTAGCAAAACAAACAAGTTCATATTTTGTTAATCTTAATATAGCCTTTACATACTTTTAAGGAATGATAATAGATATGTATGGTATAGATAACTTATTCACTGTAGAGTCAATGCTGAGAATTTTAGAAATTCCTAGTAATAACATGGAAAACCCACACAGATTCTTGTACCATAGGCTGAGAATTACTAAAAGCAAGTCTTATAATAGTTCTCTAGCCCTGCCTTTATTTCTTCACATAAGCAACAGGATTCTGAGTTATGAAGCAAAATATTAGGAAGAAGAAGAAAGGAGGAAAGAATCTACATGTTTTTTCCAACTTTGAGACTTTTGGGTACTGTATCAGAAATTATGATGATATAATCTTACAACAGCCAGTAATGACTACTAACAGTCAAAAGAATTCCCATCATTTAGACCATTAATGAATGCTAATACATACAAAAATATAGGCAAATGATTGTAAGTATCAGTCTCCACAATCATGATGGTCACATCCACACATACCCACATACACAGTTCTCTACATAGTAGAGCATGTAACCAGTGGAATAACAGACTCAGCCACATAATGAAACTGACCACAATGATTCAAATACAGTTAATTTGTTCTGCTAGATGTGCCTATAAATCCCTAACTCAAGTACATAAATGTCAAATTATCTCTAACTTGACACAAGCTGAATAAACCATGATGAAGTATAAAGGGCATCACCTGGATTGATTTACTGTTCAGGCCGTTTCATTGGAAAGGATCTAAATACCACCCAACTGAGCAGACTACTAATAATACAACTATTTTCTACAACATAAACAAAGGGATATATACACACATAGCCCTTTTTTTCTAACACCTTACTCAAATTTATTATGAATCTGTTTTCCTCAAGTTTTATCTGGTTAGTACATTTTGCAAGTTTAATAAAAGAAACAGTACTCTGACTCTAACACCAAACATTAGTTCTCTAAGAAGTATTAGAATAAACACATTCTGACAAAGTCATTAAAATTCTGCCTTAAATGAATCTGGTATAATACTCCAAGTGTAACAACAGGTTTGACTTGTTTCCTGAAAAATTTCCTCTTATTCTCAGAATCAATGGCTGCCCTGAACAGGTTTAAGATCACCCTTAACACCCACTGCACAGTCAAGGAGTGCAATCCGACCTGGATCTGAGTGCTAGCTCTCCTACAATCTAACCACATTTGAATAAGGTCACAATTATTCAGGCTACTCACGTTCAACAGCATCAAATGCAACATTCACCATGATACTGTCAACGAAGAAATTTTAGCAGGATCCACTTTTTCGGTCAATCAACAAATATTTATGAGCAAGGAATTGCATTACAGAGTGAAGTCACAACTTCCATGAACATTCAGTTCCAAAGTTGACAGGCAAGGTGAAAATCAACATATCAAATTACCCTAGACTATCCCTTTTACCACCCAGAGAGTACCATACACTCAGTTTTCCATATGCAACTTGAGGAGCTCGAAGTTAGATAAAAGGAAGGAAGAAAGGCAAAAGCAATATGCACGTCTTAGGACAACTCATCCTTTAAGAATTCATTAAATTCTTCGCAAATAGGACATTTATAAAGTCTTCTAATGGAATTCTGATTGCCTATAGAGTTTACTACATTGTTTTAATATTAAGAATCTATCATCTTAATACAAATTCATGGATTTGTTTAACACAAGATGGGGTAGAAGGGAAGTAGCAACTTGGAAAGGGCTGAGTGTGTTAGATATATCCAGTCTGCAGAATGGGAATTTACTGTATAGCATTAACATGTAAAATGTTAACTTTAAGAATGAATATAGTTGCATTTCACTGATTCAGATATCTACAGAGCATTTATTATGTGCCAACCATGAAAAAAATTCAGCTGCTGCTCTCAAGGAGTTTATAGTCTAGTGATGAGAGACAATCACCAAGTAACACAGCAGAATGATGTACACGAAGTCCGGTGGTCCAGAAAGGAAGAATTTCCCAAGTCGGCCTGAAGCAGGCAGAAAAGGCTTCAAACGGAAACAGATCAGAAGAAAAAGCAATGAAGGAGAAGATATCCTAGGCAGGAAAATGTGTATACAATTTAAAATTAAGAAGATACGAGAATATGGTATGTTTAACTGGTCTTCATGGGCTGGAAGTAATGGTAAATGTTTCCTAATATTTCATCCATAAGAAAAAATTAAGCTGCTGGGATTCCAGTGAGATTTTATAGTAACTAATAGGAGATGCACAATAATCTGTATCTGCCTACGGTTCTGTTCTGTTTCTTAATGTTCTGTTTCCTAATGTAGCCACTTGTAAAAGAGAACTAATTGTGGATAAGGAGAGCAATTTCAGGAGAAGAAATATTTACTTGCAACTTCTGCTTCAGCTTTTAAGACTCTCAAATGTGAATATTCTTGACTGCCTCGGAAATGACCTATGGCCCTAATGCTTCAGAGTCAAGGCTTCAGAGTCATATAAAGCAGATTTGCACCCCGGCTCTGCCATTTCCTAGCTGGATATTCTTGGGAAGGTTACTTCAACTTCCTAAGCTTCAATTTCCTCATCTACAAAATAAAAGGTAAAACATGAGTGACCTCAGCCCTGTTTACGAGGAGATGGCCAACTATAAGCCAGAAAGCCTGCCCTCAGCCGACAAGCACTGTGATGAGCGATAGGAATACAAAGGAAAATAAGAGCCAGAGTCAAAGACAGAGAGAAGTGCAACCACATCAGCGCTGTAATTATTGGAGGTGCTCTACACAGGCGACCACGGGAGTAGTTCCAAAAGCAGGAGCCCGTAGGATGTGAGAGAGTCAGAAAAAGCTTCATGAAAGGGGTAACCTTTTACACATACTGACAAGAGGCCCAGAAAGATAAATGGCATGTCCCCAGCCACCCAGAAACTGTAAGACATAGCCTGCTTTTTAGACCTCAGCCCAGATTTCTTTCCTTACTAAAGGTATTTGCTATTAGTAATTTTCTACGACTAGTTGTTAGATCATGGGTCATGGATGACATTTGTTTTTGCATAGAAAAAGAAAAAAAAAGCAACATACAGAAAGAGCACAGGACAATAAACAACAACAGGGAATGAAGATTCAGGAGACCTGAGGGCATATACCAGTTCTGCCACCAAAGAAGCTGTGACATCAGGCAAGTCATTCACTTGCTTTCAGCCCTAACTTATTTGGGTACTTTAAAAGTATTAGCTATGTATGTATATACATTTAAGGAAAACAGTATTTCAAACAAAATCTTCCCTGGAAGCTCATAATGTAAAGAGGAAAATAAAGTTGAGCTGGTCTGGATGAGGACTAAATGGAACCCTAGAGCCCTGCCCAAATAACTCTCTCATGCGGGGGTGGTGGGGGGTAGAGAAGAGAGTCCATAGGTCACTCAATATAATACTGAAAACCATTGGAGTAGATCAGTGGCTGCCACACTCGCTCTTCAATTTCATGGATCAGAAAAAGCTCAAAAAAGATTTTAAAGGGGTGAAATGGGTTTTTACTTTGCCAAATAATAAGACTTTTTAAAAATTATCAGTATTATTTCGTAAATGAAAGGATATTTTAACACCAAAAAAGTAGGAAGAACAAAATATCAAATGAATAAAGTTAGCTTTGCTTTATGAAACTACTGTTCGGTCAGAGAAAAAGTCATTGAAGACCAGTAGATTAGAGTCAGTCCAGGGCATCTCTCAAGTCTATTAGAGTTTTTCAAGGTTTTTTTTTTTTTGGTCTGTTTGTTTTGTTTGAGACAGAGTCTCACTCTGTCACCCAGGTTGGACTGCAGTGGCATGATCTCGGCTTACTGCAGCCTCCACCTCCCAGGTTAAAGTGATCCTCCCACCTCAGCCTCCCAAGTATGCTGGGATTACAGACGCATACCACCACGCCCCGCTAATCTCTGTATTTTTAGTAGAGATAGGGTTTTGCCATGATGGCCAGGCTGGTCTTGAACCCCTCACCTCAGGTGATCCACCCATCTCGGCCTCCCAAAGTGCTGGGATTATAGGCATGAGCCACCACGCCCAGCCTAGTTTTAAAATTAAATAACTACTACTTCTTCAGACCTCCTATTCTGAGAGCTCTAACTTCAACACTACTTTTCTGTTAGTACAGAGATTACTTTAGGTATTCAAGAAACTGTTACCTAAAACCACTATTTGTTAAGTATAAATAAAAACACAATACAAACCAGAAAATAAAAACAAGTGAAAATGTATAACGTCTATAAAACTTCAATCTCAAAATGTATGGCATCATATTAATTTTCCCCACACCTAAAAACTACGAACTATAATTATCATTTTTAATACAGGCAAAGCAACTTTTAACTATTTTAAGTATTTGAGCTCTTTCCTACTCTTTGCTCCTTCATAGTCAGTGTTCAATTTCATCAGACTCAGACTTTTGTTTAATAAATCACACTTTTGGCCAGGTGCGGTGGCTCATGTCTGTAATCCCAGCACTTTGGGAGGCCGAGGTGGGTGGATCACGGGGTCAGGTGATCAAGACCATCCTGGCTAACACGGTGAAACTCTGTCTCTACTAAAAATACAAAAAATTAGCTGGGCGTGGTGGCGGGCGCCTGTAGTCCCAGCTACTCGGGAGGCTGAGGCAGGAGAATCGCTTGAACCTGGGAAGCGGAGGTTGCAGTGAGCCAAGATCGCACCACTGCACTCCAGCCTGGGTGACAGAGCAAGACTCCATCTTAATAAATAAATAAATAAATAAATAAACAAACAAACAAACAAACAAATAAAAATCACACTTTCTTTTCAAAAGTAGCACAGTACTGAGATATTTCTGAGGATCTATTTCCCCAAGTTTTGGCACTGTTGTTCCTTTTCCTTACATTTCTACAAAATCATTCCAGCGACCAAGGACTCCTACTGGCACTTGCGACCCTCAAAGCAAAAGGAAATTTAGCTAGATAATGAGGTAAAGCTGTATTCCAGGATTATGTAACCTCCCTGAACCCAAAAAGCAATGTGGTCTATTGATCACTGCTACAAGTATTTTTCTGGATCTCAGTTTAAAATCTCTAGGTCATAAGAACATACGACATCTTGTTAGCTAAAGTAAAAACAATTCTATTGTGCAGTTCAAAGATTTCTCTGCTAAAGAAAGTTTTGATACCCAAAAGACCTATATTTCCCAAACCACTATTAGGTACCCAGCAAACCTTTGTAACAGTTTCAGCTCCGTATTTATCTTCCATTTCCAATTCTGCACATAACACAATCTAGGCAGAACTTAGATCTATCTTTTAACAAAAAGTCGTACAGATTCCTGAGAGGTCCATTCCAACTTTAGTTTATCCTACTCACACTTTAAAGCAATTTTTCTTAGAAATACTTTCAATATGCCAGAGAAGAGATTACCAGTAATCATCATTTCTAAAATTGAAAATTCACATTATCATTAAGTTTTCTCTTTTCTGGGAAATAAAGATAATTCCATTAAACTTCACTCACACTCCCCCCCACCACACACACACACACACACACACACACACACACAAATACTGTGTCCTTTATATCCTTCCTTGTATAATAAAATGATGTTTGCTGCACAAAACACAAAACAAGGTAGAAAGACAGCTATGTGAGTCCTCCCTTTCTTACACTTTCAGCAGTGATTGCTTAAAATAGCTATAAACAGCTATGACTACATTTCCTGGTAAATTAAGTCTGCAAGTACCACCTTCTTTGACCATTAAAATACCTTCTGGATATCTTGTAGGTTCAGGGATCAAAGGGATGCTCTAGCTGGAATCTGACTGAAGTGATTCAGAAGGCAACATCCTAAGTAACACAATGATTAGGTTTACATAAGAGGATCAACGAGAAGACAAAGTTTACTCAAAAACTAAGTCACATCTGTCATTTGAAGCACACACACTGAGAGAAACCTGATAATTTACATCATATTTCTCCTTACATATCACAGAAATTTGTGCCATCGTCCCTTTACCAAGTGTTTCCAAATAATATCTTCTGGGTCTGCTTCCAAAAGGCACCTCAAAAGCCATGAGAGCCTTCATCCCCTGTCAATTTCATTTGAAAGGAAGCTAGGTGCAAAAGGTTGGTTTGAGCTCATTCCTTGGGCTCTGTCAGTCAGCCTGAACCTGTCATTGCTGGCAGTCCTCAGTGTCTTAAGGAATGTTTGAGTCCTGGCTGCAAACCAGCCACTGATCCCTCTGGTAATATCACTCTTACAAAAGGGCTGCCATCTCTGAGCACTCAGACAAGGGCTGTGAAATGGAGGTAGCTAAACTATTCAGAGCAATAATAAAACACAGCCTCTGTCTATTTAAAGCTCCTGGCTGAGCTGCAAAGCCATGTCAGCTCTTCTTTCTGTTTAGTCCGATCCTTAGTGGTTATACAGAAATGAGACCTTCTCTTGACAAGAAAAATCTTCCTTTTTCAGATGTCAGGAAATAAACACACAGGACAAACACGGAAGGGGAGTGGGAAATGGAAGAGAGAGTCTGGCGTAAGGAGTTCACTTCAGAGATCAGTCCCCAGTGAAAATGCCTGATTCTCACGACTTTACCATTTTTTCATTTCCCCAGCAGACACAGTATTAAAACCAAATATACACATCAATTTATGGGGGAATAAAAGAAGAGGTTTCCAGGAGGATAGCTCAAGGGTGAGAGCAATTTCTTACAGCTTTAACCACCATGGAAAGAAAAAAAAATTGAGCATACAGCATCAGTAAGTATAAAAAATAAACCATATTTAGTGATATATACAAATATGCATGAATAAAAACAAAGGAAACACAGTAACAGGGCTTTCTTTGGCTCTAGATTATATCTTTCATCTTACATTTATATATGAAGAAATGAGAGCTTCTTAGTGAAATAAAATAGGTTTATTTTTATGCTAAGCATGCAATATTCATAAATATCAAATGCTTTTATTAGATTTAAGATTTTCTTCTTAAATTTCAATCCTTCCCACTACAGCCTCTGAGATCTAGTGTCCCTGCCATGGTGGTTTACGCTTGCACTTTAAAGCATATGCAGAAGCCACCACCTTAGTTAGCAGTCAGGCTGCACACACTGGAGCTCTCGTTTTCGGGCACCTTTGAAGACAGAGTGATATTTAATACTGAATATAAGCAGTCTTTTCATCTTACACTGTAGAATAATTGCTTCCCACTTCAGAACTATAGCATGAGTTATCATCTCTGACTTGCTCTCTAAGTGCTATGGCCAGCATGGAAAAAAAAATGACAAAGAATATTAAGGGCCTCCTCAAGGGAGTTGGAGCTTTGCTAACTGCCAAGAGGAAATCATGGCTAGTCAGAAACTGCACAATGAGATACAGCATGAGAAATGACATACGTTTTTGGGCCCTAGTTCTAGGAAATCATTTCTACTAAATGTCCTCAGAATGCAGAAGCTGAACACTTCTCAGTGACAAACACATTATATAAAAATCATAGCTGCATGTGGATGGTGTTTATAATTATACATACATACTTGAGGAAAACTGTACATATGTATTTGCTGAAAAGTATCAGCTACAGACTATAGTAAAAGTGGGAGATATGGAATGCTTTTCCCCTAGATTCTAAGAGCTGAACTGATGCTTTCAGAGTTACCTGTTATCAGGTTGGGTTCACACGGGCTGTCTACCTGAACATGATACAGATGAAAATTCTATCAGGCCTGGCCCACAGAGTCAACTGCCTTTTGAATTTAATAGACACAAAATATAATGGGAAAAAGTGGTGGAGTAAACGAGGCAAACTCAGTAACAAATTATCTTAGGTATTTTTCAGCCTGCACCAGAGAGGAAACAGATGAATACAAGAAAGTGAATAGAAGGCCGCATGGGCTTGACTACAACCAGAATATCATGATATACAAATGATATATAAAATCCATATTGAAAAGAAGAGGATTTAAATTCCATTTTAACATTACAAGCATTGTTCTTGCCAAAATATAAAATGCTTTTATCAATTCTACCTTAATAGAGCTTGGAAAAACAAATGTATATAAACCCTTACCTTTGCTTGCCTCTTGTTGGCTTCTCTTCTGGCTTCCCTTTCTTTCAGTCTTTTCTCCTGGAGACAAGGAAGAGGAGAAAAATTAGCAGCATATAATTGGGTATAAAACAGAGTACATATTCATTACAGTTTTATTCCCTAAAGCTAACTAATATGTGACATTCATTTTTCAACAAATATTTACTGACTATGGGATTGGCACAGGTATTCATGAATCATTAAGAATGTGTCAGACAGATCTGAAATCAAATCCCAGTTCTATCATTTACTCTGGCTATGCAATGGTTAGTACTGACTTTCAAATAAAACACACACTAACAGGACAGGTAAAACATAATGTACGATTATACAAGAGACACATCCTAGTGATTACTTGGAGGTTCCAGAAACCAAGTTCAGTGGAAGGAAATGCAAAGGAGAAAAAAGAAAAACTCAGAAAGCTTTTGGCTTGCTTATTATCAAAGAGCTTCTTTAGAAAATGACCGCTCTCAAACCTGGGTCTTCATGTGCCAAATCTAGTGCTTTTTTGCGATACATTCTAATAAAAATAAAAATGTTAATATCTGGGGGTTAAACATTAACAGATGTGACTTTAAAAACAGAAGAAAATAATAACTAGTATGATTTTAGCAAGCAGCCAATTAATGCAATAGTGACTATCAAACTTTATCCCTGAATTGGTTCTCTAATGAGATTATAAGAGATGTTCTGCCACTAAATTAGAATAACCTCAATGCTTCCCCAAGTTGTGGGGAAAAATAAGTTAATGGATGGCAGTTTCTAAACAATTTGTTCCTAAATTAAGTTGGCACCAATCACAGGCTTTCTTTGAGCATTAGTAGACTACAAAATACATGAAAGAAGCAAAACAAGATTAAAGAAAAAATGTGATATAACTGATCATAATTAACACTTCATTTGAGCTGGCTTTAGCTTGTGGATACATGTATTTGTAACTTTATCTCCCTTCTCTTCCCACACCACCCTCCATGCAGAGTTTTCCTGTGTTAGACACTACAATGAAACATAACTATATTTCATGTTATTCTACGAAGACTGCAATGACTTGAGCGTTTTGCTGCGTACACTAATGTTAAGACTACAGCTATATAAAATATCAAGTAACTGCAGAGAGGAATAAAATTGTACTTTCATAAAAATTTATTTGTCCATTAGCACATTACTATGTTATTTTCTTACGAACAGAAATAGCTCAGAATTATTAAGTATCAACAATGTGCTAGGCATTTCATATAACAATTTGGTTTTTTATCTTTTTAAACCTATGTAACAGAACTTATAAGGTATTACTATTCCTATTCTGTAGATGAAAAATGGAAGATCAAAGTAACTAAGTAACTTGACTGATGTCACACATAGTAAGTGACGGACTTGGGATTAAACTGGGCCTGCGGAGCCGAAGTTCTGACTCCCTCAAATCTAGCACATCACTACACTTCATACTCCTCCACTGGAATACTGACTTCACTTTGTAGGTTGGTACGTAGTATTTGTATCCGTATCAGTATGTTTTAGACAAATGTTGCCACTTCCTTTATGATTATAAATAGTCCGCTACCATACAGGTCTTTTCATCCTGATAGCATTTTTTATTTTCCTGACAGCATTTTATAGACATTAATTAATTTTTGTCAGTCTTCTGCGCAGAAGAAACAGGTAACTGATCACATTTAAAAGCCATACAAATTTTTGTTGTAATTATTCAACAACTAGTCTTCTTTCAACACATCAGTGTCTGAAAATGGCACTTCAAAGATGCAAAGAATAAATTCGCTATATTCACATCAGAAAAACCCTTTCTACTCAAGCAAACATAACCATGCTGAGGTTTTCCATTTAGTCATTTTAATCATAGCAGAAAACAATGGACAATTTTCTACTTTTACTGAATTCCAATATTAATTCATTATAGTCACTAAAAGATAGTTTAAATTTCAGCTTTAAATTGGCTATCAGAATTTATATGTGCATGCAAATAAGATAATTTTCCCTTTTAAATTTTCTACCAAAATTTTCAGACAGACAAGAGATATCCAAAGACTTTTACAACATGAAGCAAATGTTACCAAGATATGAAACAAATGCACTAATGACAAATTTTTAATACTGAGTAAAACTAAAAGAAAATAATTTGAAGTGAATCATTAGAAAATGTTTCTTTCTTATCTGAAAAAGCTTTATTAGTACCCTGTCTGAAAAGAGCCAAGAGTAAACATCGAGAGAGAAGCAAAGAACTGAAAGTAGATATACCATAATTCAAAACTTAGAAAATGAATATATTCTTTGTGGGGGTAAGAAAAAAATATTTTAAAGATGGTTTATGACATATGACAAAACAAAGATAAAAGGCTGGAATACAGTCACTTCAAGAGAAAAGTATAAGTGAATTTCATTAGATTCGGTAACTGAAGTCCTCCTCCCCTTTTCATTAGGTGTGGCTCAAATGCTTTAAATCCTTTATTTTTCCTATTTTGTTTTTGAGGACATCCTGGTACCAAAAACTATTTTATGCTACGAAAAAGAAGGCAAAATGTTATCTTTAGTTCTGCCATGCTACAAATGATTAAGTATGAGGGGAGCATGAAATCCAATAATGAAAATCAAATTCACAAGGGACAGAAAAACAGAAAATCAAATTTCAAGGTATAAAATACTCCCTTTATAGATATTATATTTCTTTTGGATTCTCACACACTATAGGTCCTTAGCTTCCAGAAAAGAAAGTACCATGAAATATGAATTTCATGAGCAGTCAGGGCTACGAATTTAAACTTTTTCATTCTAGGGTGATACTTGAAAATTTGTAATTTGAAAGTAAGACTCATTTTTGGAGGTTATGGAAATATAATCCATTTGCATGACTCTCGGGCAACTGTGTCAGTTTGGTAAGGAACTGAGTCCCCAGCTACCACATAAGGAAGAAGGGGACACGTATCTTTACTTCAGTATTAGAATAACCTATTTTTCAAAAAAGAAAACTGGCTTAACAAAAGTGAACAAAAGAAAGATCATGAGAATTGTTAAGTCCCAAAGATATCCCCTGCCTCTAAGAACAAAATTCCAGTAAACCTAAATCCTTGCCAGGAACTTAACACAACAAGGTTCTCTGATCTGTTACCTATTTTACAGAGTTTTGCTTGAACGACATTAAAAAGTGGACTTCTATGAATAAATCTGTAACAACTATAACAAGGATATGAAGACAGAATGAGAAAAACAAATTGATGTGGAAACACTGATTCACTAGTTAAATCCTTTGAATATTTACCCAACCACATGGTAGGCTCTGGATACATATAATGGGCAAAACAGATATAGACCATTGCCCTTTGCAGTTTGTAACTTAATCCTATCAGACTCCCTGATTCCACTGGCAGCAAACTGCTCCCTGCTCCTCAACCCCAATCTCTAACTACTCACCATCAACCTAATACCCAACCCACCTCTCCAACACCATATGGTTTAAAACAAAAAAACAAAAACAAAAACAAAAAAACAAGGCAAGCATGAAAATAGATCAGATTTATGTAATTCTGAATATTTGTCTCATTTTTGATGCTGGATATAGAGCCCAAACACCAAGATATTGAGCTAAATGTCACTAGATGATATAAGCTTGTGAGAGTAAGAACAGAAACCTCCCCAGGCAGACATCTCCAAATGGTAGGCAAAGGTTCTGTAGTAACAGGTTGGCTTCCATTTTAATAATAAACCTGGTTGTGACAGTGGAAGTGCTGAAACTAGAAGGAAAAAGGGTTGTAATGAAAAGGATCTTGTATTCTCTTCTATAAATAAGCTTCATTCACAACATCCATTTTAGAATTAGGCACCAGATGCTGAGTTCCTTGTCCTCAAGATGACACTTCTGATCTTAGTAAAATTTCGTAAGGACCATGTGAGTCAGACCAGTCTCTGGTTCTCTTTCTTTAGACTCTTAAATGGCCATAGCTATGGAAAAATGGATTCGGGCACTAGTGTATGTACACATACAGCTATACAATGAACATTCAGGAAAAAGTGGTATTAGTATAGAGTCTTAAACTATACTACTAACCACAACATTTAATTTATTCTTTTTTTTTTTTTTTTTTTTTTTTTGAGACGGAGTCTTGCTCTGTTTCCCAGGTTGGAGTGCAGTGGCAGGATCTCGACTCACTGCAAGCTCCGCCTCCTGGGTTTATGCCATTCTCCTGCCTCAGCCTCCTGAGTAGCTAGGATTACAGGCACCCGCCACCACGCCCAGCTAATTTTTGTGTTTTTAGTAGAGACAAGGTTTCACCTTGTTAGCCAAGATGGTCCCAATCTCCTGACCTCGTGATCCACCTGCCTCGGCCTCCCAAAGTGCTGGGATTACAGGCGTGAGCCACCACGCTTGGCCTTAATTTATTTTTAATTTATTAGAGCTCAATGATCTTGTTCTGGAAACATGAAAAATTTCCATTATTTGTCATTTCTTCTTCAATACCCTCTACTCTTAGGATCATCCTCCACCTTTTACCTCATTGCTTCAGAGTTACTCTGCTATAAAAGAATGTCTGATGGCTTGACATAGGTAGCAACACAGCTGAATAGTTAAAAAGCATGAAGTCTGAACAGTAACAAAGACTTTGGTAAGAGTCCCAGGGCTGCTGTTTGTAAGCTGCAGGGTTCTGGACACATTACTTGACCCTTCTAAGTCTTAGTTTTATAATCTGTAAAATGCTAGCTCACTGATTTCAGAAGTTAATTATTAGCATATAATATGATGGTACATGTAAACTTACTGCAGGGTCCAGTTAAGTAAGTGTTACTTGTTACTGTTAATATTCTTGTGGCTACTATTCCTCAGATGCCTGATTACAGTTTCCCTCTTTCTTGACTATCACACAAATTTATGGTTAAGTCAACTGGATTCCATGCCAACTTAATTATGTGTCAACAACAATAAAACAAGAGAGATTTTCTAAAGTCTTCCTTTAATACTTTCCTAACTTTCTAACATTCAAGCTGGTAGTAAATGGAACCTAGAGTAATGCTGTACCATCTCGGGAGGCAGTCCAGAGCCACATCTCTTATGTTATCTAAATTCATAACCTGATATAGATAAAGCACTAGAATTTCAAGGGAATGAAAGAGTTTCATAATGAATTGTTTTTCTCTATTCTCAGCTGTGATAGCAAATATTATCACCTTAACTACAAGTCATCTTTCAGAACTAAGAATGGTGACACAACACAGAGCAGATTTTCACTCCATTAAAGTAAAAATCATTCAAAAACAGGATCCATGGCCTATCTTTCAACAGTTCAGACTCAATTATTAAAAAACACATTGGCCGGGCGCGGTGGCTCACGCCTGTAATCCCAGCACTTTGAGAGGCTGAGTCGGGCGGATCACGAGGTCAGGAAATCGGGACCAGACTGACTAACACAGTAAAACCCCAGCTCTACTAAAACTACAAAAAATTAGCCGGGCGTGGTGGCGGGTGCCTGTAGTCCTAGCTACTCGGGAGGCTAAGGCAGGAGAATGGCATGAACCCGGGAGGCTGAGCTTGCAGTGAGCCAAGATCCCGCCACTGCACTCCTGCCTGGGTGACAGAGCTAGACTCTGTCTCAAAAATAAAAAAGAAAAAGAAAAAAACAAAAACAAAACAAAAAAAAACATTGCTTTCATGTGAGAGTAGCATTTTGTCTTTACAGTTTACTAGTTTACTAATGGTTTCATATGCAAAAGTTACAGCTTTTGCTATTTTTATTTCCAATGATTGGTTTCAAGAGGTTCTAAAGAGAAAATAAAAATAACAGACCTATTTAAGCACAGCTACCTATAAGTGCCAGACAAAGCTGAAGGGTGGGGTGGTCTCAGAAGCAAGCAGTGCTTAAAGGCTAAAACGATAACTCATGAAGAGCAACTGAAGCTGCTAAATGACCCAAGGCAGTTACAGAAGGGTCCGAAGTCCATAGTAGCCGCTGTGCATTTTGGCAAGCAGGCAGCTTGAATTCTCCTCCCAGTGATGCCATGAAACTATATAGTTTGGTTTGATTTGTTTTGTACTTTAAACCAGTTAGGATCTTTAGACCTCTTACATACAAGGGAATTGAAATTCGTATGTCAAATAGATGTCTACACTCTCACGTTTATTGCAACATTATTCACAATAGTCAAGGTATGGAAAAACTGAAGTGGCCATCAACAAACAATGGATTAAGTAAATGTGCTGTACAGATGTACAATGGAATACTATTCAGCCTTAAGGAAAACACAGAATTCTGTCATTTGCAACAAGACGACGTTTAGAAAAGGGAAATAAGCCAGGCAGAAAGGTAAATACCACACCATCTCACCTATCTGTGGAATCTAATTCATAGAAGTAGATTTCATAAGAGCTCACAGAAGTAGAGCATAGAGTGGTGGTTACCAAAGGACTGGGTGGAAGGGGTGCAGGCGAGATGAGCAAAGGGAAGATGTTGGTTATAGTGTACAAAGTTTCCATCCGACAGGAGGAATAAGTTCTGGTGATCTATTGCACAGCTTGGTGACCATGTTAATAATAATGTATTGTTTATTTCAAAATAGCTAAAATAGTGGATTTTAAATGTTGTCACCACAAAGTAATGATAAATATTTGAAGTGATGGTTATGTTAATTAGCCTAATTTGATTATTGCACAATATATACCTGTAATGAAACATCTCATTGTACCCTATACATACAATTATGTGTCAATTAAAAATAACATAAAACTTTAAAATAAAAAATAGATGTAAAAAATCTTTATAACTCAGTTTTCTAAATCTTTAAAACAAAGATTTACTTGAATCACATTAGAAATTATATAGCTTTCAGAATCTGGTAGATGAAAATATGATTCAAAGACAGGTGTAATAGTATGAGCGAAAAACAAGTAGGACAAAATGAGTAGCTGAGTCCTACTATACTGAGTGCATATGCAAAGCTATGATTCAAGGCTGTTAACTTTTAAATGCAAGAGCAAACAACTACTTCCAAATAGAATCATTAAGACTAAATTCACTTACATATTAAATATCCTATACTTTAAACCAAAAATATAATATTTTGAACACACTGAAAAAAAAATGCCAAGGCTTACAAAATCTTCTACAACTGATACACATTAAAAGAAATGTATTAAATACAGAAGCATGTGATAGGTTTTGTGAAGTTTTTTTCACATGCAAAATTCATTCAGGTACAACCCTTATTCGTAACTTTGGGTCAAAAGTTTCTTCACCTTCTTCTATCTTCCTGAAGTAAAGCTTCCCCTAGACCCTGGTGTTAGTATTTTCAATATTCTTTAGGGACATACAGTTCTTGTCAAGATACTTTCATAAAAGTAAAAATTATGAGTGACAGCCTCAAAGGGAAATAGAATTATATTTGCCCAAGGCAAAATTCTACACTAAAAGAACTAAGAAGCATCATTATAGTAGTAGTATACTCAGGAAAAAAATGTGACTTCAAAAACCAACAATGTGTTCAAGTAAAGCAATTAATTAAAGCACAGTAATTTGTGCAGGATTAATAATATAGTTTTTAAAGTTTTAATGGTTACTGGAAATACGTAAAGTCTTTTTTTTTTTTTTTTTTTTTGAGACAGAGTCTCGTTCTGTCACCCAGGCTGGAGTGCAGTGGCACGATCTTGGCTCACTGCGAGCTCCACCTACCAGGTTCACGCCATTCTCCTGCCTCAGCCTCCCAACTAGCTGGGACTACAGGTGCCCGCCACCACGCCTGGCTTTTTTTCTTTTTCTCTGTATTTTTTAGTAGAGATGGCGTTTTCACCATGTTAGCCAGGATGGTCTAGATTCCTGACCTCATGATCCACCCGCCTCAGCCTCCCAAAACACTGGGATTACAGGCATGAGCCACCACGTCCAGCAAGAAGAAAGTCTTTTCATAAAGTAAAGCAATCAACCTGACTTGTCAGGGAGAAAAAGATTACAAATTAAAATTCTATTTTCCAAACAGTAAAGGATGATTTTATTCCCAGGTCTTAACTAGATCTGTGGAGCCAGAGATCTGACATCTGGCATTAAGTCCCACTCCTACTCCCTGATTTTTCAGATTAGGAAAGCAAAGTCCCAGTCAGTCACTAGTAATCCAAACTGGACTGGGTATAAACTGTAATTACCTTTGCACCAACGCAGTCATTCCACATTGAGGACTCAAGTACAGGTTATTCCGCAATACAGCACAGTACTCTTCCCAAATATCACTGCTTCACTATCCCAAATGTGAAGATGTGCCACTTAAGAAAACATTCCATATTTCCCGGGTAGAAATCTACTCCATAACAGCTTGGTGCATAAATGATGTGAGTACCTATATTGTGCCTTATGTATGCTATTGCAGTAAACATGCTAATGCTACAGTACTCACAAATGCAAAGTTTTCTCTACTTTAATACATACAAATACATGTGTGTGTTTGACAATGAAAATATCACAAAATCAATCATGTGAGCATCAGGTAACATTTATATTAAAGTTGAATAGAGAGAACTATTCTAGTTATTTCTTTGTGCTTTTTTTCCAGGTAAGATTTTCAAAATCCTATTTGGAAGGCATGTCTTGTACAGAATACACCTATTTTACATAAAATAGAAAGTTGTCACTTTTTTAAAAAAATACTGTGACTCTTGTAGTTACAGAAGTACTGACTTCAAAACCAGCTGTATGTAAAGTTCAGGTGATTTCTCTCACAACTTTGTCAGCTCAAAACTGTTCTGTTCAGCCTTGCTATGAGATAGTCATGGAGACAGTCTAAAAAATCACATGCTATGTTCTAATAATGATGCAAAGAAAATGATTTACAAGCTCAAAACTAATTGAAAATGGCAAAGTATATGATACACCTTTCATATAAGAAAAGAAGAAAAAAATATGTATTCCTACTTATTTCTATTTGCATAAGGAAAGTGAAAGGACAAGTTTAAAATTAAAAGTAGTTAGCTATAAGGGTGTAGGTATGAATAAGACACACAGACATAGGCAGAAGCATGAATTCTGAATGTGTGTGTGTGTGTATATATATATATATATGTATTTTTTTTTTTTTTTTTTTGGAGATGAGTCTCACTCCTGTTGCCCAGGCTGAAGTGCAGTAGCACGACCTTGGCTCACTGCAACCTCCACCTCCCAGGTTCAAGCGATTCTCCTGCCTCAGCCTCCTGAGTAGCTGGGATTACAGGTGTGTGCCACCACGCCCAGCTAATTTTTGTATTTTTAGTAGATGGGGTTTCACTATCTTGGTCAGGCTGGTCTTGAACTCCCGACCTCATGATCCACCCACCTCGGCCTCCCAAAGTGTTGGGATTACAGGCGTGAGCCACCACGCCCAGCCAATGTGTAATTTTTTATCTTGATTTTTGAGTCATGTGATTATTCATTCCAAAATATTTTATGAAAAAAAAGAAAAAAAAAAAAAAAAAAAGATGTGCAAACGGCTTTTGTGAAGTAACAGCATATCCACAGTTAACTAAGACTTAATTATAATCTTCCTGAAGATGGAAGGACCCATGTACATAAGTTAGTTTTTTCTTGTTTTTGTTTTTTAAAGAGACAGAGTCTTGCTATATTGCCTTTTATTAATGAGTGGCTATTCACAGGTGCAGTTATAGCACACAGCCTCAGGTCCCTGGGCTCAAGTTATCCTTCTGCCTCAGCCTCTTAAGTAGCCAGAACTACAGGTGTGAACCACTGCACCCACTCAGCAGCACCCGGATATTTTAAATATTCTATGCAGAGCCTAGCAAACAAACACTGTATAAAACAAGTACAATCTGCCAATTTGAAATTAACTTTCGAAAGGTTTCCAGAACAATATTCAATGATCTGGTATAGTAATAACTTCCACATGGGAGAAAAGAGATGGCAAGGAAGGGGAAGGGGGTGAACTTTATTTTATGTAAATCCTTCATATTTCTTTTACTGCTGGCTACAACTTGGAAATACAGGACATTCTTGCTCAGTTGTTCCCTGGATAAATAAGTAGACTGCAAGCTGAAACATGACAAGCTCCTGATACTCTCAATAGTAAAGATTTTAACAAATTGCTAATAATGTCAAATTTCAATTTAAGTACTGCACTAAGAGTAGCAATGCAAGAAATGTTTAGTTCTCTCATTAACATAAATATCCAACAATTGTAACCAGTATATTTCAGGTTCATTTGTTCTCCATATTTTTGGAACGTTTTTCTTAACATTCATTTTCCATCCCTAAAGCTATCTCCAATATCTACTTTTTCATCAAATGCTACTCTGAAGCTACATCAAATATTAAAATAAAGAAATGAGAACTGCTGTTCTATTTTTATAAAAAAGTGTGTGCTGGTCCATGAAAGGTCAAATAGGAGTGAAAAGTTCTAAGAATCCTTCTCAGAATGTACTTAACAATGTCCACATCCAAAGGTATTTTGTTCTTAATACAAAATTTAATATTATAGCAGTGCTTCTCGGGTGTTTCTCACTGCATTACCCTGAAATCACTGCGTCAAAAGGGTGCTAAAGAAAGTTCTTTAAAAATGTAAATCTACTTTATTTCATTCATTCATTTTTTATCTAGTGAAATGTTCACTTCCAGGGAATGAAGTAGTATAACGGCATAACAATATCATGTGTGACCACTACATCAAGGATGACAGAAAACTGCCAAGTTCAAGGCCACAAGGGCACATGCTAATTTTTATAGAAGTTTTACAAAGTCTCCAGTTTTAATACAATAAATTTAACATATTATCAAGTAATTGATATGGAAAGAAATTTATCAAGTTGAATCTGGAAACACCATCAGTCTTTTCCAATGGTTGAATGGTGAAACAAACCTCAGTACATCCATACCATGGGACACTACTTAGTAATAAAAGGAAGAAAGCATTGGTGCACACGACTTGGCTGTATCTCCATAGAATAATGCTGGGTGAAAAAAGCCAATTCCAAAAAGCTACATACTGCATAGTTTTATATAAAACATTCTGGTAATGACAAAATTATTGAAATGGAGAGCTTGGGATATCTCTATCAACTACAAGTGAAACTACAATTATCTCAAAATAAAAACTGTAATAACAACAACAAATCCACTAATACTATCTAGATCACCTCAGACCAAAGACAGATTTAAGCGGCATTCTCAGAAACCAGTCAATATACAGACTCCCCCAGCAGAGGAACAAATGAACAGAAAAAAGAAGAGAGTAGCCACAGAAAAAGAGGTGTCAGAGAAAACAATGAAGAAAATAATATACTTATTAATGAATAGCTAATGAATATTTAGATATACTTAGGGACATTAAATTTCACTTAGTATGAATTCAAGATAGAAAGCTTACCCGATGCTTTGCCTTAATCTTCTTTCTATATTCTTCTTTGTCAAATTTGTCCTCTTCCTGAAGTCTTTCCTTTGCTTTATCTAAGTTGATACCACCGGTGTCATCATCTTCCTCAGCATCCTTGATGGCAGATTTCTGCATTTGTGGCCACTGCTGAACCAACTACAGGCAGAAAAAAGGTCAGTGTCAGCAAGAAGTAGGGAACACCCCAGAAAAGCACTTCATTTTGTCTGATGATTCCGAAAAGGTGCAGATACCCACTTTCTGCCTTACAATCTGTATTCTTAAATCTTTTAACCAACTTCAAGCCACGGAAGAGACCACCCTAGTCAGAGTAAAGTAACACTGCCAAACCCAATGAGAACAGGATTAAAAGAAAATTTCACCAAATAATTTGGAGAAGACAGTCCCAGAATAGTGATGCTCCAGCATCTTCCCAAACAGCATTCTTAGTATCCTATTCTCCACACAACTCAGCTCAAAATTATCTGCACACAGCAGGAGTCGGGCTGAGTAGGACTCAGGTTGTACCTCCTTTGGGCTTCCATGGCACCCAGTGTGTTACTCTCACACAAAGTTCATTGCACCGCATTGTTTTACGATCCTGTTTCTCTCACTAGCATTAATCTCCTTGAGGGCAGTTGTATGTGTTGTTTATTTATCCTTGGAGCCCAACATAGTATCTGGCACGTATTAAACAGGTGCTCAAAATGGATCAATGAATCACATATCAACTGACAATACATATAATGACTGAAATAACTAACTGAAAAGGAGAAAAACAGTTTGGGTTTCACAGGCTTGCTCAAATCCACATGATTTTACACATACAGTTTAGGGTAAGGAACAAGGTGACCTAGAAGATGGGGCACTGATCTGGGAATGAGGGGACCTGGCTAAATGTCCTGGCTTTTTCATTACTACGTAATGCTAAATAAATTAATCTCCAGATATCTGTGTCCCTTCCGGAAAAATAGAGGTTTATTTAACTCAGTAATTTCTAAGTCTAACACCACAAAACTCTATAGACAATTCAGACAAAAATAACTCTTATTTTATCTAATAATTAGTTGCCCGAAAGATTTAAATAACTGCCATTGTTTTGAAAGACTGCTAATTAACCTGCCGACAAATGGAAACTGCAAGCACACACATCGCAGGTTTTATTGTCTCCTCTCTCCTCTGTGGCCACCATAACCATTCTTCAGGATGAGATTCCTATGGAGTCTCAACCTTTAGCAACCAATGGGATTGATAAATATCACTGAGCAGCCATGCTAGCAGTCACTGACCCTAAAGAGGCAATGTGAGGGATCAGTTGTAATAGTATGAATATCATGATACTTGGCTCCTCATCCCCACTGCAATCAGAGGGCAAAAAGTTTATCCTTCTATGAGCTAGAAAAAAAAAAAAATAGTGGCATTTCTTTCAGAGCATTAAGTCAGAAGTTTCAGTATGGCTCACATCCACAAACATCTCCTATTAGCACTAAGCACACACTGAAACATTTTATAGTTGAGGATTTACATTCGTTTTGGAGCTAATTGGCATAATTTGTGCAGTTAAACTTAGTAGCATACTAAGGAACCTCATTACGCCAACAGCACTCATCTCATTTTACAGTGAAGATCAGATGTCATATGACTATTCTAGTTTAGTCTGTTTCTCAGGTGCTGACCTCTTTTTTGTAATTTCATAAAGACTCATTATCTGCCATTTAGATAAGCTTCCTCTTCAACTTCCACCACCTTTGAATGACACACTATTTTGTTACTTTTCATGTGATTTATATGCCCCAAAATAACATCCAAAACTTTAACTTCAAAATTAAAAGGAAACATACTCCATTGGGGAGAGGCTGCTTAAGCAGTCTTTATGTTAGTGATGATGAATATATAATGTGCTATATTAGTTAATATGAAAAGCTGTTCTTTTATTGAAATAGATGTTTCATTCAATCAATAAATTTTTCTGAGGGTTTATTACATTAGGTATCTTTCTAGGTGCTGGGGATAGACTAGTGAACAAAATCAACAAAATACCTTCCTCACAAGAAGAAATGGAGTGGAAACTGACAATAGTCAAATATAGATTGAAGTCATAAAGTAAGTGCTGTGAAGAAAAGTGAGGCAAGGTGAGAGAAATGAGGTTATGATGGAGGTAAGGTGCTCTGTGCTACATGAGGATAGTCAGGAAAACCTGGGCTGGTGAGAATGAGGCCATAAGATGATATTCAAAAGACCCTACCTACTATAACCACTCCTCAGGTAAGTCACTTGACATACTGGATCTATTTCATCATTTTAAAATGAAGTCAACAGTTATGTAATAGCATGAACTTTCATGAGTAATCTGTGAGTGGTAGCCCCTTCCCTATACTATGGGTATGTATTTACAATATGGCTTAGGGAAAGTTGAGATTAAACAAGGCACCTCTGTGTCTTAGGTTACTTTATAAAGCAGAGAATTCCCTCCCATAGCCAGCCCAGCAAGATATATACAAGTACAGCATTTAAAATTGAGGAAGTGCAAAGCAGAGGCCTGAGTGAAGCAAAAGAAGCTGTGGTAAGTAGCTGTATTAGTATTCTCATGTCTGTTCCATAGAACATAATGTTCAATACCATGAAGAGAAAACCTTATCTTTAATAAAAACATAATTTAGAAAGTTCAAAATCAATTCTGTGTCAGTATTACCAAGAAGTATCTCGGTTCATTGCCAGTAAGGCATCCTTGTTCACAGCAGTAGAGCTGATGTACAGCCTACAGTAACAGTGAAAGGAACGGCCCAGCATGCTGTAGAGAAACAATTACTCTATCATTAATGAGTGGTAAGTAAGCAAGAGAGCCAATCTCTCCTAATACTCCAAATGTACCTCAGAAACGAAATACTTCTAAAATCTTACCTCCCCTTCATCAGTAAATGTTATCTTCTTATTCACTTTAAAATTTCTCTTCATTACTTTTTTTGCTTCTGCAACTTTGGTCACTTTTTTCTTGATGCTGGATTTAGAAGGTTCTTTCTTCTGTGTGAGAACATACAAAAAACAGAGATGATTAGGGAAATGGTTGCTTTACATTAACAATCCAACTCTGGCAATACACTTTTCAAAACTGGGTGCATTATTACTCACTGGCTAATGAGAAGCGTTAAAAACACTGTCCAGGAATAACATTATTTGGCTTATTAACTAAGAACTCCTCCCAAAACCTAAAAGTTTAAACACGAATAGGAGGGCTAGTAGACCAATAACATTTGCATTTTCTCTATTACTAGAACTGTGCTATTTGATAATATTTAAGGACTAAAAATTACATAAAGTAATACATGAGCATAAGATAAAGCTATCTTCCAGTCAAAATCTCATACATATCTTAAAATGTGAAGTTGCAAACTTAAGTTCTTAGAGTAGGAAAATGTATACTTGGAAAGCAAAATGATTGCAATACATTGTTTGCAACCAACATTCCTCCTCCAATTATAGTAATTTACCATAGGAACACAGTAAAATATCTGATGACAATTAAACTGTGTCCAGGCCGAGCATGGTGGCTCATGCCTGTAATCCCAGCACTTTGGGAGGTCGAGGCGAGTGGATCACCTGAGGTCATGAGCTCGAGACCAGCCTGGCCACCATGGTGAAACCCCACCTCTACTAAAAATACAAAAATTAGCTGGGCATAGTGGCGGGCACCTGTAATCCCAGCTACTCAGGAGGCTGAGGCAGGGGAATCACTTGAACCCAGGAGGCAGAGGCTGCAGTGAGCTAAGATCACACCATTGCATTCCAGCCTGGGGACAGAGCGAGACTTTATCTCAAAGGAAAAAAAAAAAAAAAAAGCTGTGTCCAAAGGTGAGATGGAGGAAACACTTAACAGGATGTACTGATTAGGACCTAGCTTACAACCTAAAACCACTATAGCAAGATACTAAAAATTCAAAGCCACTGCTTACTTATGCTAAGTGAATGGTGAGCGGACCCTCTGAGATAGGGGTTGGAGAGGTCATAGCATAACCTGCTTTGATGAGAAAGTGACAAGACACAACCCGTGTCTAAGGATTTGGATTATCCTCCTCAAATTAGAGCTAGTATTACTATTGGTGGTACTTAACCCAATGCAGCTTCCATTAGACAGAATAAGAAGTCTTTGGTGCAGTAGTTAAGAACGAAAATGTATTTGAGCTCAAGCTCTATCACTGATACGCTATATGAGAGTAAGTTACCATTACCCAACCTCTGGGTTTAGATGTAAGTTGAAGACAACAATAGCATCTATCTCATACGGTTATTGGGAGGATTGAAAAGTAAATGTAAAACATATGAAAAAGTATTCAATAAATCTCAAATACCACTTTTACATGTTGATTTTGTGCTACACAGAGAGATCAAGCCAAGTGCATAAAGGCTTACTTTGCAAAATACCAGACTTGCAGTCTCCCTAGTTGATTGATTTTTAACCCTGTACTATAGGGAATCACACAAGGAAAAAAGAGGAGGGACCAATCTAGAACATTATCTATAATTACCAGAAGTTTTGGGAAGCAGTGCACTGGTTACAACTGCTACATTATGATAATAAGTAAATTATCAAAAAAGGCAAATCTTTTAGTAGGAGATACTAACAATGATGAATACATAAATGCTTAAAAATAAACCACCAAGGCTGGGTGCAGTGAATCACACCTATAATCCCAGCACTTTGGCAGGCAGAGGTGGACAGATCACTTGAGGTCAGGAGTTCAAGACCAGCCCAGCCAACACAGCAAAACCCCGAGTCTACTAAAAATACAAAAAAATTAGCTGGGCATGGTGGCACGCCCCTGAAATCCCAGCTACTCAGGAGGCCGAAGCATGAGAATCACTTAAACCTGAGAGGTGGAGGTTGAAGCGAGCCGAGATTGTGCCAGTGCACTCCAGCCTAGGCAACAGAACAAGACTCTGTCTCAATAAATAAATAAGCAAAAAAAAAAAAAAAAAAAAAACCATGCAATTAAAAATAACAAATCTACTAAAATAAAGACCTGTGCCAAGTTATCAACGTATTATATTTTTAGATAATGGTCATAGTTATGAAAATCTGCTAGTGCATCTGCAAAAATATTATGATTTAACTACAAGAAAGTTGTTTTGACAATGATGGTTCTACTACGCGGGTATTACTAAAACACTGACTTTGTATTTCCGGTTCAACATGAAAGTCATAGTATCTAGTTACATTTATTTCTCAGATTACAAATTACATCATTTTAGAAGTTACCACCATCTTCAACCCATATAAAGCTAATGAAAAGATCAACTGCCTCTGAGGTAGCTTTTATTATATCAGAGACACTTCGTATGCTATAATTGAGGCAAGAGAATAGGGTCTGAAGGCAGGAAACTTAAGGCTAATTCCTGCTGAATCAAGAAAAACACCAAGGTCTGGAGGCAGGGAACCTGAGGCCGGTTCTCCTACTTTCCATAGCTGGATCAAAAGGAAAACACCTGGGTCTGGGGGCAGGGACTGTAAGGCCAATTAACACAAACTTCCTAAAGCTAAACCAAAAGGAAAACCCCCATCTCCCAACATGGAGTAACAAAGGATCAAAGGCTACACTCCCTACAATCCCCCCACCCCCATCACACCTCAGATGGAAAGGAAAATACCCTGGATCGGCCAAGCAGGGACCATCCCTTCACCTGCACATGGTGCCAATTCACCTCAGCCTTTAATTAGGCTTGGACCAAATCCTTCATCCAGATAAGGGGTAACTGATAGGAACCTCAAAAGAAGTACTTAAAACTCAGAAAACTTTATAACAGGACTTTGAGCCACTTGCTCAGGCCCACTTCCACCCCGTAGAGTGCTTTCTCGCTTTAATAAATTCCTGTTTTTGCTGCTTTTTTCCTGTGTTTCACTCCTTTGTTATTTTGTGCATTTTGTCCAATTTGTTCAAAATGCCAAGAGTCTGGACAACTTACTCAAGGCCCTCCTTCCAATAATATAATCACTATATACACATCACAAGACTTCTATGAAAACAGATTAAGTTTTAGATTTCTTCTTCCCACGGGACATTCTCCACTTCCTCCACCTCCCAGGGGTCCGTGACTCCACAAATATCACCAACTGGTGACAAAAGGCTCTAAATTGCTGTGCCTACCCTCTCTCCACCACTATGCTTATTCTAAGATGTGTGACTATTGTTCTTCCTCAGTTAATATAATCCTCATTTCCTTATCTCACTTCAGAGAGTAACCGAGTAAGTTGTGCTGTAGTAAAACATCTAATAAACTTGTTCACCTAAAAAATAATCTGTAGGACCCCTGCGAACACAAGGGATTAATAAGACCCCCACTTCTGTCAGCCTAGTCAGTATTCCTACACCTCTTTTCCCTCACAAAGGCTTAGAGACCACCATCAACACAACCACCAGGGCTGATGACTTTGTTACTGACTCCTAGTGCATCTTCTTTGTTTTAGGGCTAGGACAATTCTTAAGGACCTTGGATCTCTCATCAGACCTCATCTAAAGACAGAGGCAATGCTGATCAAACAGTATAAACTTAAGGGATCACTGTAATATAAACATAACATAGTAAATTATAATCACATGAACCAGTAAACAAAAAGTACTAGGAAAGAACCTGAGTAAACTTTCTGGGGTGATGGCAATGGTCTAGATCTTGATAAGTTTGAGTTACACAGGTATATATATTTGTCAAAATTCATCAAATGTTACATGTAAGATTTGTGCATTTTATTGTATATAAATTTCTATCTCAAAAAAGAGTCCTGTAAACAATATTGAACTGTAGTTAATGCCATACAAGCTGAAGTATATGGAGGAAAGTGTAATGATGTTGGCAACTTAAATACACTAAATAAAAAAGGATGGATAGATAGATGGATAGTTATGTGATAAGGAAAATATGGTAGATAGGTGCCTCATGCCTGTAACCAGCATTTGGGGAGGCCAAGGCAGGAGAATCTCTTGAGCCCAGGAGTTCAGGACCAGTCTGGGCAACTTGGTGGCACTATGTCTCTACTAAAAATTTTAAAAAAAAAAAAAAAATTTTGCCAGGGTTGGTGGCACAGGCCTGTAGTCTTAGCTACTCAAGAGGCTGAGGTAGAAGGATCACTTGAGCCGAGGAGGTCAAGACTACAGTGAGCTGTGATCACCCCACTGCAATCTAGCTTGGATCAAAGAGCAAGGTCCTGTTTCAAAAAAGCAAAGAGAGAGAGAAATATGGTAAAAGGCTAATTGTAGACTATGAATGGTGGAATACTGGGCGTTTGGGTGTCCAAAAGTATTACTTCTTACAACTTTTCTGTACATTTGAAAATGTTCATAAAACACAACAGCCCAGTCTAGAAACAACGGGGGAAAAAATCAGAAAAATGTTACCAAAAATTATCAATGGAATAAAGGTCAGAAAAAACAATCCTGCAGAGTGGATCCTTAAGTGAGGTGGGTCAAGTTGAAGAGCTTTAGGGAAATCCATGAAACCACTAAAATTACGTGACAAAATGTAGAAGCATTTGCATCTCTGCCTTCTATGGTTTACACTGGTTTCTGAAAGAGTTCTGTGTCTTGCCCCCTGAAAAAGTAAAACTTTTCATTTGTTTTAGGGAAGTCACTGGAAGAAGGAACAGAAATGCCCACATGGGTGAGAAGAGGCTTGTTTATCACATTTTCCTGTTAGGCTCTGGCTTTGCTCTGATACTCTAGAATTATTCTTCACTCATTCAAAGACGCCGTCAATGTCAACGCCATCCAAGGCATCATAGTACATAGTAAGGATGCAGCAGTGCAAGAGGGGTGGACTCCCAGCCTTCACGGAGCCCAACTCTATCTATGGAAAAAGATATTAAACAACTAGAACAAAACATTAATTACCAATATAAGATCTTAGAAAAAATATATGGAATAAATCAATATGACCACCCTAGGTAGTCAGGGGTGACGAAAGCAGGTCAAGGAACTTCCTTTCAATGGAGAGATGTTTGAATTAAGTGGCAAATACTAACACACTGTGGCATTGCCAGCATATCAGTGATGTGTTAAACACCTGTGCTGTCCACTGATGGTGTATTTTACACATGGCTGACAAGAGAGTCTTAGTTCCAAGTCATTCTTTTTAATATTAACTTTAGCAGTTAATACATGCACATGTATTCTGTAAATTGCACGTAAGTTAAAAGGTTGTTTTTCATGTCCTCTTCAGCAACCTCAGTTTCTCTCCTAAGGATCAAGTGCTGTTAGCAGCTTCTGTATCCTTCCAGAGAGATTCCACTCACATTCAAGTACAAAGGAAAAACATGAAGTTACTAAAAGAACTACCTCCTGCAATTAAAAGCCTTGATTATATCTATTCATACACATGTGCTTTTATATATTCAGATTAAGTTTCTAAAAGTGAAAGTGCTCAAAGAGTATGTATAGTTAAATTCTGAAATACATTTCCAAATAACCCTCCCAAAGTTATGCAAACTTACATTCCCACCAAAAATTTGTAAGGAATTGATTTACCGCATCTGCAGCTAAGTATATTATTAGGCTTTATGTTGCCAGTCAACTAGGTGAAACAGAGTACCTCGGGGAAGTTTTAAGTTGCAGTTGTATTATTTTACGTATGACAGAACATCTTTTCAAAGGCATTATTTTTCTGTGCACCATTTGTATTATCTGCCAGTATTTCTAATGAATTCCTGGCATTTAATTTATCAAGTTGTGAAATCTCTTCATTCGTTAACAATGCTTCAGTAGTTTTCCACATCTCATCATTTATATTTAGACTTTTGCCATACAAGGTAATCTTGTTATTTTGCTATGATTTGGTTTTTGTGAAGGTGAAGTTTTTAATTTTTTACATTATCAATTTTAGTAAATGTTTTCTGGGTGTGTACTAAATTTTATAGTTTTCCAACTAGAAGAATTTTTAAAAATAAATTTAACTTCTTAAAATGCAGATTTTACTTTTTTAGAATTTTAAAAAAACAGCTCTTGGACAAGAAATAAAGTGTTAATACTTTTTATACTTCTATTCATTAACAAAAATATAAAATATATCTACTGTTAGGTAGGAGTTATATTTTTTGACAAGATTTTGTATTATCGGTACAAGAACGAAATTTATAGCAGCCCTAAGTAGTACAGTGAAATATTAGCTGACAATATGTAAAACATCAAAATATGACTTTCATTTCTATTTGCACCTCTTCTACAACATGTATGCTAGACTTTAAACAGCTAAAAGGAAAGTATCATAACATACAAAATTGATAATTACTCTCAATGTCCTGTGATAGGTGTAGAAAGTTACTAGAAATAATCTGGAAGATAAAAGAACTGCTGCCACCACCACCAGTCACAAAACCAGTAATGGTTCTTATTATAAGGACCATGTTAGCTAACACTGGCTACAAGAAAATTCAAAATATAATCAATGAAAAAAAAGCTACTTTAATACAAGCATTACTACTACATATCCTACAAAAGAAAATAAAACTATTGTTAAAAAATGGTATTTTAAATGAAAAGCAAAAATCACAGGAAAATAAAAGTTAGAACTAAAAGACAGTCCAAAGAAATGAAATTTTTATGTTTTCTTAAAGTCGCTCCCATTTGGGCCAACTAATAATTTATAATGAAAACCATTATATCTAAAAGTGAAGTAAACCAACAAAATAAAGAACAGTCAACACTGGAGGAGACCTTTAAGATTACCTATTATAGCTGAAGCCACTCCTATGAAAGATAAGAGCATTTCTTTTTCTTTTTTTCTTTTTTTTTTTTTTTGAGACAGAGTCTCACTCTGACGCCAGGCTGGGGTGCAGTGGCACGATATCAGCTCACTGCAACCTCCACTTCCCGGGTTCAAGTGATTCTCCTGCCTCAGCCTCACGAGTAGCTGGGACTACAGGCGCATGCCACCATGCCCGGCTAATTTCTGTATTTTTTGTAGAGATGGGGTTTCACCATGTTGGCCAGGATGGTCTCAATCTCTTGACCTCACGATCCGCCCATCTCAGCATCCCAAAGTGCTGGGATTACAGGCCTGAGCCACCGCGCCCGGCCTGATAAGAGCATTTCTTAAGATTGATAAACACTGTTTCCCAAAAGTCCAAACATATTTAAGCATACACATTTCTACTGGCTAAACAACCAAACTCTAATAGAACTTGTCTCTGATTTAAAAAAGAAACAGCAAGCCCACCTGCTATCAAAGCATAAAGCCTCAGTCATCCTAAATCAAAGGAATTACAGTAATTCAAACATTCTCTAACTTTATGGTATAAATTAAGAACATACTATTTGATATTTTGTTTTAAAGCCATCTACAAAATCTTTTCTTAATAAACTATAAACAGAACCAAAAACAAAAATCACATGATTATCTCAATAGATGCAGAAAAAGCATTTGACAAAAATCCATCATCCCTTTATGATTAAAACCCTCAGCAAAGCCAGCATAGAAGGGACATACTTTAACATAATAAAAGCCGTCTACAACAAATCCACAGCCAACATTATACTCAACAGAGAAAGTTGAAAGCATTCCCCCTGAGAACTGGAACAAGACAAGGATGCCCACTTTCACCACTTCTATTCAACATAGTACTGGAAGTCTTAGCCAGAGCAATGAGACGAGAGAAAGAAATAAAGAGCATTCAAATCAGTAAAGAGTAAATCAAACTGTTGCTGTTTCCCAATGATATGATTGTATACCTAGAAACCCCTAAAGACTCATCCAAAAAGTTCCCAGAACTGGTAAATGAATTCAGCAAATTTTCAGGATACAAAATTAAAGTCCACATATCAGTAGCACTGCTAAACACCAACAGCGACCAAGCCAAGAATCAAATCAAAAACTCAACCTCTTTCACAATAGCTGCAAAAACATAAAATAAAATACTTAGAAATATACCTAACCAAGGATGTGAACAACCACAAGGAAAACTACAAAACACTGCTGCTGAAAGAAATCACAGATGACATAAACAAATGGAAATATATCCCATGCTCATAAATGGGTAGAATCAATATTTTGAAAACGACTATCCTGTCAAAAGCAATCTACAAATTTAATGCAATTCCCATCAAAATACCACCATAATTATTCATGGAGCTAGAAAAAAAATATCCTAAAATTAATATGGAACCAAAAAAGAGCCTGTGTGGCCAGAGCAAGACTAAGCAAAAAGAACAGGTCTGGAGGCATCACATTATTCAACTTCAAACTATACTATAAGGCCATATTCACCAAAACAGCATGGCACTGGTATAAAAATAGGCACACAGACCAATTAAGCAGAATAGAGAACCCAGAAATAAAGCCAAGTACTTACAAAGATAACAAACATAAAGTGAGGAAAGCACACCCTATTCGACAAATGGTGCTGGTAAAACTGGCAAGCCACATGTAGGAGAATGAAACTCGATCCTCATATGTCACCTTATACAAAAATCAACTCAAGATGGATCAACGACTTTAACCTAAGACCTGAAACCATAAAGATTCTAGAACATCAGAAAAACCCTTCTAAACTTGGCTTAGCCAAAGACTTTATGACCAACAAAAGCAAATGCAACAAAAACAAAGATAAGTAGATGGGACTTAATTACACTAAAAAGCTTCTGCGCAGCAAAAGAAATCAGCAGAGTTAAGAGACAACCCACAGAATGGAAGAAAATCTTCACAATCTATATATCTGACAAAGACTAATATCCAGAATCTACAAAGAACTCAAACAAATCAGCGAGAGAAAAAAAATCCCATCAAAAAGTTAAGGACATGAATAGCTAATTCTCAAAAGAAGATACACAAATGTCCAATAAGCATGTGGAAAAATACTCAGCATCACTAACTATCAGAGAAATCCAAATCAAAACCACAATGCAATACAATCTCACTCCTGCAACAATGGCCATAATCAAAAAAAAAAAAATAATAGATGTTGGCATGGATGCAGTGAAAAGGAAACACTTTTACAGGGTTGGTGGGAATGTAAACTAGTACAACCACTACAGAAAACAGTGTGGAGATTCCTTAAAGAACTAAAAGTAGATCCATTTGATGTACTTTTTATCCAGACGATTTGATCCAGCAATCCCACTACTAAGTATCTACCCAGAGGAAAAGAAGTCATTACACGAAAAAGATACTTGCACACGCATGCTTATAGCAGCACAATTTGCAACTGCAAAAACATGGAACCAACCCAAATGCCCACCAATCAATGAGTGGACAAAGAAGCCACTGAGCCAGGCACAGTGGCTCACGCCTGTAATCCCAGCACTTTGGGAGGCCACAGCAGGTGGATCACCTGACGTCAGGAGTTCAAGACCAGCCTGACCAACAACGTGAAACCTCTTCTCTACCAAAAATACAAAAATTAGCCAGGCATGGTGACAGGCACCTGTAGTCCCAGCTACTCAGGAGGCTGAGACAACAGAATTGCTTAAACCCAGAGGCAGAGGTTGCAGCGAGACAGGATCACACCACTGCACTCCAGCCTGGGTGACGGAGCTATAGTCTTAAAATTAAGACCCACCTAACAGGTACAGAGTTTCAGATCTGAAAAATGAAAAACATTTTTTCCATCTCAAAAAACCACAACAAAAAAAAGGAAATATGGATAAAGCAATGCAATACTATTCAGCCATAAAAAGGAATGAAATAATGGCATTCACAGCAACCTGGATGGAATTGGAGACTGTTATTCTAAGTAAAGTAACTCTGTAATGGAAAACCAAACATCAAATGTTCTCGCTTATATATGGGAGCTAAGTTATAAGGACACAAAGGCCTAAGAATGATATATTGGACTTTGGACACTCGGGGGAAAGGGCTGGGGGTGGCAAGGGACAACACTACACATCGGTTCCAGTGTACACTGCTCAGTGATGGGTATACCAAATTCTCAGAGAGCACCACTAGAGAACCTATTCATGTAAACAAACACCACCTATTCGTCAAAAACCTATTGAAATTTTAAAAAATTAAAAACAAATAATAATACCACCACCAGCAAGTAGCAAATGTATTATGTTTGTGAAATTTTGCAAGAACTGCAGTCTTAAAATTAAGACCCACCTAACAGGTACAGAGTTTCGGATGTGAAAAATGAAAAGTTCTGGAGATTGGTTGTACATCAATGTGAATATACTTAACACAACTGAACTGTACATTTTAAAATGGTTAAAATAGTAGATTTTATGTTATGTGTCTTCTACCACAAATAAAAATGAAATTTTAAAATTTAAGAGCCAATGAAAATAGGGCAACTTAAAATGTTATTACAGAAACAAAGTTTGTCTTTTCAGAATTCCTACACAAATATTAATTTGCTAAGACAAACATACCTGCTATAGCAATAGTCCTAAAATTACACAACACGAAAGGAGAAGAAGTTTCAGCTGGAGGATGGGGAGCAGGGTGGGCAATGCAAGGGAAGGGTAGTAAGGGAAATTGAAAGCATTCCCCCTGAGGATTGGAACAAGATAAGGATGTCCACTTTCACCACTTCTATTCAACATAGTACTGGAAGTCTTAGCCAGAGCAATGAGATGACAGAAAGAAATAAAGGGCATCCAAATCCGTAAAGAGTAAATCAAACTGTCACTCCTTTGCTAGACACAAGGAGGATTAAAGGCCCACAAAAGAAATCAACTAAAATTATATGAAACAAGACTACTTATAAATTATGAATTGTGGAAATAATTTATAATGGTTTAAGAAATCTCATAGGATTTTTCTTCTAAAAAAAATCCATATTTACCAATCTTATGTTTTAAGATTTAATAGAAGGCACACTAGAGTAAACCTTGACCATATGCATAAGTTTGAGAATGTGGAAATTAAGAGAAAAATGAAAATCAGATCTGCCTCCACCACCCAACTGTTACTGTAATTTCTTGAGTGAACGGCTACTGCATTAGCCTGTTACACAGACTCTCTGCGTTCACTCTCATCCCCATTAAAGTAAGCCCTGTTGTAATCACTTGTTTACTTCTGTGCTTTTTCCTAATAGATTGTAATTCCCATGAGGGTTAAGACCATTTTTATTCTATTTGTATCCCCAATGTATCACAGATAGGCCAGCATATAGGAAATATTCAATAATGATTGAAATAAGAATTAGTGAATAAACTACATATGGACTACTTCATTTACCGTTCAGAACAACTGTGAGTCACATCTTGTTCCTACAAATTTTTAATTAGAAAACCAAAGCTTAATTCAGCAATTTGTTCAAGGTTATATAACTTCAAAGTATTTGACTCTGTTCATATTCTACAATGCAGTGTTTCATTTCTGTTCAAACTGCCTTAGAAGACTGTAGCATCATAATTTGACTCAATATTTGCCTTTCAAATTTCTATCAATTTAAGAATGTATGAGAATTGCTAATTTGAGAAACTCCCATAGCTTTTTTCAACTTTAAATCCATGACCCACTATGAAAGATTTTCAGAGAGCAGAGCATGGCAGCTGAAAGCCAATGAGTTAGAACTTGAGTGTTCTGGATCAAGGGCCTCTCAATGAGGTTGGACCCGGAGGACACAAAATGGAAGATGCGTGTGGATGTGATCTCCTCCTTACAGAGCTTCCTCATCTACACGGCCCTGCGGCAAGTCACCGCTTTTACCTTAAAGAAATTGGGCAGCATATGAAAATTGGGCATCACATGTGAATGCCAGATATGAATAACTTGGTTACAGTTTCTACTCCCATCTGCAAATAAAGAGGCCCAGAAAAGTGTAAGAGACTCTTCGATTGAATGGACATAAAAATTCTACTTGTTAAGAACAAGTTTGGCTCTGGTAACTGAGGTCCATAGCTAAAATATAAAACTATTTGGGAAGTACGAAAAGATGTCTCATGGTCATAGTGTGCCCTTAGGCCTGTGATATTCAGCCTTTTGTGAATGTTAGTATAATAATAAACAATGTCAAGCTCCATTTTCTGGCAAGTATTAATTATAAGGGAATTATATCTCTATGACAGCTATGTCTGTTTACCCTTATACTTCTATCTACAGTGTATTTGTCAACAGTCCCTTAGTTACACTGTATGAAAGTCAGCACATAACCACAATGACATTTAAGCACAGGACCATTCATCTATGTTTTTAATAAATGTACCAATTAAAAAAAGATTTTCAGACTTTATACATAGCTTGATTAGTTTTAAAAATAATTGTTTTCACATCCAAAAACCTTTTTAAATACTAAATATATTATTTCAAACTATAAGACCCCAATCCTAATTCTCTTCTGATAAGAATCACAGCTATTATGAAATTAATTTATACGAAATACTTGACTCTTTATCTTGACACTTCATGAATTATATCTAGAAAATCATTTAGAAACGCTTCCAAATGTGTATATCCTATAGATAATTCATATTTACTCCAAACAAAGTCCTACAGATGACTGCCTATATTTCCTATCAAAGTTACTCATTTGTCAAGGCTTGATTGGTCCTGATTATATTAAGACAAACTACCAGTAAATGTTAATCTTTTTTCTGCATGATTAATAAGGCCATGCACTACTATTTTCCTTGTGGTTTATAAATTGCAATTCTAATCTACAATGTGATGAAAGAATACAATGATATATTGAGCAACAATGACAACTATTCACTACAAATATCCATGATTCATTTTTAAGTGATCTTAACAGGTGAACATGAATGAGAACAGATGATTGTCTAGCTTGTTTCCTCCCCACCCCAGACCAATACTACATAGATATGCAGTGATCTCGGTTTTGTTCAAACTTCCTTCTGGTTAAGGAGGACCATAAGGCAAAACCTCTATTGATACTGCCAATATGAACATTCTATACAATGTTTTTTGATTGCTACATTCCTCCTTCAGGATTTCTGGTGCCTCCTTCAGGTTTAACTTGGAATACTTTTCCAGAAACTGCTTTTTAACCTAACAAACTCTTCCCGAGCATGTGTACCTGTCACCTTAACTAATATCTTAAGGAAAAAAACTTTCAAATATATCCCCTATACAGTTTCTATTCCCCTCCACTGTTTCTCTCATTTTCCAGATATACATTCCTCAAAACCCTCATTCCAATGCCTACAACATACCTGTCTTCCTTTCCTCAATTTCTTGTTAGAATTAACATAAGTTTCTTAATTTTAAAACACCTCTTTATAGCATTTTGGCCTAATAATTATTTAAATTTTTCACTGTGCCTGCAATTAGTCTAAATAACATGTAAATTTCTGTTCTTGACCCAAGCCCTATCTGACTTTCCTTTCATGCCATTTTCCTTACTTAAGCCTCATTCCCAACTAAGTCTCATTCCCAGTCAAGTTTTATGATCATGTTCATTTATTTACCGTCTTAAATGATTCCTTCTACCTCTTTGAACATTTACAGTGTTACAATATTTAAGGGAAAATCCCATAATTTCCTATTTACTACCTTAGGACATTTTCTTTGGTTTGTTTAAATTTTTCAGGCCATTTACTGTTCTGTTTTGCTGGCTGGGAAATATGAATTTGCTCTACACCATGACCCTTGAAAAAAAACAAAGCCACTATAGTGACAAAAATCTCAGATATTTCCTGCTGTTTAACAAAATTATGAAACCACTCATATTTTGCTGTAGGAATCCAATTTTTAACCTGCCACTTTTAATAAATATTTCCATATTAGGAAGCAAGCAGCTGGAAGCAATTTAGAGAAACGGTGCCTGATACATTTTTCCCCTCTCTTTTTAGATTTCAAGAACGACAGTATTGATTTCATTTTTAACTTGTGTCCAAATTGGCTATATAAATTTCTCATCTCTCACAGCTTTTGGAATTCTTCTAGAACTCAGAAATTTTATAAGCTACATAGCAAAAAATAAAAATAAAAAATAAAAAGCAGTAACATTAAAAGGAAAGGTAACTTGTGTCACATGGTCATTTAGCTAACAGGGTTAAGGGAAACTGACCACATAGGGGAGGCAACAAGGCGATAATGAACTAAGTTAAAAGTCCCAGGACAGGACAGGTGCGGTGGCTCATGCCTGTAATCCCAGCACTTTGCAAGGCCAAGGCGGGTGGATCACTTGAGATCAGGAGTTCGAGACCAGCCTGGCCAACATAGTGAAACCTCATCTCTACTAAAAACACAAAAATTAGCCATGCATGGTGGTGAGCACCTGCAATCCCAGCTACTGGGAAGACTGAGGCAGGAGAATCACTTGAACCTGGCAGGCAGAGGTTGCAGTGAACCAAGTTGCACCATTGCACTCCAGCCTGGGACACTGAGCAAGACCCTGTTTCAAAAAAGAGTCCTGGGACAGAAATCATGAAACTATTTCAAACAATATGACACTATGATATACTTCTCTTACGGGAGTGTCTCAGCTATCTACACTTCTACCACCTTTCTTCCAAGTGATACCAGAGACTCAGCAAGAATGTGCCAGTAGCTAATTTAATCAGAATTTGTTTAAACAACATGGGAGAGCATCAAAATAACATTCAAGATGTTTCACTGTACATTTGACTGAGAATTCCACAATTGGCTCCAACACCTATAAGAAAAGCGTATTACTTGACAGTCTGGCTAGTGTGGCTTAAAACAGAGTTTCTGTAAATTCATTCATCATTAAAGTCTAAACAAACAAATGTCATATAACACTAGCTATTCAGTTAACCACCAATTTTTACAAGTATACAAAAACACACACATGCATGTGCATCTACACTATCTATAACCCTATTAGCCAAATCACAGAGAATCTATGATTTAAAGCCTTCACAAAGAACTACAATAATGGAAGAAAGATATATGCTAAATTCAAACTGGGTTTGGTACCTGGTTGCCATTTGTTGGTACCATTTTTAACACAGTATTTTAAGACATTTAAGAGATGTTAAAGCTGTCCTCTTGGCCACCCAAAAGGAGATCATCACTGTTATGTCTGACATTTTTCTATAATGACTTATGTTATTAAATCCCAATACACACATGGGCTGTATGTTAACAGCAAGTGAAACAAGCATCACTGCCACCGCCAAGCTATGTTCACAACTACCATGTGCAGTAAAGTTTCCAAGTTCTACCTTGTATTGTATACAAATATTAGCTAAGCAGAAAGTACCAAGTGAAAAGTCAAAGGCTAGCCTATGTGTACTATGTTTCAACAAAAAAGTGCCCGGATGATGTCCAATATTATTCAAAATTGGATATTCTTACACATACCATTTGTAAAACTGTGGTGTGCAAAGCCACATAGTGGTGATTAAAAAAAAAAAAAAAAAACTACTGGAATCATTACAGAACTTGGAAGGGTAAAAGGACCCTCCAGGATCACCTAGAGAAACACCACCTACCCACTCCCAATCCCTGGAAAGTCAAGAGAGAATTTCAAGATCACATAGACAATATCAGCAAAGTCAGGGTTAGAACCCCAAACCCTCCAAAAACCTAGTCTGTGCTCCTACCCTGACACTGTATGTAAGAGTATCTTATATTTCATCTTAGCCAAATGGCCGAGAAGCAATATATAACAGTATCTCCAACGGAAACACCTTAGAGCTAGACCTTCCTCTGTGAATCACAGTTTTCCTAAGCAATACTGAGAGACCTCATAAAATAAGAAGAGTAGATTGACAGCAAATGTTCTCTTTAAAATGAAAAGAATCCTTGAAGGAATTCATTTTTAAAAGTGTAATTTTCAAGACAGCGGGACGTTCCGCTTCACAGAGGGAACCTTCATAGTGCTAGTGATGGAAGAGAATTAAATATGGGTGATGTTGAGAAAGGCAAGAAGATTTTTGTTCAGAAGTGTGCCCAGGGCCACACGGTGGAAAAGAGAGGCCAGCACAAAACTGGGCCTAATCTCCATAGTCTCTTCGGGTGGAAGACAGGTGAAGCTGTTGGATTCTCTTACACAGACACCAATAAGAACAAAGGCATCACCTGGGGAAAGGATACACTGATGCACTATTTGGAGACTCCCAAGAACAACATCCCAGGAACAAAAATTATCTTTGCCGGCATTAAGAAGAAGGCAGAAAGGGCAGACTTGATAACTAATCTCAAAAACGCTACTAATGAGTAATAATTGGCCACTGCCTTATTTATTACAAAACAGAAATGTCTCATGACTTTTTTATGTGTACCATAATTTAATAGATCTCATATACCAGAATTCAGATAATCAATGACAGAATATTTTGTTCGGCAGTCCTGATTTAAAACTAAGACTGGTTTGCGGTTAAATGAATATGTTTGGTTTTTTGAATTTTAATAGTAATTCCAATTCAGTAAATGCTAACACTATTTACCCGTTCTAAAGATATGATTCGATTTCATTAGTAATGTTCAACTTTTCACAAAGATGAATGCCATCTTAAAACTTAATAGAGATTGGTTTTATATTTAGATTTATATAATGGTTATGTGAATATATTGAAATACTGGGGAAATTCCTTCCCACTGTCTCAGAACCAAGCAAGATTCATCTGTGTTTCATGTTCATTTGCCTCTTAAAGGCAAGAGTTGAAGATAAGGTAGCAATGTCTACTTTATATTTTTGGCCTTAACTATGCCAATCTAATTAGATTCCTTGTATCTAAAATGATTCCTTTTACTTATTGAAAGGCATTTTAGTGTGGTTTATGTGTAATATCAAATAAAGGTAACTTAACACTTCTCACGTTTTTTTAAAAAGTGTTTTCTTTTGTTCATAAAAGGACCATAGAAATGACTAAAACTGACCTCTAATTTCTTCTCTCTCAAAAGTAGAACATAGGACAGAAAGAAAAAATACTCTATCCCTCAATGCTCTGCACTACTTTACAATTTCCATCTGTCCCCATTAGCAATTAATCATTAAAAAAAAGTTTGACAGCCATTTAAAGTTGTTAGTAGATTTTTGCTTATTAGTTTTTTCCTATCTCCTACCTTAGAATGAGTCCCCGCTTGTTCGTTAGTAAATCATCACACTAAAATGCAGTATTTTCAGAAATACAACCTCCAATAAAAACAAGTGTAAATCAATTCGCAAATAATTTTAATAAAATTTTTACTAGTCCCCAAACTCCATGCTGCATAATCAGCATTTTAAAAATCATTCTCCTTCCTACCATCCCAGAGAGACTAGAAAATTTAAGACCTATCGGCCAGGCACAGTGGCTCACGCCTGTAATCCCAGCACTCTGGGAGGCCGAGGCGAGCGGATCACAAATTCAAGAGATCAAGACCATCTTGGCTAATACGGTGAAACCCCCTCTCTACTAAAAATACAAAAAATTAGCCGGGCGTGGTGACGGGCGCCTGTAATCCCAGCTGAGCAGGAGGCTGAGGTAGGAGAATGGCGTGAACCCGGGAGGCGGAGCTTGCAGTGAGCCGAGATCACGCCACTGCACTCCAGCCTGGGCGACAGAGCGAAATTCTGTCTCAGAAAAAAAAAAAAGAAGAAGAAGAAGAAAGAAAAATAAAGAAAAGAAAAGAAAATTTAAGACCTATCAATATGCTTGAAATTCTTCCCCTAACAGCAAATTTATATGAAGATTCACCACTGAATATCTTGAGATATTTGAGACTTCTTATCACCTTCTATCCTCAGCCCTTTGTTGATGTTTCTTATGATATTTCTTACACTCTACTTGTGTTTTTAAAAGCTTCTTTTACTTCATCCCTCTGAAACACCCAACTCCCTGAGGGAATGAGCTTTGTCATACTCATCTTGTAATTCCTTGAGCAAGCACACACACCACGCTTAAACAAATCAATAATTATTTCTGGAACTAAGTTGAGCTTGGGCTAATCAAGATCAATTTTCTTTGAGAATAACACTCAAAGACTCTGAAATGCATTCTACTGTTACCTATTCTGATATCAGTTTGCTTAAATAGCATAGAAATAAGCATATTTCACATTTAACTTGACATTTATTTGTTGAGAAAACGGATTCACAGGCTCTAGGCAATAAAGTCTGATGTGAGAAGCAGACCTGTCTGAAAACACCAGGAGTCACTGTGGGCAGCCTAGACCATGAGCTGGAATCACTCCATCCTCCTCTTTCCCAGCAAGAGAGGCTGCAACCACGCTCAACTTCTGATAGGACCATGGCTTCCTCCCTCAGTAAGGCAGACCCAACTTCCCATGAACCTCAAAGTCTCCACAAGCCTGACAGCTTAATTTCTCAGATGACTGCAGGCATCCACAACTATAGTGTCTGGTTGGTAGGATTACACACTGATACGTTTGATCGGCCACTTATTCTAAAAGAAGGGAGAACAATAAGGGAAGGGATATCTCAAGTGGAACGAAAATCTATGCTGTGTCTAGCAGATTGGCAAAACTCTGGGAACCTCCTATGTGGAATAAGAGGGAAACAGGGAAACCACCTCCTTCCCCTACTTCATCCTGGCTTTGTAAACATTCCCTTTTCCCAACAAAGTGTATTCCTTAATCTATGCCATATGCCACTGTGGAATTTCTCCAGATCTCTGATGACAAGTGCCAATCCAGATGGGACCTACCTGACAAATCTAAACGTTTCAGAGTTTAGTGAACAGTAGTTAATAACAGATGCCACATGCCAAACACCATGCTAGAAGTTTCATATTTCATTTACTCAGCACAACCACCCTTTTGAGGAACTGCCTGCATTTTACAGATGATGAAATAATTATTCAGCTAAAAAGACAGAAGCATGCTCTAAACTCAGGTTTATCAAACTTCAAAATGTATCTTCTTGAGCTTTGAAGCTGTACTCTTCTCAGGCCTCCACAATTCCACTGATGGAAATAAACTTTAGGAACAATGCTTGTAGGAAGATTAAGTCTACTCCCTAAATGTTGAACCCTATAATCTCCCTCAGAAATAGGCGTACAGTTTCTACTTGAACAAACCCTTTGACAGAAAATTCACTAAATAAAACATGTTGTACTGGGACACCTATTCCTATTCTTCTTGTATATTTTTTAAAAGAATTGTATCAACGGAAAACTACTGTTTTTACTTTTTTGAAAAAATGTGTCATTTCCAAATGAAACAGGCAATTTATATTGGTCAAAATGCCAATCTAAATGTTTTCTTCAAGTTCTTATATTACCCTCAAGAGGGCTATGCTGGTACTGAAAGCAAAGACTAATTGCATTTTCTTCTGTTACTCTAGGAATAAGACAATAGTAATTACAGGTAGAGGTAAAATAAAGCTGGGGGAAAAAAACAGGAAAGGTAATACGAGTTCTGTGACAAGCTTCAGTGATAACTATGGGCCAAAAGATAGCATGTATAGAACAAAACAGATATGGAAAAGGACAGCTGTACAGAGCTAAGGCAGTTATAGTGATTAAAAAGAGACAATGTGAAAACAAAGTCACAAGAAAGGAAGGAACAAGGAAGAGCCAAAACTTTCTATGAAAACAATCTCCTCTCATGTGTTGCAAAAACATCGCACCATACTGCCAAGTCACTCTCCCCACCAACAGAACCCCAAACCATCAACTTTAAATTGGGAAAATAGAATAATTACACCAACAATGGTAAACTTTGAGAATTTCTTAAACAGATACGAACAATATGCAAAATAATTGCCATCCCTCTCCCAAATATATTCTCTTGTACACCAAAAGAATGTCTGAGATACAAAACTACAAGTGATAAGTCCCCCAAAAAGGGGCATACTGGAACATAAAATCAATCTTTGGCATTCACTGTGGTCATTTCCAAGTTAGGATGTTATTCCTAACCAGTACCGTTCACAGCATATTCTACACTGTTTCTTCTCCAAGCACTTTGGTTATTTGCACCATACAATAATTTAAAGGATTCCGTTGACTCACTAATAAATGAAACATTAAATAACTTAATGATGATCCTAATAAACGATTTTCCTCAACTAATTTTGAATACATTCAACTTCATTCAAATGAAGTAAACAGGTTGACTAAAATTGTCTATTAAAATGCAATTAATACTCTACTATTCTATTAAGATTCCTGGAGTTACATTACGAAACTCACTCATAATTTGCCTCATTCCAAACCTAAGAGGTGAAATGTCAAAACTTCCTAATAAAGACCACAAATTACCAAATAAGAGCTTGGTCACAATAGTTACTGTGGTCAGCTATTTGAGAACCTCCAGGAGGCCTCATTTGACCAAAGCACGCTATATAGTTAATTTTCAACTTGCTTTGGAATGAGCCTCACATTTTAGGAATAATTAATAAACTGCCTCTCACTGTTCTGTCACTAGAAAAAGACCTTCACCTTGATAATGGTGTTGAAATAAACTCTACCTTACTCAGAAGCATGCATGTCCATTCGTGAGGGTAGGGGACACTGACAGGAGGAAATAGGAATGTGTGTGAATATCTAATCAGTTTCCAGAGTTGCTTTTCCCTGAACTACATCGTGGCGTCCTCCTTCAGTTTATTTTAAAGACAGGTATTAAAACACTGCTGTATAAAATTCACTATTTTGTGTTTCACAGGACAGTTGTTGAAATAAGAAAAGCTGTGCTTCTCCAAAGTAGCAGAATGTTGTCTCCTTATAGACAAGATGTTCTTTTTGTTTTCACAGTCAAGACTTCAGAGGCAAATGCCTGATCCACATTTAAGAACTATGTAAAATCTTGTATGAGCTGCATATTAAGTTTCCCACCAGTCATTCCTATTCTATCTGTACTTTACATGCCCTGCTGTTTTCTATTTTAATACATTTTAAAGCACTTTATAAGCTACTTCAAATTCCTTGTAGGATTAGGCGGGATAAAATACGAACTACAAAGAATAAAGGAAGCTCGGTCATTTATTCAACGAACACTGGCTATCTACTCTACTCTAAGTACCATTCTAGGCACCTGGGGCACAGCAGAGTTTGCATTCTAGTGAGAAGACAGACAAATATGCACATATGTCAAGGGGTTTTTAAGTGTTAGAGACAACAGTAAGGCGCTAGAGAGTAACTGCGCAGAAGGTAACAATTTTAGAAATATAGGGAAGGCCTTTCTAAAGAAGGTGCAAAGATCTAAAAGAAATGAAAGATGAGGCCGGGCGCGGTGGCTCAAGCCTGTAATCCCAGCACTTTGGGAGGCCGAGACGGGCGGATCACGAGGTCAGGAGATCATCCTGACTAACACAGTGAAACCCCGTCTCTACTAAAAAATACAAAAAAAATAGCCGGGCGAGGTGGCGGGCGCCTGTAGTCCCAGCTACTCGGGAGGCTGAGGCAGGAGAATGGCGAAAACCCGGGAGGCAGAGCTTGCAGTGAGCTGAGATCCGGCCACTGCACTCCAGCCTGGGTGACAGACCGAGACTCCGTCTCAAAAAAAAAAAAAAAAAAAAAAAAGAAATGAAAGATGAACTCATGCAATGATCTAGATAAACAGTTCTAGGTGGAGAAAACAGTAATGCAAAGGCCCATAAATGGAAATTAGTTTGCTGTTTTCAAGAAACAAAAAATTCAGGATGACTGGACTAGAGTGAGCAGGGTGGAAGGCGATGAGAGAAAAAGACACACAGGAAGATTCTGTATTATATAAGGCCTCATAAGACAGAGTCAGGAGGTAGATTTCACCCTGAATATGAAAGAAAGAATACAGCAAGTCCTCACGTAACACTGTTTATGTTGATAAGTTCTTGGAAACTGCAAATTTAAGTGAAACAAGTACTGTATAACAAAACCAATTTTGCCATAGGCTTATTGATACAAACCAGAGTTCATTTCCTAAGCATAAAGAATACCATTTTTCTTAAAGTCAGAGTTTCCAGTAACCCATTTATGACGTTAAGTGACAACTTTACTGTGCCCATTTTGATTGAGATACATGATATAATCTTGTTTATTTTGGAAGGTGGGGGTTGCCTGCTATGAAGATTTAATAGGACCAAGGAAAGTGAAAAAGAAAACCAATTAGAAGGTTATTTTATTGGCCAGACGTGGTGGCTCACACCTGTAATCCCAGCACTTTAGGAGGCTGAGATGGGTGGATGACCTGAGGTCAGGAGTACGAGACCAGCCTGGCCAACATGGTGAAAACTTGTCTCTACGAAAAAATACAAAAATTAGCTGAGCCTGGTGGTAGGCGCCTGTAATCTCAGCTACCTGGGAGGCTAAGGCACGACAATCACTTGAACCTAGGAGGCAGAGGTTGCAGTGAGCCAAGATCGTGCCACTGTACTCCAGCCTGGGCAACAGAGCGAGACTCCCTCTAAAAAAAAGAAAGAGAGAGCAAGGAAGGAAGGAAGGAAGGAAGGAACGAAGGAAGGGAGGGAGGGAGGGAGGGAGGGAGGGAGGGAGGGAGGGAGGGAGGAAGGAAGGAAGGAAGGAAGGAAGGAAGGAAGGAAGGAAGGAAGGAAGGAAGGAAGGAAGGAAGGTTATTTTATTGGTCTACACACAAGATAGAGGGTTTGAATTAGGGCAGTAAGTGAACGATGTGGTAGAGACTGGATATATTTTGAAGTACACTAGACTCCTTAAAGGGGTAGATCTGGGAGATAAAAGACTTAGAGAAAACCCATGAGTTCTTGGTCTGAGTCTGAGTGAATGAATAAAAGGTGTTAAACATCCAAGAGATATTAAATAACTAGTTAAAAGAAGTTTACAAAAGCAGAGCAGGCTCAGGACAAATACTTGGATTAGCATATGATTTTTAAAGAAAAGGTCTTACTAAATTTGCCTAGGAAGCATATGTAGATGGAGATTAGAATATAAGGCAAAGCTTTGGGGGTATTCCCCATCATTTAAAGATGGGAAAAGAAGGAGGAACCAGCAAATACAACCAAGAAAGAGCAACCAGTGAAAACTGGAACAAATTCAGGAAAAGTATGATGTGCCAAAAGCTAAGGGAAGAGGGCAATTCCCAAAAAAAAAAGATGTTAAGATGAGTCCTAATAATTGATACTTGAGTTTAGCAAAATGGGAATTGTTCCAGACCATAGCAAGAAAAGTTTCAACAGATTGGCAGGGACAAAAACCTGATGCGAATAGATTCAAAAGAAAATGTAAGATAAGGTAGTGAAAACTGTTCAAGCTACTCATTAAAGGAATTCTCTTCCTCATCCTCTGACTTTCATGATGAAGGCCCAGATTTCAATCTAGTGTTATTGAGTCTAAAATTTAGCTATATAATGGGTTACTTTAATGTACTAGAATGAATATCTAGTCATCAATTTTTACATTTTTCAGAAAATTAAGGATTATAAAGAATTCTTATCACAGTATATATTAGGGAAAAAATCAAAAGGAATCCAAAAGCATTTTAATAAGCATTCTCTGAATAAAATGTTATATATCCATTCATACAATGGGACACATGACAGCATTAAATTTAAGCTCTTAAGTATGATACTATAGAAGTATACAGTTGACCCTTGAACAATATGGTTTTGACCTTCGAGGGTCCACTCAGACACAGATTGTTTCCAACCAAATCATACGGAATTTGCAGGGTGTGAAACCTGTGTATACAGGTCAACCTTTCACTTACATCAGGTTCTCAGCGCTGACTGGACTGCGAAGCTTGAGTGTGCACAGATTTGGAACCAACCCCCTGCATATGCCAAGGGATAACTGTATTTACTCACTAGACAGCTTTCCCTAGTATTGATTTTTTTTTTTTAAAGGTCACAAATCATAATACCATGTCTGCTCTGTAACTTAAAATGTGTTGGGTAAAGGAGTATGTATGTTTGTATACATAGGGAAAAAAGACCCAGAAGTATATAAACTAAAAGGTAATGTTACATCAAAGTATATGAGAGGAATATGCTTGATTTTTGTTTTCTTTGTATTTATTTTTCAAATTTTCAGCAGAAGAGTAAATGAATGGCAACAATTACTATTCATAATAAGATTTGCTGATAAAAATGTGAAAAATAAAGAACATTCCTACTTATACTTCTAGATTAGCTCTAATGTCAATAAAATAAGTCTTTCCTGATTCCACTTTTCTGCCTCATCTCTAACAAGCTGGGCAATGAGCCCTCGTCTATGCTCCCAGAGACTATATCATTAAACTGTCAGTTTCTTAGGATTTATAATCCACTAGATTATTTAATCAATGGCACTAAACATGGGTAAATTGTGGATATTCAGATAAATATTAGCTGATTTCACTTATTCCTATAACAAATATATTGATGTATTATAATCTTCTCCCTAATGATTATTAACTTAATTACAAAGGATCATTTTTCTTTTTAAACTGACATTTGAATACAGAGTCATTCCAAAAGTTTGACCGATTTTTTTTTGTTACTCTAAGATTCAAGATTTTAAGCTCAAGATTGTATGAAGCAGAAAATCTCTGATGCTATATTAGTTTTTATATAATGCATTTTACATTTTTATTGCATTCAATCTCCTATGGTAATCTATGATACATAAAAAAGATACAGATACTGGTATGATGGCTTGTCATCCAAAACTGCTAGAGATCAGAGCTGAAAGTGAATTCCCTAAACCTGGGGCTTATCATGCTGTAAAGCTGTAAAATAATAATCACATTTGATTTAGGACCTAAAGTAAAAATCAACATTTCACAAATTATGTTAATTAAAAATGAAAAATGCCATGGTTACAAATAGAGACTAATAAAGGGGAAGAAAAATTCACCCTTTAGACTGCAAATAATCTTTATAAAAAAATTAAAACTGGACAAGGCCATGTTTCATTTACAATACAAAGACCTACCATCTCATAGTCTATGCCTATACCATCGGAGTAGCTAGAGAAATGTAACCTTTCTGGAACACATATTACTCTATACTTCCCGATAAAGCTTTGGGTGGAAGGTAAAGAATAGGGAGAAGGAGACGAAAAAACATCCAGAATCAACCCTTACGGCGGATTGCCCAAATTTACACCACCAGAAGTCTCCAAGTCAAGAAATAAACATAAAAACAGTTTAAGTTCAGAATTTCAGCGAACTCTGACGAGAAATAAGTATGAGTAACACTCTAATATATTTAAATATTATAAACAAACATATACAGATCAATGAAACAGAAAGACCAAAAACAGACCCAAAATACATAAGGTTTTCAGATAAAGTTGACAGGTTAAATCAGTAGAAAAGATTGACTAATGAGCAATATTGGAATAATTGGGTAGTTATACAGAAAAAAATAAAGCTGGATCCACACTTCACATCTTGCAACAGAATTTCAAATGAATCAAAAGCTTAGATGCAAAATATTAAACCATAAAAGTACTAGAATTCTCCCAGGGTTTATTCTTTTATAATATTAGAGTAGTGAAGGCCCTGTTCAACTTTAACATGAAATTTAGAACACACACAAGACAAAATTGGCAAATTCACCAACATAAAAAGTTTAAAAACATGACCCAAAAGAAATGACAATCTGAAAAACAAAACAAAATCAAGTAATTTGTATGTCCTCAGACTGGAAGCAAAAGATAAATTTTCACAATACAGAGAGCAAATAAAGAGTAAGACAATTAAGATCATCAGCCCAATTGGGTAAAAGATATAGACAGTTCCCAGAACAGTCAATATAAATAGCTTACTCATAAAATAAGACATGCAAAGGTAAACTTCACTAAGATAAGAATTCCTTCTTAACCAGAAAAGATAAAGTATTTGAAAAGATGCTGTGTTTGAAGAAAAAGTGGCATCAGATATTTATGAGTAGAAATGTGAATTAGTGCAACTAACAGTATCTACCGACATTCAAAATTTACATACCCTTTGACTTAGTCATTTCACTTCTAGGAATTTATTCTATAGGTATTTTTCTTAAAGAAATATGTGCTCTTAATTTTTTTCAACATCAGAAAGAAAGTATATTTAGTATTTGTTTCCGTTTTCAAAAACATACATCATGAATTTTGTACCAATTTAGGAGCAACTTGGTACAAATCTGTTCATAAACAGTAAATGTTTGTGTCTTTTTTTCTTTTTGAGACGGAGTCACTCTGTCATCCAGGCTGGAGTGCAGTGGCATGATCTCTGCTCACTGCAACCTCCGCCTACTGGGTTCAAGAGACTCTCCTGCCTCAGCCTCCCAAGTAACTGGGATTACAGACATAAGCCACCACGCCCAGCTAATTCTTGTACTTTCAGTAAAGATGGGGTTTCACCATGTTGGCCAGGCTAGTCTCGAACTCTGGACTTCACATGATCCACCCACCACAGCCTCCCAAAGAGCTGGGATTACAGGCGTGAGCCACCGCACCCAGCCGATGGCATTTTTTTATGGCTGCTTTTTTACAATTTCAGAAATCTCCATTTTACATCTTTTAGCACATGCTACAATCAATCTAGTCAACAGTTACGGAAGAACATATATAAGTTGATAAAGAGTAATAATATCTAAGAACTACAAAATTGCAATTCAGTGTTTACTACTATAGCTTAAATATATTAGTGCAGGCAGAGACGTGACATGTCTAATTGGTTGATCAGAAATCTATGAAATACTAATACTCTCCTTCGATTGCACATTGTTGAGAGATATAATACCATAAAAAATACACAGAATGAAAAAAGTCAACTGAAAACAAAGGCAGTTAATTAACTGACTACATATGTCAATTGTAGTAAGATTCACTGGTGCTGTGTGGCAAAAATTAAGCTTATTTCAAAGGCATAGTATTCAGTGTATTCATGATTTAACAAATCCAAGGAGTTAACTAGATTTTCTTAAAATGTCTTAGTTATTGATTTTGTTGTCTATTCCACAAATAGCATTTAGTTTGCTGGGCCGAGTCTCTTAACAACAGCTATATGGAAATTAATGAGCAGGTTGGCTGCAGGCTATCAAAGCAAAGTGATCAATACTTTTCCTAGAAGAAAATCAGGAACATAGTAACATGCTTATATCTAACTAGTACCAGGATTTAAAAAAAAAAAAAAAAAAAAATTCAAGTGAACATTAACAAAAAAGATCAAGATCTTCTACATATGTATAATTGCAATACATATAAGAAAAATATAACAAGTGTCTAGCAATAATTAATGCCTATCATGCCTAACTACTCAGCTCTCTTCCCCCCCAATATTTAAAATTAATTCCCCTTTCCTGTGTTTCCCTTTTATAATGATCCTTTGATCTATTTGTCCCAACTAACCAAAATTCAGTAGAATCACATGTCATTTCTAGAGTATAAAGCAATGGGAAACTGGTAGGCAGTTAATGACAAATATTAATTGGACATAGAGTCACAGTCAGAGTTTGGAAGATTCTTTCCTACTCTCTGAAAAGGCAAGCATGTTAGGTGATCACTTTTAAACAAATCTCTCTAAGGTTATATAACATTATGTTCAACAAGTTTTCTGAGTTTTTTTGTTTGTTTGTTTGTTTTGAGAAAAAGATACTATACAAATGGTTACATTAAAAAAATATTATTTAAATTTAATTATGTGTGATATGCCAGATCACGGCAGAGGATGGTGAATAACTTTTTAATTTGTTTCCTTTTCAAAAATAAATCCTGAGAGATGGGAGTAAGATGAGAGAAAGTTCAGAGAAGAGGTATCATGAAGGCTGTTTTCCTGGAGTATCCTTCCTTACTTGTACCCCAATATCCTTTTACAAGTCCAGTTCAAGTTTCACCTATTTCATGAAGCCATTCTTTTGCCCATTCCAATATGCTGACCTTGGATCAATTCCTACCATATAATTTAGCCCTTAACTTTGCAGGTCTTATCACATTTTCTAATTTTTATACATACCATATATCTCCATAAGGTGACGACTGAATGTACATACAGCCAAAGTCATTACTGTCATCCCCAATATACACACACACTGTACTGGGTACACTGCTGAGTACAAAATGATGGTCAATGTATACTCATACCGTGTATCAAGTGGTCAGCTACGACTGATTCAACAAAATCTAGTGATCTCCTACAAGGGATCACTATGGAAGGTTAACAAAACAAACATCTCCCTTGGAGAGTTTATATTCCACTGGAGATAGGCAAGGAAAAATGGTACGAATGTTTAAGTGCTATGACAGTAAGTATACAGCAGAGTAAAGAAGAATGGTGATTGTGTGATGTGTGTCTAGGGGAGGTGGAAAACGGGTTGGAGGTGAGGTTGGAAGATTCTTTCCTACTCACCGAAAAGGCAACATGCTGGGTGCTCACTTTTAAACAAATCTCTCTAAGGTAATAACATTACGTTCAACGAGTTTTCTGGGTTTTTTGGAGAAAAAGAGGGTTAAAATTCCCAGGATTTCTAGTTGTGTGTGTGTTTGTGTGCACGCGCGCGCGCACGCACTTATCACTGACATGTGGGACTAATCCAAAACAAACCACAGGTTCCATGGAACCATAAACATTTATATTTTGGATGAAGCTTGGCTATTTAATCCAGCACCCTCATTTTAGAGATGTGAACCCAATCAATAGGTTGTAAATAAATTTCGCACCACTTTCAACACTGTCACTACTTGTCAACCTCTTCCCCTCATCTTTCTCTCTCTCACACACACCCCCCACCCCCCAGTCCTCCAAACCAAATTTGTAATCTATAAATACAATTGGGTGAAGCATCTCCTATTCTTCTCCACACAGATTGTCATCACGGCTCTCATGAAACATAGTAAGATCAAATAACACCTAATTAAAAAAAAAAAAAATAGGTTCAAAAGGAAGACTGTAAAAACGAACTATCTTTATCCACCCCTCCTGGGGCCCAGCGTTCAGGCTAATATAATTTGCAAGTTCCACTGCATTACAAATACAACAGATGTATATAGATTAGGAAGGAAAACAAATAGCCAGTCCTAATTAACTATCTCCTTCTCCATGCCCATACAACTTTGAACACTCATTATATTATATCTTGCAGTGAAATTGTGCACGTATTCAGATGGAATTCAGCCTTAACTCATGCTCCCCAACAAGTACTTTCCACATTAAGAACACTCAAACATTTAAGAATGACCTAAGAAACTATGTATTCTGAGCTGCAAAAACTTCTAACAGTAACCATACATAACAGAAGGGTTGCAGATAATGTTGATGGTAGCTTTTTAAAAAATCTTCACGTATTTTTTATGTATTCTTCAACGTTCATTATTGGTGTATAAAAACCTATCAATTTTTGACATGCCTGCTATACCAAAGATAAGACTAAACCAAAAGGGTAGAACAAATAGATGCAAAAGAGATTTGTTAATTCATTTTGTGAGTGACTACTATGTATGCCAAGCACTATGCCAGACACTGCTACATATCCAGTGGCTCATAATACTGTGGAGGATACATGCATTAGAATGTGAGCTCCATGAAGGCAGACGTCATCAAGTCTGTGTCTCCAGCCCTTACACATTGCTTGGTATGAGCAGGTAGCTCAGTATTTTCTGAATGAATCAAGCAAATTGAGAGACAGCTCCTCCACACCCCACTCTTACATTCTTACCTTCACCTTTACTGGTATTCACTCCTATGCTTTAATTTTGTTTCTTCCCTTCCCTTTCTTATCCGAAGACTATTAATACCACTGAAATTGAGAGTGTTTCACATTTGCAGAAAGGCTTTACAGAGCACAGCTTGTTCTCTTTGTTTCCTGTTTTCACTGTCAGGATACGTATGCTTAAAAAGTCAACCAACACACAAGGAGGGAAGGGGCAGAGTCCCTAACACCACATTCCCTTTATTACCTTATCGTCCAAGCCAAACTACCTCTGAAAGTCTACCTAAAATGTCTCGCATTTTACCGTCTTATTCACCTCTCAATTCAGTGCGATACGGTTTCTGATCCCCACTACTCCACTGAATCAGTGTAATGGCCTACTAAATGTTTGAGTGAATGCATGAAGGACATTTGAACCGGGTGTTAACAGTTATATAAGAGCTTGCATTCTCTATTATTTTAATAGATCAACCAATATATCACTCAAAATTGCCCCAATTAATTATTTTAAGATTAGTGCTAGTAAAAACTAGCATTTCCTGAGGGGGAAAAAAGTTATTTTCCACTATTACAGTTAGAATGAAGTCAAAACCTTTGCCTTCCTTTTCAATTTGGACATCAAGAATACTACAGACAAATTTCTAAATACTATGTTCAATTATAAAAACTACATACATGCCCTAATTGCAAGCACATGAACGTTCTTTGTGTGTGCATACATTCTTGCCCTTGCCTTCATATTCAATGAAATGTATTTTCACTATACCAGATTTTCACTTTTCACATTTTTGCCATTTTGTTACTTTTTTTTTTTTCTTCTTTTTTTTTTTTAAGGTGGGCCACCTCAAATCCTTTGCTGGTGAGAGACATGAGCATGGCTGACAGGATGACTGACTGGGTAGATGAGTAAATCTTTTTCAAAATGTAGCCTGTTGCTTTGCCAAATAGCACATTATCACTGGGATACCAAATGAAGATGGAAACAACCTTAAGGAGTACTGATCACTTATTTTCTGATTTGCAAAACTGAATTTACATACTCCCACAACAGGACATTTCACCCTTATTTCTACAATGTGGCTAAAGGATCTCAAAGGCCAACATCTTTATGGTACTTAAAATTGCTCTGATCTGGTAGCCCAAACTATGTCTAATCATCCTAAAAGTAAGTATTATTCTATTATCAACAAATCCATAAATAAATGTATTCCATAAATAAATCCAATATTTGCCCCCCCCAAAACAAATCAATCCTAACCTGCTCAGCATTTTTTGACTTAGAAGTCCAATTACACAGGTAGTTTACATATTACATTCTCAAAGTATCCCCCAACACATGGTTTTCAACGATAGTCACTGGAAGAAAAATTTGTTAAGGAACTCTACATACTCCCATCATTGAAACATTTCTCTTGCTATGCTTTCTCCTTTCCACTTTAACTAAGCTTTTTGTAAAAATAGTCTTCTCCCCTCACTCAAACTAATTAAAATTTCTTCTCATCACTCTATGAAATTAGCCTTTGACCATACTCAAATACATGAGGATGTATCAGAAGGATATTTGTAACTAAAATTTTCTTACCTGACGTATCTACAGCTTCGCACTGTGCCTCAACGCTTCATCCATGGGTTTTCAGAACATGACACTTTTGTAATTTACCTTTCACTTTGCCAGTAACTATGGATCCATTTCTTTTCCTTCATACTATTCCTACTAAAAACCCTGTATTTTGTATTTCAGAAGGTACTATTTCCAGCCTTCTCGCCCTACATTCTACTTTTGTAGAAGATATTTTTATATGACCTCACCTATTACCTACACAAATTACTCTCAAATCCCAAACTCTCTAGTGTTCCAGACCCAGAAAAGTCCAGCTGCCTAACAAGCATTTTCACCTAGATGCCTAGAAGGCATGTCAACCTTACCACAATATGGAACTCATTATTTTCTCCATAAATATCCTGATATGATTTTTCTGTTCACCACGGTCTGCTACTTTCATTCACATGTTTATTAGACATCTATCACATATGAGGCATTGTCACCACATCTAGTCAATTCATTTTCTTATCTCTCAAAACTTCCCCTCACAACCCACCCCCTAACATCAGTCTCAAATCAATCCTTCTTAACCAATACAAAAAGAGAATCCTGCAGTACTTTCTAACCTGGTTTCCTCTTCCTCTCGAGTCTCTCTCACCTGGCTTGACATTGCTACCAGTCACAGCTTAAAATATAACTTTGAACACGTAACATCCTTCCTTATGTTTGCCTGTCACTAAGCAATAAAACCCAAGCTCTTCATAAGGTTTGACCCCAGCCTACGTTTTCCACTTCAATGACTTCCACTATACTCTACAAATCTTTAATTCTCAGACTCAGGTCCAAAACGTAGGAGGCATGCTGGATTCTTCTCTTTCCCTCATCATTTAATTCATTAGGAAATCCTATCAATTCTATCTCAGAAATGTATTTCTGTTACATCCCAGTATCCAGTACCCCAGTCCAAGCTACTGCTTGCCTAACCTAGGACATCTGCTTCTCTTAACCCCAACAGCAGCCAGGGTAAACAGACCAAGATCATATCTTTAACCTATTCAGAATCCTTCAACGGCTTCCCAAATTAGAGTAAAACACAAACTCCTTACAATAGGCACACAGCCTCATCACTGCTTACCTCTCCAACCTCATCTGACGTATCTACGGCTACGCACTGTGCCTCAGTGCTTCATCTATGGGGTTTTCAGAACATGACACTTTTCTAATTTACCTTTCACCTTGCCAGTAACTATGGATCCATTTCTTTTCCTTCATACTATTCCTACTAAAAACCCTGTTATTTTGTATTTCAGAAGGTACTATTTTCATACTCATCACTGTCTCTAATCTCTTCACATTGGCCTTCTATTGCTAGATCATACCAATTTGTCTCCCACTGTAAGGCCTTCACACAGTCTTCCCTCTGTTTAGAATTCTTGCCCACCTCTTAGATGGCTAGCTCCTCCCCAGTCTTCAGGCCTCAGATCCAATGCGCCCTCTGAGAGAGGTCTTTGCTGGCCACCACATTTAAAGGATCCTCTCCACCACAGTTTGTCTTAGTTACAGCACTCTGTTTATTTCCTTCACACTGCTCACTGTACTGTGATTTACCTGATTTACGTACTTATTTACTATTTGTGTGTATGCGGCTAACATGGAGCTGCCTTGACGACTACTGTATGGATTACCCTCATTCTCTGGCTCTATAGTAGAGGGTGTGGCACATAATAAAAGCTCAATGTCGTTCACTACCTGAATGACTGTATGGATATCCTACGTACCAAACAGTATGCCATGAAGTTCGCCATACACACCACACTCTCACGTCTCTATCACAGTATCGAAAATACTTCTAAGGGAAAAGACGTATCTGTTAAAGTCCCTTCCATCCTACTTTTTGTTGTTTTTGTTGCTCTTAATAGAAAAGTTTAGGCCGGGCACGGTAGCTCATGCCTGTAATCTCAGCACACTGGGAGGCCAAAGCGGGTAGATCACCTGAGGTCAGGAGTTCAAGACCAGCCTGGCCAACATGGAGAAACCACAACTCTACCAAAAATAAAAAAATTAGCTGGGCGTGGTGGTGGACGCCTGTAATTCCAGCTACTTGGGAGGCTGAGGCAGGAGAATCGCTTGAACCCGGGAGGCAGAGGCTGTAGTGAGCCAAGATCACACCATTGTACTCCAGCCTGGGCAACAAGAACGAAATTCCGTCTCAAAAAAAAAAAAGGAAAAAAAAGTTTAAAATGTGTAAACAATTTTTAGGAAGATTATGGTTTATTATAAAAACTTAACATTCGAAAAGATCTGAGTATCAAGGTTTTTCTTCCTTCATTATTAAATAAGTACATTTATTTCAGGAATATAAGTAAATTTAACCCAGAAATCTTTAAAATTAAAGCATCTGTCAATTGTTGTTCATACTGGCATCAACAAACCAAGGATGTAGACACAAGACCCCAAGAAATTTGATATCTCTGATTTTAACCTATATCCAAAATTAAAGGTCACTCCTTTAGGTTGTTAAATTTGTGATATCAACTCACCAATGTAACACAAGGCCTAGTATTAAGTAGGGGAAAAAATTAAAAATGAAAATGTTCAATGGAAATAAGCAAATAGTCTTGACAAATTCAAGTTAAACTTATTGTGAAATTTAAAAATATCATGTTGCTAAGAATGTATAAATCTGAAAAAATAATTATCTTCTGCATATGCTTATTCTTTTATTGAGATTGAGACTTTTATTCTAACCAGAAATTTATCTTTGTACCACTTGCTACTTTAAACAAAAGCAACAATATGAATAATTTTATGAAAATCTTAATGAATAGTGGTGAAGAAAGTTCTGGCTTCCACCGTGGAGGCTCAAACATGTGGTTCTGTCTCACAGAGTGACAGGTCACAGAAACTGCTGAGTCTCATGAGATAGACCTCATTCTTGGCATGTACACAATCCAGTCAAAATAGCAGCCATGCTGTAACATACTGTTCAATCTAGTCCTCTCATGAACACAATATACAAGCAATAAAATATACCATTTGTAATCACTTGAGGTTTATTTACCATCCATTTATTTCCATCTTGCCTATGGGAGAATGACCCTGAGGTGATGCCCAGCCCCCAGGATCCTGTCTCCTTGTGCTAATGCCCTTGTATAATCCCCTCACCCTCGGTGTGGGCAGGACCTATAACTATCTTCTAATAAACAGAATATGGTCATGGTGACTGGATGTCACTCCCACGATTAAGTAACATTATATGGAAAGGTGATTAATATATAATACCTCCTCTTCTACATTCCAACACATTGAAGATTAGGGCTTCAACATAAGAATTGGTGCAGGGGGACATTCAGTCCATAGCAAGTGGCCTCCAGCCAACAGCCAGCAAAAAGTGAAGTCATCAGTCCAGCTGTCAAAAAGAAAAAAAAATGCATTCTGCCAATAATATGAATGAGCTTGAAAGAGGATTCTAAGAGCTCCAGTCAAGCTCCTAGATGAGAAAGCAAACTGGCCAACACTTAATTGCAGTCTTGTGAGACCCTCAGCAGAAGTCCCAGCTAAGCTGGGACCAGACTTCTGATCCAAAGAATGATAATAAACACGTGTTTTCAGTTGAAATTTTTATGGTAACTTTTTTTGGAGGGTTCTTTTGTTTTTATGTTTTTTTTGTTTGTTTGTCTGTTTTGAGACAGGGTCTCACTCTGTCAACCGGACTGGAATGCAGTGGTGCAATCGGCTCACTGCAGCCTCAACCTCCCAAGCTCAAGAAATCATCTCATCTCAGCCTCCCAAAGTAGCTGGGAACACATGCACACACCATCTTACCTGGCTAATTTTTTTTATTGTTTTGTACAGATGGGTTTCAATATGTTGACCGGGCTGACCGCAAACCACCCCTATGCTCAAGCAATCCTCCCACCTCAGCTTCTCAAAGTGCTAGTATTACAGGCACCAGCCAACTTGCCTGGCCTTGTGGTAACTGTTTGCACAATAGGTTATTAGTAAGTTGACTAGGAACTGTTCTCTAGTTTGATTTGTTATTTCTTTGTTGGACTGATGTACAGTACCCTCAATAAATACTTATTGAATTAACTACAAGAACCAGGTCTTTCTAGCCACTTACTTACATTTCAAACCTATGATAACAAAACAAGCAAAACTAAAAATAAGAGAACAACTAGAAACTGCCCTGGAAACAGGCCTATTTCAGCAGTGCCTTACTCTAAAAGGGATGAAAGAACCCAAAAGTGAAGAAATGTCAAAGAAATGGGATTGTTTCATGTAACCCTCATAGGACAGCAAAAGGAAAACAGTCCAGAGGCAACCAAAGGTACTCATTTCCAACACATGAGCATTTGCTTTATTTTTCAGATTCCTTTACCTACAGATTACTTCATAAACAATAGATTAAAAAGTGTTTTCTGCTAAAATACCAGAAACTGACTTATCTAAAAAAAGAACAAAAATTACACATTAAGTATATTTTACATGAATTCAATTCAATTTATATAGATATGTCTCAGAGATATAATGAAGAAAAACAGCAATGATCAGGAAGAACAAAGGTTTTTTGTTTTTTTTTTTTAAACAGAGTTTCGCTCTTGTTGCCCAGGCTATAGTGCAATGGCACGATCTCGGCTCACTGCAACCTCTGCCTCCCGGGTTAGAGCGATTCTCCTGCCTCAGCCTCCCAAGTAGCTGGGATTACAGGCCACGCCAGGCTAATTTTTTGTATTTTTAGTAGAGACGGGGTTTCTCCATGTTGGTCAGGCTAGTCTCAAACTCTCAACCACAGGTGATCCGACCACCTCGGCCTCCCAAAGTGCTGGGGTTACAGGCGTGAGCCACTGCACCCAGCCTGAAAAAACAAAGATTCTTAAAGGTTCCAAGGTTCTAAAAAAAATACTGCTGCTAAGTAATATTGTTCACCTGGGTGGAAATGACCCTGAGTAACAAAGGTAGCAGAAAGCTTGCAATATTGAATAAAGTCTGATATATTGAAAGAATGCTGCTGGCAAAGGATCATTAATTTGAAAAGTATGAAAAAAAGAAATTGTGAAATAAGCAGCCAAAAAAACAAAACAAAACAAAAGCTGCTGGAGACAGCATGTATCTGTAATTGTAGAGTATAAGGTCTGCAGAATACATTCAACTCCAATTGCCTTCTCTGGGAACTATGCTTTTTCCTTGTTCCTACATTGGATTTAGAAAATGGTGGCTGCAAACATTTAGCTTTATAGATTGCTTGGACTGATAGTTCTTCAGAGTTGTATCTATACCCAAGTCTGGGGGATTGGTATAATTAAATTTACTTTCCATATATAAAATTGGTTCTGGTCAAATCTACAAAGATAAATTCATGAAACAGGTATCATGGGTTAGGATATTTTCATTCAAAAATTCACTATGTTAACAGGAGGGATGGCGGATTTTCACCAAAGCATACATAGGAAAAAAATAAGAGTACATACCTGTCTTTTTCCATGCGATGGAAACAACTCACTCTGGGAAACTTTTTTGTTTTGGGAGGGTTTGTTTGTTTTAGATAACTTAGTCTCAGAGAAAAGTTTCAGAAAATTACAAAAGAACAGCAACTTATTGTAAACAAGACAGAACCAGAAAAGAGAAATGATATATATCCGAGGGAAAATAATAGGCTGCTATTGTAACCATAAATTTTGTCAACGATATCAGACGCCTCACCTTTCTTATGCATAAACGAAAGACTAATAAAAACATAAATGATTGCTTCAAAGAAAAATTTCAACCACCTGACATATTTTCAGTCAGTTTTTGTTGGATTTCATACATTTTAAGTTACATAAACTCACTCTTAAAGGTTAAGCATCCCAAATCCCAAATCCAAAAGTCTCCAAAACGTGCGGGACACTTGAAGGAAATGCTCATTGGTGCACTTCAGATTTCAGATTTTTGGATTCTGGATGGTGAACTGGTAAATATAATGCATATATTCCAAAATCAAAAAATCCAAAACCCAAAGCACTTGTGGTCCCATGCACATTGGATAAGGTTTAATCAACCTGTACATCCTGTTCCAGACGTACTCCTGAGTTTTCTGGACAAAGTAGTGATGGGTTCCACCTGATCAGCCACAAGACACACACACACACACACACACACACACACACACACACAGAGACCACTCACTTTCTCTCCCCCTCCCTCTTCCTCCCCCTTCTCCTCCTTTTAAAAAAAAAAAAAATTACAAATAGGCTTACTGGAACAGTGCTATGTTGAGAATTTCTATACTTTTCTTTTTCCAGCGTTGTATTTTAAAAAGGAGCTTCCTTTGAATTAATAGTTATCCCTAAAGAAGATACTCAAGATAATCATTCTATTAATTGTGGTGGGAAAGACAGTTAATAGCTGATAGTATATACCTTGATTAAGAGCATAGATTTTGGTGTTTAAAAAAAAAAAAATCTGGATTTGAATTCTAACTTTACTATTTACTAGTTTTTATTTAGCACAGTATCTAGCACACAAAACCATCCCCAAATTCTTTATGAAGAACAGGGGAAGGAGTCACTGCTTTCTGGGGATAGATGCATTATAAAGTGGTGAAAAGAAAGTAGGAAGGAATTGGGGAGATACAAGGTTAGGAAATTTGCTTATGATCAGGATATAGCACATAGTGTAGTCAGGATTCACAGGTCTTCTGACCTCTCATCTTGCAGACTTTTCTTTTTTTTTTTTTTTTTTTTGTATTTTTTAGTAGAGACGGGGTTTCACCGTGTTCGCCAGGATGGTCTCGATCTCCTGACCTCGTGATCCGCCCGTGGCAGACTTTTCTTTACACACGACAAGCTACTTACAACCTTGGAACAGTTTAACATTTCACAAGTTCAGAACTTTGAAAACATGTTTCCAAAACGTACTCAAAAGTACACAGATATTATCTCAAGCATTAAGGAGGAGAGAAAGACAAGCCAACAGAATAGAAAACTACTAGCTGATTCTATGACAGTTTACAAAATATCAAACCTGTTGTTTCTCTTCACAGGTTAGGCAGGTAAGGAGATATAATGATAAATTTTTGTTGTATTCTAATATTGTTAGAATACCACAGTCCAGCTAAGTATTTTCTTGACAAAACTGAAACAATCATATTCTTGCATTCGGAACACCCATTCTAATACTCCAAAGCACACACTCTTAACTACACGGCCTCTTCTATGAAGACAAGATGCACTATCCTCATCCTCCTGAGTCTGAGAATGAGGAAATTGTGTCTGAGTAGTCTGGTTCTGCCAATTTAAAGAGTCACCTCTTTGTGAATTTACGCATATATTAATACTTAACAAAATGGCAGATAACAAACAACAACCAATATGCATTTCCATCTCTACATACTGGAAAGATAGGAATACAAGAAGAATGGAGAAAATTCTTCATCACCTAGGCAAGCAATCATTTGTAGATCAAACACTCAAAGGACAAGTGAAAATCATAATATATAGTGAAAATCATCAACTAAGAAAATGGAAATGGATATCTATAAAGGCAACAACATATTATTCAAATAAATAGTTCAACAATATGTGTGCCCAATGAAATTAAGCAAAGGCATCATGTCACACAGTTTCCTATATTGATTGTCAATTAATCAACAACAGTTTGACTTACAAATGTGGCACTGGAGGTTCCAAAAGTTCATAGCAATAGGTTGTCATTAGGAGCTTTAACTCTGTTCTAGGCAGGTAAAGCACCTACACAGGTAACAAGAAACAAGTGCTGGAGTGTGATAGATACACAGCCAACTGGAGAACAAGGCAGTATATGTTAAGATGTTCATTTTAAGGAAAAACATAATGTAAAAATAAGTAAGGAAAGCAAATGAAGCTGGGAGCAGTGGCGCGCGCACGCCTGTTATCCCAGCTGCTCGGGAGGCTCAAGTGGGAGAATCATGTAAGCCCAGGAAGTGGAGGCTGCAGTGAGCTTTGGAGGCTGCAGTGAGCTATGATGGTGCCACTGCAGTTCAGCCTGGGTAACAGAGAGAGACAGACTCCATCTCTTAACAACAACAAAAAAAGGGAAATGAACAACTTGAACTATAGTCATGCTGAACTAGTTTTAGGAAGTCAGCATAATCTATTCCACTAATATTTACTGAACATCAACTCTGTTTCAGGCATGGTACTGAATCCTGGGATATAAGAATAAATAAGACAAAGTTCTACAGATGCCCAGTCTGATGGAAAAGTTGATACTACAAACAAATAGTTACAATAAAACAAATGTTCCAGAGGAGGATGAAATCTCTGCAAGGTCAAAAGAAGGAAACACTCAGACTAGACCTTTCTCAATGGGGAGTCTGCAAGACAATGAACACTTAATGCCCTAAAGCATCCATTGAAGGTCATGAATTAACTTCTTTCACATCTAGAATGTTAATATTCATGTACCAACCTTGGGAAAACTAAGAAAATAGTCACTCAAATAATCATTGTCTGAGTGAGGTTCAGATGAAGAACCCTGGCAGACAAAGGTTGCAATCAACTAGTGAGATTCCACTCAAAGAAACAAGAACATGGTATTCCAGGGAGAGAGAATATTTGTTATGTTAGGACAAGGCCAAAATATACATGCCACATCTGGAAAATTATCAGTCATTTGATGGGGATGCAGGGAGGGGTGAAAGTGAGTGAGGAGTCAATTAGAATCTGGTGAAAGAGAGAATAAGAAATTTAGTTTTCAATCAGATCATAAAGCATGCTAAGGACTTCGGAATTCACATTTAGGAAAAAGGAGAATACTCTGTATATGTGAAGTGATCAGAGTTCTTCTAAAGAACTTCTTTGGATGGTTCAGATCACAAAAGCCAAGACCTAACCCTTTCAGGAGACTATCATATCTACCACTCAGGAAATAGAAAAATAAGTGTTCTATCCAAATTAGAGCCCCGATTTTATTACATTAAAAAAGCTTCATTAAATAATCAAAGTAAACTTTGGCATTCACATTTCTATCAATAATTAACAGAACTCCAAAAAAATACACATTTTTCATATTGACTGGTTTATCAGGATTTCAAAAAATATTTACATTACAGTTTTAACAGGCTTTCAGTGAAAAGATAGATATCATAAAGACTGTAAAGAAAAAAAAGATTCCAAAAATAAGTTATTGAATCACCATGCAAAGTTAAAACTTAAGAAGCCCCAAAATCTTTTCTCCCCTACCCTACCTGCAACCTGCAGTAATCTTTCTCAGACACCAAATACACTAACATCCTCAACTCTCTTCCCTTAAAAACAAAAAGCAAAATCAAACAAACAAAACCGCTCTTAAAAAGAGATTTGATATTCAACCTTAAAAAGGGAAGAAATTCCGATACATGCTACAACAGGGAGAATATGATGCTAAGCGAAACAAGCCAGTCACAAAAAGACAAATACTGTACGATTCCATTTTATATGTGGTATCTAGAGTAGTCAAATTCATAGAAACAGAAAGCAGAATAGTGGCTGCCAAGGACTGACAGGAGGAGAAAATCAGGAATTAGAGAGTTACTGTTTAAAACGTACAGAGTTGCAGCTTTGCAAGATAAAAAAATTTCTGGAGATTGGTTGTACAACAATATGAATATATTTACCTATCGAACCACACACTTAAAGACGGTTAACATGGTAAATTTTACATTACATGTGTTTGACAAAACTTAAAAAGATCAGAAAACTTCATTGAAATTGAAATGATGAATAACTGAGGATGAGCACATGTCCCAAGAAGATAAAACCAAAAGAATGTTTATTGAAGACTAGGAGTTTAAAGTTCTTTCTTCTGTAAGCATTGAATGTTTAGGGGCAAAATGATACAATCAAAATGCTCATTAAGGAAGATTACTGTGACAGCAATACATGAAAATAGATGGAAGTGAGAGCGGAAGACAGGGAGTCAAGTGACAGTTTTAGAAAAATGGAAAAACATAAGAGAATTAAAGGGTTGAGTTCAAAGAGGAGACTGCGGTTTCTAGCATGGGTAAGAGGAAGGATGCAGCCTGCACTCTGCTCCCTTGGGATCATTTTTGAGGAATGGCTGAACAAGCAGACAAAGGGGTAACAAACTGTACAAGGTGCAGAATGAGGCCCAGCTTACTGCTCTTCAGCCCCCAGGCCATTTGTCAGAAATCAAAGAATTGTTTTATTTATTTATACTTTTCTTCATCTGGGAAAGATTTGAAAAGATCAGCAAATAACCACTTTTGTGTTACTTGCTGTTGGTCAAGCACAATAGAAGTATTTACACTCCCTGGAAATTTAGCTGCTGCGATAAAGACATGGCTCTCCTTACAAATTATATGATAGATGCAATTCTGAAAGATTTTTAAATGAAATTATAACTCTGGTCATATGCTGAAGGTACTAAGTAAGCCCTCTTTACTAGATAGAGCTCTATCTCCTAGAGTGAGTCTTTTTGTAATACAAATCATTTATTGGCCGGGCACAGTGGCTCATGCCTGTAATCCCAGCACTCTGGGAGGCCAAGATGGGCAGATCACGAGGTCAGGAAATCGAGACCATCCTGGCTAACACGGTGAAACCCTGTCTCTACTAAAAGTACAAAAAATTAGCCAGGTGTGGTGGTGGGTGCCTGTAGTCCCAGCTACTTGGGAGGCTGAGGCAGGAGAATGGCGTGAACCCGGGAGGCAGAGATTGCAGTGAGCCGAGATTGCGCCACTGCACTCCAGCCTGGGTGACAGAGCGACTCTGTCTCAAAAAAAAAAAAAAAAAATCTATTTTGTTATATCTTAGGGTGGATTCCTCTGCATTCATCTCTACTGCAGCCTGGGAGAAAGATTTGGAGTAAGGCTAAAAGAATGCCCTAAATCAGATGAAAGTATTGTCTTACTCCATTTTACGCTGCCATAATTGAATACCACAGACTAATGTATAAAGAACAAAAGTTGAGGCTGGGCACGGTGGTTTATGCCTGTAATCCCAGCACTTTGGGAGGCCGAGGCGGATGGATCACAAGGTCAAGAGATCAAGACCATCCCCAACAATGATGAAACCTCGTCTCTACTAAAAATACAAAAATTAGCTGGGCATGCTGGAACGCACCTGTAGTCCCAGCTACTCAGGAGGCTGAGGCAGGAGAATCACTTGAACCCGGGAGGCGGAGGCTGCAGTGAGCTGAGATTGTGCCACTGCACTCCAGCCTGGCAACAGGGCGAGACACTGTCTCAATTTAAAAAAAAAAAAAAAGGAAAAAAGAAAAAAAAGAGGAGGAGGAGGAACAGGAAGAGGAGAAGCAGGAGGAGGGGAGAGGAGGAGGGGGCAGAGGAGGAGGAGGTAGAAGAGGAGGAGGAGGAGGAAGAAGAAGGGCAGGAGGAAGAAGAGGAGGAGGGGGGAGGAGCAGGAGGAGGAGAAAGAACAACAACAACAACAAACAACAACAACAACAGTAGTTTATTTCCTCACACTTCCAGAGACTGGGAAGTACAAGATTAAGGTGCCAGTATCTGATGAGGGCCTTCTTGCTGCATTATAACATGGTGAAAGGCATCACACAGGTGAAAGAGAAAGCAAGAAGAGGCCAAACTTGTCCTTTTACAGGAAACCCACTCACACAATAGTAGCATTAATCCATTCATGTGGGTGGTGCTCCCATCACTGAAACACCTCTTAAAGGTCCCACCTCCAACCCCTCCCTCCACATCAGGGATCAAGTCTCCAACACAAGAACTTTGGAGGACACATTCAAACAACAGCATGCATTAAACAGGCTATGCTCTCTTTACATACCAAAGGAAGTAAGACCAGAATTCATTTCAAGTATATTAAGAATGTGATAAAGTTCAAATATTTATACAACATTATAAAGACAGCTTTTAGATTAAAAAGGCAAGATTTGTCATCCCAGATAATAAAAATCTTTCTGTGCCATTTTAGCTATCGAATTCTATAGGGGATAGACATAAGAATAAATCAACTTATGGTAGTTTGTTACTAAGTACAATTTAATTCAAGACTCAGTGGAAGAAAAATAATAACAAATTTGTCCCCAAAAGCATATGTCTGCTGGAAGATGAAGGGATAAAACACAAGCATACAGTCAATTAGAACACAAGAGTTCTGTCATCACAGAAAAAAATGTAACACAGAAGACCAATGAACCCACAATTGGCTCTATGAAATGTCAGTAAACTGATGTCTTGTCTTCTGAATCAGGAAGAAAGACAACAAAGACAATTAGCAATATCGAGGGGTGGGGGAGAGGGGGAGAGAGAGAGAATCACCACAGATCATACAGGCATTAAAAGCATATTATAGGAACACTATTAACAGCTTCATATCAACAAATTTGGTGATTTAGATGGAATGAACAAATTCATTGAAAGGTATAAACTACTGAATGTTGTTTCAAAAGAAACAACACTTCCATACTTATTAGAAAAAAATCAATTTGTTATTTAAAAACCCTCCTACAAGTGTTAACTAGTTCAATCATTGTGGAAGACAGTGTGGCAATTCCTCAAGGAACTACAACTAGAAATACCATTTGACCCAGCCATCCCATTACTGGGGATATTTATCCAAAGGATTACAAATCATGCTACTATAAAGACACATGCACACGTATGCTTATTGCAGCACAATTCACAATAGTAAAGAGGTGAAACCAACCCAAATGTCCATCAATGATAGAATGGATTAAGAAAATGCGGCACATATACACCATGTAATATTATGCAGCCATAAAAAGGATGAGTTCATGTCCTTTGTAGGGACATGGATGAAGCTGGAAACCAACATTCTGAGCAAACTATCGCAAGGACACAAAACCAAACACCGTATGTTCTCACTCACAGGTGGGAACTGAAAAATGAGAACACTTGGACACAGGGCAGGGAACATCACACACTGGGCCTGTTGTGGGGTAGGGGGTTGGGGGAGGGATAGCATTAAGAGAAATACCTAATGTAAATGACGAGTTGATGGGTGCAGCACACCAACATGGCACATGTATACATATGTAACAAACCTGCACATTGTGCACATGTACCCTAGAACTTAAAGTACAATAAAAAAAAAAAAAAAAAGCAAAATAAAAATAAAAACCCTCCCACCAAAAAAAAAAATTCCGGGCCCAGACAATTTGGAAAAAAAAAAAAAAGAATACCACTACACTAACTTTTGTAAAACACAGAAGCAGGAATACCTCTCAAATCATTCTATGAGTCAAACATTACCAAGAACAAAACCAGACAAAGACATTACAAAAAAAGAGAAAACTAGGCCAGGTACAGTGGCTCACACCTGTAAACCCTAGCACTTTGGGAGGCCAAGGTGCGCAGACCACTTGAGGCCAGGAGTTCAAGACTAGCCTGACCAACATGGTGAAATTCTACCTCTACCAAAAATACAAAAATTAATCGGACATGGTGGCACATGCCTGTAATCCCAGTTACTGGGGAGGCTAAGGCAGAAGAATCACTTAAACCCGGGAGGCGGAGGTTACAGTGAGCAGAGATGGTGCCACTGCACTCCAGCCTGGGCAACAGAGTGAGACCTTGTCTCAAAAAAAAAAGAGAAAACTATAAAGGAATAGGTTTCACAAACATAGGTGTAGAAGTCCTTAAAATATCTGCGAAGTGAACCAAGCTACATATAAAAAGAATCATGGTCAAGAAGGGTACATGCCAGGAAAGAAAAGTTGGTTTAACACTCAAAAACCAAAAAACACCATAAACTACATTAACAAACTCCCCACTAAAAATAAAGGATTGTCTTAATAATGTAAAAAAGGCATTTGACAAAATTCAACACCCATTCATGATTTTTAAAAAACTGAACAGAAGGAAATGGAACTTATTCAACTTGATAAAGGACACCTCCAAAATTCTAGATGTAACATCCTAGGTAACACTGAGATACTCAATACTCTAAGATGAGAAAAAAGGCTGTTACCATTTCTAGTCAACATTGTATTAGAGGTCTTACTGCAATAGGGCAAGAAAAAGAAACAAAAGGCATAGAGATTGGTAAGGATGACCAAAAACTATCCTTATTCAAAGATTACATAACTGTCAATTTGAAAATTCTTTAAAAACCTACAAAAAAGCTACTAAAGCTAGTATGGAGATCTCTCCAAAAAAACTAAAAATAGAACTGCTACATGATCCAGCAATCCCACTAGTAGGTATTCATCCAAAGAAAAAGAAATTAGTTTATCAAAGGGAAATGTGCACGCCAGTGTTTATTGCAGCAAGCACTATTCACAATAGCAAATATATGGACTCAATCTATGTGTCTATCAAGGGATGAATGGATGAAGAATATGCGGTATACACAATGGAATTATTAGTACTATCCAGTCATTAAAAAAATGAAATCATATCATTTGCAGAAACATGGATGGAACTGGAGGTCATTATGTTAAGTGGCATAAACTAGGCACAGAAAGACAAATATCCCATGTTCTCACTCATGTGAGAGTAAAAAAAACACTTATCTCACGGAGGTAAAAAATAGAACGACAGTTATCAGAAGCAGCTGGGAAGGGTGTCTGTGAGGAGACAGGGAGATAAAGAGAGGTTGGTTAATGGGTGCAAACATGGTTAGACAGAAGGAATAAGATAAACGTACTGTTGGAAGAAATAAGTTCTAATGACTAGAAATACCATCTGACCCAGCCATCCCATTACTGGGTATATACCCAAAGGATTATAAATCATTCTGCTATAAAAACACATGCACACATATGTTTACTGCAGCACTATTCACAATAGCAAAGACTTGGAACTAATCTAAATGTCCATCAATGATAGACTGGATTAAGAAAATGTAGCACATATACACTATGGAATACTATGCAGCCATAAAAAAAGATGGGTTCGTGTCCTTTGTAGGGACATGGATGCAGCTGGAAACCATCATTCTCAGCAAACTATGGCAAGAACAGAAAACCAAACACCGCATGTTCTCACTCATAGGTGGGAACTGAACAATGAGATCACTTGGACACAGGAAGGGGAACATCACACACTGGGGCCTGTTGCGGGGAGCGGGGAGGGGGGAGGGATAGCATTAGGAGATATACCTAATGCAAATGACGAGCTAATGGGTGCAGCACACCAACATGGCACATGTATACATATGTAACAAACCTGCACGTTGTGCACATGTACCCTAGAACATAAAGTATAATAAAAAAATAAAATAAAATAAATAAGTTCTAATGTTTGATAGCAGAGTAGGGTGATTATAGTTAACAAGAATGTATCCTGTATTTCAAAATAAGTCACAAGATACCAGGTTAGTATACACAAATCATGTTTTTATTTCCATATAGAAGCAATACACAGTTGGAAACTTGTTTTGTTTTGTTTTGTTTTTGAGACAGTCTCACTCTGTCACCCAGGCTGGAGTAAAGTGGCACAATCTCGGCTTATTACAAGCTCCACCTCCTGGGCTCACACTGTTCTCCTGCCTCAGCCTCCCAAGTAGCTGGGATTACAGGCGCCTGCCACCACGTCGGGCTAATTTTTTGTATTTTTAGTAGAGAAGGGGTTTTACTGTGTTAGCCAGGATGGTCTCAATCTCCTGACCTCGTTATCTGCCCACCTCGGCCTCCCAAAGTGCTGGGATTACAGGCATGAGCCACTGCACCTGAACACCATTTATAACAGGATGAAAAATATGACTTAATTCCAGCACACTTGAAATTTACCTGAAATGTTTTTGGTGAAGTAAAGGTGTACCTACTTGGCACTAGACCCCTGGGTCAAGTCATGAAATATACTCCTTAATAGTGTTGCTTTGTACTAATATATCCAAGGCGAGTTTTAGGGCAGTTTGTACCAGCTTGTCAGCAATGTTTACCGATAAAAGTGAGATTTGCTGATTTGCATCTGATCTCATTGAAATCTACCAGAGGGCTGTACCATTGGGACTCATTATGTGAAACAATATGCCTATTTGGTCAACAGGGTATAATGAGTCCCAGTTTTGATTCCATTTTGCACTTCCAGGTTCTGTGCACATATCAGTGGATTGTCACCTGAGAGAAAAAGGGTGGCCGCATGGCCAACAAAGAGAATAATTAGAGGTCATGCTCAGTCCCTCTAGACCCCTTGCTATTAGGGAGCTTTTGCCTATGACGCATATCTTTAATGCTCTAATCCTGTTGCTGTATTGCATCCTTTTCCTATAATAAGCCATCGACTTCTAGACATTGTCATTTTGGATCTTTTGAGTTTTCTTTAGTAAATCCCACTGGCTGCCAATTAAATTTAACAAACTCTGTACAAGACACATACAATGAAAACAACTAAATACTGCTTTGAAAAACTTTTAAAACCACCCAAATGAATGGAAATAGGATCAGCAAACGGTATTTTCAAGATGTCAGCAACTTGATCAATATTACTAATTCCCCAAGAATTCTAGCACTTTTCATAGTAAGTAAAGGCTTATTACAAAATGTATATGGAAGTGAAAAGAACCTAGAATAACCAGAACAACTTTGTAAAAAAAAAAGACCAAACGTTGAAGGACATACACTGATTTCAAGATTGATTATAAAGCTACAGTAATCAAGAGAATATCAGCGTAAGGACAGACAGATAATCAAATGAATAGGATATATACTCCAGGAAGAGAAGTGTATTCATATGAATATGAATATGAAGTGTGTGTGGGTGGGAGGTGCCTTAAGGTAAATTGTAAGAGTCAAAAAAAAAAAAAAAAAAAAAAAAAACTAAAAACTAAAAGAGAGACTAAGTATGAGAGAAATGTCTTGGCCACAAATGCATGCATCTGAGTACACCTACATCCACTGGAACAAGGTGATACCATTAAATGAGACAAAGTTCAAGAGGGACAACAAATTCTTTTTGGCACATGTCAGTGAAGGGAGAATGCATCTGAAAACAGAAAACAAGAGACAGGAGAAAGCCACAACAGAGAGCATATTTGATATAATTTTTGAAGAACGGAATCAATTTTGATAAAGAGTTGGCTACAATCCACCTGAGACAAGGCAATATAGATTATATTTACCTTAAATATTATCATTTATCTGCACATAAAGTGACTGAAAAGTATGCTTTATTACCCCTGCTTCCTTCCTGCCCAAAATATTCTCTTTGTAGTTCATTGGGTTAATAAACCACTTATCCAGAGATTTGCCTCTCAAGTGATGGTGCAGAAACCATTTACATAGTTCTTTTTTAAGTAACAACAGTGAACATACATGAAGTCAAAGAATAAGTGAAATTTTTTAAAACTTTACATCATCTGGAGTAGGGCAGATACTTTTGGTTGAATTTCTCTCCCTTATTTCTTGCTGCAAGAACTGATTTATTTCGTTACCAAATGACCGTGTGCTTTAGGGGGGCTAGGTTTATAATCCCCTGAGTGGCTCTTAGTTGATGTAACTCAGTGTTCTCAATCCTAGCTAGTTGCACAATAAAACCACCTGGGAACTTTTAAAAGACTAATGCCTGGTCCCCCTCCCCAGCTATTCTGATTTAATTGGTTTGGAGTTACAGGGTCTTTTAATCAAGAGGGGACAAGTCTGAGGACAAAAGCCAAATCAATGATGAACTAAGATTGTCAAAGCGGAAAGATGGATAAAACCTTGATCTTGACAATGTTATTGAGTTAACTGGCCCTAGAATTTCCTTTCATCCAGGTTTCTCATTATGTAAGTAATAAAGTTTTCCTGGTTCTTTAAGCCACCTATGGTTGTTTTTTGTTACCTGCAGTGAAAAACATCCTACATGTTATCCCTGTCAATACAATTTTTGGGATATAAGTTTGGCTTTATAAACAAGAAGTAGAATTTGAGTCATTCTGCTGACAAAGGACAAGCCAATTTTACATGAGCCAGCCAAGAATGATGTCACTTTACTGCATACGGAAATAATTTTCCACAGCTTATACAATATATCTGATTTTGAATATGGACAGATAGGCAGGTATCATGTACCTACTCAATTGCCTCTCAAGACAGCTGCAGACTTTTCTTTGAAACTGAATGATGCAGAGTATATACAATAATATCTTATGCACACATCTTTCAAAAGTTTTTAAAGATCTATTTCCTAGATAGGTTAGTCCGAAATAAATAAGGACATTCCCAAAAACCAAAATGAAACAAATAGGTGACATTTCCTCCTTTGTCTCACTCATCAATTCTATACTTAAACATAGTAAAAGCCACTGCCACCAATCCACTGCTGCCGGGGCACACTATTCATCTCTGGCTCTGATGGTGTGACAAGAACAGGAAGTACCTGATTTAAAGGATTCTGCACCCAGATTCAATTCTAAGTCAATTATTTAGAACTTCCTTTGGTCTCAAAGGAATGAGGACAGCCTGTCACATCAAAATCTAACCTCTGAGGGCCGGGCTCACAGACCGGCAGGGGAGTGGGGTGTGTCTCACTCAACAGGGCCAGCCCAGAAAGGGTACGGCCTATCTGCCCCTGCCTGAGAGAGCCCCATGGACCAGAACATCTAACAAAGGAAATGCGGACATGGAGCCAGTGATTGGACAGGGCTCCTACATGACCTAGGAGTGGACGAAGGGGTCATCTCTCTCTCCCACCTCCAGACACTAACTGCCAACAGAACCAAAATACAAAAGAGCGGTATAGCTAAGTAAGAACCTATCTGCTGACCAACACTCTTAAGCACCACCTACTGGACTGCAGCCCAAAATACACCACCAAAACATTTCGCCAGTATACAACATCAGCGAAAACTTTTAAAAATCTAGCTACAGGGCAGGGCGCCCCAGCTCACGTCTGTAATCCCAGCACTTTGGGAGACCAAGGCGGGTGGATCACCTGAGGTCGGGAGTTCGAGACCAGCCTGACCAACATGGAGAAACCCCACCTCTACTAAAAATACAAAATTAGCCAGGCGTGGTGACACACACCTGTAATCCCAGCTACTCAGGAGACTGAGGCAGGAGAAACGCTTGAACCTGGGAGGTGGAGGTTGCAGTGAGCTGAGATCGCACCACTGCACTCCAGCCTGGGCAACAAGAGCAAAACTCCGTCTCAAAAAAAAAAAAAATCTAGCTACAAATAAATATTCTGTAGAGTCATGGCCCTCTGTAAGCAACCAGAAACAAAGCCAACTACCTATACCCAACTTACATCACAGTTAAAGGAACACTAGCCCTCACACACAAGAAAGAATCAGCACAAGAACTCTGGCAACTCAAAAAGCCAATATGTTCCCTTATCTCCAAATGAACACACTAGTCCCCCAGAAATGGTTCTTAACCACATTGAGATGAATGAAATAACAGACACAGAATTCAGAATCTGGATGGCAAGGAAGATTATCAAGATGCAGGAGGAAGTTGAAACCCAATCCAAGGAATCCAGTAAAATAATCCAGAAGCTCGAAAGACAAAATAACCATTTTAAGAACCAAACTGAACTTCTGGAAGGCAAAAATTTACTTCAAGAATTTCATAATACAATCAAAAGTATTAACAGCAGAATAGAACATGCCGAAGAAAGAATCTGAGCTTTAAGACCAATTTCTCAAATCAACTTAGACAAACATAAAAAGAATTTAAAAAAAAAAAAACACCTCTGAGTAATATGGGATTATGTGAACAGACCATGTTTACAGCTCATTGGCATTCTTGAAAGAGAAGGAGAGAGTGTAAGCAACTTGGAAAACATATTTGAGAATATATTCTATGAAAATCTCCCCAATCCTGCTACAGAGGAAGACATACAAATTCACAAAAAACCAGAGAACCCATGCGAGATACTATACAACATGATCATTCCAAGGCACACAGTCACCAGATTCTCCAAGGTCAATGCAAAAGAAAAAACCTTAAAGGCAGCTAGAGAGAAAGGTCAGGTCACCTGCAGAGGGAACGCCATCAGGTTAGCAGCAGACCTCTCAGAAGAAACCTTACAAGCCAGAAGAGATTGGAGGCCCATTTTCAGCATTCTAAAGAAAATAAATTACAACCAAGAACCTCATATCCCACCAATCTAAGCTCTCTAAGTTAAGGCGAAATAAAATGCTTCTCAGACAGGTAAGCACTAAGGGAATTCATTACCACACCAGCCTTACAAGAGGTCCTAAAGGGAGTGCTCAACATTCAAACAGAAGTTTAAAACCTGCTACCACTAAAACACACTCAAGCACATAGCTCACAGACAATATAAAGCAATTGCACAACCAACTCTACAAAACAAACAGCCAACAACATAAAGACAGGATCAAAATCTCATATATCGTACTAATCTTGAATGTAAATGTTCTAAATACCCCCACTTAAAAGGCACAGAATGGCAAGATGAATAAAAAGGCAAGACCCAACTGTCTGGTGCCTTCAACAGATGCATCTCACATGTAATGACACAAACAGGCTGAAAGTAAAAACAAAGACCTACCATGCAAATGGAAAACAAAGAGCAGGAGTAGCTAGTCCTGTATCAGATAAAACAGATTTTAAACCAACAACAATCAGGGAGAACAAAGAAGGGCATTACATAACGATAAAGCTTTCTATTCAACAAGACTTAACTATCCTAAACATATACACACCCAACACTGGAGCACCCAGATTCATAAAACAAGTTATTCCTGACCTATGAAAAGATTTACACTGCCATTATTACATAACAGTAGTGGGAGAGTTCAACACCCCACTGACAGCATTAGACAGATCACTGAAGCAAAAAACTAACAAATTTTGGACTTAAACTCAATACTTGAACAACTGAACCTAACAGACATCTACAGAATACTCCACCTAACCACCATAGAATATACAGTGCTCTCATGTGCACACACAACATATTCAAAGATCAACCACATGCTGAGTTTTAAAGCAAGTCTCAGTAAATTAAAAAAAAAAAAAAAAAAAAATTGAAATAATTCCAAACACACTCTCAGACCACAGTACAATAAAAACAGAAAACAATATCAAGAAAATTTCTAAAAAATAACACAAAAACATAGAAATTAAACAACTTGCTTCTGAATTAACTATTGTTCATTAGATTGTTTGGGTGAGAGAGAAAGGACAAGATGGAGGAAAGTGAACAAGGAGGCACAATCCATGTTGCTTCCAGGTTCTTCCTCACCAACTTTCCCGCCCACGGGAAAATGCAGCCTGTGCCCTGGAAGATGCAGATCAACCAAGCATGCGCCAGGTGACATCAATCCGAAGAGATCGAAACTTACCCGGCCACGCCTACGGAGATGCCCCTATCACACCCTTATCCCGCCCACTGCCCTCCCCCTTCCAGTACCAATGCATAAAAGTCCGCAGGCTCAGTAGCGTGACTTCTTCGGCCCCCGCATTTGTGGACCGGAGAACCTCACCCGAGAGCGCAGGCGCGACTTCCCTGGCCCCCCACACCTGAGGACCAGAGAACCTCGCCCGAGAGTGTGTGCATATTTGCAATAAAAGACTGCCACTTTCTTATGTACTTTGGCCTCATGTTTAATTATTTAGCTCTCCTAAATTAAATTAAACAAAACAAAACATAGATGAACAATGAAATCAGGACAGAAATCAAAATTCTTTGCAATTAACAAAAGCAGAGACACAACTTATGAAAATCTTTGGGAGGCAGCTGAAGTGATGTTAAGAGGAAAGTTTACAGCACTAAATGCCTTCATCAAGAGGTGGGAAAGATCTCAAGAATCTAACATCACACCTAGAGGAACTAAAAAACAAAACAAAACAAAACAAAAATTCAACTCTAAAGCTGGTAGAAGAAATAACTAAAATCAAATAAGAATTGAATAAAATTGAGACCCAATTAACAAAAAAGAGAAGATCCAAATAAGCACAATCGGAAGTGACAAAGATGACATTACAACCTATCCCACAGAAATATAAAAGATCAGAGACGATTATGAACACCTTTATACACATAGAAATTAGAAAATCTAGAGGAAATGGGTAAGTTTCTGGAAACACAAAACCTCAAGATTGAACCAGGAAGAAAGTACAGCTTTCAAGTTCAGAAATTGAATCACTGATTAAAAACCCACCAAGCCAAAAAAGCCCCAGACCAGATGGATTCACACCCGAATTCTATCAGACGTACAAAAAGGAAGTGACATCAGTCCTACTGAATCTATTCCAAGAAAATCAAGGAGGAAGGGCTTCTCCTTAACTCATTCTACAAACCCAGCATTCTCTTGATACCAAAATCTAGCAGACATACAACAACAATAATAACAAACTAAAAAATTTTAAAAAATTTTTAAAAAGCTTCAGGCCAATATTTCTGATGAACATAGAAGCAAAAATCCTCAAAATCGTCAACAAAATACCAGCAAACCAAATCTAACAGCACATCAAAAAGTTCACTCACCACGATAAAATAGGCTTTATTCCTGGGAGGTAAGGCTGATTCAACATATACAAATCAATAAATGTGATTCACCATGTAAACAGAATCAAAAGCAAAAACCATAAGATCATTTCAATAGATGCAGAAACACCCTTTGATAAAATCCAACATCCATTTGTGATAACATTACTTAACTTCAAACTATACTATAAGGCTACATTAATCAAAACAGCATGGTACTGGTACAAAAGAGATACACAGACCAATGGAACAGAACAGAGAACCCAGAAATAAACCCACACACCTACAACCATCCGATTTTGAACAAAATTGACATGAATAAGCAATGGGGAAAGGGCTCCTTATTCAATAAATGGTACCAGAATAACTGGCTAGCCATATGCAGAAGAATGAAACTGGACCCCTCATCGTATACAAAAATTAACTCAAGATGGATTACAGATTTAAATGTAAGACCTCAAACTATAAAAATCCTAGACGATAACCTAGAAAATACCCTGCTTGACACTGGCTTTGGCAAAGAATTTGTGGCTAAGTCCCCAAAAGCAATTGTAACAAAAACAAAAATTGATAAATGGGACCTAATTAAACAAAAGAACTTCTGCACACCAAAAGAAATTCCCAACAGAGTAAACAGCCTACAGAATTGGAGAAAAAAATATTTGCAAATATTTTGACATTTGACAAAAGTCTAATATCCAGAATCTGCAACAAACTTAAAACAACAAGCAAAAAACAAACAATACAATTAAAATATGGGCAAAGACCTATTCTGGAGACTAAGGCAGGAGGATCACTTAAGCCTGGGATGTCAAGGTTGCAGTGAGCTGAGATCACACCACTGCACTCCAGCCTGGGCAACAAAGCAAGACCTTGTCTCAAAAACAAGCGGGTGTTCAGGAGGGCAAAGAAATTGTAAATCAAAACCACAATGAGATACCATCTCACACAAATCACAATGGAGGTTACTAAAAAGTCAAAAAAAATATTAACAGATCTTGTAGAGATTTTCAAGAAAAGGGAATGCTGTTGGTAGGATGGCAAACTAGTTCAGCCACTTCGGAAAGCAGTTTGGATATTTCTCAAAGAACTTAGAACTACCACTCAACCCAGCAATCCCACTACTGGGTATATACTCAAAGGAAAATAATTTACAGTATCAAAAACATACATGTACTTGTATATTCACTGTGATGTTATTCACAATAGTAAAAACATGGAGTCAACCTAGATGCCCTTCAATGATGGACTGGATAAATAAAATGTGGAACATATACACTACAGAATACAATGCAGTCTTTAAAAAAAAAAAAAAAAAAAAAAAAAGTGGCCAGGCGTGGTGGCTCAAGACTGTAATCCCAGCACTTTGGGAGGCCGAGACAGGCGGATCACTAGGTCAGGAGATCGAGACCATCCTGGCTAACACGGTGAAACCCTGTCTCTACTAAAAAATACAAAAAACTAGCCGGGCGAGGTGGTGGGCGCCTGTAGTCCCAGCTACTCGGGAGGCTGAGACAGGAGAATGGCGTGAACCCGGGAGGCAGAGCTTGCAGTGAGCCGAGATCCGGCCACTCACTCCAGCCTGGGCGACCGAGCGAGGCTCCGTCTCAAAAAAAAAAAAAAAAAAAAAAAAAAGGGTCCTTTGCTGCAATGTGGATAGAGCTGGAGGCCGTTATCCTATGCAAATTAATGCAAGAACAGAAAACAAAATTCTGCATATTCTTACTTCTAAATGGGAATGAAAACATTGAATACACATAGAACATAAAGATGAGAACAACAGACACTGGGGACTACTAAATGGGGGGAGAGAGGAAAACGGGTGTGCACTTATTGGGTACTATGCTCACTATCTGACAGGATCATTTGTACCCCAAGCCTTAGTCATGCAATACACCCATGTAACAAACCTGCACATGTATCCTTTAATCTGTAATAAAAGTTGAAATTATAAAAAGTAAGAATAAGCATGATTGAGATTGCTATTAAAAAGCTCATCTCTGTCCCATACTCTGGATTTAACCCCTCCCTCATCCTCCTGAACCCCACTCTCTTCAAGGGCTTCTTCCCTTAGGCTATAAACATGTTCATATCTCCCAGTTCTTACATCCAGAATAAGACTGCACCATATATATATTCCTGTCCTGCCAGCTACAAGCCTCCACTATCCACCTTGCTGCCTTTTACAGCCAGCCTTCTTAAAGTGTGGCCCACTCATCCTCTCTTCTATTCCTTCATCAACCCTCTTCAGTATGGCTCTCCACCTCTACCACTTGAATAAAACCTTCTGGTAAAGATCACCAATTATTCCCTCATTGCCAAAACTAATGGCCCATTTTAAGACTTCATATTTCTTTCTTGATTACTGTTAAAATTCCATTAAAGCTAAATTCTACATTAGGCACTTGATGTATAAAGATGATTAAAACAGTCTCAGATCTTTAAAAAGCTCACAGTCTAATAGGAGAAATAGTCACAGAAACAATTCTAATATTGTGGTAAGTTCAGAAACAGACACCTATACATGACAAACAGAAATCATAGGGAGTGGGCACTAGGAAATGGTTTCAAAGAGGCGATGAATAATCTGAGTTTTACAGGTTTAACAGGAAGGCATAATGTTGTAAGCAAAGAAAGAAAAGATATTCCAGACAAAGCATATGCGGGTGAAGAATAGAGAAATTACCCAAACTCAGACCATGTCAGTGAGCACTGAGGGGAGGGGAGGGGATGGATTGCAGAGAAGTTAACCTGTCAAGCCTAACTTGATACGATTGACTACTCTTTCTTGATTCAGTCTCTGACTTTCCTCCTACTCTTCTTTCTTATTGGATTCTATTTATACTCCCAAGAGTCTTGCTCCCAATCCTCCTCACACTCTAAATACTCTTGATTTGACTGAAGCTTACTACTGGTTAGTAATTTGGTAGACACTGCAAACATGGTCACTATAAAGGGAAGATAAAAAGGAACATATTCATTTGTAACTTTAATGATAGTACCTGTGAGCAAAAACAAATATTTACTTCTCTCCACAGGATCTGCCAAGCTAATTGCTAAGTATTATACAAATTAACATTAAAAAACAGCCACTATAAGGATATGGTAGATGAGTATTGTCTAAGGTGCATTCCAACAGATTCTAAGGTGCATTCCAACAGATTACTAAAATGTATTTTAAGTGCAGCTTACAATGTGGTGACAGAAGCAAGCAGAAAGGGATCTGGGAGAAATGAGAATGCAGACTCTAAAGTGATGAAGAAATAGTCTAGAATTTAATTGCAGCTGAGGAAAACCTATCATAGGGATTCTAACCATACCCAGAGATATTCAAGGATGATAGCTAAATGAATTGATAGAAGAAACTGAGGCTGTGCTTTCTCTGAAGAATACAGGGTCCTCTATTTCCAAATTCAATTCTGAAAATACTCTGCAGAATTGCCTGTGGGAACTACAATTCATAAGCAGAAACCTAAGAAAAGAGATGGTTTCTAAGGCAACCAAGGCCTATAGCATATACAATCTGACATATCAAAGTCATCACCTGAGCTTGTCAGAAATTAATTGGAAGAACAGATATGTTGTATCTGTGCCCTAGGGCTGCGAGCCTTTAAACAAATGTACACCATGCTCTGCATTAGCTGAATTTGCAAGCAGCCTTCTCAAGGAGAAAATTTACTTCTGTGGAGGTGAAAGGTGAATATCCCAGAAGAATCTCTTCCAACGGCTGTGCTCTTAACTCCCAATGGCCAAAGGAAACAAAGTCCTTACTTATAATGTTACAGAAGCATTTTTAACACTTTTAAAGTGAAATTTAAAATAGAGCAATTCAGTTGTCCTATTCATTATCTTGCTAATTTTATTTCTAGCAGAAAAAAAACAAAACAAAACCAAAACTGCAAATTGTTCCTTCAAGAAAGGAAACAATGGGGGTGAGAGGGCGATTCTTTGGTTTACAGTTTTAACTACACTTTTTAGAACCTCTGATAACCAAAGCTTAGCCTTTCAGTTTCTTTTAAAAAGGCATTTCAACTATTAATTGGTAGAACCATTTTGAAAAACAAAACAAAACCTCTTTCTTCTTTGACCTTCTGTGGTTAAGAAGAGAGAAACGAAGGGGTTGATAGGAATGGAGCTAATCCCTTCGTATAGTTCAGTATTATGAATACTATTTGGCATATATAACAAACAATTATGTTATAAAACTACTGTATAAAAGCTACCATTCAACCCAGCAATCCCATTACTGGGTATATACCCAGAGGAAAATAGATCATCATCCCAAAAAGACACATGCACTGAAATATTCAATGCCATGCTATTCATGATAGCAAAGACATGAAATCAACCCAGGTCCCATCAATGGTATACCAGATAAAGAAAATATGGTACATATACACCATGAAATATGACACAACCATAAAAAAGAATGAAACATGTCCTTTATAGCGACATGGATGGAGCTGGAGGCCATAAACCTAAGTGAAATAACACAGCAACAAAAAACCAAATACCACATGTTCTCACTTATAAGTGGGAGCTAAACACTGAGCACACATGGACATAAATGGGAATAAGAGACACTGCAGACGACTAAAAAGGGGAAGGAAGGAAAAGGGTGTGGGCTGAAAAACCATCTCTTGGGTACTATGCTCACTAAAAGGTCCAATATATATCCATGTAGCAATCATATACGTGTATCCCCTGTATCTAAAATAAAAGCTGAAATTTAAAAAACTACTGCATAAAGTTTTTTTCATTTAGTCCAATTCCACTAAACGAGCTTGTTTGTAAGTGAATCAGCTGTCACCACATTGTAAGTTGCATTTAAGATTCATTCCTCTTGAGAATTTCATTTAATAGGCTTATGTAAATTAAGTACCTTTATTTACTACCCCATCCAAATAAAAAGAACAAGTTGTCAATAACAGAAACATTCTGCAACAATATAACCTAAGCATCTACATTAATAAAGTGCTTAAGTAGAATACTAAGAACCTATTATTTCAATGTGTTGTTATAAAATAGCATCCTTTAGGACACAAAGACAAATATATTTATAGAGGATGTGGTATACACTAGGAAAGTTACAATCCAATTAGCTCTTGAAAAGGACCTCCAGTATAGAATTCTTAGAACTCTGGATTATTCAAATGACGGCTATACTGGAAACAAACTAGGCAAAGGTGTTTTCTGGCCTAAACAGACAGACTACACCTATACGGAAGCACAGAGAAGAAAAAAAGTCCAAAAACTACCCCTCTAAAGTCATCTCAAAAGGATTTCCTTCAGACTGCAAACTCGAGAGAAAAGAATAATCACAAACCTTTTGGAGCTCTGATCTGACTCAACAACTGATAGGTAAATATTAAACTCTGTTCCTTCCTCTTTAACTTCAGTCAACCTGTCCTGTGCTCTATTTGTAGTCATCTCCGTTTCATTAGTTATTCAGAAGATCTATTTAAAGAAAGCAACCCAACCATAAATTGGCATTTTACTTTTGGAAAGCAAGGTGGCAAAACACATCGATAGCTATGGTCCTTATCTTCATCTCCTCATCTACCATTAAATGTCCATTTCTTTGCCAATGCTTTCTAAACATTGTATAGTTTAAATCCTTGATCAACCATGAAGGATAGATTTTCTTATCCTTTCCCATAAGGAGAAAATGGGGCTAAAATAGGTTAACTTGCCACAGTCTCACGGACAGTTAAGTAGCATACCGGAAGGCAAAATACTAACACATCTCACTCCAAAGGCTTTGTTATTTTCTCTAATCCCTTTAACCCAGGAATTTTGTTCCAGTTTACCTCCAAGTAAATGAAACAAAAGAGTCAAAAAAAAAAAAAACTTTCAAGGATCTCTCTGCAACTTTTTTGCAGCAAAATTCAGAAACAACCAAACAGCTAAGATTAGGAAAATGGTACTCCAAAACAATAAAATGTTACGCAACTAACATGAAGCTCATGTAAATAATTTCTAAGTGAAAAAGGAACCCTTGGCCAGGCATGAGTGGCTCACATCTGTAATCCCAGCACTTTGGAAGGCCGAGGTGGGTGGATCACCTGAAGTCAGGAGTTCGAGACCAGCTTGGCCAACATGGTGAAACCCCGTCTCCACTAAAAGTACAAAACTTAGCTGGATGTGGTGGCACGTGCCTGTAATCCCAGCTACTCGGGAGGCTGGAATTCGCTTGAATCCGGGAGGCAGAGGTTGCAGTGAGCTGAGATGGTGTCACTGCACTCCAGCCTGGGTGACAGAGCAAGACCACATCAAAAAAAGAAAGAAAGAAAAAGAAAAAGAAAAGAGGAAAAAGAAAAAAGAACCCTCAAATTACATGGAGACAGAGTTCTAGCTCCAGTAATGGCAGGATAATTTATATGAAACATTCTCATAGCAACAATTACAAATCCAACAAAGAATATATAAAACTACTATTTGAAGGACTAGAGAATAAGCAAAATCAGGCAGAAACTGAAGGACAGTCTTACGAAAGAAGGAAATCATGCTGCAGGAAATCCTTGTTATGTTAGTTTTCTGTTGCTGCATAACAAATTACCACAAGCCTAGCCACGTAATATCCATTTATTCACTCCCAATTCTCTAAGTCAGAAAGCTGGCATAGCATGGCCAAGTTCTGTGCTGAGGGTTATCACAAGTCTGAAATCAAAATGTCAGCTGAGCCAAGTCCTCACCTGGAAGCTCTGGAGAAAACTTGACTTCCAAGCTCATTCAGGCTGTTGGCAGAATCCACTTCCTTTCCGGTTTTAGGACTGAAGTCTCCATTTTCTTGCTGGCTGTCAGCCAGGGACCTCTCTCAGTTTCTTTAGACCACATTCTCACAAAGTCTCCAGCAACAACACGCCAAATCTTCCTTGTGCCTCAAATTTGAGCTCCTCTTCTGCCACCAGCCACAGAAAACCCTCAGATTTTTTAAAGGATCTCATGTGAGTGTTGGGCCCAGCAAAATAATGCCCCATCTTAACGTCAACTAATTATTTAACATACTCATGGGAGTAATATTATATTTATTGGTGCCAAAGATTAGGATACAGAATCTTGAGGGGCCATTTTTGGAATTCTATGTACCGTACCCACTTTTTCCCTGAGGACACTCCCATTCTACCTGGTTTGGACTGCTAGCACTGAAACAGAAAGTCACTATCTATTAGTCTAAAGAGTCAGAACAGGCACCACAGGCCCTGAGAATCTAGAAATTAAGAATCCCAAAACAGAGTGAGCCACAGAAAGGGTAGCTCAGATATCTGTATAACCCTCCTCAAATTCTTGGCTGACAGCTGAAATGCACATGCAAGTGGCAAAACTCCAGGAGCTCAGATAGAAATAATAGTTGGAAGAAAGAGCAGAAAAGAGATTTTGGCTGACCCTCACTGAAAGGAAGACAAAGTTTGGAGTCTGAGTTCCACCAAATTAGAAGAGCTTTGATGGCACCTTGGATTTTCCACTGAAATCCCAGAAAGGTTCCAGGACTGAGGAGTGTTCCTCAAAACTAACGGTGAAACCACAACAGATCTGGAAATAACCCAAATGTCCATATACAAGTTAACAGCTAAACATATTGCTGTATATTCAAACAACAGGATACAACACAGCATCAGAAATGAAGTACCTACTGATACATCCAACATAATGAATTTTTTAAACACTATGTTGAACTAAAAAAAACACACATAAAAATAATACATGCTGTATGATTATATGAAGTTATTAAACAGGCAAAGCTAAGCTATGGTAAATGAAATAATAGTCACATAGAAGGAGGACATGGGGCTGGAAAGGGCACAGAAACTTGCTTAAAATCTGTGGCTATGCTGCATGTAAAGTATGCTTTAAAACGTAAAAAATAAAAATTTAACTTATTGTACTAAAAATATGCAGATTTATGCTGAGAAAGTAACAAAAAAATAGAGAATAAGTATCTGAAGTCATTTTTTTTTGATATCATAGTTATATCTAAATTTTAAATAGTATTTAGGAAGGAAAGTGAGAAAGTCCACGCATTCCCTGTTCTCACATGCTACCTGAGCTAACCAGCATAGTTAGGCATTGCTTTGAGATGATGCAATTAATCAAATAGACACTTAGGTTTCCATAACTTGACTCAGATACCAAGGCTTAGCATAAATTCTTCCTTTCTATTCTTTTCAGGTAGCTCGTCACCAGCTCCTGAATTGAACAGCCGGGTGTGTCACTCATTTTTTTTTTTAATACATTCACTCAATTGTCAAATAACTGTGTGCTTTCTTGTGAAGGTCAAAGTCTTCATAGATCTTTCTGCCAATGTAAACCTGACACATTTAAAAGTCAGTATGCAGAGCAGAATCTATTTGAGATTAACATTTTTTCAATTCCATTTAATTTCCCATGACAAGTCATCCTGATATTCACAATGCTTCCTTCATTTCACTAATGAGCTAAAGACAGCTTTCACATTTATTTCACTTCTTTCAGAATAGGATGCATTTGGCAATACCAACCATTTAAACAAGCAAATGTCTAATTCTGAATAGGTTTTGAAAATGTTTCACCATGGCCTGTGTCACTCATAAACCTAGTTGGTGGTGATTCCTTTCAACAAGAGCACAGACTGGTAAGAAAAGTTGTTACAAATTACCAAAGGGCAATATGCTGCCAGCCACCCAGTCATATAAACTGATATGTCTTCTGGTTCCAGCAAGTTAGAAACTCATTAAAAGCAGAGATAGGAATTTCTTAACAATGAGCAGTATGTGATTTTCGCTGGAGAGGAGAGAGGCTGCATGTGTGCCCAAATCCATCCTCAACGCATACCAGAGAACGGTATGAAACAGCATATTTAACAGCCTGTATTTCTCCATCATACAGGCTATAAAAAGTAAAGCTGAAAAGTCCTCTTGGGTGGGGAAAACACAGAATACAGCATAAGAAAGACTATAGGGTTACAGGTTTGGAGGGGATAAAAGAAATGCCAAACAATGTTCTCTAAAGTATTCAAGTACAGGTTCCAGGAATTGGAAGGAAAGAAAAAAAAGATACTTCAGGTTTGTTTCAAAACCAAGGGCTAAATCAAGGCAGATATTTCCAGCTAAAAATAGCATACTGAGTATACCCAACTCTGCTTCCTCCAGCAAGGGATAAATTTTAAACCATGCAAGAAATAATTTAAGTATAAGCCTCCAATGACCAAAAGATAACAGCAAACAGATGTTAACAAAATGGTATACTGTGTTTAGAGGATGAACAATGGTAAATAACTCAGCAGTGTAAAGAAAATTGCAACCTAAGTGCCTGTCAAGGGCAATGCCCACAAGATGCCAGCCTAGTCGCACTGCCAATGAACAAATGATTCTCACTTTCCAAGGTACAATAAACCAAGGCAAAACTTACTTCCTTATTGTAAACAGAATACAGCAACAATTCAGTTATTCCACATTTCCTTACTGGAAAGTAAGACAACAAGCCTGATTTCTCTTTCTGGTTATCTACTGCTTACACAGTACTAGTTTAGGAATAGTTCGCTTTTGTTGTTGAAGTTTGTCCCAAGAACACTTTGCTCTAGTCACCAAGTGATTTCATGTATGCAGCCTTGCAGCTATGACACACTGCCTAGCTCACCATTCTTCGTGTGTCTCTGGGAACCAGTATTTTCTATCTCATCTAATACAAGCAAGACATCTTTTATGTTTCTCTGGACCCAATATTCATCTTCCTACTAGCAGTTGAAGGGCTAGGTCTCCCTTCTCAGCACTATGGTACACTTCGAAGCAATTAAATGAGTTTTTTAAAAACATTAGTAAGTTTTACATTCCTTTTTATAGGGAACTCTAAGATACAAATTAAATGCCCTTACTATATTTTGTCCTCAATTTGGCTGTAAGTAGACTAATGCCAACCCTTAAATATCTGTGGAAATCAGAATTTATCAATACAGTTCTGCAATGATAGAATCCAATTCCAGGAAGAGCTGACAACTAGATAACCAAGTGAAAGGTGCATTTGAGTATGTTGCATGTGCCCACATCTGTACACACAGTGGGAAGCAGAAAAGGGAGAGAAAAGGCTCATGGATCTCCTAGACATCATTTGGTAGAAGAATAGAACAATAAATTTAAAAAATTATTATTCCCAAGAGAGAATCATGGCAGTTAAAGAACACAGGTAGATAGGCAGACATCACCAAAAGACAAGACATCAACAGTAAGTGCAGCTACCTTGACAGGTAAATCTCTAAAATCAATAGCCAATTGTCTAAGTAAGCAGAAAACAAAGTTAGGGTTGAGTTTGCTTTCTGTCACTTGAAAGATCTACTCGTACATGTAGATTTCACTCAAATGATGAGAGAAACCATTCTTACTCCTCACTTATGCCAGTATCATAAGTTCATAACAACAAGTAACAAGCTGTAATTCAACAAATATATGTATTAACAAAAGGAACTCTGCTACATTTTATATCTGAGTTGGCAGTGAGAAAGTAGTTACTATATCCTGTATTTCAGAGTCTCAAAGAAGAAAGTTAACTTTCTATTCAGGTTCTACAAATACCCTTTTAAGAAGTCTGCATGGTCAAAACTATGTTCACAATAATACCAACGTTTTACCATACTGACATTTTCAATTATGATACAAAAGCAATTGTGGGTTAAACTACTGGTACCTTAACAACAATCCCCAACCTTTTTGGCACCAGGGACTATTTTCATGGAAGACAATTTTTCCACAGAGAGGGGATGGTCAGAGTCTCATAAAGATATGCAACCTAGATCCCCCACATGTGTAGTTCACAATAGGGATCAAGCGCCTATGAGAATCTAATGCCACTGCTGATCTGACAAGAGGCAGAGCTCGGGCAGTAATGCTCGCTCACCCGTCTGCCACTCACCTCCTGCTGTGTGGCCTGGTTCCTAACAGGCCGCAGACCTGTAGGCTGCCATGAGAAATTCCCACAAACTTCATGGCTTTTCAACGGCATTTATTTTGAGTTCTAGAACCCAGAAGCCCAAAATCCAACTATCGCTAGCAAAGCCACAGTCCTTGCCAAAGGCTATTAGGGGAGAACCAATTCCTTCCCTCTTTCAGCTTTTGGTGGCTCCAGACATTCCTTGGTTTGTACCCACATCACTTCAATCTCTGCCCCCATGATCGCACTGCCTCCTCTTCTGTGTCTTCTCCCCTTCTGCCTCTGTGTCTTCCCTATGTGTCTCTCTCCCATCATGACACTTGTCATTAGATTTAGAGCCTACCTAATATAATCCAAAATCACCTCCTCATCTCAAGATTTTTAATTATGTCTGCAACAACCCTTTTTCCAATTAAGGTAATATTCGTAGGTTGCGATGATTAGGGCATGGATGTATCTTTTGCGGGAGACATTATTCAACCCACTACTAGTCTTTTTAACACTCTGTGTGACCACATGGCAACTACACATAAAGCACTCCTGCTGCATAGTGAAGTTTAATAGTCACCTTGAGGAAAAACACTTGAGGAAAGACAAGATCATCTACAATCTTTTTGCTGGGCACCATCTTTACATGCAAGAAGAATGGACAAACTACAATGAAAAAAACAAAGCAGCCTAAAAGCTACAAAACCAGTTCCATTAGCAAAGCCCTGATGTTGCTAAGACCTGACCCTCACAGCAAAGACTGGATGTCCTCCTGTTAGAAGAACATCAACATCAGACAAGACTACTGACCATGATGGATCAAGACAAAAACAAGCAAACATGTCAACATTGCCCAAACCACAAAAATAACCAAATATCCACCTTTCCTAGCTAAAAATAACGACCACAACTTCCGTACCACTTAAAGCTATAGCCTCCATTTATTCCTTTCTCCTGAAATACAAGATTCATTAAGATAAACAATAAGAGAACCATCCCACTGATTCCATAACATCTAATCCAGAACAAAGTCTCCTTCTCATAACCCTCCATCAAGTTAAAAAGCTTCTGCACAGCAAAGGAAATAATCAATAAAGAGACACCCCACAGAATGGGAGTAAACATCGGCAAACTGCCCATCTGACAAAGGATTAATAACCAGAATATAAAAGGAGCTCAAGAACGCTACAGGAAAAAAATCTAATAATCTGATCAAAATATGAGCAAAAAAGTTAAACAGACATTTCTCAAAAGAAGACATGCAAATGGAAAACAGGCATATGAAAAGGTGCTCAACATCACTAATCATCAGAGAAATACTAATCAAAACTACAATGAGCCATCATCTCACCCCAGTCAAAATGGCTTTTATCCAAACAACAGGCAATAGCAAATGCTGGTTAGGATGTGGAGAAAAGGGAACCCTCGTACATTGTTGGTGGGAATGTAAATTAGCACAACCACTATGGACAACACTTTGGAAACTCCACAAAAAAACTAAAAACAGAGCTACCATATGATCCAGCAATCCCACTGTTGGGTATACACCCCAAGGAAAGGAAATACATCAAAGAGATATCTGCACTCCCAATGTTTGTTGCAACACTGTTTACAATAGCTAAGATCTGGAAGCAATCTAAGTGCCCATTAACAGATGAATGGATTTTAAAAAATGAGGTACATATGCACAATGGAGTACTAGTGAGACATAAAAAAGAATGATATCCAGTCATTTGTCACAACATGGATGGAACTGGAAGATCATTATGTTAAGTGAAATAAGCCAGGCACAGAAAGATAAGCATTGCATGTTCTCACTTATTTGTGGGATCTAAAAATCAAAACAATTGAACTCACGGACATAGAGAGTAGAAGGATGGTTACCAGAGGTTGGGAAGGGTAGGTGGGGGTTGGTGCGGGGGTGGGAGATGGGATGGTTAATGAATACAAAAAAAAAAAAAGTAGTTAGAAAGAATAAGACCTACTATTTGAGAGCACAATAGGGTGACTATAGTCAATAGTAATTGTACATTTTTAGATAACTTAAAGAATGTAATCAAATTGTAACTCAAAGGATAAATGCTTCAGGGACTAGATAGCCCATTCTCCATAATATGTCAATTTCACATTACATGCCTGTATCAAAACATCTCATGTACCCCACAAATATATGCACCTATGTATCCACAAAAATTCAAATGAATGAATGAATAAATAAAAAACACTCTTCCTTCTCCCACCACATATCTGTGTGAGGCCAGATTTTAATACCTTTCAAAGAAACATGTTGCAACAGATTGAACTCTGAAGCTGTTATTATAATCCTGCTGTTTTCAACTCTTCAGCCAGACGTTAAAGAGATTTGCAAAACTAATGCTGTAACTTTCTCACTAAATTTTTTTGAGACAGTTATTTTTCATTAACTGTTTTATGCTAGCATGTTATGAGTTTGTTACTTAAATTAACAAATACTGAATAAACATCTCAATGTTAATGTCTAATATAGTAAATATCAATAGGTAAAACATACAGAAACAAAAGCTCTTTGGGAACCCTCAATAATTTGAGAGTTTACAGGGTTATTGAGACTAAAAAGTGTAAGCAAATGAAAAACAGGACCTGGAGGGACATGTTTTCAAACTAGACCACACAAAATTCCCACAGTGGGAAGCAGTCTGAGTTCATAATTTAAAATTACATAAAAAAAATGTTAACAACCCATCATTGTGAAAGTCAACATACACAAAACACAGGAGTTTATATTTCCAAGACATTTAGATAACAGAATTATGTGACAGATACTACCAAATAAGTTTAACATTTACTAAACATATAAGAGAATAAATCAAAATCACAAAAATGAGATAGTACTTTTTTTTAAGGGCAGATTAGAAAAAGAATCAAATATAACTTACTGCAAGAAAAATGGGCAGCACTGAAATTTAAACACCAATGGTTGGGTTAAAACCATAAATCAGATACAGAAAAAGACATCAGAGATGAACTAGAAGAGGAAGCTGAGCAATTAAACAGAAGAAAGCAGACAGATAAAGGAATAAAAAATACGAAAAAGAGATTATACAACATCAACAAAATAAAAGGCAACATACCAAGTTCAAGTCGTGAAGGGAAAAAAAAACTTGGTAATTTTCCAGTACTGATGAAAGAGGTGAATCCTCAGACACAAGAAATATGAATCCCAATCAGTGACTATGCATACAAAATTTTAAATGCAATCAGAAATTCAAATTACTTCAGGAGAATGACAATTAGACTAGTCCAAGCTACAGCACATGCCAAAAGACAATGGGATAATACCTTCAGATTAACAAAGATAACTGTCATACCCAATCAACACTTCAGAGCAAAACAAAAACAAAGCATACCCTCACTGAAGTAACTACTAAAATATGGTATTTTAAAATACCATATTAAAAATCAAAACGCCATTTTTAAAATGAGGCAAAAAAAGAGCAAATAGTAAATGTATAGCTATATTTTTATAAAATACATTTTATAAGCATTGCTATCTGAGGAAGAGGATAACAACTAATGTTGGAAGTACTTTAAAAAATGAAACCAAAATATTGAATGCAGTAACATTTGAGTTGGAAAAGTGAATAGTGTTCCAAGTGTCTTAAATTGTACTTGAGTTAGAAATATTGCTTAATCTTAGGCTTTGTGACCTCAAATATGCTCTTACGACATCAAAGATAACCACAAAATTTGGATGTTTAAGATAACCAGGCCACAAGAGAAAATACGCTGCAATATGCAGAAAGCCAACAAATAAGTCAGGATACCAATACAAACTCTTCTGTTTCACCAACTCCCACTCTTCCTCAGGATACTTCTCATATTGTATATAATAACAAATGTCCACTTGACATAACACAAGAGTGTCAGTGTTAACCCAACTAATAAACAAGAGAAAACCTTTTCTCCTCTCAAGACAAATGTATAGATAGAAAAATCGAATTCTTTCTTTTATCCCAAAGGAACATCCTGCTCCTCACTTTGGAAACCACAGATACACAGCTGACCCTTGAACAACGCAGGGATTAGAGGCGCTGACCACCATCACGGACAGGCAGTCAAAAATCCACATGTTGACTCTCCAGAAACCTAACCACTAATAGCTTACTGTTGACTGGAAGTCTTATCAATAACAAACAGATTAACACATATTTTGTTACATGTATTATATATCACATTCTTACCATAAAGTAAGCTAGAGAAAAGAAAATGTTATTAAGAAAGTCATATGGAAGAGAAAATATACTTACTATTCACCAAGTGGAAGTGGATCATTATAAAGGTCTTCATCCTGGTTGTCTTCACACTGAGTAGGCTGAACAGAAGGAGGAAGAAGAGCAGGTCTGTCTCAGGGTAGGAGAGGCAGAAGAAGTGGAGGAGGTGGAAGGGGAGGCAGGAGAGGCAGGCACACTTGGGGTTACTTTTATTGGAAAAAAAAAATCCACATTTAAGTGGACTCTCACGGTTCAAACCTATGTTATTCAAGAGTCAACTGTATATGCCCAGGATTGTATAGGCAGTTCATCATATAAAACAACTCTTAATGTACTAAATCATGAGTTAATTCAGCAAGGAAAAAGCTAAGTAAAGGGTATTCGTAACAGCATGAATAAAGGACAAGTGATAAAATAGCAGAGTTTAAGCAGGAAAACTAAAAACAGTTTGAAATTTGCAGTTGTGAACTGCTAGGGCATAAAGCACATCTCTCTGGGACTGACTCCTAAAAAGTAAGAGGAGACAACCTTATCTCCACTGTAGGTGCTAATGCTGCCAGTGGATCTCAGTGAAGGCAGTCTAATCTTTTCCACCTTCCTCTCCTCATAGTAAGCAACGTCTCATACTCATCGCATGTTAACAAGTCTCCGATGCCTGAATACCTTTATTGGAATTGGAAAGGAGACAGGGTTTTATTGTTTGGTCCCAGAGGAACATGAAATCTGACTTCTACTTCATTGGAGAAAATGAATTTCCTTAGCACAGATGCACTTTTATACTGCCTTTTCTCCAAAAGCATCTCAGTATAAAACAAGTAATCCTGAATCTGACTTAAAATAATCAGTAAGGTAAGTCCAGAGGTGAATTGTTTACTGGCAGCTGAAATCATATGAAGATGCCAAAGACAACTGGTGATATGTATGATGAGACCCACATCGCTTAGTGCCTACTACTGCTTTTTCTTTTGACTCTCCAATATAAGAGCTGAAACAGCTGGTACCCCAAAAGTGGAAGAGTCCCTTGCCCCAACAACCACTTAAAAGACATCAATTAGCATCTATTACTTAATAAAAGGGGCTCTCAAAATAATTAAGTTTTCCATACTCTTAAAGCCAACCTGAAAGTTTTTAATCAACAAGTCACCTAAAGTCCTGATGGCTGCACACCAGTCCAGCCAGTTAATTACTCTACCAACCCTGTGTAACAGTACTCAGTCACTCAGTCAGCCCTTCAAATACTCAAGGCATGTTTACTCTGTACCAGGCACTGTGCAGGAAATACTGTGATGAAACGATGATCCTTTCTAATATGACACAGCACTTCCCCGGCTTATTACAACTTAATCTCAAAAACCGCAACATTTATTAAACTACAATTTCTTCCATATCATTTTGTTAAAAATTTTATGAATCACAAATAAAACTCACTCCCAAGTTACTACAAGTTTACTCCAAAGCTAAATAGTAACAATGAGAAAACAAAACACGTCACATAGTGCGTGTTCCATAAATGTTTACTAGTCATTAAGATAAAAAGAGATCTAAAGAATACAGCATTTACAATGGTTTTCAAGCAAGAGTCTCCAAAGTCACCAGGGCAGAGAGTTTAAATACATAGGCATGTACTTGAGTGAAGTAAAGAATTTTTAAAATCCTTTGCTACCTTATTCTCATGATGACAAGACAGAAACAAAGTTACAGATAAGATACTACAAAGGAAGAACTGGGAATACCTAACAGTGGATATGACACAAAATGAATTGCATAACCACAGGTTAATTTACTTCTTTCTGAGGAAAACTGCTGGATTCTGTGAGGGATATAAAAGCAAACAAAAAAATTATGCTTTCATTAGGGTATCATACAGTGGAGGAGAGAGAATACAAAAACAGAAACAGTCCGGGCGTGGTGGCTCACGCCTGTAATCCCAGCACTTTGGGAGGCCAAGATGGGCGGATCACAAGGTCAGGAGATCAAGACCATCCTGGCAAACACAGTGAAACCCTGTCTCTACTAAAAATATTAAAAAAAATTAGCCGGGTGTGGTAGCAGGTGCCTGTAGTCCCAGCTTCTCGGGAGGCTGAGGCAGGAGAATGGTGTAAACCCCAGAGGCGGCAGAGCTTGCAGTGAGCAGGGATCGCACCACTGCACTCCAGCCTGGGTCACAGAGCGAGACTCCGTCTCAAAAAAAAAAAAAAAAAAAACAGAAACAAAGGAAAATAGAATTAGAACTATAAATGTAGAAGCCTGTAGATAATACGGGAAATCTACTGAAATCAAAATCTTTTTTAGAAGTAAAACAGTATCAATAACATTTAAATAAGGCTTTGCAGAAATTAGGAACACAAGTGTGAATAACCTTGGTCATTCAATTTTGTAGGCAGCTATGATTCAATACTTCAAATGAATGAGAAACTATTTAAATTTCCTTAAAACATGTCCAAATTCAACAACAATTTAAGGTTCTTTACAGCAACATCTAACCTAATCTTCTATTTCATTTAATACTTTCTCACTTCACCAAGTAATGTGCAAAACAAACAGTGAGGAACTAAATGATTGTTGAATTGCTGCACTGGCTTAACAGAAAATCTCATTTATTTCAATGCAGATAAAAAAATCATTTTGTGATGCTCCTGTGATAAAAAGTGCATGAGCAAGTGTCAAACACCATGGTTAGCCACGTGTTTTTGCAATGCAGAAGTAAAGTGACACATATTAAACACAGGCTAACTCTTGAATTTCATATGAGGTTGTCAAATTTCTCAAACTGTAGTCAAAATATTTTATTGCATTTTGGCAGCTGAAGTGAAACTAGGGCTACAAATATTTTTCTGGGCCAAATTTAAAGACGGAGCACCTAACTTACCTTAAAACTAATAGTCTCTTGTCATCTAGTCTTAAGTAATGTTTCTGAAAGAGCTGTAAGTAATCTTCTAAAACTACTATAGTACGTGAAACTTTAAGGTTAATGCTTTTTCTTATCCCTATTCAAATACTATGATTAATTTTATATAGGTTAAAGAATCCAAGGGAGGGACAGGATGGGGATTTAGAATAAACTGAAGGAGCCTACTTTTTAAATTCAGCCCCACTACCACTGCTGTGACAACTCCATCATATTTTAAGCAAATAATAGACTCTCGTATTTGTTCCCTCAGAGTTAGGGTACAAACCTGCTTTAGGGAATTGGCAAAATAATGTTACTGTAGATTACTCTGCCTCTCTCTCAGGTCTATAAAGAAATTTGGCTTCTTCAGTATATTATTTAATAGAAAGGTCTATTAAAATCTTGCACAAAAGTTAATATCTTAGTTAAAACAAAGAAATAAATTTTAAATTGCCATCAATGTAAATTTGTTTTCATTTGCATGACCTAGTAGTCTTATATAAGAGAACATACTTTTGAAGAACAGGTTTTTTCATTCCGAAGTTTTAATTTTATGTCATAATTTATTCTAGAATCAATACAGATGACAATTCAAGTCATTTTACTCAAATAGTTATTTTATGATCAGTTTTCTAATCTTTATAGATTTTTAAGAGACAAAATCGAAACACATTTCATGCTAAACCTCATTCCATCTCAAATTATACTGATTACTTATATTCACAGTATCAGGGTAGATATTTTGTTCTCCTCCGCCCTTGAGAAGGAGTTCTGCTCTTGTTGCCCAGGCTGGAGTGCAGTGACACCATCCCAGCTCACTGCAGCCTCCACCTCCTGGATTCAAGAGATTTCCCTGTCTCAGCCTCCCAAGTAGCTGTGATTACAGGCATCCACCACCACACTCCACTAATTTTTTGTATTTTTAGCAGAGACGGGGTTTCACCATGTTGGCCAGGCTGATCTCAAACTCCTGACCTTAGGTGATCCACCTGCCTCGGCCTCCCAAAGTGCTGGGATTATAGGCTAGAGTCACTGCACCCAGCCTGGTATTTTGTTCTTAAGTTTTGTTTTTTTGTTTATCCTTTAAAGGTCCTCCTAGTTTACAATGCCCAGTTGCAAACAGTGAAAGTGATATGCCTCAGAATTGTATAAAAAATAACCTCAAGATGTTATTACCCCCAACATCAAAATTAACTAACAACATCTGTCACCATTTCTTTCACTCTTCATCATGTGCTCTATGTGGCTAAACCCAAAATTAACTGGAAGATGTTACATTCCTTTTATGTCATGTTTAATGACTCCATGCAAGGAAGCTTTTAAAAAAATAAAATAAAATTGAAGGAAGCAAACTTCATTTTGCTGCTATCTAACACAATATATACTGCCAGTAAAAGTAAGTTACAAAGATTTTCCATTCAGGTTTGCCTCAAAAAACAAATGGCCTATTTCTACAATTCTCATTATTTTATTCACTTGGCCAATAACATAATGAAAGTTCTATATTTGGAACAGCTAACCTCTGTCAATCTGTATTTTCTGTAAATAATTTGAAACCTGTTAGAACACAGCTTATTCTCTTTGAATATCAGCTATCCTTACATAAAAATTTTAAGCTTGAACTATTTAATGCATTATTATTAGATACGGAATGTTTATTAGGAATAAAAACTCTTTGCTTTTTATTACACACAAATTTTGAGCAGAATCAAATTCTCTCCAACTTAACCCCCAATTAAAATAGCATCTACTACCCAATGAGTCACAATTCAATTTAAAGATTCAATTAAGAAAGTCTACTTTTCTTTCACCAAATGAGTTTAGTTATATCACAGCACAACTATAAAACGTTCCTGAAATAAAAAGCTTTCTAGCCCATTTTAAAAGGAAGCCCAGTAACTTCAACACTGGAAAAAGCATGGTGCTAACTGATATAGTAAATAATATATACGCATTCTGAAATGTTAAGTATCCCCCCCCACATCTCTGGCCACAGATCTCCTGTGGATTATTTAGACTTAGTTATTGGTATATTGTTTCTAGTAATAGAACGCCTTTTGGATAGGGTTTTTTAATGTTTATGTTACTATGGATTCTTATTAAATCAAGAGGAGAGAGACAGTAAAAATAAGCCCAAGTGAGGATGACCTTCAGGAAGGCTTATGAAGTTAAGACAGCAATGGCATCCTCCTACATTAGAGGAGCTATCAGCTTCTCAATATTACTGCTACAGTGCACAGTCTGATCTGGCCACAGTGGAAGTGAAACCAGAGGAAGAAATTGCACCAGATCCTTCTCTGCCTCTATTAAGTGAGCACCTATTCTGCCAAGGACACCCAGCTTCCCCTCTGTGGGGAGGTATGTGCTGTAGTGAAGCCTGCTCGAAGATCAATGAGAACAGGGAGTAGCAACAAGTTACAAGAGAAGAGGATCTATATGTTCCATCATCACTTTGTGGCTGCAATTTCTTTAGGGCAAAATAGGGAAACTCAAAGATGCTCTGACTAAAGGGAATCAAAGAGTTCTACATACAGCAAAGGAAAGCCAGCACAGCCTATGGGCAACATTTTAAGAAATGCTCAGAACAATATTATTGTTCAAGAAAGGAAAGAAGGAAAGGAGTATTCACTGTCAGCCAAATAGACAAGCACTCTCCATGGGGATGTGGAAGAAAAATATTATAAGTGTGAGGGTAAAAATGTATATAATTTTTACATAGATGAAAAAACTTTGAGAGCGTGATCTAGACTTAACTTTTGCCTTCCCCTAACTTTAATCAGGATCATTTACTTAGCCCCATTGAGATCCGCCTTGCCTACACAATTAAGATGTTTGGAGAACCTCTGTCTCACAGGATCTTCAATATCAAGTTCCCCCTTCATCTACAAGATAGCTTCTAGTTGCCTAGTAAGTTATGTTTGGCTTTCAGGAACTCCTTCTTAGGTTTTTGGTCTCTATTGCCTAGTTTTTAAACCTGAGTTGCTGATCTGTACTGATAATGCCCAATTACCATCATTTCAGTGCTATCAACAGTGGAAAAGGATTTATTTATTATCCTGTAATCCCTGGTTTGTGTGCTTTGTTTTCATAAGCAAAACACAAATGAGCCACACCATTTACCTGACAGTACGCTGGTCCTAAATGGGAAAGTAACTCAAAGAGGAATAACTGCCTATTTCCTCAAATATGTTACCTACATAGGGGCTGCTTATCTATTTCTGCCTCGCTAGTAGATGCCTGTTTTGTCAATGCTGTATTTGAGCATTTCATTCAATAACACAGGAATCATATCAATCCATAAAGAATAAAAATACCCCCAAGGCACCAGAATTTTAGAGCAAGGAAGGGAGTTAAGAGATCCTAGTTCAACCACCTCCTGTCAGCTATCAGATCAAAATAGAAATTAAAAGTTTAGAAGCTTAAATAGCAATTTGATCAAGGTCTAAACAATAAATGTCAACTGTACTCATTTTTAATGAGGACAGTAACTCAAACTTTGATTTTTTGTATTTATATTAGTGCAGGAATTATATAAATTTACTTAATGATTTATTATAACTATGCCTTATTTTCCAGTCTTACTACATCTCCCATGGCAGTAATGTATGTTCTTCCACATAATGTACACTATAGGAAATTCAGTATACAGTACAGCCCTCCATGCTACCAGTAAGTTTTACTTCTTATGATGACCCAAATGGCAGAGGCCAAAAGATATGTAAGTTGGAGTAGAAACACTATCATTAGGGATGCTGAAAAGTCTTACAAGGAAAACAAATTCAAATTTATAACTGACACTTTTTATGTAATTCTTGTGTCCGTAATACAGTGATCCCCACATGTTTTTCTGAGCTGCCCAGCTAACAAAGGAGTTCTAATCAGTAATCACAGAGGACAACACAATGATAGGAAAACCGTCTCACCAGGCCAGAAGCAACTGCATACTAAACCAAAGGAATGTTATAGTAGAGAAGATTTGAGGTGTAAAGTCTTTAAAAGCCATTTAGAAAGTCCTGAATGAAAGAGGACCACAAATAGTTACTGCCACACAAAACGAACTGTCTCACAGACGACAAAAAAAAAAAAAAATTGAGAGGCTCTGCCTCTAGACTGCTATTGTTCTCCAAAAGGAAAAACACAATACTATAATTTCATAACATTTAAAACAGAGACAGGCTTCCTGTACAACTTCCCGGCTTTGGTACTCAACTGAGTTGAAAAAGATCCGCTCGTGCCCTGGTTCTCATTTTTAATGGATGCTGCACTGTTGCCGTTAGGAAAAGAAAAGGCAGAAAACTAACCAGGTCCTTGCAGGTTATAACACACTCCGTAATAAAAGTAGAAGTGAGGAGAACTCGAAAATTATTTTCATTTTATTCCTTATATTTGTACTATAATGTAGGCTGCAGTTACAGTATTATATGTTAGGTTAAATTTCGTTACACTGTTAGAATTCCAATAGGTGTGCTTAGTGACTGAATTACTGTATTTATTCAGTATTCTGAAACCTTTGAAAATTTTTTACATCACTTCAGTGAAGATTTAAGTGAACAGCCCTGCCAATCAGAGAAAGAATACATGGTAATGACTAACATCAAACTCAGAACTCCTTTTTGAGAACAGCATACACAGTTTTCCCATTTCTAAACTCCAGGCTTTTACTTCAACAGGTCACTCATCTCTAAGTTACTGAGATACAAAACAGGATAAGGTAACTGTCTTTCCTATACAGGCCCTGAAGCCCAATTTTTGGGGGAAAAAAAAAAAAGGTGTTATGTTGTACATGAACGTTACATTCATGTGTACATAAAAACACATTAAATCCCAGTATGATCTTATATCTTTCCAAATAAAAACATATTTACATATATATTTAAAAACAAAATAGCAAGGAAATTATTCACCAAATGAGGCAGCTCCTAAGTTGCCCAAATAAAATTACCATACATAATTCTGAAGGATCAATGTTGAGAATGTTCCCGTAAGAACTAATACGAAAGCATGCATGAGTTTGAACAGGTTTGGGTTTTGTGAACATATTAGATATAGAGGTAATTCTTAAAAATATAAAAAGTGGAAAAGAATTTAATATTTCCATGTCCTTCCCTGCCTCCTCCTTAGTCCACATGTGGCCACCCATAACCATGCTACCTCATACACACACTAACCCACCAAGGAATCTAGGAAACTATGCCAATTTTCTGTAGAGATATATATTTTGTTAAGACAAATAACATTCATCAAAATTCAATCCAATATACAAAATAACACTCAAGCATACTGAATGCTAAGAGGGGGAGAAAATCAACCCACATACACCATACAGAAAACACTAACAAAAAGGAAAAGATGTAAGTGAATGTTCCAAATTCGAAGAAAATGAGAAACAGAGGAATTGATAGGAGAACCCTTCACTAACAAACACAATTTATGTCTAACTCTTATAGTGTGAGATTCTTCTTTTTTTTTTTAAACATGGATCAATGCAGGCAATTTCTTAAGACATATCAAAACCGTTTCTTTCACAAATTCAACACAATGAAGTAGGTAAGAAAAACACATTCCACACAAAAATACCTCCTTTAGCAGAGCATGGATGGCCATAAAATTCCCTCTTTACTGGATAATTTTATACTACTACTAAATACTCCTGATAAAATATACCTGGGGAGGCAGCATCTTAAAACAAAAATCTATTGCCACATCCTACTCTGAGTTATTGGATTAAAGGAATGCACAGCAAATCTAGCCGTGATACATTATCCATGAAAAAAAAGTGATGCAGCGCTATGAGACACAAAACCAAATTCTGCCATTTTAGCATTTGTCAAGTTCAGAGTCTTTAAAAGCCCTGGAACAGATGTAGTGTCAAGAAGTCTCAATAGTTGGCTATAAGAACTTCTTAATTTTGCATTTCTATGACAATCTTAAAATCCATATGCACATTCTAGATCAAGTAAATGACTATCTTACAATCTTATCTACCACCTGAGCTCAGTGGAGCATTGAAAACTACACTAATACCAAGCAGCACCCCTGGAGCTGTATGAGCAACGATTAGCCAAAGTTCAAATGGAGGAGGAACACTGAATCGTCACACAAACCAGTGGAGTGCCCACATGGCCAGCTAAAAACAGCATCATCCATCTCATAAACAAATGCGATTTATTTGAAGTTTATTGGTATTTAGCTTTGTTATTTTGTTTTGGTCATATAGGTATATGAGAGCTATAAGTAAAAGAAACTTAAGCATGGTTTTATGTTGTTATAATCAAATAATTAAAAATAATTAAATAGCATCTGAGATAAATGGGTTAATTATTAAATTATCCATTTCTAATTTCCCTTATTAGCCATACTAGTGCCAACTTCTACTAGTGCAGAACCCAGAATAATCGATCATATGGATTGTACTATAATAGCACTGCCATAGGTGGTATATTCATTGGCATAGACACAAAAGCATATAACAAGGACTACTTCCCATTTTCCTTTTGGCCACCATAAAGGCAGCTTAGAGGCATCATTATGACTTAACTAGAGCAACTGAATGGAGCTTTATCATCAGTTACTGTAGTAGCCAGAAAAATGACCCCAAAAAATGTGCACATGCTAATCCCGGCATCCTGTGAATATATCAGGTTATACGGCAAAAAAGAATTAAGGCAGCTAATCAGCTAACCTTAAAGTAAGGAGACTGTCCTGGATCATCGAGATGAGTCCAATGAATCAAAAATCAAAAGGATCCTTAAAAGTGGAAACAGGAGGCAGAAGGGGAGGTCAGAGTGATGTGATGCAAGAACAACTTGGCACTTGACCCACTGTTGCTGGTTTTGAAGATACAGAAAGAGGCCAATGTGGGTGGTTTCTGGAAAAAGACAAGGAAAGGGTTATACCCCTAGAGCCGCCAAGAAAGGGACACAGCACTATTTACCCCTTGCTTTTACTCCAGAGAGATTCATCTGAGACTACTAACCTTCAGAACTCTAAGATAGCTTTGTGTTGCCTTAAGCCACTAAGTGTATTACAGCAGCCACAGAAAACTAATACAATTCCTCTATTATTCCATTTTCTCCATGATAGAGATCCCCTTGTCCTAACATTTTACCAAAGCCAGAAGTTTCCCTGTTAAGTTTATTTCACTATTTGGTATGTATTTCCTGTGAGCTACTTCAAATCTCGTATAGACTGAGATGGTAAAAATTCTAAAAATAAATGAGACAAGCATTTGTCAAACATCCTGAATACCCACTGAGCACGAACCTGTAGTAGAAGATGATGAGAATACAAAAAGTATAACCTATAGCTTCATCCCTCACTTATCACCATGAACCTAAGTCTCTGCCACAAATGTCTCTTGGAGGACATTTGAAAAAGCTGAGCAGGGGAATGACTAGTTAGGAGGGTTAAGAACAGTGAAGACAATGCTGCCACTACAGCGTAAAAGAAGCAGCGCCCAAATGAGGTTGCTGGAGCAGTAGGCAGCCCAATCATAAGCACAGGGAAGTTTGACAGTCAAATTAATTCTGGTTTAAAGTTTGCCAGGTTGATGAACTGGAAAGAAAGGAATGCAATTACATTAAAGGTAATGATAAAACTAAAACAAAAAAGGAAAAGGTTGAAGAGATAGATCACAGAGTCAATAGTAAAAACAGAAGGCAATAACTAACTGAGATTGACAGATGGTAAGATGATGAACCGAAGGTCAAGGAAAAGCCAGAAAACAAGTACAAGGAGAATAATAAATTATAAGAGTCAGAAGGTTAAGAAATTAGGGTCAGAGGGAACAAAAGTTTTCAAGAGGACAACCAACAAGTAGTTCTGGAAAAGGTAGTCGAAGGCTTTGATCACAACTAAGCATAATCACAAGACTATGGAAAAATGCTTGATTATTAAGGTGGCTTAATTTTTAAGGCTGATACCAAGGAAGTTAACTGTGCTTTTACAGGAAATCCCTTGGGAGCACTCCTGGCCACAGTGCTTCTAGCTATTGCAACCTAGGAACCTTGATAAGTATGGAAATTATAATAAATAAAAGTGTGACATGTGCACACAACTGTCTCCAAATCCCATAAGTAGTCTCCAAAACTAGAAAAACATGGTTAACAGTAAATATTTTTAACTGGATAATTACGTAAAATTAAAATCAAAAGGTGTAGCTTATGTTACACAGATACACAAAAGTTGACAACAGAGTTTTCATAAGTCAGAAATTTTGAAACGCAACGTGAATCTTGGAAAAGAGAACAAACATTTCTTGTAGAGAGAGAAGAAATAAGGAAGAAGACCGAGGTGAAGGAGATTACAGACAGGTTGATGATTTGGTTTGAGGAATTATTTGTGGGGAGAGAAGGGAGACTTCTGCTGTGAATGGGTTGCTAAAATTGTGCCTGTGATACCCAATGAACCCCAGACCAAAGGCTCCAGAAGGTCATCCAGTTTCCCCATACAGCACCTTCCTCAGCAGCTTTGCCCTCTGTCCACTCCACAGCAAGAACCTATTAAACGGAAAAATTTAACACAGACTCAGACTACAACCATCTGTTCTGGGTTTACTGCATTTGTTTTTCAGATCTTTCCCAGGTCAGGAGAGACTGTGTGTCAGGATGTCTGAGGAATTATAAAAGAAATAATTCTACCCAAATAACTTTATAATGTATTAGCCTTCAATTAAAACCAAAAGGATGTGATAACAAGACATGACTCGATGTTGACTGTAATTTACTAAAACGTAAGAACTGTATTGTATTCACCATAGGACTAGCCAAAAGCCTAATGGGCATCATGAACCATCAAGGAACACAGACAGATGTTCTGAAACATGAGAATACTGCCTTATTTGCTTTAGTCAGGCTGCAATGAAGAGGACTTTTGAAAGAAGCCAACCTAAAATCTGCAGAAAATTATTCACAGCTCTAGCACACTTTCAGCTTTAACAGCTGACCCACAAAGACATTACAGAAACAAAGTTACTAACTAGTTTAGTACTATATAAACCAAAGGTTAGGTAAAGTCCACAATATCTTAAATCAACAGACAAATTCAACTACAGGCAGCAACCTAAAAGCTAAATAAATAGCTAAGTGGAGTAAATTAATTTGAGTAAAAATAGAGGGTCAATTTAAATTTAGCTCTGATCTATTCAGTGGTCTTATTCTCTAGGCAACTATAAATTTAAACTCCATTACGTTTGCAATCTGAGTAAAGCCAAGAATGCCATTTGATCACAGTGAGCTTGACATCCAAATGTATGTGGTCTCGCAGCACTGGTAAATTCTTTTCCATATAAGACTCATACAGGACACCACAAGCAATCTAATGACAACCTCGAGTTGAATTTCACTAAATCAATGTATGAAAAATAAATACAAATATACCAGCAAAAATCACATTTGATAAAGTTTACTGCAAACTAACATTCCTATGGTTTGAACAAACATCTTTTAAAAAGAAAACTGTAAGAGCACTAACAAAATCAGTATAGCCAAAAGCTAAGCATAAGGAAAGATTCAGCTGCTGACATGACACATGACTTTGGAATAGTTCCTTTTACCTTTTCCTTTACAAAAAAAGAAAAAGAAAGAGGGAAAGAGAGAGAGAGAGAGAGAGAGAGAGAGAGAGAGAGAGAGAGAGAGAGAGAGAGAGAAAGGCTCAAGTGAAAACAGCCAATACTTAATTGTTGAGCATCTGTTATGTATTAAACACTTCACTTTAACTCTCAGAACAACTTTTTGAGCAAGTACTATTAATAGCCCTATTTTCCAGAAGAGGAAAACTAAAGTAAGAAATAATATTTCCCAAGTTACACAGTTCACAAATGGCTGAGGCAAGGTTTGAACTCTAAGTTTTACTCCAGAGCCAATGTTGTGAACCATTTCACTATATTGTCTCATAAAAGCTTCTCCGTGTAATCATCTGAAAAGCATCTAACTGGGAAAAGAGAAAGAACCATCCATAAAATATCTGTAAGCTCAAAAGCCTCAGAGGTACACAATTCTTTTTCTATAAAGGGCTAGATGGTTCAATATTTTAGGCTTTATGGCCCACATAGTCTATCACAACTACTCAATCCTGTGATTGTGGCCTGAAAGCAACCCTAAACAAATGAGTATGTCTGTGTTCCAATAAAACTTTATTTACAACACAGGCTATAGGCCAGATTTGTCTCAGGCGCCTAGTGTGCCAAACCCCAGGCCACCTCATAACCAAAAAGATATTTTAAAAGTTTGAGTACACAATAAAATTCATGACTCTCATAAGTTAGAGAAAAAATCATGCAGTTATAAAAAGTAACTTCAAGGATTTTCTCCAGGGCAAATGCTTTTATCTGCAGGAAGCATTTGTGTTTTTGCTTATGTTATTAGAATGCACTGCTTTCATGTTAAGAGCACGTTCTCTCTTTGCGGCTCTCATGCACACCTCTAGGTTTTTCTAAGTCCCCAGGAAAAGCAACACCTCCTGCCAAGAACAGGTCTTACAAAACCACAGCAGTTTGCACCATAATTGCTACACAGCCTACATTCGTTCCTGTCCCACATTTATTCCCCATTGACAGCATCTGTTGTGTCAGGGTCGGGGGCCATGACATTCAGTCAACAAAATCAGGTTTCCTCAAATAGTGAAGGCAGGAAATATAAGAAAGCTCACTTGAGTTAGCATATTCAAATTAAGCAGATGTAAATGTAACAGTCTGAAAATCCAACCTTTTCTGATGTTCTGACTTTCTGGTTTCAACTGTTATGCTCCTGGTTGCCCATCCAGTTAAGTACAAAGAATAGAACAGTGAAAAAGGTTTGCTCTCTGTTCTCATAGATTTCCCAGGCTAACTAAAGTTATGAACAAGAAAACAGAATCTTTGTTCCTTCTATCACCCATAGATGCTAAATGTGCAGTGTGTCTTGGATTACCATTCTTCCTCTCATATATCTAATGCTATACTCTAATTTTGACCCTTACCCATCTATTTCATTTCCAAGTGCTTTTAATCACTTATATCTTTTCGTAGGAACATTTTAAATATGCACCCAATGTATGTTTTTATTTATAATAAATGAATGTTGAGTATACATAAAATCAAGTATACACAGAAAAATATGAAGGATTAAATAAAAACAAGTTCTAATATTTTCTTCCTATACCCCAATGGATTAAACTCATTCCACCTGAAAACTCTATTATGGCAGTAGGTTCTAAACGTGACACTACCAACATAAACCTTAAAAATTAAGTGCTGCCCTCAAACATATTAATGAATAAATACTATGAGGACACTGATCAGGAAACAATTCACGCTACTTAGACAACCCAGATGGAGGCCAAGCAAAGCTCATATTAAAGGCTAGGCCTTTGGAATCTATACTGTATACCAGAAACAGTAAATGACCCACTTAAATGAATCATTCAGCTAAAAGATTCACTTCAGACAACACAGCAGTATCAAGTCTGAACAGAAAACAGTCCATTATAGAAAGCCTATTACTTTGTTGCAACATAAATCAGCATCAAAACTAACTGTCAGAAAAATTCTTTAATTATGAGGTGATATCAACACTAAATGCAAAAGATAAATCAGGAAATTATTACCTTGGATTCAGTTTTTTAAAGAGAAAAGACAGCCAATAATAATAAATGTAACATATGTTACTTTATATATACACACCCAACCCTGTATTCAGCACTTCACATTCCTAAGGCATCTCAAGAAAAGCCTAAGAAATTTTAAATTGATTAAGCCTCTCAATACTACTAAAGCAAGTACCACGTGGCTCAGAGTAGCACCAAATTAAAAATGAAACTCACTCATCTAATAAAATTTCACTAAAAATGTCTAGATCCATTTCAGAATACTTTTGCTTATTTGCCATTGTGTCCAATACTTGCAATTTTTCATGATGCTTTACAATTACCAAATGAAAATACACCACAAGAACTGTATGCCATAAATGCTTACTTTAGTTTCCTATTGTGTTCTGAACCAGGAATTCGTGAAGAAATAATCTTTTCCATTCATGATATATAAAATGTGTAACCCATGAAAACATGATGGACAGAGGGAGAATGGTCATTAGGGAGTACCTTTAATGCTTATCAAAATTTTTTGTTTCATAAATTCTTGTAAGCAACATACGTACATGATATGTACCATGCTGTTGCTTCCTTTCGTAAACATTTATCAACATTGGAATGGATGACTCCATTCTGTAGATTTGTCTGCATGTTTATAAACAACCTGTATTTTAGAAGGACTGTTATTTATTTTAATCTAAAGCTAAGCAAATGTGAAATCACAAAACAGTGGTTATTTTTAAAGTAGTTTTAATCCAACCAAGGATAAGCATTCAAGTAATTATGTAAGGTTTGCGCCTTAGGATTAAGACATAAATTTTTTATGAGCACTCAGTCTTGCTGTTAGTTCATCTGTAGAAAACAATTAAACACACATTTGGTTTGCAGAAATTTTATGCATTATAGAGCTCGCCCTTCTGAAATAAAGACTCCTACTAGTCACTGGTAATAGATACAAAGCACATTTCCAATTTATGATAAAGACTGGTACATTTTCCAACATTATAGCTTGGCTAGCAGAATTCAATTCAGCAAACATTTATTTAGCACATATTACATGCTAGGCTCCAAAGGAGAAAAATGAAGCTCAAATGACATTCACTGTCTAGTAGTGGCTCGAAATCTAGCATCAAATCTCCTAGAATATTAATCTCCTAAGAATATAAAATCGAATCACTTTATATTCCTTTATCCCCTAAGGTGTTAAAATCTAAGGTGTTCACAGTGGCAAAAATGGTAGGCTATGTTTATGGTTTGCTGTTGGAAAAATCCAACTTTAAAGGTATATGTAACATGAATATGACAAATGCAAACCACCTCAAATAAATACCACTGTGATTATTCCACAATAAATCACTACCACATGGCATGTGGTAATCCAATCTGGCTGTTAGACCAGAACAACAAAATTGTTCCAACTGATTCATGACATTCATCAGCTACCTACTCAGAACAGACATCCATAAGTACACAAAGATGGATCCATAATAGTGATGCGAAACATGCATCACTGGTTATCAGATAAAACACTATTGCATGTTCTTGCTATTAGGTGACAGTTGCGAATTTAATCAAGGCTCTACCTGAATTACTTGGTGAGCCACCTCCACCCAATTCATCCCACAGGAAAGAAAGTGAAAAGAACACCAAAAAATGCAAGTAGCAACCCAAAACACTGCATACACTGACAGAAGCACTAGGACACCATTTGTTTTCTCTATCTTGTGTTAAGCATCAGAAGCAAGAGGAACCGGGTAGGTTGTACCCCAGATTAAACTTGGAGGACCCCTCACAAATGCTCTAACACCTCCACAGAAAAGCCAGTATCTATGGTCAAACTACCACGACCATCCTCAAGACATAACTTCACGACGTCAGTACCTTGTTCTTACCACATGCCCCATTCTTCACGATCCATATAATTCTGAGGCGTCTTCCTTCTCCACCCACCCCATGGAGAGAGAGAGCTCTAGAACCAAAAATGGATAACACTTATTGGAAACTTAACCATATATTAAGACCTGGCTGACATGATGGAGAGAACTCTAGCTTTGGAGTAAAATATTGCTAATTCCCATCTTGGCTCAAAACTGTATTTTCACTGGTTTCTTAATCTCTTTAAAGCCTTCCAGTGGCCCCAGTAGCACCCACTACCAGCTTACTTAGTACTAAATAAGCAGGTGTGATTTAGACTGAAGGACAGTTATATAGCTGACTTAAACCAAAGATTGACTTGCCAAATGTAGTAACAGAAAGATAATGGGAGATGTGAATCTCAAGTTTTCTACTAACTAGTTATTAGGTTATTGAACTACTCACACAATTATGCTGTAAATCAATTTCCCTTTTGTATGTACAGAGGTTTCCCCTAACTCACTATCTTTCACTCTCACCCTCTTCCTCTTGTCATAGGCCCCCTTCGGCAGTCTGATAATGCCTCTTCTCAGAGTAATGCTTCAAATGCATAAAATATACATTGGATTAGTTGGTACCACATTTATGGACCCCTCCCACTCGACTTTCATAATATATTAACTGCAGATTAAGAGTTTTTATCATGGAAGGAATTGAATTAGAGGGACTCTTCTACTTAGTCTTTGATTCCAAACTCATGGAAAGTTTCATTTGATTATAACGAAATCTTGTAAATAAAGTAAAAATTATTTGCTTTATAACTTATTGTGATTCTTTAGATACCTATACCTACTCTATCCCCAAACCCTTAATTTTTTATGTTAAAGTACATGGTCTGTGATAGGTTTACTTACATATTTACTTATAAATGTTGAGACATTTATACCAGGCAATGAATATGTTTAACTCTTCTGAGCATCTATGTGATCAAAATACAATGTTAGAGATACTAGGAATAAAAAGCAACAAAATAAAAAGTCCTCTCTTTTATGGAAATTTAAAACATAATTAGGGGCCAGGAGTTGAGACTCATGCTGTAATCCCAGCATTTTGGGAAGCCAAGGCAGGAGGGTCACTTGAGGCCAGCAGTTGGAGACTAGCATGGGCAACACAGTGAAAGCCTCTCTCTTAAAAAAAAAAAAAAAAAAATTAACCAGGTGTGGTAATGCACATGTATTATAGTTCTAGCTACTCAGGAGGCTGAAGTGGAAGGACCACTTGAGCCCAGGAGTTTGAGGCTTCAGTGAACTATAACTGTACCACTGTACTCTAGCCTCCTAGGCAACAGTGAGACCCTGTCTCAAAAAAAGGAAAAAAATAAATATATAATATACATATGAAATATATATGAAATTCATATATATAAGAAAAGTCTATCTAATTCAATTCCTACCATAACAAAAGCTCTTAATCTGCAGTGAATATATTATGAAAGTTGGGTGGGAGAAGTTCATAAATGTGGTACCAACTAATCCAATGTATATATTACACATTAGAAACATTACTCTGAGAAGGGCCCTATAGACATTATCAGACTGCTGAAGGGGGTCTGTGACAAGAGGAAGAGGGTGAGAGTAAAAGAGTTGGGGGAACCTCTGTACAAAAGGGAAATTGATTTATAGCGTAATTGTGTGAGTAGTTCAATGACCTAATAACTAGTTAGTAGATAACTTAAGATTCACATTTCCCATTATCTTTCTATTATTACATTTGGCAAGTGAATCTTCAGTTTAAGTCAACTATATAACTGTCTTTCCGTTTAGATCACACCTGCCTATTCAGTACTAAATAAGCTGGTAGTGGGTACTACAGCATCACTAACTGCTAAATATACTAAAATAAAAAATCTTTGATGTGAGCTTTCCTGATTGTTTCCCAAAGAAGAAAACAATGACACTCTCCAACAACCAGTTTCTCAAAGGAAATCTTTCATAACAGAATCTTAATATGGCTTCTTATTTCCATCAACTACAACATTCATTTTGTTCCTTGCAGCTCCAGCTCAAAGGACAACCACAACATTCAAAGCAATAGCTGTACTTTATACAGATTTTGCAATTTAATTTTAGCTTTGATCATACTTGATTCTAATGCTTTTCTTCCTTAGAAAAGGAAATTACAAACCCAAGACAAAAATCATTTTTACAGAGTACTTACAGGATTGCTCATCATACTAGAAGTGCCAAAAAATTACATGTAAAATTTCAGTAAAATACAATTCTTAAACACTTGTTTTACCTAAGTTTCTTCAACAACAAAACAAAAAGCTTTGCAACAAGAGGATAAATGGCCATTTTAATAATGTTTGCAAATAATTCTACTTAAATCAAAATAAACAGCTAGTTAAAATTCTGCACTCTTTAAATGATCATTAAATACTTAATTTTGATATGACTTCTTTCATGACAAATTATTCAACTTCACTGACAAATTTTACACATTAAATGTGATTCATCCAACTTATGTCTTACAGATGCTATATTTATTGACATTTACAGAAAAACTCACAGCAATGACACCTCTAAGAAGCGTCAGGAGAGAAAGCCAAGCAATTAAAGGAAGTGTTTAATAGGAAAGTTGTATGATTTCTTTCAAGCATAACAAAAAAACGATCAGCTCCTTGACCTTTAAGTATCGAAAGAACTTTAAATTTAGACCTGATAAAACATACCATCTTGTCAGTAAGCTAATAACCTTGAACAGTGAAATAAATGTTAGTACTATCCCACTCCTTGAAAAACATTCCCATCAATAACAGTGTAAACACCTATTTGGGAGAATTACAGTACCCTGTACCAAATTCCTATTTCACAAATGGAGCATAATGATGAATTTTTATTTCCATCGCCACTCTAGACTTCAAAAATAGAGATGCCTTCAAAAATCTAGACATGCGGCCGGGCACGGTGACTCACACCTGTAATCCCAGCACTTTGGGAGTCTGAGGCGGGCGGATCACAAGGTCAGGAGATCAAGATCATCAAAGAAAAATATATATATATATAAAAATATATATATCTAGACATGGTCGTCTAGATATTTATGGCTGTCAGTAATTCATATCCAACCCACTCTCTATTCTATTTCTCCAGTATTTAAAAATGAGTTTAGGCCAGGTGTGGTGGCTCATGCCTATAATCTTGGCACTTTGGGAGGCCAAGGCAGGAGGATTTAAAAAAATAAAAGTTTTAAAATTTAAAAATAGTAAATTAAAACATTTAAAAAAACATTAGGCAGGCACGATAGTGTGTACCTATAGTCCCAGCTGCCTGGGAAGTTGAGGCAGGGGGATCACTTGAGCTCAGGAGTTCATGGCTGCAGTGAACTATGATTGTGCCACCATACTCTAGCCCAAGTGACAGCACAAGACTCCATTTCTTAAAAAAAAAAAATTAAATAAATGAGTATAAGAGCTGACCAAAAACAGGTAAGTAGCAAGAACACTATCTTCAGACCCTAATTTCCCAATATTTAGGGTCTCCCTAGATGTCTTACTGATTTCTATCTTCATTCGGTTGTAATCAGTATATTCTGTCTTCAACCCTTATTTCATGACCCAGTATATGGTGCATTATGAATATACCACGTGAACTAACGAATGAATATTCTGCAGTTGTTGGATATGGTGTTCTACAATAACATTTTGGCCAGGATGGTTGATAGTGTTGTCCAGATTTCCAATGTCTCTATGTCTACTGATTTTTTATCTAATTGTTCTATCATTTGCTGACAAAGGAGAGTTAAAGTCCCCTATAATAATTTGGAGCTATCTTTCTCTGGCGCTCGTTCTCGTTCAGAAGTCTCCCCTCATTCTCTGATAGACGTGATTGCCCTAGCTTTCTATCTCTGGGGTCCCCATATCAGAAAGACTGCATACTTTCTGTAGGAGCTTTCCACCCTGTGACTGTGGCCCATCCTTAGGACACGTTGCTAAAACAGAAAATCCTCCCTGTGCCAATTTTTTCTTGTGAGTTTCAAGTCCCTTCTAAAATCTGCTTAGTTTTGCTCACACTCTAGAGTACAATTTTATATTGTGTCCAAAGTTTGTAACTGTTTTTTGCAGGCACATCAGTCTATTAGTTTATTTTACCATATCAAAAGTCCCTACACAGACAAATTTCTTTTTCACTCTTACTGTATATGTGTGTGTGTCTGTCTCTATCTGACATATTGTACCTAGGAAGACAAGGATCTGTAAAAAATTTGATAAACATGGTACTAACAAGAACAATTTCACGAATCGGTAACTTTAGGGTCATAATGTATCCAGCAAGAGGAAAGTCATTAATAGTAGTGGTTAAATGTTTGTTTAAATAAGACTATTTCAGTAGCTATGCTAGAGGATGGATTTGAGAAAGAAGATCAGTTAGGGCACTAATTTAACAATCCAAAGAACAGACTAGGAAGTAATAGGGGGCATAAAAGAATGGGGATTAGGCCAGAGAAATCAGCAGTATACAGGTAAGTAAACAAGTTCCACGGAAATTAAGGGGACTGTCAAGGGAGAAGCCACATTTTGCTCCCACAATCTGCAGTCTGAAAATACTAAGGCATTAACTCTTCTCTCCATGTTTCTTACATTCACTGCTATCACCTCAGTCTACCCTACAGAAATGGAAAATAAGCAATGATCATGTCAAAACTCTTCCATCCCATGCTAAAATCACTGCAGTCTGGCCAATTGAGCCAAACTGAATGTCTCATTTAATAATATAGAAGTTCTACTTCTATATTATTAAATATCACTACCAACTGATCAGTTAAGCATATGGTAGGACAACTATCTGCTATCCCTAATTTACATATTGACCAAACTAATCTACCTTAAATTATCGCACATATCATCACACTAAACAAAAAAATTTTAAGTGATCCCTGCTTATACTGTCAAGCTCAAATTCATATACTGGGACTCTTAATCTAGCACAACCCACATTCAAATTCAGCTATTCTCTTATATATATGTTCAGACCCCTTTACATATATGTTCACAATTCCACCCAGTCCCTTCTTACAATGTGACGTATACATTTCTATCTGCAAGCCTTTCTTTGTTTACATTATCCCCTTGCTAAAAAGCCCTTATAACTACAATTCTTGGCTAAGTTCTTTTCTTCAAGATTCAAATCTTATCCTCATAGCCCCTTGCATTACCTTCCTCCAAAATATTTCTATAGCAAACCAAGCTAACAGATATTATCTTTAAGGCTGATGCTTTCTATACCCAACCAACCCACAAACAACATGAGAATAAAGCCCTTATTGATCATTAGGGAAAGGCAAATCAGAAACATAAAGATACTATTTCCTATCTAGTGAGATGGCTGTAATCAGAGAGACAGATAATGAGTGACAGTGAGGATGTGGAAGAATTGGAACACTCATACCCTACTAGTGGGAAATGTAAAATGGTGCAGCCACTTTGGAAACAGTCTGATAGTTCTTCCAAAATATAGACATACAGTTCAAGTTTTACCATTTGACCCAGTAACTGCACTCCTAGGTATATATACTCAAAAGAAATGAATAATTATGTCCACTGAGGAATTTGCATATCAATATTTGTAGCAGTATTATTCAAAATTGCCAAAAAGATAGAAACAATCCAAATGTCCATCAACTGATGAATGGATAAACAGAAGTGATATATCCATACAATCGAATATTATTCAGCCATAAAAAGAAATGAAGGCCGGGCGCGGTGGCTCAAGCCTGTAATCCCAGCACTTTGGGAGGCCGAGACGGGCGGATCACGAGGTCAGGAGATCGAGACCATCCTGGCTAACACGGCGAAACCCCGTCTCTACCAAAAAATACAAAAAACTAGTTGGGCAAGGTGGCGGGCGCCTGTAGTCCCGGCTACTCGGGGGACTGAGGCAGGAGAATGGCATAAACCCGGGAGGCGGAGCTTGCAGTGAGCTGAGATCCGGCCACTGCACTCCAGCCTGGGCGACAGAGTGAGACTCTGTCTCAAAAAAAAAAACAAAAAAAGAAATGAAATACTGATACATGCAACAACATGACACTTTAAAAAAAAAATGCTAAGTGAAAGAATCCAGTCACAAAAGACACTTATTGTGATTCCATATGAAGTCATTCCATATGAAACGTCCAGAATAAGTAAATCTATATATAGAGAAAATAGATCAGTGGTTACTTATGTCTGAAGGGAATGGAAGAAAACAAGTGAATTTCCTTCACTTGTTTCATTAGCCCTCATTATTTACTTATGTCTAGAATAAGTAAATCTATAGAGACAGAAAATAGCAGTTATTTATGTCTGAAGGGAACGAAGGGTTGTGAGGTAATAGCTTAAAGGGTGTAGTGTTTCTTTTTGGAAGTGATAAAAAACATTCTAAAACTGATCATGGTAATGGCTGAACAAGTTTGTGAACATACTACAAACTATTAAATTACATACCTTAAATGACTAAATTGTATGATAGAAATTACATCTCAAAAAAGCTATTATCAAAAGGAACAAGACACACAAAAAGCTATTATCAAAAGTAACAAGACACACAAAAAGAAAAAAAATGGTATAACATGTCATTTTCAACATATCTAACCCTATGTCATATCAGGTCCTCAAGGTCTAGAAGACTTCAATATCTGAATAATTTACTTTCTTCTTGCCGATAAAAATTCAAACTATTAAGGCTAGTTAAAATGTTTAGTATCTAAGACTTCAGAGAATTAATTATAAAAAGAAAGACTCACTTTCAGAAGTCATGCTTTAAGATGGATCTGTATTAACTTTCATTTACTTAAGGTCATGATCAGATTTACATTTAAATGGCACTAAGTGGTCACAGTAGTAACACTGGATAATATTAAAATGTAAAATAGAAATTTTCCAGCCAGACATGGTGGCTCATGCCTGTAATCTTAACACTTTGGAAGGCCAAGGCGAATTGCTTGAGCCTAGGAGTTTGAGACCAGCCTGGGCAACACTGAAATCCCATCTCTGCCAAAAAATACAAAAATTAGCTGAGCATGGTGGCAAGCACCTATAGTCCTAGCTACTTGGAAGGATCACCTGAGACTGAGGAGGTCGAGGTTACAGTGAGCCATGATTGTGCCACTGCACTCCAGCCTGGGTGACAGAGTAAGACATAAGGAAAGGAAGGAAAGGAAGGAAAGCAAGGCAAGGGAGGAAGGGAGGGAAAGGAAGGGAAGGGAGAAGGAAAGGAAGAAGGGAAGGAAGAAGGGAAGGGAAGGGAAGGAAGAAGGGAAGGGAAGGAAAGGAGGAAGGGAAAGGAAGAAGGGAAGGGAAGGGAACGGGAAGGGGAACGGGAAGGGGAAGGGGAACGGGAAGGGGAACGGGAAGAAAAGGAAAGGAAAAAAGAAATTTTCCGTTGCTTGTTTCACTAGCCCTTGCTATTTCCTACAGAGCTCTTCTACCCTTCCAAAATTGGCCACAACACACTTTGTGCTCTTATATCCTCTTTCCCTCTTTCTTCACCTATCACATCTAATACAGCCTTAGACACTTACTAAATCTCCAATACTCCAGAAAGATCTTCCAAGACTCTAGCCCCAAAGTTCAAACTTCTAGGCCAAATTAAAAATATTTTATTACTGCAGGTAAATAGTTTACATTGTCTTTCTTACACTGCTATCTTACATCATTTCACTTAACATTTCCACATAAATGTCCTGTGTCACTATGTAAGTTTACTGAACGCTGACAAGTCTAACTTTTTCATATCTGGGACAGTAATATATCCGTAATAAATGAGTAAAAGAACACTTGGTTAACTACAGGGATTATGAGGGGACATGGCAGAGGGTATTTAAGGTCAACCAACAGTCCCAAATGCTCAGGCTAACCCACTCTGCATAAAGGCTTAATAGTATTTTTAATTCTTTCATCAACAGACTTTTGGGTGTGTACACTACGGACTTTTCACTGGAAGAATAAACGAGTCCCTGAAGTGGCTGTGGATTGGTTTTTTTTGTTTTTTAACAGAGATCTCAACAGACTATGAATAAAGTCAGTGTTCTAAGTAGTCCAGCAGAATCTTTCAACCTGAGAAACCAGGGACATAAATGGCCTCATTAAATAATCATTTTTAGGCATCTCCTAAGGTTTTACATTTCATACAATGTATGCAACTCAATATATGGATACCATGGAAGAAATGCTTCCTGTGACAAGACTACCCTCTCTCTCAACTTACAATGAGAGATTCCTAGAAAACTATATAAAGCCACTCATATTAACGCTATTAATGGGAATATAAATATAAATGAGTTGTAGGTCTGAATTTGAAAAAGCTTATGAATCATTTTTCTCTGTTATACTGCTAAGTACACTGTTGGCAAGAACATATAAACCCAGCACAGATGTGAACACATAGGCCTGCCAAAAAGCCTACTTTCATTTCTGGTTAAAAATAACTATATAATTTTGATTACTAAATTTACTTAAATGTCTCAAAAGGAACACAAGTATTACCTGGCAGTTTTTATATAGCTTCTCCAAGATTCTCATTTATGGGGACAACAGGGCTCAAGTGGCATTGCGTGTGTGTAGGAGCACTTGTGCTGGCACTGAAAATGGGACACCTGTTTCCATTTGCCACTCCCTCTACCAAGGTTATTTTCAAGCTGAGGAAGTACACAGCCATAGAAAAAGGTCTTGCAAAGTCTTCTGGCAATGGTAATTAGCATGCACATCCTTTATCTTACCCTACACAAAACCATATAAACACTTAGGTCCAAAATCTAAGTGTGGGACAGCACTGGGATCTCAATGATCTCTACAGTGAACTCACTCTAAAACAAAATTACTAATAGTTCAATACAGAAGTTAATTTTTCCAAGCATATTTAAAAGAAGGTGGAACTTCCAGTAGTATGTTGAATAGGAGTGGTGAGGGAGAGCATCCTTGTCTTACTCAAGTTTAAGGGGAACGCGTCCAGCCTTTGTCCATTCAGTATGGTATCAGTGGTGGGTTCTTCAAAGCTTGCTCTTATTATTTTGAAGTATATTCCTTAAATGCCTAGTTTGAGGATTTTTAACATCAAGAGATGTTGAATTTTATTGAAAGTCTTTTCTGAATATATTGAGATAACCACGTGGTTTTTGCTTTTAGTTCTGATTATATGATGGGTAACATTTATTGATTAGCATATGTTGAACCAACCTTGCATCCCACGGATAAAGCCTACTTGATTGTGGCAGATTTACTTTTGGATGTGCCACTGGATTCAGTTTGCTAGTATATTGTTGAGGATTTTTACATCTACGTTCATCAAGGATATTGACCTGAAGTTTTCTTTTTGTTGTGTCTCAACCAGCTCTTAGTATCAGGATGATACTGGTCTCATGAATTAAGGAGGAAGTCTCTTTTCCTCCATTTTTTGGAATAGTTTCAGCAAGAATGGTAACAGCTTTTCTTCATACATCTAGTAGAATTTGGCTGTGAATTCATCTGGTACTGGGCTTTTTCTGGTTAGTAGGCTTTTTATTAGTGATTCAATTTCAGAACTCATTATCGGTCTCCTCAGGGATTCAATTTCTCCCTGGTTCGATACCAGGAGGATGTATGTTTCCAGGAATTTATCCATTTCTTCTAGGTTTTCTAGTTTGTGTGCACAGAGGTGTACATAATAGTCTAAGGGTTTTTTGAATCTCTGTAGGATCAGTGGTAACATTCTCTGTCATTGCTGATTGTGTTTATTTGTATCTTCTCTCTTTTTTATTAGTCTAACTAGTGGTCTATCAATCTAGTCAGTTCTTTCAAAAAAGCAACCCCGGGATTTACTGATCTTTTGCTTTTGTTGTTGTTGTTTTTTGAAACGGAATTTCACTCTGTCGCCCAGGCTGGAGTGCAATGGTGCGATCTTAGCTCACTTTAACCTCCACCTCCTAAGTTCAAGTGATTCTTCTGCCTCAGCCTCCCGAGTAGCTGAGATTACAGGTGCAAATCACCACACCAAGCTAATTTTTGTATTTTTAGTAGAGACAGGGTTTCACCATGTTGGTCAGGCTCGTCTCGAACTCCTGACCTCATGATCCGCCTGTCTTGGCCTCCCAAAGTGCTGGGATTACAGGCGTGAGCCACCGTGCTTGGCTTTTTTTTTTTTTTTTTTTTTGAAACAGAGTCTCACTTTGTTGCCCAGGCTAGAGTGCAGTGATGCAATCTCTGCTCATTGCAACCTCCACCTCCCAGGTTCAAGTAATTTTCCTGCCTCAGTCTCCCAAGTAGCTGAGATTACAGGCACGCACCACCACACCCAGCTAACGTTTTATATTTTTAGTAGAAACAGGGTTTCACCACTTTTGGCCAGCCTAGTTTTGAACTCCCGATCTCAGGCAATCCACCCACCTTGGCCTCCCAAAGTGCTGGGATTACAGGCAGGAGCCACTGCACCCAGCCTGTGTGGTTTTTTTGGTGTCTCAATTTCCTTCAGTTCTGCTCTAATTTTATTTTTTGTCTTCTTCTTCTAGCTTTGGGGTTGGTTTGCTCTTGGTTTTGTTCCTCTAGTTGTGATGACTAGGTTACTAATTTGATATCTTTCCAGCTCTTTGAAGTCCTGGCCAGAGCAATCAGTCAAGAGAAAGAATAAAAGGTACCCAAATAGGAAGACAGGAAGTCAAACTATCCCAGTTTGCAGATGACATGATTCTATACCTAGAAAATCCCATAGTCTTTGTCCAAAAGCTCCTTGATCTGATTAACTTCAGCAAAGTTTCGGGACACAAAAATCAATCTATAAAAACTAGTAGCATTCCTATACACCAACAATAACCAAGCTGAGAAACAAATCAAGAATGCAAGCCCGTTCGAAATAGCCACAAAAATAAAATACCTAGGAATACAGCTAACCAGGGAGGTGGAAGATCTCCCCAAAGAGAAATACAAAACACTGGTCAAAGAAATCAGAGAGGACACAAATAAATGGAAAAACATTCTATCCCCACAGATAGGAAGACTGAACATTAACATGGCCAGACTGCCCAAAACAATTTACAGATTCAATGCTATTCCTAACTAACAACCATTAATATTCTTAACAGAATTAGAAAAAACTAATTTAAAATTCATATGGAACCAAAAAAATAGCCCAAATAGACAAGGCAATCCTAAGCAAAAAGAATAAAGTAGGAGGCATCATCTAACATCAAACTATACTACAACGCTACAGTGACCAAAACAGCATGGTACTAGTACCAAAACAGACGCATAGGCTCATGGAACAGAAGAGAGAGCCCAAAAATAAGGCCACGCACCTACAACCATCTGATCTTTGACAAAGTCGACAAAAACAATGAATAGGGAAAGGATTCTCTATTCAATAAATGGTACTGAGATAACTGGCTAGCCATATGCAAAAGACTGAAACTGGACCCCCTTCCTTACACCATAAAGAGAAATCAACTCAAGATAGACTAATGACTTAAATGTAAAACCTGAAACTATGAAAACCCTGGAAGATAACCAAAACATTAACAAGTCATGTATCCAACAATTGTCTAATATTCAGAATTTATAAGGAATTTAAATCAACAAGCAAAAACCAACTCCGTTACAAAGTGGGCAAAGGACATGGCCAGATACTTTTCAAAAAGACATAGTGTGGCCAAAAAGCATATGAAAAAATGCTCAACATCCCTAATCATTAGAGAAATGCAAATCAAAACCACAATAAGATAGCATCTCACACCGTCTAAATGGAGATTAAAACGTCAAAAAAATAACAGACACTGACAAAGTTGTGGTAAAAAGGGAACACTTATATACTGCTGGTGGGAATGTAAACTAGTTCAGCTACTGTGAAAAGCAGTTTGGCTATTTCTCAAAGAACTCGAGGCAGAATTACCATTCAACCCAGCAATCCCATTATTGGGTATATGCCCAAAGGAATATAAATATTATAGCCTAAAGACACATACATGCATATGTTCACTGTGGCACTATTCACATCAGCAAAGACATGGAATCAACCTAAATGCTCATCAGTGGTAGACTGGATAAAGAACATGTGGTATATATACACAATGGAATACTATGCAGCCATAAAAAAAGAAAGAAATCACGTCCCTTGTAGCAACATGGATGGAGCTAAAGGCCATTATCCTAAGCAAACTAACATAGGAACAGTAAACCAAATACCACATGTTCTCACTTTTAAGTGCAAGTTAAACATCACTGAGTACATATGACCATGAAGGGAACAAGAGACACAGGGGCGTACTTGAGGGTAGAGACAGGAAGGTGGGTGAGGGTAAAAAAAAAAAAAAAAAAAAAACTACCTATCGGGTACTATGCTTATCACCTGGTGATGAAATAATCTGTACACCAAACCCCCATGACATGCAATTTACCTATGTAACAAATCTGCACATATACCACTAAACCCAAATTTTTTCAAAAAAAGAAGGTGGGTAGCCAAAACTTCTCATGAAAACAAAACAAAACAAAACCCTAAAACCTAAAATTTAAGATGACATAAGAGGACCATACAAAGAAACAGGTCCTAGAGATCAAAGCAATCTGAAAAAGAAAGGGATGATGGGTGGATTAATTTAGGTTTAGGAATGATTTCACACAAGATACTTACTCGGCATCTGACCAGCTTTTCAAAACTAACACAGAAGTCTATCTAAGATTAACCCATTCAGAAAACTAATATTTACTAATCCTTTATATTCCTGATACTTTTTCTACCAGATGGTACAGACTCAAATTGGGGTAAGGAATCTGAATAAGCAAAGATAAAAGAAGAACCAGATTTGAATTGAAAAACTTCTAATCATTTACTCATTCATTACACTCAATAGCTAGCTACTAAGAATGTATTATAATGACAGGCAAACCTGACAGATAATCCAAAAATGAATAATATATATTCCTTACCTTCATGAAGGTATATAGTATAGTGGGGAAAACAGGTATGACAGCAGTATGCTGAGTGCTTTAACAGCAGTCAGCACAAATTGTTCAGAAAGCAGACTTTCGAGTACTTAGCCCCAGAAATGTTACCTGCCCACTAATTTAGGGTCTTATAAAACAAAAGCAATGACTTTCACATGGAGGAATCTGTGTCTCTCTGGAATTCATGTTGATCATTTCAAGTAACTTTTCTCATTTGGGAGAAGCCGACAAAAACAGAAAAATGGAAAGAGTTTTGCTACATTTTGCTACTTCCTAGCTTTGGGAAGCCATCATCCATGGGCCCCTCACGTTTCTGTACATCTTGTGTCAGCAACTTTTCCACACTATTTTATGGATGTCTGGATAGCATACAGCCTTAGGAGAGACAAACAGTGTCTCCCTGAGGGGGGAGGTGGGCAGATTGTTTCCTGACCAAAATAAAGACAGCTTCTCCCTCAGGGGCCAAAGTTGTCCAGGTTTGCTAGCAGCCTTTTAATAATAATAGGGGTCTCCTAAGCTTGAGCTTGTACACCTAGAACACAAACCCACTCCGTGGAGAGCACCAACCCAGGCCTGTCTCCATGTGGCCCCTGTGGGACTTGACGGGCAGGGGAACCAATGCAAACTTGAAGCTTATACTGCCTGCTGTGCCATGAGTTGTCCAGCAACATAAGAAAGTGTGGCAGGCTAATATGTGAACCTGTAAGTAGGGTAGAATCTCAGACTGTTCATAATTCTTGAAACCTAGAGAATCTCTTTCGTCAGTAAATAAATCAGAAAAGCCAAAGAAACCTGAAATTTCTGTCATAAAACAGAGGTAATGGGGCTTGAGGTAGGCAGGGAAAAGGAGTAACTTGGTATGCCATACCTAATCAATTAATTACAAACTCATTATAAGTCTGGTTAGTTAAGCTGGTGCTAGTAGACACACTGGAAACTAGAGAGGTAGGCTCCAGGATATTGATAGCATATTCTTGCATAATAAAATACCTCTTCTTCCCTCCTTTTTATGAAAGAGAGAGGATTAGAAGTATTTCTTAAAAGATTCAATAACCAATAGTTTATTCAAGCTATTAAATAAAATGGCTCAATAGCTACTAAAACACGTATTAGTAAGTACAGTAAAATTCAGCCAACCTAAAAAAATCCTTAATAGGAAATAGTAAAAAGAAAATAAGACTCACTGAAAGCCAGATTTTCATAGATTCCTTTAAAAAAAAAAAAAAGAGTTCAGTCTCAGAAGATTTGAGTGAGGAGTACAAATACAGCGCTTTAATAGTAATTTACCTACTCTTCGACTTGCAAAATCCTACTTTATGAATATGTCAGCAAGTAAAAGACAGTTCAGATAGATGAAAAGATGCAAAGAAAACAAAACAATGCTGATCCAAACCACAGGAGAGAGCATTATTTAGCAAGTTCGTGCTAAGTGTTTTTGGAATATGCAACCATTTCCTACATCAAACATTTTGAAATTAGTGTGCCTTCCAAAATTAGGTATCACAGCAAGAAAGAAAACATTCCTCTGCTTTGTTCCTTCCCATGACAAAAATCAGTACATATGAAAACGCATGCGGGTAGAAGACCTATGCTAATCGTGATCACCCAAAGATATAATAGGAAATATGTCATTTTAATTTTAAAAACAAACGGGTGAGAATTATTAGGTGTAGGCATGCCTTATGGTTGTCACTGAGAAACTGATTCACTGGGTCTAGCAATAAGAGAGGTAGAAAGAGAACAGACCAACAGGAAGGAAAATGGCACCAAGACAGATCATCCCTGAAAATATTAGCTTCGCCCTAATTTACACATGTTTCCAAAAGTTGCAATAAGTGATATCTATTTCATGCACATTAATGCCAAGAAATTTCTTCTTAGATAGTCCAGGGACATTTACAGTGCCCAGTTTACTAAGGCACTTGTTTCTAGAGCCTAGAATTTATGCACCATAAGAATCACCACCATGTTGGCCTTATTAGAACTGTAACAAAATATCACTGTTTTCAATCATTTGTTATGCCAAATAAAAACGAGCAGATTCTCTGCCCAACAGTATATCAAGACCGTCTGTCACCTCTATTCTAACAGCCAGCAGGCAAGCTAAAAGAAGAAGTCAAAAACAGCAACAGCCTTCTGGAGGGGAAAAAATGTCCAGAGATTGACGATCTGCTACCTGCTTAATAGAGATAAACTTTTTTGTCCTATGGCAAAACACTCCTAGCTTGAAAAATAAGTTTTAAAAATTTGGTTTATTAAAACAAAAATCATAGATGTTTCTGATCATAATGTGTTGAGGAAGAACTACATTTTATTATTTTGATACTAGGGATGAAAGTGCTGCCAATGAATGCCTTGGAAGAGGCTCAACTGAAGAAAAGGACTCTATGCTACAAACAAGCATTAAGTGCCTAACATGTGAAAGATGCTGCAAAGAATGCTGAAAAAAAGCAAGAAATGCTACCTGATTCAAAGAGATTACTTACTTCGTACTTCATTACACACTTCATTATATCTTACTACACACTTCATTATATAGACAATGTGTCTACAGATGCCTATATATTAATTCTTCTTCTTAATCTTCCTTCCCTTTAGGGGTAGAGGGTGGACAATTCAACTCGAGAACCTGCCTTAGTCTGCTTTGTGCTGCTACAACAAAATACCTGGAACAGTGTAATTTATAAAAAAGAGAGATTTCTCAAAGTTCTGGAGGCCGGGAAGTCCAAGACCAGGGCACCAGCATTTGGCATCTGGTAGGAGCCTTCTTGCTGCATCCTCACATGGCAGAGGGCAGAGGATAAGAGGGAAATACACACCTCACACATGCACAAACACCCCACAACACTGTATAATTTTAGGGCAATACAAACAGAAGAAACAAACAATACAGAATGAGGTTTTATTATTAAAACATAAAAATAAAACAATCTAACCTAGAGGGAGACAAAGGAAGAAGCAAAAAGGGGGAAAGAAGAAGAAGAAGAAGAGGAAGAAGAAGAAGGAGGAGGAGGAGGAGGAGGACAGCAGCAGCAGCAGCAGCAACAACAACAACAAGGGAAGCAAAGGGGTTCATTTTTCATTATTCTCATAATTTAACTTTAATATATTTTTACAAAGTCATAGATCTTTGATTGCTTCAAAATTAAAACATTAACCCCTCAGCAAAGATGGCTTGAGAAACATTGCCCTAAAGACTTAAGATTTAGATCATGAAATCTGTATGCTAATCTTATACTTATTTTATAAATAAGTTTATACTTATACTTCACTTTCACTAAACAATAGGCATTTCTTAATATATAGACATCCCTGTTTCAATTAACGTGCTAGCACCAGGTTCAAAGAAGGTCTGAATTATCTTCACATTCCCCCTAGAGTGCCTAGCTCTCAGTGTTCAGTTAACCAAGTGGCAGCTTACACATATGCTCAGAGAACCAGTAAAGCTGGAATATCTTTTTTTTTTAATGTTCTTGAAATAATTTATTTCAACAAAAGCAGTCAAGTAGCCATCATGGAGAAAAGAACTTCAGGACTTTCTTACTCTTTTCAAGTTTCATACTGTTTTCATTTCAAATTATCTATGGAGGAGGAGGAACAATAATCTTTTCAATGCTTAAAACCGCTACAGGTCATGATCCAGCAATGATGGAAGAGTGTCTTATACACCCTCCATGGTGACTACCTCTGACCATTCTACTTGAAATTGCAGCGTGCCACCCGCCTTCCCTCATCTCTTCATCTTGCCCCTACCATAGCACACATATTCATTTTTTGCCCATCCCACCTCTTAATGCACAGGGAATACTGTTTGTCTTGCCAACAGCTCTCAATGCCTAGCACACAGCAGGTGTTCAAATATTTGCTGAATAAATTTTTCTAAAAACTTCATGAAGCCTTCACTTAATAAGCCAGCATTTCGCCTAAAATGTACACTTTTATAGTAAAGAACAAAGCTTCGCATCAAAGCAAAAGTGATTTAATTCTACCTGTCACCAACAGATGGCACTAGCCTCAGATGTTGCCTTGGACTTGAAGCTGTGTTTCAAAATATGCATCGAAAAGAACAAAGTCAAAACAAAAATTTGCTTTGACAATTTAAAAATGTTGAAAAGAAACGTGAAAGTTGAATCCAGTGCCATCACAAAGCTAGTCCTCCCGTTAACAAGTTCAGGTACAGATACACACACTGAATGCTTAGAGACTTAAAAAGTGGTCTTATGAACAGCATTTCTGGAAACTAATCTGCCATATTAGCAGTGTTGTACAGTTATATTTATGAGAGCCATATAAACAAGCAATTGTTTATGAATTTGAAAACTCCTTATTTCTAATCATTTAACAATCACATTCAAGGGCAATTCACATGACTTTCAAGAACAACCTGTGTCCTATTTCACATTTCTTTCATTACCTGTATGACTACCTTAAAATAAAGATAAATACGTCCTGTAAAAGTAGCTGTTGAAACTTCAACCACAAAAGTAGATTCAAAAATTCAGGGTCAGCAGATGCTATGAATATTGAGTATTGTATAAAAGGAGGAGATAAAGGAAGACAAGTCAATATTTGATATAATGATCCAGCATGTTACAGAATAAACATCAAGCCAAAACCAGCTTTAAGCTTTCCACTGAAAATTTACATCCTCAGGAAGTCATCTGCATACCAAACTCAAATAGGAAAAAAAATATATAAAGCAACTCAATATATGCATCTAAGCTTCATGTTACACAATAACTACTCCTTTTGAATTGGAACAAAGCTTAGAATACAAAAAAAAAGAATTAAGCACAGGATGCAAAAAAAAACAGAAAGACACCTATAAGACAAATGAGCATGTATACCAAACTATTTCAGCTGGCAACATTTGAGATCATCCTACCATTGTTTCACTTCATGGTAGCAAAAACTTGGGGTACAGTAGTCTTGACTTTAGAGTTCTTCCTTCTGTTTAAGTCAACTGAACATTATATAAGGCCCCTGAACACAAATCACCAGGTATGGAAGAGAGAGAAATTAAGAGTCATGTGGCTACATTATGAAATGCCACAAAAAAAAAAAAAAAAAAAAACTAGCAAAATAGACAATTGAAATCCAGAGGTCAGTGTGTTGAAGAAGTAAAGGATGGTTTCAAAGAAGTGACAAGATAAGCACTGAATCTTGAAAGATGTGAAATGCTGGAGTGGGAAGAAAATAATCCAGGAAGGAATCCTTCACTGTTTAAGTAGAAACTGGGAAGAATGGTCTCACAGGACAATAGGATAGGAGCTAGCTTACAAAACCCAACTGCAAGCGTGAACTAAAGGGTAGCATGGAAGGTAAACCACTTGAAAAAAATACTAATTTGACCAAGGTTCACAGGAAGATGACTCAGAAGAACACTGAGAACGAATTATGAAGCTTATATCCCCCAGCCAAGAATGAGGTAATAAGAATCTGGGGGCAGAATGGCAGTGCAAGTAGGAAGTGAAAATGGAACACTAAAAGCCACCACTAAATGTAGAAATGACAGGAATCAAAGCAAGCACAATTATACTGAGGCAAGTCAGAGGGGCCTAAGTACAGACTCCAGTTCTAGCACTTCACTAACTATGGAACATTAGGCAAGGAAGTAAGCGAACCTGTCAAAGCCTGTGTCTGAACTTGTAAAATGACAACACTACACACAAAGCTGTGGTAAGAATTTAAATAAATGAGATATGATAGTCAAAGTGCATGGTAAGTTATAAAAAAATTGGTAGATGTTAATCTTTTTCCAGCACTTATTTTACAAATACCTAGTCTAAGCTCCTAAAAGTCACTAAGTACCTAACACAGTCCCTGGCATCTATTAGGTAATTGCTGCTGAAAGGAGAAAAAAAGAAAAATGGGAAAAAGAGAAAAAGCGAAGAGACAAGAGGCAGAAAAATCCTAGCTCCCACATAGCAGAATCTTGATTTGGAACTTGGAATCTTTTTCTAAGAGTATACTTATAAGCTTCAAAGTTAGCTAATCTGTGTTTTAACACCAACAGTGAGTTCTTACAGTACTAAAAAAAGAAAAAGCTACTTAAAAAAAAAAGTAGGACTAAATCAATGTAAACAGGATCTGGAATCAACTGTAAGGCACAAAGAATAATCTATGGGTATCATTCAAATCTTAATTAAAACTGACCTATGTTTACTGTTAAGAAAGATTTAAAAGGACATTTGTTGAGCTAAAATGGAATCTACCCAGTCTCATTTCTAAAAAGGTTTAAATTGAAAAAGAAAAGAAAGCATATGCTTAGAGATTTCATGTTCACATTTAAGGAAATAAATGTTCCAAAAATAAATTTTAATTTAATCATTTTAGTTATATGTTCATGCTCTTCTCTAACACTGTCTCCCTGAAGGTCAACTTTCTAACACACAACAAGACAATCGGCCAAAGCAAGGCTCTTCCCTATGGCGGGAGGTCAATCAGCCGTCTCTTACCGCCTTTGTGCCTGATCACTCCACCTGCACTCTCTCCTGCACATGTCTTATTGCTTCATCACTTGTGGCACCCTCTCCGCTGCTAAGAAAATCTTGTTGTCCTTCACTGCATTGATCTCATCAAACAGAAAAGGATTGTGACAAGGCAGCATTCCAGAAGGCCTTGCTTGCACCTGGCACTCAATACCTCTCGTCTCCATTCACGCCAAAGTCTAAAGGCAAACATTCATTTTATACTCCAAGTGTGTGCACACAATGAGTAGCCCAAAATTATTTACAATACTGTCAATTACACTGACATTACCCAATTACAGAAGGCAAACAACACACAAATAATGGTAGGCATGACAGGAGAGAAAGAAAATGTGACTTGGCATCACCAATAGGTTTCACTGCTAACTTCACCACTGTGACCTCGGACAAGTCACTTAAAAGCCTTCCTTTCCTCCTCCAAAATTTTAAATAATAGCTACCTTTCTTGTCATGAGGAAAAATGAGAACTTATGCAGAAAGTGTTCAGTACACGGTAAAATGCCAAATAATTATGGTTTTAATTATAATGATATGATTATTAGACATATTCCATACAATCTACAATTCAATGGGTTCCTACTGGCTCCAAGTTTCAATGTGGTTCTTGTACAAATCTCCTCTTTCCAGAAAAATAAGAAAGGAAGAAAAAGATAATCAAGATAAAGAGAATAAGTTATAAGTAACAAAGCCAGTTCACTCCTGTGTCTGGTATGGTGTCTACAAAGACAATTCTAAAACACGAGCAACAAAAATTTCAACAAAGTCAGCAGTGTCTGGAAAAGTGCTTAGTCTTCCCACAGGGAATATAGTCAGTTATATGTGCAAATGATAGTATTATTCCCATTTTATGTACAGTTTGATTTTTCTGTATCTGGTATATCCTTAAAAACAGGTAATAAAGGAAAAAAGTAGCCTCCAGTGACTGATGGATGCATATAACACTAAAATATAAAATGCAAAAGTAAAGGATAAAATGGAAAGCCAGGCTGGGTGCAGTGACTTATACCTATAATCCCAGAACTTTGGGAGGCTGGGGCAGGAGGATGGTTTGAGTCCAGGAATTCAGGATCACTTGAGCCCATAATGTCGAGGCTGCAGCAAGCCATGATGACACCATTGCATTCTCCAGTCTGGGTGACAGAGAGAGACTCTGTCTCAAAAAAAAAAAAAAAAAGGAAACCCAATTGAGATCATAGATGCAGAGTCACATTCAAAACCAATTGCTTAAAAACATAGAGAAGAATCAAAAGATATTAATATGAGTGAAAATAAGTATTAATTTTTAAAATTCAAAAGTAGGTAGCAGGTGAAGTTAAGACTAGGAGAGGTAGTTCAAAAAACGGCTGGGTGCGGTGGCTCACGCCTGTAATCCTAGCATTTTGAGAACCTGAGACAGGTGGATCACCTGAGGTCAGGAGTTTGAGACCAGTCTAGCCAACATGGTGAAACCCTGTCTCTACTAAAAATACAAAAATTAGCCACCTGTCATCTCAGCTACTCCAGAGGCTGAGGCAGGAGAATCACTTGAGCCTGGGAGGCGGAGTTTGCAGTGAGCCAAGATGGGCCACTGCACTCCAGCCTGGGTGACACAGCGAGACTCCATCTCAAAAAAAGAAAGAAAAGGCAATTAGCCTTTCTATTTCAACTGGAGAACCACGAACTTCAACTCTACTGTTTGTGCACAGTACTACGGAATGCACAGGAAGAAACAGCAAAACATTCCTTGTTTAGCATCAAAAATCCTATCAACTGCCCCAAAATGTTCCTCATATTCAACAGACATGACATAATACTTTAAATTTATTACAGTAAAAAAAAACATGCAAGTACATGTGTACTTTAAAGATAGAACTTCTTACAGTATAATGCAAATGTAGTCTTAGTAAACAGAATTTTACAACACTATAATTAGATACTACCACTTACTATCTAAATTAAATTATAAAGCTCGGCCTACATAAGTATATCATTTGGAGTCAAGTTTTTTATGCTCACATTTATAGAAAGTTCAACAATACCTTTTGAACCACTGTAAGTCAATGAGGTGAACTTCACAAAATACAGGTTTTCCAAAAATAAACCCTACCTATGAGTTCTATATAAGTCACAGCAAACAAAACCAAAGTGAAGGAATAAGAAATTCAGTAAATTCACTCCCTCATTCACAAAGTATTTGTGAAATTTGCACTAGTCATTGTACCAGGCCCTGAACACACACTGATCAGTAAGACAGTATTTTCCTTTTGTTTGACTGCCCTGGATTATGTTTTCCCAGGAGGACAATTCCCTACCACTGAGACATGTGTTGGGGGAGCACGAGTTGTCACTTTTCTACAAGCCTTTCAGTTATAAGGGAAAATCTGTCTAGGTCGTCCTCGTTGAGAAATCTCTAAGATGTGAAGCTGAACCCAGAGCTACACATACAGCTAATCTTATCAAAATGTTTAGAAGTAAAGCAATCTGAAGGAAATTCAGGACCACAGAATTTACTGACTGAAATACATCCTACTGTTCATACCAAGAATAAGAGTGGAGAAGGACTATTGTTTTCCTGGTAAAATTATAATGGAGGCAGAAGAGCATCAGCCATGGAAGACAAGCTTTTACTCTGAATTGCCAAAGTAGAACTTCATGCCCACTTGAATTGATCCATTAGTTCTAATACGATGAAGAAGTTCTTCATGGTAAGAAGTTCTTCTCCATGAAGAAGTTCTTCATGGTATTAGAACTAATGGATCCAGAATCCAGATCTTACAATCCACTATCAGAGGAAACTGTGATTGACAGGGGAAAGAAACTGACTTTAGAAGAATGTTTCCAGATGTTCAGAATAATTCATCAGCTTCCTAGTAGTTGGAAAGGTATTTTAATGGTCACAAGAGATATCATTAAAGAATGTGCAGACCAAATCTTCTCTCTGGTGTACATTAATGATGTGCATTGTGTTGTTTTAGAGACAGGGTCTCTCTCTGTTGCTCAGGCTGGAGTGTTGTGACTCAATCGTGACTTGCTGTAGCCCTGGACTCCTGGGCTCAAGCGGTCCTCCCACCTCAGGGAGATTACAGGTATGAGCCACTATGCGTGGCCTGATGTACAGTATTAACAAGTGAGTTATTCTTAATTACAAAGTGGAAAATCCAGTCAGGTATTACCTGTTTAATGGAGGAAAAAAAAAGGCCTGCAACAATTTCTTTTGTTCTTCCTAGTTTCGTTTTTTCACTCTGAGAAAAGGATATTTGCTCTGTTGAGCTGCACTGTCACAAGCAGAGACTGATTACTGCTCCCTCCATCAAGGGCACTTGTGAGACAATGGTACTAGGTGGATGCAGAATCATATTTTATGGTAGTTACTGAAATGTGGGTTATTCAATCACTCCTCAGGGACTGATAGTTTATCAGGCCAGGAGCAAGCTGTGATGTGGCAAAACCTCTCTGGATGGAGATGAGCAGATCTGATTATGGTCTGGAGGAATCTGTGACCCTCCTTCATTGAGAGCGGCATCAGGAGGTATTATGTAGTGTCACTGGGGCCCTCTTAGAACCTTGTTGGTAACCCAAAGAGACCTAGGTCATCTTGTGCCCTAATATGTGTAAGCTCGGTAATCATTTGGGGGTAAAATTTTTGAAACAATTATTGTAAAGTAAGTGTTTACATGAGATAAGGAGAAGACGCCTATCTTGTATTTTTGAACTGTAGAATCAGTTCCATGTTATGCTGGTGACAGTAGTGAAAGTGAAGGAGAGAAGAAACCTGTCAATTAGTAGAACTCTTTAAACAGAGATTCAAAGAAAGGATATTAACCTAAGTATCCAACAGCAGGGGAATGGTTAAATAAAGGTTAATGGCATATTAGACAACCATTAAAAATATTTGTGAAGACACTTTAATGACATGGGAAAATACATATACCTAGAAGCATCTTTTATTTAAAAATGGGTATATGAGCAGGGCACAGTGGCTTACTGCCTGTAATCTCACACTTTGGGAGGCCAAGGTGAGAGGATCACTTGAGGACAAGAGTTTGAGACCATCCTGGGCAACACAGCAAGATCTCATCTCTATAAAAAAAATTTTAAAAATTAGCCAGGTATGGTAACATACACCTGTAGTCCCAGCTCCTCACAAGGCTAGGGCAGGAGGATTGCTTGGGCCCAGGAGTTTGGGGCTACAGTGAACCACAATCATGCCACTGCCTTCCAGCCCATGTGACAGAGTGAGACCCTATTTCTTAAAAAAAAAAAAAAAAAAAATGAACAAATGTGTATATGTACACTTAAAAAAGCAAAGACAGTTGTTATCTCTAGGTGCTGAAATTACAGGTTATTTTTATTTGTAATTTACTGTGTTTTACTAGATATTTTTCACCAAAAGTAAGTATTTTATAATCTGGGTAAAAGGGTATTTTATAGGAAATTTTTCTCGAAACCACTCTTGCAGAGTCCCCGGCCCTGCCCCTCGAGAACAGAGCACTCAGCCTTGGAAGAACATCATCTCTGGTGCCCTGGATGTGAGAAATACTAAGTCTGAGCAGGATTGAGAGGAAAGGAACCTAAGTTAGGAAAAGGGCTTGTTGTTTTCTTAGAATGAGCATTTGAAATTTTTACAGCAATTTGCCAAAGTAATTTCACGTCTCTTGAATTTAAAAATATTTTTCAAATGGGCTTGTATACTGTGTGTGCTTTTTGGGTTTTTTTTTTTTTTTTCATTTTTCTAGGACTTTTTTCCCCCAATTTAATAAAATTTGCATTTACTAAAATGTACCCATAAGGGTCATGATTTCACTCATCTTTAACCATGCCCTTGTCACAGCATAAAATGAAAATGTAGTTGTTCAGATAGGAACGCTAAAGTTGAAGGATGAAATAGTTGATCTCTTCACATATATTTTCTATGTGTCCTTTCTAGGAATGACTAAAAAGACTTAATGTGGAAACTATACTTGAAAGTATAAAACGGTCCAAACAAGAAAACTTAGACACTGACATTAGGTAAGGAGACTGTACCTTAGTTAACATTTAAAAGAAACCAGAAAGAATTGTTACTGTTTTGATCATGGATGTAATGGATATTTTAAAATTAGCTATTAATTGATTTCTAAAATAGAAAATAAAATCAAGAACCCTCCTGTTTAAAGTGAGAATACAATTCTGAATTTATTCATATGGCAATAAAATCCTGAGTATTTTTACTTGAGTAAAAAAAAAGACAATATTTCAAGGAATTTGGAACAAAGTAGAGAAGGCAGGCAAATGAACAACTGTGTGTGACAGGGGACACAAAGGAAAGTTAAAAGCCAGAGACGGTAACTTTACCATTTGAGGACATCTTACAAATCAACAGGAAACAGACTAATATCATAACAGGGAAAAATATGTATAAACTATATATACACAAATTAAGAAAGAAATCATAACTGTCTAAATAATTAATATTAATATAAATTATTCATGTTCATATTGGAATCAAAAAGAGATTCAAACAATACAGACACTAGTAGGAAAATGATCAACATGACCTCTATGCTGGCAAAATATACAAAAAGCTTTCAAAATGTGTCATATTCCCAGTCATTACAAAAAAAGAAAACTGCAAACCAGTATCCCTTACAACAACAGAAAGATCCTTAACAAAAATACTAGCAAATAGAATCCTATAATATAAAGAAATCTTGCTTAAATGGAGTTTTCAAAGGAATTTAAATTTGATTCAACATGTAGCAAGGGAAATCAATATACCATAATCAAAAGGCTAAAAACCACCACGTCATCACCTTAATGTTTACAAAAAAAGCATCTGGCACAAGTCACAATTCATTTTATCATAAAAACACTAAGTCAGCTAGGAATAGATGGAAGCTTCTTCACCTCATAGGTATTTACAAAAAAACCCACAGCTAACATCAGATGTAATGGTAAAAGACTGAATGCTTCCCCCTCAGTAAGATCAGGAACAACACAGCAATATCTACTTTTACCACTTGTATTCTACAGATCCTACACTCGGTATAATCAAGCAAAAGAAAAAGAAATAAGAAATACAAGGCGCACAGATGATAAAGGAAGAAATGAAACCATCTTTATTCACAAATCTCATAATCAGCTACAGAAAAAAATCCAAAGAAACTCCCAAAAAGCCACAGAAACCAATAGGTCAGTTTAGAATGATCAGTCTACAAAAACAAACTATTTCTATATACTGGCAACAAATAATTGGAAATTGAAATTTTAAAAATACCATTTATAATAGCATTAAAAAATATCAAATAGTAAGAGATGACTCTAACAAAATATGTGCACATTACATGTGCTTAAAGTTATAAAGCAATGCTAAAAAGACACTAAAGAAAGCCTAAATAAAAAGGTATTGTTACAACGTCAATTCTCTCCAGTTAGATTTACAGATTCAATGCAACCTCAGTGAAGTCATCGGCAAGCTCTTTATATGAAGTAACTAGCTAATCCAAAAACTTATATGAAAATGCAATGGTCCAAAAATAACCAAAGCAATTTTAAGAAAATATATATCAGTTGACAGACTCACAGATCTAAGACTTACTATAAAACTACACTAATCAAGATTGGTGTTATTGGTCAAAGGACAGACATATAGAATAGGAGTCCACAAAGAGACCCACACATATATGGTCAACTGACTTTCAAAGAGTCAAGGTAGTTCAATAGAAAAAGCACAGTTTTTTCCAAACAAATGGTACTAAATCAATTGGATACCCACACGCAAAAGAAGTGTACCTTGACCCTTACTTAGCATTATATACAAAAATTAAGGCGAAGTGGATCCTAGCCCTAAATATAAGTGCTAAAACTGTAAAACCTCTAGACGAAAACACAGGAGAAAATCTGTGACTTTGGGTTAATCACAGATTTATCAGATATGACACTATATAAATTACCTAAAATGTGATAAATCAGACTTCAAAATTTAAGATACCTGCTCTTTGCCAGACACTTAAAATAAAAACAAGCCATAGATTGGGAGAAAGTATTAGGAAAATATATCTGATTAAAGATATGTATTCAGAATATATAGACAACTCTTAGAAATTACTAAGGCAACACCATTTCAAAAGAGAGACAAAAGACTTGAAGACATTTCACCAAAGAAGATATATGAATGGCAAATAAGCACATGTAGAGATGTTCAGTCATTAGGGAAATGCAAATTAAAACTGCAGTAAGGTATCACTACATGTCTACTAGAATGGCTAAAATTAAAAAGACTGACAATACCACGTGCTGACACGATGGGAGGCAACTCGAACTCCTATCCACTGCTGGCAGGAACATAAATTGGAAGAGCTGATTTGGAAAACAACTGGGGAGTTTCTCAAAGTTAAATATACACTTAACATATGTTCCCAGTAACCCTATTCTTGGAAAATAACCCCACTTGTTTCCCCGAGAAATGAGAAAATTATTTACATAAAAATACATATTTTTATAATGACTTTTGTCATAATCACCAAAAACTGGAAACAACCAATGCCAATTTAAAGCTGAAGAAAACCTATCGTACATCCATACAATGAAATACTCAGCAATTAAAAGGAACAAACTACTGATACATGCAGTAACATTAAGCTAAATGAACAAAGCCAGACACAAAAGGCTAAATACTGTATTATCCTATTTATATATCATTCTGAAAAATGCAACACTACAGGGGTAGAAATCAGATCAGTGGTTGCCAGAGGCTGAGTGAAGGTAAAGTAATTGCAAAGGGAATAAGAAATATTTTGGAGTGATGATGCTGTTCTATTCTTAATTGTGGTAATTACACAACACCATACATTTGCCAAAACTCAAACTGTAAATATTAAAGCGTTAGGATAATTTAGATAAGTGATATACAGTAAAACTTTTTTAAAAGTTTAAAAAGTTGTTTTGCTATATACATTTTTCAAATGCCAGATGAGCTATTAGTACTTAGACACATGTCCTACTTATGTGAACTCATGGTATTATAAAATTATATCATTCCTTCTCATCTTAACTTGAGACTTTGGTTATGTTCATGATTCTTAGAAAGTGGTATACATAATAGTTAATATAGTGGCTAAATTATTTAAAACAAAAATCTAACTTCTTGTATTTAACTTTGCTGATACTTAACTACAGACTTAAAATGATCTAATTTAAAGCAAGATGAGACAGTACAGGATTATTGGATGACAGCAATGAGAATTAAAGCCAAAATACCTATGTTCGAATTCCAGCTTTGCCATTTACTACTTGTGTGCCTCACTACAGTATATTGTTTCTGTGCCACAGTTTTTTTTTCCGTCACCTGTATAATGAGATAGTAGTAACGACCTCTGCAGTTATTTCAAGCACTAAATGAGATAATGTTTAGAAAATGACTAACACATAACACATATAAAGTGTTCAATAAGTACATTTTCTAGGTTTTTAATTTTTAGTTACTTAAACACTTTTCTAAGTTTCAGTCAAAATCTATTATGTATTTCCTACTGTGAGTCTTGAAATTTTATTCAACATTGTATAAAGAGTAAGAATCAAGCTCATTTTTTACTCAATTCCCTTTTAAAAAGACGATCAAGAATAAAAGCATAGAAAGTAGAAAGGGGAATAAGAGAGAAGGGGAAACACATTTACTGTGCACCTACAAAAGTATCCTAAAAAACAAGTGCTTTATCTAAATGGATTATTTCTTTTGTTCCTCCTAGAAGATGGCTACAGAGAAACAAAGGATTTACATGAAAACTTTTCATAAACATTCATAACTAGCCTTTAAAAAAGAACTGTTCAATTTCTATTTAAGATACTGGCTTGGTTCCCATAAACAAATGTCACATTAAGAGTAAAACTTATATTTAGAAAGATTTAAATAATTACAACTGTTCCTTATAATTTACTCAGAAAGTAGTATCTTAAGAATTATAACGAAGGATCCTCATGCCATAAACCAAGAAACTTCATTGCCTTCCTTTGAGACATAATCGGGACTTTGGCAGCTTTTAAAACACAGCATCAGAAAACCAGTAAATAAGATTAAAGTTGTTAACCTCTTAGAGCTCCCAAAGTTATGCAAAATATGAAAATTCACTGGCACTTACTCTGTGTCTAAATATGGGGGAAAGGAGGAAGAGTTCATTGCAAAGAAACCCGGCCTCAGTTTCTCTTAGTTTTCACTTTCTCTCAGTCCCCAAAAGGCAACAATAAGCACATAGTAAGACAATGTAATAGAAGACCCTCCATTGGGAGTAAACTTACCTGTAATGTTTTCTCCTCTTTAAGGTCCAATCCAAACACATTGTGCCGCTTCACCTTCAAGAAATCAGCATCTTCTTCCTCCTCATCTCTGTCCAGGAACTGCGTGGGAACATCCTTGATCTTCTGTGCCTCACTGGTGTTAGGAAGAGATGGAGCTTGAGATCCTTTTGCTTTTGCCAGCTTCTCTTCCATTTCTTCTTCATCGTCTTCCTCTTCGTCCTGTTCTTCATCATCAGTATCATTATCCAGTCTGTGCTCTGTCCCTTCGAGTCTTTTTCCACCTTTCTGAAGGATGGACATTTTCTCATTGAAGTAGGCTCTAAATTCTTCCACTTCGTCATTGGTGAGGGAGGGAGCCCTTGGCTCAATTACTTTATCGGCTTGGCTCATTACCAATTCTTTGGTGGGTTGTTTCTGCATTTTCTGAAGAAATCTTATGCGTGGTGCCACAGCAAGACCAAGAGACCTTAAATATGGAAAAATGTGAAAACAGTCATCTCAACACTGATGATATGTTTATAGGTGTCATAGAAGAGTTTCTCAAGAGCAGAGATTTCTAGAGCTTTTTTAAAGAAAATGTTCCTGTGAGATACAACTCTATACTAACAGGTTAGTTGATGCAAAAAGTAAGGCAAAATACACTGAACACCTGTCAGAAAACATTTTAGACACTGTTTTTTCTTTCAGAGGGTAACATGGAATAAGACAAAGAGCACTGAACCAGAAACAAGATAACAATTCAAGTACTAGACCCGCCAATTTCCAATTCAACTCTCTCAGCTTCAGCTTCCTTATAACATGGAAATAACAGTACCTGCCAGGCCTAACTCACATTTGCTGTAAAGATCCAATTAACTAACTACATGAAAGTACCTCATAAAATGTTAGGCACTAAATAAACCAGAGAAGACATGACCATGAAAGGACAAAACACAATTCTCTACAGAGAAAGAACTAGAGTGTGGTCCCCATCTCCCTTCCTGAAACAGAATATGGCACAATCATTGCTATAAAAATGGATTTTATAAACCAAACACCAAAAAAAGAAATTAAAAAATCTTGTTTTCTCCATCAATGATCAATATTCAATTTAATATCATGTCTTTCCCAGCTTGGATCAAAGCTAATAGCTTTCATTAAGTTCTCACTGATCGATGGGAAATAAAATCTTAGATTTTATCAAGGATTGCTCTGAATAAACAGTAACATCATAACATGAATCCACTGCTCTTTTCCTATCTGACATGGTTCAAAGAAACTGAGAGATGTAATGTTGAGAAGCATGGATTCAAAAATAAGACTGCTGAGGTTCAAAATCTGGCTTCCACTTACTAGCTGTGAGATCTCAGGAATATGATTTAATCTTTCTATACCGGAGCCTTCTTATTTGCAAAACAGGATGCTAAGAGTACCCACCTCACAGGGTTGTTGTAAGAATAAATTAGTTGACAGACGTAATGCACTTAAAACTAGTGCCTGGCATATAGGCAACTAATGAAAACTTGATGTCATCACCATCACCACTGTTAGGGTTAGGATCATGAACTCATCCAGGTAATTTCTCTCAATGTATTGCACTTACATTTTTATGTCTCTCTCAGCTACTAAAACAGAGTTTCTTGAAGGTAGCAGTACATCTTACATATCTACAATTTAACATCTAGTACAATGATTTGCACATATTAGGTATTCAAAACATGTTTCTTTAGTAAAACTTTAAAACCTTTAACATATCTTAAATAGCACTGCTTTAGGTATTAAAGGCTTCTAAAGGAAATTACACACCTCAAGGAAACTACACAGCTAACTATCTACAAAAAGTAAAATACCAAATTCAACTATACTAAAATCTGTTCTCAAAGTTAATTTTCTGCCTTCTCTAAGCACCACAAAAAGCAAAAGTCATCAACTACCAATAGATAAAATTTAATGGAATCTATTCCAACAAATGGTCCCCTAAATATGGCCTACACTATTAAAGACCTGTGCCTTTCCTATCTGCTAATATCCCAGGTAGGTCAAGTCAGAAAACCAGGACAAAAATTCACAGGGAGCCAAAAGTCAGCTAATAACCTAAGCTACAGATCATATTCAGAAATAATAAAACTAGGAACTGGTATATAAACATGAGCAAACAACAACATGTTATCCATGGCACGTGGTTTTCCATCTATCACTTAAATGGAAAGCTGGCAGCCCTACACTGCTATAAAGCAATTTAAAAGGTTCAAAATGTAATAACTGACATATTACCTGTTATGGTAAACATACAGTCTAACAAAGAATAGAAAACAGCAGCTCACTCAGATATATGTTGTAGTTAGACTCAGTTTAAAGGTAAAGGCACTCAAATTCCTAAGAGCAAGTCAAACACACAGACCTTGCCTTGTAATCACATATTTCACCATAGTCTGTGAAATTTCATGCTGATATTCAAAGTATGATTATCTCAAAGGTGCTTCCGTAAGATTATGTCAATGTTTTTACCACTCCCATAGGTAGGAGCCCACTGAAGAATAAACATTCCTCCTTTATAGGTCAAAAGGTTAAAACAAAACAAAACAAAACAAAAAACCTGGCCAGGCGCAGTGGCTCATACCTGTAATGCCAGCACTTTGGAAGGCTGAGGTGGGGGGATCACTTGAGCCCAGGAGTTTGAAAACAGCCTGGGCAACATGGCGAAACCCTGTCTCTATGAAAAATACAAAAAGACTACCCAGACATGGTAGTATACACCTGTAATCCCAGCTACTCAGGAGGCTGAGATGAGAAGATCACCCAAGCCTAGGATGTCAAGGATGCAGTGAGCCATGATCACACCACTGCACTACGGCCTGGGTGACAGAGTAAGACCTTGTCTCATCCCCCAAAAAAATCCCTCAAATACTAAGCCAAAACAAAACCAACCATTCTGTTTCATACAATAGTAACCTCAGTTACCAAAAAAGGGGCATCTTGCCATAGTAACTGTTAGTACCTGTAAGAAACACCAAGACAGGAGGAATATTCAGGTAGTAAGCAACAGAGGAAAATAACCTAACTTAAGAAGAATCAGCAAAGAGACTCACATCCAAAGCACAAAATGTCTGGTAATCCAGACAAGGGTTTCAGAGAACAAGAGAACTACAGAAGACACAAAGATTTCAAAGAATGCTTATTGGTTGCTCTCCATCTCCTCTGAGATCAAACTATAGGAAAGAGCCAATGTCACTTTAAGGAACTGATACTTACAAATAACAAACTGCTCCCTGATAATAAGAACTGAACGCTGAACTAATTTTCTGCCAAGCTGATTTGTTCTTTTCCACTGCGAATCTTTAACAAACAGATTCGTTTAACCTAAGGCAGAGTGGTTTAAACTAAGAATCTCAGAGAACCAGGTTTCAAACAAATTCTTTCTGGCCGGGTGTGGTGCCTTACGCCTGTAATCCCAGCACTTCAAGAAGTTGAGGTGGGTGGATTGTTTGAGCCCAGGAGTTTGAGACCAGCCTGGGCAACATAGTAAGATCCCATCTCTAAATTAATTAATTAATTAATTCCCTCTAACTTTGAGGATTCACTATTACAACTATATTATGAATACTTACAGGGCATATTCAGGTATAGGTAACTTGCTCACATCAAATACTTCTTTATCCTTCATCAGATATACCGATCGTATATAGGAGACAAAACACTGTAAAGTAAGAGTTTGAAAAGTACAATATAATAGCAATTAAAAATGAGTTTAGACTAAAATATAAGAAAATTAACCAATGGGATAAATTCAATAGTACTGGAAAACCACAAAACAGTTCAGTATATCTCCATTCCATACATACATGAAAACCTACTTTTTAGAATTGTAATATTAGAAAAAAACTTTGCATTTGGTTTCATAAAGCCAACCTAACCCAGAATATCTTCTTTCCAAAAAGCTACTCTAAAAGTTAGTTAATTCCATTACAATAAGGTACACCATTAGGAAAATATAGGCTTTGGATTAATATAGATTTGGAATCTATTCAGAGCTCAAACTCTTACTGAGCAAATTTCTTGTTTCTCTCCATGTCAGTATCCTCATCTATCAAAAAAGAGATACATTACCTTCTACTTAGAGTGTTATGAGAATAAAATTAGAAAAATGCACGTAGATACCTAGCATATCTTCTAGAATATAGTAACAAATGCTAGTTATTGATAATTTTTTTATTGTTGTGTCAAAAGATAAGTTTTTCAATGAAATAAAATTTTACATATTGAGATTTAATAAAACCATGTCAGGAAAAACTTTATTGCTAAAGCTTTTCCTTTTTATGATTTCAAGTAATTCATCATTAACTTGGAATATTTTCTTCTGTTCCTGTTTAAAAAAAAAAAAAACACAAACAAAAACTATCTTCATACTAGAGTTACAAAAACCAGAATATAAACAGGGTCCTGATCCTTTATCAGTTCGTCAAATAAACAGGTAACAAAACACAACTAGGTAATATTTTATTTTTAAGTTGACTTTTGTAAAGTATATTTAGTTCCTGTTTGCATACTTCCTAAACTTCACATTTTATCTAGCTTTACAATAATCCTTTCTACCCAACTAATCTCCAAACCATTTTCTATCTCCATGGGCATAAAAAACAATGAATGACACCAGTTTAAAAATAATTTTTCCCCTACAATCATCTACAAGCAACCACCTCAGTTGCTTATCACTTTTATTCTATCCAGATTATAATCAAAACCTAGAAAATCACTTCTATGAAACTAGATAGCTTGCTGCTGCTGGCAACACAGTTAGCCATTCTGTTAAACCATGCGTGACAACCAATAAACTACATCATTTATTTCAACGTGCTTTTCTATAATCAGTGTTCTGGAAGACTCATCTATTGTATGCACAAACCAGTGAAACAACATCTTTCCAATGTTTCATATTTTCTGATAGATAACTGAATGACCTCCTAGGCCTGCAGTAAGTCATGACATACCAAAATTAATCTAATATTTTTAAATGTGTGTACTACTTCCAAAGCTCCTAGAAGATTTTAACTGCAAGTTTGAAGAATGTTTGCTAGAAAAAACATGCACATGTTTGCATGCCCAAAATTTTTAAGAAAAATGAATATTAGCAATTTGTTCGAAGATCCTTTAATGAAAAGGTTCTCAGGTAAAGTAAGCTTATAGAAGTCCAACTTGGTATAGCTCACTATTTGATGCTCTCATATTTTGGAATGAACTTCTACTGATATAACACAGTAGGTCTCAAGAAAACTAGATGAGACCTGGATTTCGGTCTCAGGTCTTCCACTTATACCTGTTACCCTAGACAATTTTTTTTTTTTTTTTTTAAGACAGAAACTCACTCTGTAGCCCAGGCTGCAGTGCAATGGCACAATCTCGGCTCACTACAACCTCTGCTTCCAGGGTTCAAGCAATTGTCATGCCTCAGCCACCCAAGTAGCTGGGATTACAGGCGTGCACCACTACACCCAGCTAATTTTCTTGTTGTTGTTTTTAGTAGAGACAGGGTTTCACCATGTTGGCCTGGCTGGTCTCAAACTCCTGGCCTCAAGTGATCCACCCATCTCAGTCTCCCAAAGTGCTGGGATTATAGGCGTGAGCCACCACACCCAGTCATCCTAGACATTTTTTAATTTTCAAGCTAGCATTTATCCATCTGTACAGTCAAATCAATACCACCTACCTCATTGGTTGTTGGGAAGATTAGGTAACAATGCATGTAAAACAGTTTTGTCATAACTAAGTACCTGGCACACAGTAAGCACTCAAATTTTAGCCTCATCATTAATGTTATTCTAAGCACACCAATGATAATTTGCTAAAATATAAAATAAGTTAGCAAAAAATTTAAGATCTCTTCTTTAAATAAAACTTACTTCTGGCTGGGCACAGTGGCTCATGCTTGTAATACCAGCACTTTGGGAGGCCGAGGCAGGCAGATCACTTGAGGCCAAGAGTTTTGAGACCAGCCTGGCCAACACGGTGAAACCCCGTCTCTACTAAAAATACAAAAAATTAGCCAGGCATGGTGGCGGGTGCCTGTAATCCCAGCTACTCAGGAGGCTGAGGCAGGAGAATCACCTGAACCCAGGAGGCGGAGGTTGCAGTGAGCCGAAATCGTGCCATTGCACTCCAGCCTGGGCAACAAAAGCAAAACTCTGCATCAAACACAAACAAACAAACAAACTTACTTCTTTGCCAGGAATAACAGTTTCAAAACCATCACATAAAAGCCTAACTATTGAATGTTTTTCTGCTCAGGCTACTCTATCAACTTAGGGTGAGCTTTCTATAACTCTTCTTTATTTTCTTCCTCCCACCTCATCTATCTGCTGAAATAGGATCCAATCTCTGAGTTCCTACTCTCTGGCTCATTGTTGATATGCTATGGGAGATGCAAAGATCTTGTAAATGCAATAAATAGCAGTAAACGACAGGTGAAAATGATAGGGACTCAAATATCTGTTAATTCGAAGATTAGATAGACTGGAAAACACAATGAAAAATAACTTCACATCTTCCTTTACCAAAGAATCTACTGTGGGATATTCTAAAAAACTTTAAAAAAAACAAAAAAAAAGTTTAACTAAAATAGATTTCTCACCACAAGTATGTGAGGTAATACCTACGCTAGTTAGCTTCATTTAGCAATTATACAATGTATATTTGTTTCAAAATATGTTACATACCAGAAATATGATTTATCAATTAAGAAAAATAAAACTAAATATTGACTTCTTTATGTATCTGCTAATCAAGATCTTTAAGTCCAGAGACGTAATTGGGGAACATTAAGTCATATTCATAGGTTAAAATCTCATTCCTAAAGATAATTTCACTAGAGTTCTATGCTTTCTAGAAATTCAGTCTCATGTAGGAAGATATTAATCTCACAGTCAAGAAAGTACAATCAGGAGTTACAGCAATTTTACAAAAGAAATAAAACTTAATAATGTTATCAAGTATTAGAAATCAGGCCACTGTGCATCCAAAAATTCACATTTGAGAGGATTTTCCATATGTCTTTGACAAAACTAAAGATGATTTTCCCAATCTACACATAAAAAACATTTTTCAAAATTCTGAAGAATAAGCTAGACTGGCCAGGCATAGTGGCTCATGCCTGTAATCCTAGCACTTTGGGAGGCCGAGGCGGGTGGATCGCCTGAGTTCAGAAGTTCCAGACCACTCTGGGCAACATGGAGAAACCCTGTCTCTACTAAAATACTAAAATACAAAAAAGTAGCCAGGTGTGGCGGTGGCGCACACCTGTAGTCCCAGCTACTCAGGAGGCTGAGGCACAAGAATCACTTGAGCCTAGGAGGCAGAGGTTGTAGTGAGCTGAGATCATGCCACTGCACTCCAGCTTGGGCTAGAGAGTGAGACTAAGTCTCATAAAAAAAAAAAAAATTATATATATATATATATATATAAAAGCTAGACTTATCTATCAGCAAATTACACTGCTTGAATATCTGAAGCATAAACATGCAACCTAGAAGTAGCAGAAAATGATAAACTTCATGGTTTTTCCATTCAATGAAAGTATCCAATTGAAAAATGACTTACCCTTTGAGCTCTTTCTTTTAAATCTTGATCTTGAGCTAGAAAAGATTCCAATTTTTTCTGGACATCTATAAGTTTTTCTGGATTGATTCTTTGTAACAAAAAGATAAAGATTAAAATAAGACATCTATAAGTTTTTCTGGATTGATTCTTTGTAACCAAAAGATGAAAGTTAAAATAAGGTTGGAGACTAAAAACAGTAAGCAGCATTTTCCTATTTTCCTCAGTATTTTTAAATGTATAACTATTTCTCATCTATGAATCAGATTAGATGGAAATTAAACTAGACACAAGTTTGACACTCTTACCTACTATGAATAACACAGGAGAAAAGAAATGACATGTCAGACAGTTTCTCTAAACATCCCATGCTGAGTGAGATACATGGATTAACACCACAGTTAGCATTGTCTACTTAACAGATAGAAAGTAGTCTCCCATGAGAGATCCATTCTATATGAAATGGAATAAATGAAATCTAATTTTTTTAAGAGGTCTCACTCTGTTCCCTCAGTGAGGCTGGAGTGTAGTGGTGAAATCATAGCTCACTGTAACCTTGAACTCCTGGACTCAAATGACCCTCCCCCATCTCAGCTTCTCAAGTAGCTGGACTATAGGCTTGCACCAACATGCCTGGCTAGTCTGTTTGTTTGTTTTTTCTTTTGTAGAGACAGGGTCTCACTGTTTTGCCCTGGCTGGTCTGGAACTCCCGGCCTCAAGCAATCTTTCTGCCTTGGATTCCCAAAGTGCTGAGTTACAGGTGTGAGCCACCATGCCTAGCCCTAATGTCATTTTTATAAATATTTCTGTTTCAGTCAAATATCATAAAATCAATTTCAAGTAATAAACAAGTAGCAAAGACTGCAGTGATTTCCTTATTTAGAAATTAGGCATACTATAACAGAGATGATATTTAACTCTGCCCAGAGAAGCTACAGGAAAAGAAAAAAAAATGTTACAGAGGTCTAGGCTTCACAAAAGACCTCACTGTTTCCCTGATTTTAGGCTGAACCACATTGTTCAGGCCAGGATGGTGATAGGTGGTGGTAGGTAAGATTGTGTATGTTTTTTTGTTTGTTTGTTTTCTTTTGTTTTTTGAGACAGAGTCTGGCTCTGTTGCCCAGGCTGGAGTGCAATGATGCCATCTCGGCTCACTGCAAGCTCCGCCTCCCAGATTCACACCATTCTCCAGCCTCCCGGGTAGCTGGGACTACAGGCACCCACCACCACCCCAGCTAATTTTTTTGTATTTTTAGTAGAGACGAGGTTTGACCGTGTTCACCAGGATGGTCTCGATCTCCTGACCTCGTGATCCGTCCGCCTCAGCCTCCCAAAGTGCTGGGATTACAGGCGTGAGCCACCGTGCCCAGCCATGACTGTTTTTACTTATTTTTATTATAAAAAATTTCAAAATACACAAAAGAAAAGGTAGAGACTTTCACTCAGCTTCAACAATTACCAAGTCACAGTCAATTTTGTCTCTTCTACATCCTCAACACTCCTCCCTGAATCTAACCTCTCTCCAAATTATTTTTAGGCAAATCAAGCCAGGGTGTTTCAACAGCCCCAATACAAGTAAGATTCTGATGGATTCCACTGATGCTGAATGTACACATCCTTAGACACAGGACAGCACAACTCTCTGAGATGGATAGACAACCCCAAAAGTAATTCCCTCCAAGAGGTTTAATTCTTTCAATCAGCAGTGCTTCCTGAAGTTAACAAGTTCTCCATCTCATTTTCTCCACTAACAGTCTTCAGAAAAGGCCATTTAAGACTTTAAAAAAAAAAAAAAAGTCAGACTTCTGATATTCAGTACCCTATGGATGGAGCTTGGAAGTCATCACTCTATCATAACAACAAGTAAAAAGTTGAACAGACTGGAAAAAAAAGAAATCAACAACTCTTCTTTTATCCATGATAAAGATGGAGTACACAAGACAAACCAGAGTCCCCTACACAGGAAAGAGAGAGGTGAGTACAGGGAGTCACCGCTTACCTCAGCTGAGTCATGAGCAGAAACAACAGGGGGAGCCAGTGCCTGGGTGGGAGACGCTCAACTGTAATTGATAAAACCTGCTGGAGGCTCGGTGTGGACAAGTCTGAGAAGTAAAAACTCCAGGGGGACCCATTCATAGGGTAGCCCCACACACATGAGTTTTACCCCAGGAGCTCAACCAAGTTCTCATGGTAAATATCAGAAAAATCCCCTCATGCTTTCAGCAAAACAAGGGGAAAATGAACCACTTTGAAATATGCCTGAGCACTCTGCTCTTAACTAGTTTCTCCTGAGGGTGGGCCTTGTTAATGAGATCCAAGCTTCCTAGGGTTTTATCCGAGCCTAACTAACCTTGGGGGAGGGAAATGCCCAACTCTAGCCATCCTTTCCCACTTAAGTTGGGGCGGTGGGAAGGCAGAGACTGAAAAGAATTTGTAAAGTTCACAGTCCAGAGGCATAGGCTCACTAAAAGACTGAGACCTACTATAGGTCTTAGGAATGCTTCCGCCACAGTCCCCACCGCCTCACACCTTACCACCACAGCACTAACATCACTAAAGGCCTATTTACAGCAATTCTTTTTATAATACCTGGTACATCATATCTATCATGAAAAAAATTACAAGGCATACTAAAAGCAAAAAACATAATTTGAAGAGACAGAGCAAGCATCATAACCAGACATGGCAGGGATGTTGGAAGTATTAGGCCAGAAATGTAATTTAAAATAACAGTGACTCATATGCTAAGGATTCTAACAGATAAAACAGGCAGCATGCACAGATGAGAAACATAATCAGAGAGAAGGAAATCCTAAGAAAGAACCAAAAAGAAATGCGAGAGAACAAAAAGAACTGCAACAGAAATGACCAATACCTTTGATAGGTTTATTACTAGATTGGACACAGCTGAGGAAAGAATCTCTGAACTTGATAAAAACCTCCAAACCTGACTGAAAACAACACAACAGAACTTCAAGGACTATGGAACAACTATGAAAAGTGAACATATGCATGATGGGAATATCAGAAAGAGAAGAGAAACAGAAGCAATGCTTCAAACAGTAATGACTGAGAATTTCCCCCAAATTAATGTCAGACACCAAACCACAGATCCAAGAGCTCAGAAAGCTCCAAGCAGGATAAATGCCCAAGTGAGAGGGGGAGAGACAGAGGGAAAAAGAGACAGACTGAGACTATACCTAGGCATATCATTGTCAAACTACAGAAAATTAAGTATTTTTTTAATCCTGAAAGAAGTGGGCGGGGGGCACCTTACCTATAGAGGAACAAAGACAAGAATTACACCTGATTTCTCAGATACCATGCAAGCAAGGAGAGAGTAGAATGAAATATTTAAAGTGCTGAGAGAGAAAAACCACCAGCCTAGAACTCTGTACCCCACAAAATTATCCTTCAAAAGTGAAAGAGAAACACTTTTTCAGACAAACAAAATTTGACAAAATTTATTTCCAGTAGAATTGCCTTGCAAAATATGTTTAAAAGTTATTTAGAGAGAAAAAAAATAACGTAAGTCAGAAACTCAGATCTTCATAACAAAGGAAGAGCACATCAAAGGAATAAATGATGGCAAAATAAAATTTTTCTTATTCTTAATCTAAGTTTTTTCAAATTAATAGCCCCAGCATGTTTAATTATGTATATTTACGTGTATATGCTTATGTATGCTTTACATAAGTGAAATGAATGACATCAATGATACAAGGGACAGGAGGGATAAATCAGAATTATAAGGTACTCACACTACCTGTGAAGTGCTGTAGCATTATGTCATTATTTCAAAATGGGCTTGGATTACTTGTAAACATATATTGCAAAAACATTAGAGCAATCACTAAAAAAAAAGTGAAAACGAAAAAACACAAACTGGTATGCTAAGGAGAGAAAACAATCATTAAAATGCTCAGAATCACAAGAGGTAGAAAGAGAGGAGACAAAAGAATAACAGGGCAACAAACAAAAAACAGTAACAGATACATTAGATATTCATCCAACTATATCAATAATCACTTTCAACATCAATAGCCTAAATGCATCAGTTAAGAGATGTTGTCAGAGTGGATCAAAAAATAAGACCCAACTATATGTCGTCTACAATAAACCAACTTTCACTATAAAGACACATAAATTAATAAAAGTGGTTTGATAAAAATATCTCATGCTAACACTAATCAAAAGAAAGCAAAAACAGCTATATTAATGTCAGAGCAGACTTCCAAGCAAGAAACTTCTCAGGGATAAATGGCATGACACAATGATAAAGAAGTCAATTCTCCAAAAAGGCTACAATCCTTAATGTATAGGCTCCTAACAATAGAGCATCAAACTATGTGAGACAAATACTGATAAAATTGCAACCAGAAAGATGAATCCACTGTTATAATTAGAGACTTCAACACCCTTCTATCAGGAATAGACAAATCCAGCAGGCAGAAAGTGTCAGTAAGAACACAGCTGAACTCAACAATACCATCAATCAACTGGACACAATAGACATCTAGAGACTACTTTATCCAACAACACAATACACATCTTCTCAAGCTGACATGGAACATTCACCAAAATAAAACACATTCTGGGCCATAAAACACATCTTAACAAAATTAAAAGAATATAAATCATATAATATCTGCTTTCACAACACAATGGAATTAAACTAGAAATAACAGAGGCCAGAGGCAATGGCTCACACCTATATTCTCAGTACTTTGGGAGGCTGAGGTGGGCAGACCACCTGGGGTCAGGAGTTTGAAACCAGCCTGGCCAACATGGTGAAACCCCATCTCTACTAAAAATACAAAAATTAGCTGGGCGTGGTGGCCCATGTCTGTAATCCCAGCCACATGGGAGGCTGAGGCAGGAGAACCACTTGAACCCAGGAAGTGGAGGGTGCAGTGAGCCAAGATTGTGCCACTGCACTCCAGCCTGGGTGACACAGCAAGACTCTGTCATAACATAACATAACATAACATAACGTAATGTAACGTAATGTAACATAACATAACATAACATAACATAGAAATAGCAGAAAGGTAACTGGAAAATTCTAAAATACATGGAGATTAAACGTACCTCTAAATAACATAAGTTAAAACAAAGTATTTTAAAATTTCTCTTGAATTAAATAAAAATGAAAATAACTTAGCAAAATTTGTGGAACGCAACAAGAGCAGTACTTAAGAGGGAAATTTATAGCACTGAATGCATATACAGTCATGGGCCACATAATGATGTGTCAGTCAGTGATGGACTGCATATACAACAGTGGTCTGTTAAGACTGTAATGATGGCCAGGAGCAATGGCTCACACCTGTAATTCTAGCACTTTGGGAGGCCGAGGTAGGAAGACTGCTTGAGCTCAGGAGTTCGAGATCTGCCTCAGCAACATAGGGAGACCTTGTCTCTACTAACAATAAAACAAATTACCAGGCATGGTGGCACAGGCTACTCGGGGGGCTCACTTAAGCCTGGGAGACTGAGGCTGCAGTGTGCCAGTGAAGCTGAAAAATTTCTATCACCTAGTGATGTCACAGCCATCATAACACTATGGGGCAATACATTATTCACATGTTTATGGTGATGCTGGTGTAGGCAAACACACTGCACTACCAGACATATAAAAGTATGGCACTTACAATTACACATGGTACATAATACTTGAAAATGATAAAACAACTATTACTGATTTATTCACTATACTTTTTACTATTTTACAGTATTTTCCTTCTACTTATAAAAACACCCTCAGGCAGGTCCTTCGGGAAGTACTGCAGAAGGAGGCATTGTTATCATAAATGATGACAGCTCCATGTGTGTTATTGCCCCTGAAAGCCTTCTAGTGGGGCGATGTGAAAATGAAAGACAGTGATATTAATGATCCTGACCCTGTATAGGCCTAGGCTCATGTGTCTGTGTCTCCATTTTTAACAAAATGTTTTAAGGCAAAACAAATATTTTTAACCAAAAAAAAGCTTGTAGAGTAAGGATATAAAGAAAATATTTTTGTATAGCTGTATAATGTGGGCTTTTAAGCTAAGTGTAATTACAAAAGAATCAAGAAGCTAAAAGTTTGTAAAATAAAAAAAGTTACAGCAAGCTAAGGTTACTGAAGAAAAAAAGTTTAGTGTAGCCTACGTGTACGGTGTTTACCAAGTCTACAGTTGTATACAGTAATGTGCTAACTCTTTACATTCACGCACCACTCACTGACACCCAGAGCAACTTCCAGTCCTGCAAGCACTGTGGTAAGTGCCCTATGCAGGTATGCTTTTTATCTTTTAAACTGTATTTTTACTGTGCCTTTTCTATGTTTAGACATGCTTAGATACACACCTACCATTGTGTTAAATTGCCCACAGTATTCAGTGTACAGCATGTACAATACTAATGCTGTACAGGTTTGTAGCCTAAATGCAATAGGCTATACCATATAGCCTAGGTATATAGTAAGCTATACCATCTAGGTTTTTAAGTGTAATCTATGATGTTTATACAAGGATAAAATTAATGATCCCTTTCTCAAACTTATTCCCATAATTAAGCAACATATGACTGTATTAGAAAGAAAGTACCTAAAAATAAATCATGTACAGCTCCAACTTGGGAAACAGAAAAGGGGTAAATTAAATCAAAAGCGAGCAGAAGAAATAAGAACTAGAGTAAAAATGACTGAAATTGAAAACAGGAAATCAATAGGGGGAAAAAATTAAATCACGAGCTCGTCCTTTAAAAAGAATAAACAACTAAAAGAAGTCATAAGCCTATAACCATACTAAGAAAACAAAAGGACGCAAGTTATTATTGGAAATGAAAGAAGGAATATCATTACAAATCCCATGGACATTAAAAGCATAAAAAGATTATGAACACCTCTATGCCCACATATTTGATAACCTAGATGAAATGGACCAATTCCTTGAATGACAAAATCTTACAAGAAGTAAACACTCTCAATAGGCTACTATCTATTAAAGAAACTGAATCAATAATTTATAACCTTCCAAAACAGAAATCACCAAGCCCAGATGGGCTCACCCATAAATTCTACCAAACATTTAAGAAAGAAATACCAATTTCATATAATCTCTTTCAGAAGACATAGTTAAAGGGAATACTTCCTAACTCATTCTATGAGGCCAATATCACTTTAATACCAAAACCAGACACAGACATTACAGGGGAGAAAAAACTACAGACCAATATCACTCATAATGATAGATGCAAAAGTCCTCAACAAATACAAAAAAACCTACTGCTAATATCATTCTTCATGGTGAGAAACTGGAAGCTCTCCTGCTAAGATCAAGATGTCCCCTCTCACCACTGCTGTCCAACATCATTCTAGAAGTCCTAATTAATGCAATAAGACAAGAAAACGAAATAAAAGGCATACTGATTAGGAAAGAAATAAAACTGGCTTTGTTCACAGATGCATGATCATCTATGTAGGAAATCGAAAAGAATGGACAAAGAAACTACTAGACTAATAAGCAATTATAGCAAGACTACAAGATTGAAGATTAATATACAAGTTAATTACTTTCCTGTTTTTATCACAAATGAAAAAAGGAACATCACTACAAATCCCACAGACATCAAAAGGATAAAAAGACTACTATGAACAAATTTGGGAAGCCAAGACAGGCAGATTGCTTGAGGCCAGGAGTTCAAGACCAGCCTGGCCAACATGGCAAGACCCCATTTCTACTAAAAATACAAAATTTAGCCAGGCATCGTGGCACATGCCTGTAGTTCTAGTTTCTTGGGAGGCTGAGGCATGAGAATTGCCTGAACACAGGAGGTAGAGGTTGCAGTGAGCCAAGACTGCAAGACTGCACTCCAGTCTGAACAACAGAGCAAGACTCTGTCTAAAAAGAAAAAAAAAAAAAGAGAAAGAAAAGAAAGAATACGATGAACACCAATTTACCAGCAATAAATAAGTGGAATTTGAAACTAAAAGCAATACTATTTACATTATTAGCACTCCCAAAAATGAAACACTTAGGTATAAATCTAACAAAATATTAGCAAATTGAATCCAACAAGGTATAGAAATAATTATACATCATAACCAAGTGACATTTATCCCAGGAATGCAAGGCTAGTTTAACATTTAAATAAAAAAAAAAAAAAAAAAAAAAAAGACCTTAATGTACTCCATCACATCACCAGGCTAAAAAAGAAAAAAAAAAAACAAAATCACATGATCTCATCAGATTAAAATTTTTTTTTTTTTTTTTTTTTTACAAAATCCAATATCCACTCATGACCCTTTTTTTTTTTTTAAACTCAGTAAACTAGGAATAGAGGACAATTTCCTCACCTTGATCAAGAATATCTACAAATGCTAGCAAGAATGTGGAGCAACAGAAACTCTCATTCATTGCTGGCAGGAATTCAAAATGGTGTCGCCACTTTGGAAGACAGTTTGGCAGTTTCTTAGAAAACGAAACATATTCTTACCATCTGGCCCAGCAATCATGCTCCTTGGTAATATCTATCCAAAGAAGTTGAAAATTTATGTCTACACAAAAACCTTCACATGGATGTTTATAGCAGCTTTACTCATAACTGCCAGAACTTGGAAGCAATTATGATGTCCTTCAGGGTCGGGCGTGGTGGCTCACGTCTATAATCCCAGCACTTTGGGAGGCCAAGGAGGGTGGATCACAAGGTCAGGAGATCGAGATCATCCTGGCTAACATGGTGAAATCTCGTCTCTACTAAAAATACAAAAAATTAGCCGGGCGTGGTGGTGGGCGCCTGTAGTCCCAGCTACCCGGGAGGCTGAGGCAGGAGAATGGCGTGAACCCGGGCGGTGGAGCTTGCAGTGAGCCGAGATCATGCCACTGCACTCCAGTCTGGGCGTCTCAAAAAAAAAAAAAAAAAAAAAAAAAAAAGATGTCCTTCAGACCTTTGAAAGCTAAATGTTAATCCAATATCCACTAGTTATAAGACTTAAGCAGGATTAAGGGAACTGCTGACAAGAATCTAATTGTGGCTTTTTGGTTTCAAAATTACTGATGTGATTTTACATATTTTTATTAAGGGAATGAAAAGATCTTTTCTCTTCCTGATCTATCTTTAACCCTGTATTTAGTAACCTATAAATGACATTCTTTATATAGCACCTTATTCTCCCTGACCCATCAGAATTCAGACAACTTACTAGCTTTTATGGCAATCTCGTTACTTGCATAAAATCAATACAAATCTGTCCTTTTTATAACCAGACTATAGTTGGTTATATAAACAAGGTCAAAACAAAACAACCTTAAATGCATACTACTAAGTGAAAGAAGCCAATATGAAAAGGCTAGGTACCGTATAATTCCAAATATAATATATGACATTCTGGAAAGAAACCTATGGAGACACTAAAAAGATCAGTAGTTGTCAGAGGTTCAGGGGGAGGGGAGAGGAATAAACAGGTAGAGCACAGGATTTTTAAAGCAGTGAAAATGCCGTATGATATTAAAATGGTAGATAAGCATCATTACACATTTGTGCAAGCACACAGAGTGGACACCACCAAGAATGAACCCTAGTGTAAACTATGGACTTTGGTGAAAAACGTCAACATAGGTTCATCAATTGTAGCAGGTGTGCTCTGGTGGGGGATGTTGATAATGGCAGAGGCTGTGCATGTTCGGGGAATGGGCTATATGAGAACTCTATCTTCCTCTCAATTTTCCTGTGAACCTAAAACTGTTCTAAAAAGAGCCTTTTGATAAAAGTCAAACCAGGCAGTTGAATAAATTAGGGGGAGAAGGGAATTAGGTGCACATAATTAAGCATAACAATTTCATGCCCTCATTTTCCTAAAAACATAAAGACAACAAGTAGGTCTTACTTGATTTCCTTCACAGGTACTTTCTTCTGAAGAAGCTGCTGCACCATAGCTTTTTCTGAGGGAAGCAAAATTAATAAAGCTTCACCATCCTCTTTGTACCTAAACAAAAAGAAACAAAAACTTCAACACATCAATGTAATCTGCATTTTACATTGTAACAGTGTGATGAATAGGTAAACATAGAAACCAGTTCATCTAACCATTAAATATCAGAGACTGGCTTTTAATCTCTAATAACAGAAAACTAGGACTCTGAACACCTCATATCATTTTCATCACTAGTTATCATTCCTAATGACTTTCAGGCTGTTCCACAGAAGATGATCTAAATTCTAAGAAATAAATCAATTAAAGAGATTTTCTTAAATAGCTCTCTATCCACATAATAAGGAGACAATTTCTCACTCAAGCCACTAGAGGATCACAATAAAGTCAATCTCTGAACAAATATGGCACCCAATATATACTTTTAAAAAAAAATCAATTCCTTTTCCTGGGGGTTTTATTTACACCTTGGAAGTAAAATTGTCCTGAAGCATTAGTTATAAGAAATAGAGCTGTTCGGCCAGGCGCGGTGGCTCGTGCATGTAATTCCAGCACTTTTGGGAAGCCAAGGCAGGTAGATAACCCAAGGTCAGGAGTTTGAGATCAGCGTGGCCAACGTGGTGAAACCCCGTGTCTACTAAAAATGCAAAAATTGGCTGGGCGTGGTGGCGGGTGCCTGTAATCCCAGCTACTAGGGAGGCTGAGGTAGGAGAATTGCTTGAACCCAGGAGATGCAGGTTGCAGTGAGCTGAGATGACGCCACTGCACCTCCAGCCTGGGCAACAGAGCAAGACTCTGTCTCAAAAAAAAAAAGAAAGAGAGAAAGAAAGAGAGAGAGAGAGAGAGAGAAAGAGAGAAAGAGAGGAAGAAAGGAAGAAAAGAAGGAAGGAAGGAAGGAAGGAAGGAAGGAAGGAAGGAAGGAAGGAAGGAAGGAAGGGAGGGAGGGAGGGAGGGAGGGAAGGAGGGAGGGTTCTGTTCAAGTAAAACACTTGGCTCCAATCCATGTTACTTCTCTTCCCTCACCCAGTAAAATCTTACTGCATGCTGCATCTTCAGAAATTTGTACTGACATGGGCCACAAAATATCCTGTAGTTACTAAGCTTCTTGTGCTACTTGCATACAGATTTTCCCAATACCTTCATGTCAGCCATTACATACAAGCAGTAAAACACAGAACACAATTGGATACTTGGAGAAATTTTTTAAATAAAAAGAAGAAAAAATCTCAAAACACTCTCACCAGGATTCATACTGTAAAATGTGAGGAGCAAATAAACCTTTTACTGAGAAACTTTGTTGTGGGCATAAACTGTAAAGAACATAAAGAAACAGAAGATGAAAATCCCTGTCTCCAGTGATCTAATGTCCCTGTTAACTAGAAAAAACAAACACACAGGCAAGAGAATCAAGAGAACAGTCACAAAACAGTAAATAAGTAGGTGCAAAAGGACAACCATAGGCAATAAACCACCAACTCAGAAAGGAAAAGAGGCCACTTGGGGTTAGCCAGAGAAAAACAAAAATATGTCACAGAATATGAAATGAAATTTCAGGTGGGCCTTGAAGATGGAAAAGAGTTTAAAGCTGTCCCCCTAGGCAGTACTGGACGAAACCATCCATGCAGCCAGAAGTCATTAGCATCTAAAGTGGTGAAGAGAATAAGGTACTACAAAGGAGGAGAATGGCATAAACAAGGGAGTGGAAGCCAGAAAATACAAGGACAATGTATTCCACTGAAGCCCAGGGTACACAAACAGCAGGAAAGACTGCTAGAAAGGTACATTAGAGCCTGGTTTTAGAGGCCCCAGAATGTCTCTGCATACAGAGACTGAATACCACCAATATGTAAGCAGAATTTTATCATCACATTCTGGAAGGAAAAACTGGCTTTGACATACTGAGAGGTGGCACTGCCTGGAGAAACTAACATCTAAACTGAGACCTAAAGAATAATCAGGAATTAATCCGACATTAGGGGAAGGGATATAGATGGGGTAATCGAGTTTTCCATGGGCTAAGGCACCATTTGAGAGCCCATTGGATACTTTCATCTTCTTCATGCCTACTTGCTTTTCTAGTCAACAGAGGGGACAGAGTGACGCTGAACATACAATTTACTACTTTCACCAATTATCTGTTTAGAACTGAAAGACTAGTACCAAATACCTTCCTCATAGTATTTTAACACAGAATAATATGACTCACTTCATCTTTGTTCACTAAAAAAAATTATGAATTTAAAGCAGATCCCTAAGCAGTATGGGACCAGACCATGTGTGAAGGCAGCATTTATTACTACATGAAGCAGTGAGGTAACACACTGAGCAGACAAGATAAC